>NC_072474.1:113223689-113919189 GCF_027574615.1 Eptesicus fuscus | reverse complement strand
ACGCCCAGAGCCTGCCCCAGGCCAGCACACGGAGCACACAGGATGCCCAGAGCCTGCCCCAGGCCAGCACACGGAGCACACAGGACGCCCAGAGCCTGCCTCAGGCCAGCACACGGCAGCACATGGGATGTCCAGAGCCTGCCCCAGGCCAGCACACGGGGCACACGGGACGCCCAGAGCCTGCCCAGGCCAGCACACGGAGGAGCACACAGGACGCTCTGACTCACGCATCGATGCCTGAGCAGTAAATGGGTGCATGGATGCAGCAGCCCACCAACCGATCGAGGACAGCATTCACTTGGCGCGTGGAAGGATGGGGCTCCCACAGGGAGCTGAGCCGGGAAAGAGGGGCGTCCCGCATTGAGTGTGAACTGTTGGTTCTTTATCTCGAGAAGTCCACAAGTGAACTCAGGGACAAGGGAGGGGCAAGCAAAGGGAAGCGACGTTCATTACCGAGAAAGTAACCAAGCTCTCGCATGCCAGAGGGGTCCCGCCCGACAAGGGCTGCCGCCGAAGCTCACAACCCAGGGGGTAAATTTCCTGCACTTGCCCCCTATCGGCTCTTTCTAAAAAACGCGGCCAATCTCCTCTTGCCCTCATCTCCCTGCATTTAGTCCCGGCTCTGCGGCTCTGCTCTCGGTTCAGGGGGAAGGGCAGCTCTGCCGTCGACTGGTGCCCCGCCTGTCTTGCTCACAGCCTGACCACCTGCGTCATCTCTTCATCTACCATCTTCCCTCCCCGCGGCCCTTACCCTGCACTGCCTGATCCCATCTAACTGCTCAGTATGAGGACCTACTGTGTGCCTGGCACAACCCGTCTACGTAAGACCCCCATCCCCAACCCTAAGCACTCAGAGTGACCAGGAAAGGTTTCCGTGCCCCGCCCACTGCCCCGCCCACTGCCCCGCGGTCCCTGGGGAGCCAGGGCTTCTGTCCAGGTCTGCCTGCCCCTTCTGCTCCCCTTCCCCGGCGTCCCTGTGACACTCCTGAGCTGCTAAGTTCTCAAAAAACACCAGTGTCTTTGCCCCAATCCCTGAACCCTGGAGGATTTCCCCCGGAATCCAGACTCTGCATTCTTCCACACCGTGGCTAAGAGGAGTGCCGTGGGCGGGCCCTTGGGCATCCTCATCTAACAAGGCAGAGGTCCCCTCTCATGGGCTTGTTGAATGGGTGTCCGGCCTGGTCCTACAAATCGCTGTCAATAAATCCGGGGCCTTCGGCAGTCCCGGTGACTGACGAGGTTTAAATCCCATCTCGATTGGGGTGGATAAGAGCAGCCTCAGGCCCTCTGCAGACCAGGCCCCTTCCCCCCACCCGCTCCCCCGGCCCAGCCGACAGCAGGAATTTGTGCTCTGGGATCTGCTTGCACTGGCTGAGTGAGCCCAGTGCTGTGCGGAGGAGGCCGTAACTCGGGCCTGGCACCCTCAGGGGAACCTGCTCGGAAGGTGTCCCTGCGGCCGCTCCCAGGAGCTCTGGCTCTCATGGTCCCCGCCAGGCCCAGAGGAGATGGCCCTACACATGTTTTCAGGAGCCAGGGAGCTGGGAGAGGCCCACAGACCCTCAGAGCTCAGCAGAGAGAGTGCTCCCCCTGCCCAAGCAGCTCAGACGGAAACTCCTGCCCGGGAGGGAGATGCTGGGGGGGGGGGTAAAGGGGGGGTAGGAAGCCTCCTGCGTGGAGTATGGCCGGGTCCACGGCCCCAGCAGCCCGTGTATCCTGCCAACTTCCACTTCGGGACTCAGCTCCAGCCACGACAGGTGCAGGGCCGAGGGCGTGGGGAATGAAAGCCACAGGCGGGCCTAGCAGCCAGCAGGCCTCCTCCCCTCTCTGAGCCACGGGGCTGACATCGGCGGACGGGCCGAGCCGTGCGTGAGAAGCCAGCCCACGCGTATCGGATGCCTGTGGTGCCCTGCGTGGCCCACCGCACACAATGCCAGGCCCGGCGGCGTTCCCTCCAGTTCTGGAGGTTGGAGGCCAAAGAGCACCCCGGGATCAGCAGGGAGGGTCCCTCCTGAGGCCGGTCCCCCTGGCTTGTCCTCGGCGTCTCTCCCCGTGTCCTCACCTGGTCGTCCCTCTGGGTGAGTCTGTGTCCTAGTCCCCTCTTCTGATCAGGACGCCAGTCCTATTGGATGATGGCCCTAATGACCTCATTTGACCTTAACTGCCTCTGTGAAGACCTGACCTCTAAACCCAGCCACGTTCCGAGGTTCTGGGGTGAGGACCTCCGCATAAGGATTTCCTGGGGACACAGTTCAGCCCCGTAGCAGTGCTCACGGAATTGCCCCGTCCACGGCCTCCAGGCCTTAGGCAACTGCACCCAGCGCGTGCTCTACCCGACATCTCCCAGGACAAAGAAAGAGGACCTGTGTTTGCCGGGCACTTGCTATGCGTCAGACACCGTGCTGTGTGCTTTCTGAGCACATCTCTGAGGGGAACCGGGGTGGTAAGGGGATTTTCCCGGTGTATTTTGTTTCCCATTGGGAGTGGGGAGTGGACATTCCACCAGGGGGTGGGGCCTAGGTTTACGTGAGTTCTGAGGCCCCTAGGATTCTGGGAAAAGGGGCTTTGTTTCAATTATTCATTCATCCAAGAAATAGAAATTGAGTTCCTACGACGGCCAGACATTGTTTTGGGCAAACAACACACAGAACTCTGTCTTGGCGGAGGTTGCATTCTAGCGGAGGGAGCTAGGCCATCAATAGGCACAGCTGGTGAACTGTATAATACGGTCGGAGGGCAGGTGCACGGGGGAAGCACAGCAGATAAAAGAGGTTGGGGGTGCCTTCCAGGGGGGCAAGGGGAGCTCTATATGTTCAGTAGAGGCAGTCCTGGCTGAGAAGATGCAGGTGAACAGGACCTGAAGGAGGGAAGGCATAGCCATGCAGGCAGTCAGGGACAGCCAGTGCAAAGGTCCTGTGGTCAGGGCATGCTGAGTACCATCAGGGCAATGGCAAGGAGGTCAGTGTAGCTAGACAGAGTCAGCAAAGGGGAGTCGTGGGAGGAGAGTCGAGGAAGTAATGAAGCCCACAGCAAGTCAGGCCCTGCGGGCCTTTGCCTTGTCCCTCAGGGAAATGAAAATGATTGGAGGGGAAGAATTCATGAGAGGCAGAGGCAGAGTTTATGAATTAGAAAAACAGATGAGCAGTGACCCCACGAGGTAGACCTTAGCATCTCCCTTTTACAGATGAGAAACCAAGCCTCAGAGAGGGTACGTAAGCTGCCTGAGGATACACAGCATGCAAGAATGCCACTGGGAAGATGTATATTCCTTCCTTCATTTAAGAACTGTCCGGTTCTCTGCTGTTTCAGAGGGGGCTGACCCCCGACTCCCCACGGATGACAGAGGTGCTGAGGGAGCCCACTCAGGCCCAGAGGAAAGGGAAGCTGCCTGGAGGAGGCGCTGCCTGCTCGAGCCTTTGAAATGAGTCATTCGGGAGAGGAGAGCGGGCACCCGGAGCCAGGGAACGGCTGGCCGCCGCAGGGGAGAGACAGCGGCCTGGGCCCTGCAGGGCGCACCCTGGCTTCTGTCCCCTGCAGACCCACTGCGCGTGCCTGGGCAGAGGGGACGCCGGTGGGGAATGGGCTTCCTTGTCCTCACCGTCCTGCCTTTGACGGTGGGCGGAAGGGCGAGCACTGGACCGGGATCCTGGCTCCTGTTCTGCCACCCTCGAGCAATGTGGCCTCAGGGAAACGTGGTTCTGAGCCTCAGTTTCCCAGAGAGGGCCTGGGTTCCGGACACACCGAACCACAGCATCACCCGGCAGCTTCTCAGAAACACGGTCTCGGTCTCGGCCCACACCTGAGGCGGGAGGGGCCCGGCCACCTGTGTTTTAGCCAACGCCCCAGGGCCCCACTGCTGGCGAGTGTGCGGGCCGCCCTGCTGCCAGGCGTGGCGCCGGGACGGACGCGGCACCAGCACCGGGTTAGACAGGCAGAGTCTCTGGGAAAAGGGCCCCGACCCACCGACCCACCGGATCAGAATCTGCATTTCACCAGATCCGCAGGGGGCGCCGGCAGTCACATGTGAAGGGCGCAAGCCCAGAGCCCAGAGCGGGCGACACCCCTCGCCGCCGCAGAAAACCACCGGGCGCTCTTGGGGAAATCGCCCCGCCTTCCCTTTCTCTTTCCCCGAAACCCCCGGGCGGGAGGGGAGCCCGTCGGGCTCAATTAGGGCCGCGAGTCCTTTGATCCTTCCCAAGCTCCGGATGAGGGATGAGAAGCCCGGGGGCGTGGGGGACCGCCCTCCGCAGTGAGGGGAGCCTCTCCCCTCGGGAGGCGGGAAGCCCTGCGCCCAGCACGCCTCTGCCACTTGGGCCAAGGAATGTCCCCTCCCGGAGCCCCTGGATGGGAAGACATTCCATGCAAATTCCACGGCCATCCCGAGCCGGCGCGAAAACCCGAGCGCGGCTCCAGAGCAAGTTCAGAACAATTACCAGCCGACATGTGTTTCCTATGAGCGGTGCAAGTGTTAAAGCGGATTTAATTTTCTTTCGTAAATAAAGGGGCCGCGCCAGACCCGCCGGTTTATCTCCCTGGGAGAGATGAAAGTGTTTCATGTGCCAGGAGCCTCTGCCCGCCGAGCGGGGCGCAGCGATCTGCGCCCCATGTGTTCCCTATCTGGGAAGCCCAGGCCATCTTTCCCATGTGGGACTGCTTGGGAACCGAGGGGTCTTTTCTCCAGGCCTTACTTTTACTTATCTCAAACGGTACCCCCCCCACCCCGTTCCCCGCCCCCCCTTAAGCATATTAGTGATTCATAAACAGTAAAATTAGTCTGCTAGGGGCTAGTGGAGGTATTCATCCCGGTGGCGCCTGCTTTCCTGGGCTGGTAGTTAAAATAAATCATTGCTGTCACAATGGAATTCGGGCCTAAAAATCACCTGTGGGAATCCCCACCCCCTCCTGCTCCACCTCCCCCCCCCCCCCCCGCCCCCAAGCAGCAAAGGATCAAAGCTATCTTCCCCCCTCCAGCTGAGGGGGTGGGGGGGGCGGGGGAGGGAAGAGGAGGCGCAGGAGGAAAACCCCAGAAGTTACACCAAACCAGGAAATGAATGTCTCTCTCTATTGTCCAAGCTGGGGGCCCAGAACTCGGAGCCCCACTTGTGACATCCGTGTGTTTCTCGAGCGAAATACGATTAACCACTTCATTATGTGAAGTTATGTTTCCACTTAACCTCTCCGCGCCGGCGTCCAGAGCGCGGTTTTTGTTTTGTTTTGGCTTTTTCTTTTTTTTTTACCGCAAATTTAATAAATTCCAACATGCCCGAACTTCCTGCCTTCCACTGTCCGCCGCTGGTATCTCTGGGAACTTCAATCGCGGGAGAGAGCTCGCCCGGTCGGCTCTGCCTACCTTCGCGGCCCAGGCCCTAATCCAGGATCAAGCAAATAAGCTTTCATCTTCGGGGCACTTAAGTTAATTACATGGAGGCCGGCGGAGGCCCGAGCCGGTCTGCGCACAGCCCTCCCAAAGCAGACATCATAGGATCCAGATGCAAACCCTTGGCAGCTTAAGCCCAACAAATTTCCTTTGTCAAGAAATGCAAACAGCCAAACACCGCAGCCCGGGCTCCTTCAGGGAGCCGGCCTCCTCCCGGGGCGCCCGGCCTGCCGGGCAGCGGCCGGAGACCATTCCAATCACCAGCGGTCAGGGCCTCGCTGGGTCCCAGGTGGACGAGGGAGGCGGGTGGCTCTACTTTATTTCGGACAGGTTGCCATCAGAATGGTGGGCTGCCTGCTTTTTTAAAAAATATTTATTTTTTTCTATTGATGTCAGAGAGGAAGGGAGAGGGAGAGAGAGATAGAAACATCAATGATGAGAGAAAAATCACTGATCGGCTGCCTCCTGCACGCCCCACACTGGGGATCGAGCCTGCAACCCAGGCATGTGACCTTGACTGGAATCAGACCTGGGACCCTTCAGTCCGAAGGCCGATGCTCTATCCACTGAGCCAAACCGGCTAGGGCCGTGGTCGGCAAACTGGGCCTCGCGAGCCACATGCGGCTCTTTGGCCCCTTGAGTGTGGCTCTTCCACAAAATACCACGGCCTGGGCGAGTCTATTTTGAAGCAGTAGCGTTAGAAGAAGTTTAAGTTTAAAAAATTTGGCTCACAAAAGAAATTTCCATCGTTGTCCTGTTGATATGTGGCTCTGTGGACTAATGAGTTTGCCGACCGCTGGGCTAGGGCGGTGGGCTGCCTGCTTTATTGCGGCCCAAGGTGTTTTGACGGCTAGAGGATCCCTCCGGGTGGGGAGCTGGGGGACATGCCTGGGGCGGCTCCCGCGCTGACTGCCTCTGCAGGGTCCCCCGGCTTCCTCTGCACCCGCTCTCTCTGGCTCCTTCCTCGGCCCCAGCTCAAGGGGACCCTCTCCTGGGAGCCCGGCTGTCCCGACTGTGCGGCTGCCCGCTCTTGCCATCTAGAAGCTTCATGGTCAGGCAGCCTTCTTCCCTGGCCTCCTGGTCCATGTCCATCAGAGCGACCTTGGTGGTCCCCTCCACCCCCTTGTCTGCGGGGTGGCTTGGACAGGGGTGGGGGGGAGTCTGTCTGATTCTGGGGGCCGCCCGAGGAAGCCCACAGGGCACACCAGTGTGGCGTGCTCCCCAGCGCCAGCGGGAATGAGCCGCCACGCGGTATCCTGACTCGGGTGGGCTCAGAGCTCAAGGGGACAGCAGAGAGGCGAGCTGGATTCTTCCTGTGGGGGCTGAATGGTGTCCCCCAAAAGATAGGTTCCAGTCCCAACCCCCAGAATAATAATGTGGCCTTGTGTGTTAGTCCTCGTGGGACTAGGGTCTTTGGGGTGTAATCCAGGTGAGAGGCCAGCCCACGGGGCTAGGGCGGCCCTCATCGGGGGACCCGTGTCCTCAGAAGAGGAGGTGGGCAGGGACACGTGGGGAGAAGGTGTGGTGAGGGCGGAGGCAGAGGTTGGAGGGACGCAGCTATAAGCCAGGGACACGAGGTTGGCCTCCAAGTCACACTGGCTGGGGCCAGGAAAGACCCTCCCAGGAGCCTTCAGGGGAGCACGACCTTGGCCTTGGACTCCGGCCTCCAGCACTGCAGGGAATGAATGTCTGCTGTTTAAGCCCCCATAGATGGTACCTCACTCGCTCCTGCAGCCCCAGGAAGCGAAGGCGCCTCCTGAAACCTCAGCGCTGACCACCTGCGCCGTCTCCCACCCCCTCGGGCACCGGGACGTGGGGGGCGGCAGTGTCTCCCACAGCGTGGCCTGGCCTCACTCCATGCACAGGGGTTTCTGCTCCGGCATGAAGCCCGAGGATTCAGCCCTGCCCACCTGCTGCGCCTCCGAGGCATCACTGGGCCAGTCCCCTGCCCCACGCCTCCGCTGCCCTGGGCCTGTGCCGCCCCCAAACCAGGGCCGGTGCCGCCCCGCTGGCCTGCGGGCCTTTGCCCAGGCTATGCCCGCTCCCGGGAGCCCACCCCTCCTCTAGGCCTGGCCACCTCTTACCCAACTCTCAAGGCCGCTCAAGCTCCTTCCTCCAGGCTTAGAGGGGGTGGGCCTCCCTCTGTCCCCACGGCCCTGGCACAGCCTGTCACACTGCTGTCATTGTCCCTTTGCACACTCACTCACATCGCCACCTCCACGCACAGCTCCCTGCGGCCCCACCAAGCTCAGGCCGGGTGCTGCATGAACACGAGTCCGGAATAAGTAGGTGGGTCCCAACGCCCTCCCCTATGCGTACTGCACCCGAAACTCAACATCCCCCCACAGATCACAGCCCCGCCTGGGGACGGAAGCAGGAGGGAAGTCCCCGCCCGGCCCGCTGTCCCCTGAAGAGCAGAGAGAAATGAAGAGAAAACCCTCGCAGTTCCCTGATCTGGAGCAACGGAGATACAATGGATTCCCGGAGGCCAGGAGCCTGGGAGGACCCCCGGGGCCCGGGGGAGAGCGTCCTGACGCTGATGCTGGGGAGGAAGTTCCAGATGCGGTCGGTGCTGCATGCATGGAAGGCCATCTCCAAGCGTCGCATCTAGGAAGACTCTTCCTAAAAGCTCAACAGCCGGTCACGTAGTCTGTTCCCGGCGACCACGCCCCACCAGAGTCAGGCCGGGCTGTGTTCTCTCCGGACGGACGAAAGTTCCCTCTGCCTGCAAGCCCGTCCCTGCCGCCTTGGCCCCACGCCTCCTGCAGGGCCCCGGCTTCCTGGCGCCTCCTCAGGGAGGCTTTTGATCCATCTCGCTCAGCCCTCCTGCAGCCCCTGTGTGAGGGTCCCCAGGCAACAGAAAGATCTGCTCTGGCTACGCTGTACCCCAGCACAGCACCCGGCACAGAGGGGCTCTCAATATCCCCCAAGACAGCTTGGCTGGCTCCTCTCAGTGGGGGGCATACCCCAGGATAAGCAGACACTCAGGTTTGGCGGCTCTAACAGAGACCCAGAATAAACGCAGCTCAACAAGACAGGGACCCATTTCTCTCTCGTGAGGGATCTGTGTTCTCCCTCTGCCCGAAGAGAGAGCTTTCACCTCTCGGCCCAAGATGGTACCACCGGGTCCTGCTCTCACCTCCGCTCTCCAGCCAGTGAGATGAAAGGGGGCGGGGGGAGGATGCTCCCTCATTTAAGGGCATGTTCTGCCTGCATCCTGTTGACCAGAGCTTGGTCACATGGCCACACCTGGCTGCAAGGGAGTCTGGGAAAGTAGTCTGTGTGCCTTCTCCCCTGCTCTGCTAAGGAGAGTTTTCATTGGCTTTGGGCCTACCCGGGGAAGCCGAGATAATCTTATTGAAAGATCCTTAACTTAATTGTGTTTGCAAAGGCCCTTTGTACAAATCAGGTCACAATCACAGGCTCTGGGTAGACATAGCTTTTGGGGGCCATCACTCTCCTGGGGGCCAGGGTGGGCCCAAGGAGACCCGTTAAGAGGCCATCGTTGATGGTCAGTGATGATGGTGGCCTGGACCAGACGGGGGGACTCGGAGGGGTGGCAGGACTGAAAGGTACCAGGAGGGGGAATCGCAGGACGTAACAGATGACCAGATGCAGAGAGTTGAAGACGAGGCAGAGGTTAAAGATGACTGTCAGGTTTGGGCTTACACAAATGGGTGGGTGATTAAAGACACCTTGATTTTACCCAGGGCTAGTCCACGCACCTCGCTCTTCACCCCACACCCTAGATCCAAAAAGCAGCAAGCCCCACCCCTTCAAAGCCAGGTCTGGTTCCCCACAGACCTTTCCTCAGGCTGCACAGCTCTGAAACACAAGAAGACCTTCGTGCGATTGCTAAGTAATTGCTTTCCAACTACAAAAGTAATTAAGAAATGGCACCAATTTCCCTAAGTGTAATGCAATTAAATCCACTGGCTTGGAAAATCATTTGTGATAAACGGAAACGGGGAAGGATCAGGCCCCAGGGAATTAGGGGACGTCTGGCAGGAGGGACAGAGTGTCCCCGGGGCCTCTCCCCCGGGGGTGGCTCAGGTCCACCCAGAACCTGGTGACGGAGGGGAGGGTGGGGGCTGGGGAAAGTCAGATGCCGGGCTGGCTCTACCCAGCATTACCTGCGCGGGGGGTTACCTGCAGGGCTCAGGCTGGGGGTGGGAGCCCAGGGACCAGGCGGGGTTGGGTAGAGGTATTACCCCAGCAGGTCAAAGGCAGCTCTGACGTGGGTCAAGAAGTCAGCCAAGGAAGCAGGATGGATGGTCACCCTCAAGGAATGAACCTGGACCATGGACAGAAGCAGGTGGAATCAGGGTCTCGTTGGGCCAAGCAATGCAGCCAGGTCAGGCCGAGGAGTTCAACACCAAGACTGAGGCCAAAGGGCAGGGGTCAAAGTTCTTGTCTTAAAGGGTTCTAGCTGCAGGAACCCAATCTGATGGTAGGAGGGCCAAATAGATTTCCAATATATGTGGAAACTAGCTCCTTTTATTATTATTTATTTTATTTTATTTATTTTTTTGCAGAGTGTGGTAAAGAAAGGAAGTTCAAGGCGGGCAGAGAGCTCTGGGTTCCAATCCTGACTCCCCACTTTGCCGTCTTGAGCAGCTTGCTGAGCTCTCTGAGCCTCTGTTTTCCCACAGAGAAGACGCGTAATTCCTGACAAGCGTGTTGTCGGAGGACGTGCTTTAGAAGCTGTCAAGGCCCAGACGGACAGACGGCCGTCCCCTGGGACTGAGAAAGGGCCATCGCTCCTCTCACCACATCACCCCCCTCCCTCACGGCATCACCCCCCTCCATCTTTAAAACACACAAAAGCGGTTGTGAGGAAGTCACAGTTAGAGCTTGTGTCTCAAGCCCCCGGGGAGAGTGGCCCGAGAGAGCCTGGCCCTTCTCGTTGGCACTGTCTGTCCTCTTCGTCCATGTGTCCGCCAGACGCCGGGCAGCCCCGCCCAGGCCCTGCTGCGTGGCGAGGGCTCTGATTCACATTTGCTGCGTTCCGTTGAATCCAATGGGCCTGTCCTGGCGTGTTCTGACCCTGCCTTGGCCAGTGAGCGCGTGGCCCCTGGGCTGCTGGGGTGGGGCTGACTCAGCAGGTTTGGGGTGGGGCCTGGGGACCTACCTTTCCATCTCCCCAGGGTGGAGCATCCCTGGCCCAGACGTAGAGCCCCTTCCGCCTCTAACGCTGGGCCCTGACTCAGTGCCGCGCCTGCAGCACGGGCTCGATGAGCGTGTGCCCTTATTACTCCGGTGGCTGTATTTTCTAGCTACTGCTGCTGAGTACCAGATGAACTCTGAAATACAGCGGGGTTCCACAGCCCCTTCCTTATACAGAGTTCTGTGGGTCAGGAATGTGGGCGGGGTTTGTCTCTGCCCCCCAGCCTCTGGGCCTCAGCGAGGAGACTCAGATGGACGGGGGCTCGAAGGCTGGGACCATCCTAACGGATCGTCACTGCGGCGATTGGCAGCCAAAGCTGCCTGTCAGCTCCGCTGTTGGTTGGGACGCACGTGGCCGGGCCCTGCCGGCTAAGTTGGGCTTCCTGACAGCGTGGCCGCTGGGCTCCAAGAGACAGTGTCCCGAGAGAGCAAGACAGAGGCGCATGGCATTTTTAAAAAATATATTTTTATTTAAAATATATATATATAGCCGAAACCGGTTTGGCTCAGCGGATAGAGCGTCGGTCTGCGGACTGGGGGGGGTCCCGGGTTCGATTCCGGTCAAGGGCATGTACATTGGCTGCGGGCACATCCCTGGAGGGGGCTGTGCAGGAGGCAGCTGGTCGATGTTTCTCTCTCATCGATGTTTCTAGCTCTCTATCCCTCTACCTTCCTCTCTGTAAAAAATCAATAAAAATATTAAAAAAATAAAAATATATAAATATATATGTATATATATATATATATTTGATTTCAGAGAGGGAGAGAGAGATAGAAACAGCAATAATAAGAGAGCATCACCAATCAACTGCCTCCTGCAGGTCCCCACTAAAGAGGGAGCCTAAAACCCGGGCATGTGCCCTGACTGGGAGTCGAACCATGATCTCCTGGTTCATAGGTAGATGCTCAATCACTGAGCCACACCGGCCGGGCCACGTGGCATTTTTATGATGTAATGAGCAAGCCTTGAAAGTGACATAGCGTCACTTCGGCCATGATCACAAGCCTGCCCAGGTTCAAGGGGAGGGAACCTAGACCCCACCGTGTGGTGGGAGGAGTGTCAAAGTCACTTTATCAGAAGACCATGTGGAAGGGGAGAGACTGTTGCAGCCACCTTCAAAAACACTGTCATAATCTATCTATATAAAAGCCTAAGCGACCATTACGACCGGATGACCGGCCGGTAGCTATGACGCGCACTGACCACCAGGGGGCAGACGCTCAATGCAGGAGCTGCCCCCTGGTGGTCAGTGCTCTCCCACAGCCATCCTCCTGCGGCCGGCCAACCTCCCTTGGTCCCTCCCCACCGGCCCCGATCGGCCCGATCAGCCCCGATAGCCGGCCAGGCGCAGGGACCCCACCTGTGCATGAATTCGTGCACCAGGTCTCCAGTATAATAATGAGGAGGAGGAGAATTCTTCCTCCCTGTTGCCATCGCCTGTGCCCACCAGGCCATACCACTCAGTACAGCGGGACCAGCTTTGGAAACAGCTCAGACCTGCCATTCACCAGCCTCGTGACCTTGGATTAGACCCTTCTCTGCCTTATGGTCTGATTTCATACCATGAAGATGAGAACTCTTCCTTCCCAGGACTGTCCTGAGTTTTAAAGGGAGAGAACACAGGGAAAGTTCCAGGGCCCGGAGCCGGCTCACCCAGGGTGAGGGGCAGATTTCCTGCTCGGTCATGCATCCATGGGGCTGAATTAGAGGCGACCCTCTCCACGGATGCTCCTGCAGCCCCCAGAGGCATTTGGTCAGGGTCAGGGACTGGGGGCCAAGGAGCGGGGGAGGCAGGCCAGCAACGTGTCCAGGCCTCGTTCTTAAAGGACTTGTAGTGGGCTGTCCTTTGAAGTTACCGCGGTGGGTCCCTTTCAACTGTGCCCACGAGATACCCGGGTGGCGACACGGCTGGAAAGACCCTCGCGGAGACTCGCAGTATCCTGCTTCCCAGCCTCCCAGCCCTCCAAGGAAAGGCTGTGTGTTTGGTTTGAAAACAGAATGGCTTTATCACCAACCAGGGCCCTGGATGAAATCTTTCCCCCAAAGCTGAATAAACAGGCCAGGCCGTCCGCTCACACCCTGCTCTCAGCCCTGGAAGCCCACGGGGGCTAATCTAGGCCCCGCCCTCCACCCTGGGCCTGTCCAGATGCCCTCTTTGAGGCCTGCCCTGAGCCCCAGAGGACCCCCTGGGCTGGCCGGGAGACCAGCATTCCGCCCCACCTCCTCCCAGCAGGAGGGAGAGGTGGAGGCATTCAAGTCCCTTCCTCCTGAGCCTCAGTCTCCTCATCTGCAAAGTGGGGATGGCACTGCTTGCCTCGCCAGACGGAGCCAGGGTTGGTGAGACCACCTTCACGGACAGCCCTGGCTGTGGAGGTGCGCAGGGAGCCCTGGCTTGATCTGCAGAGAATGTGGCAAACCCCAGGGCCGCCACCATCACAGCTTATGTGTTGGGTGACCTTGGGCAAGTTCATTCATTTCTCTGAGGCTCAGCCTCTCCTGCTTATGAACAATCTCGTGATAAGAAGATTGCTGCGGAGATCAGTACAATGCTTGAGCACTTTGCCTGATGCACAGGCGCTTAATAAATGTAGCTAATTATTATTATTAATTCACTACACTCCTCTAAGCAAGAATGAGGTCTTAGAAATCCTTTATTCCCAACATTTCGCATGTACAAATGAAGCTCTTAATGTGTTTGCAGAGTTAGTTTTAGTGTTTAGTGTATTTCTATTTTTAAAAAATATTTTTTATTAATTTCAGAGAATGAGAGAGAGAGTGAGCCATCAATGATGAGAAAGAATCATCGATCAGCTGCATCTCACACACCCCACACTGGGGATTGAGCCCACAACCCCGGGCGTGTGCCCTGCCTGGAAATCGAACCAGGACCTCTAGGTTCCTAGGTCGACGGTCAACCACTGAGCTGTTTTTTTAATGGGAAGTTCCTGTGAGATCATGGTGGCTTCCTGGGCAGGTGTGAGAAATTACACCGAGACAGCCCTGGTCGGGTTCTGCTCCACGGCAACACTTTTATCACATTGAACAAGGGGACTGTGGGACTAGTGATCGTGGAATTCGAGCATATTCTTGTAGAACCATAATAAGCCATCAAAATAAAGAGGACCTTCAAGGAAGAGCCGGCCCCACCCTCGGGCCTCCAGGGAAGGCCAGTGGCGCTCCCCGCAGAACCTCCGAGGAGGCTGCGTTGACTCTCCAACACCCAAAACTTCAGAGCCAGCACGGAGCCTGGTAAAGTGTCCTTTCCAAACAAACACAGGTTGCAATCTCTTCCTCTTTTTCCCTCTCTCTTTCTCTTCTCCCCAAGATCAAAGGAGGCATTTGGGCCTTTAAGATAACATTCATCTGAGGGGGAGAGGGTAATATATAAGATTAATGGAAATTAACATAATCCCTCAGAATAGAAGAGAGCTTTTGTTCGGTCGTTTGTCCTGCTGTTAATTAGCCGTTGGGTGGTGATAAATGCTTTCAGTCAAGCGATGCCTCGAAAACCATTTAAATGATTTTCACCTAATTAGGTCCCTTGCCTGGCTCTGAGCCTGGGGGGTCCCTCCCGGGCCACGCCCCCTCCTTTGGATAGAAATGTGCCTGGGGATCAGGGACCCTGGAGCTCCCGGAGGAACCCGCTCTGGCCTCCCCGGGCTCCGACCCACCCGGGGGGCCTACGGCTGTGGTTTATTTTTGCGGAGTGGCTTTGCAGATCAAAAGGGTATTTATCAGCGTCTGTCTCCCTTCAGCCTCTTGCAGCCAGACTTTCTGACAAGACCCTACTGGCCTTAAAGTTGAGAAGACCCGGGCACCGAGGGGAACAGGGGAAGGAGAGGGGGGGGGCGGGGCCGCCAACTGTCACTGTCAGAAGACAGAGCGGAAATTGCTGTGTGGCACCCAGCTGGCCCGGGGCAGGAGGAGCTCTGGTTTGTGCCACGCCAAGCTCTCGGGGTCACGGATTCAGAAAGGCTCCCCAACGCTGTGCCCCTCTGAAGTTGAAATGCCACCTAGGCGTCTTAAAGAGACGCGGGAGAGTGAACTGAAGCTCTGGAGACCAAGGGCGACGTGGGGGTGGGGGATGGGCCAAACCTCCCAGATAACCAGGATCCTGCCCTGGAGGCAGGCCTGGACCCAGAACGCTCCTCCTCCCAGGGGGCCTCCGGGATTGAACCGCCCATTCAGGCTCCGGGGGGCCCTGGTGTAACTTCACTCGCCACCGGTCTTACTTGCCAGGAGACAGGAGCATCTGAAGATAATTCACTTTGTGAGAAATGCTCACCGGTCCGAATTCAAAGGGCGGACTTGGAGACACGAAGCTCGGTGAAAGGAGACCTTTAGTACATTCGCGAGAGCGGGTGTCTGGGCGGGCGGGCAGGCAGGCGGAGAGCAGCGATCACAGGCCATTGCACCCTGTGGTCCCTCCGGGTCCTCACTGGCTGAGGACGATGGGGTTCAGTCTCTCCCGTTCCTCGCCTAGGTCGTACCGTCTCCTACTGGGTTCTCTTTAAAAACGGGCTGAGGCCTTTTCTAGCTGTCTCCAGGGCCCTTTGTTTAGGCCAGTGGTCGGCAAACTCATTAGTCAACAGAGCCAAATATCAACAGTACAACGATTGAAATTTCTTTCGAGAGCCACATTTTTTAAACTTAAACTTCTTCTAACGCCACTTCTTCAAAATAGACTCGCCCAGGCCGTGGTATTCTGTGGAAGAGCCACACTCAAGGGGCCAACGAGCCGCATGTGGCTCGCGAGCCGCAGTTTGCCGACCACGGGTTTAGGCGGATCTTCCTGGGGAACAGGCTACTGGTCACGTGCACAGGTCTTTGCCCTCGTGCTGTTTGAGGTCGGAGGCTGTTTCTCTCCTAAAAGTTGACTCTGCCCAAGTGGGTCCCAGAGGCCCGCCTCCCACAACGCGGAGGCCAGTCGCCGTGGGTCCGCCTGACACACTGTGGAGGGCTGGGCCCTGGCCTTGGGGCGCGACTGGGACCCTTCATCGCCACGCGGGTAGATGCCCCGTGTCCGTCTGGGTCCAAGGGACCGAGTCTCACCGGGGCGGCCTCTCCTCCTGGGTGTGAACCTCTCGCCACCCGCTCTGAAGCCAGAAGGTACGAAAAAGAAAATGAAACCACGATACCCTCGCTAGACGCCTCTTCTAGCTTTTTTAAAAAATATATTTTTATTGATTTCAGAGAGGAAGAGAGAGGGAGAGAGATAGAAACATCAATGATGAGAGAGAATCACTGATCGGCTGCCTCCTGCACGCCCCCACAACCCGGCATGTGCCCTTGACTGGAATGGAACCCGGGACCCTTCAGTCCTCAGGCAGACGCTCTATCCACTGAGCCAAACCAGCTAGGGGGGCAGTCACCTACTTTTAGAGGTACCGTCCTTGCTTCACCCCTTCTCGGGGTGCCAGTGCAAACGCTTTAAAAAGAAGAAAGTTCACATTTGACGTTGGAGTCTCTGTGGGGCCTCCCCCTCCCTTCACCCCGAACAATCCTCCATTCACAGCGCGGACGGCTCGGCGCCCCCTGAAGTGCAATTATTCGGGCATTTTTGGAACATGCCTGTTAATGATTTGTGATCCCAAGGACTTATTTTGAATTAATTCCTTTTTTAAAGGGCAGTTTGGTCCCCCAATGAGGGGCAGGCCCTGCGTGCCACCGCCGCTGCCTTTGTGCTAAATGAACTTTTTAGAGGTTCCAGATGAGGCCTGGCACCGCCCGGAGGAAGCCGGCGGAGAGGTCAGTGCCCTGGGACACGTTCCCTGGGCGATCCCCCCGCGTCCCGGCTGGGAGCGGTGCCCTCTGAGCCAGGCATCTCAGAAATGCCTTTGAGACCGGAGCCTGCCCAGCGGGGCCGCGGCCGCTCTCAGCGGGAGGAAGCGGGAGGATGAGTCCCCACGCCGGGCAGTCACAGTGTCACTCCAGCTCCTCAGACACCCCCCCCCCCCCCACATCCGTGCTGCATGCAGCGTCCCCAGAAGGCCCTTGATAACCGCCCCGCCTTTTATTGTGGTAAAATAGACATAAAATTTACCCATTTTTAACTATTAAGTGGCATTGAGTGCATTCACATTGTTGCAACCATCCCCATCGCGGCCCCCCACCACCCCCAGCCCTTCATCGTGGCAAAACTGAAGCTCTGTCCCCATTAAACACCAACTCCCGCGTCCCCCCTCCTCCCAGCCCCAGCACCCACCACGCTGCTCTGTCTCTGTGTATCTGTTGCAGAAGACCAAAGAAAACCAAGGACGCTTCAAAGAAGAGGAGGGACACTGTCTAATACGTCGGCGGACTCAGGGCACAGCCGTCCCAATCTGAGTGAAGGAACACGCATGGGGCTTTCCTGTATATCTCCCTCCCTGTGGTCTTTGTCCTGTAAATATGGATCATGCTTCTAGTCCTTTTCTCGGGCCTTGCAAGAAAGCCCCCAGGTGTTGGGGGTCTCCAGGCCATATCTGAGGGCCTGGTCTGGCGCCAGCGTTAATAACCCTCCCTCCAGGGCAGTGCACTGTCCACAGCCCCATGGCCTCTGTAACCGGTTCTGCAAGACCAGTATCTGGGAAGGAGGCGGTGACTTAATTATAGGTTACACTGAGCTTGCTGGCATGGGTTCAGATCACTAGCCTCCAAATATCAGGGCTACATTGGAATTAGCCCTTTTTAGCCTTCTCATACCCGACGCCTGTAGGGGCCGCAGACGTGGGATGGCACGGCGCTGGGCTTGTTGTGACCGGCTTATTCCACTAGGCAGTGTCCCCAGGGCTCCCCCCTCGGGTAGCCCGTGTCCCAATGCCCTTCCTTTTCGGGGCTGAATACTATTCCACTACGGGTACCGGCCTTGTTTTGTTTGTCCATCGACGCCTGGATGGACACTTGGGCGGCCTCCCCGCTCTGCCGAGGGTGAGGGACGCGGCTGCGAACGGGGCGTGCCTGCATCTGTGTGCTCCCTGCTTCGCTCCAGGGGGTGTGCACCCAGGAGTAGAATTGCTGCCTCTACAGAAACTCTGTTTTTAACTTGGAAGAACTGCCAGGCTTTGCCAAAGCAGCGGCGCCATTTCACATCCCCACCGGCAGTGCGCGGGGCTCCAATTCCTCCACATCCCGCCAGCATGTCACTTCCTGTTTTGTTTTGTGAGTTTTTTTGATGGTCGCCGTCCTAATGGGTGTGAGGTGGTAGCTCACGGTGGTTTTGATCTGCGTGTCCCTGAGGATTCGTGATATCAAACACCTTTCCACGTGTTTATGGATCATTTCTACGCCTTCCTTAGAGAAACGTCTACTCACGGCCTTTACCCATTCTTTTCATCGGGTTTTCTGTTGTTGCTTGGAGGAGCCTGGTATTAATTCTGGATATTAACCCTTTACAGATACGTGACTGGCAGATACTTCCTTCCATTCATGGGTTCCCTTTTCCCTTTGTTGCTAGTGTCCTTTGACACACACAAGTTGATAATTTTGAAGTAGCCCCATCTATCTATTTTTTCTCTTGTTGCCTGTGCTCCTTCATCATTCTTACCTCTGGGTCTTCACCTGTTCCCTTTACCCATAATGCTCTTCCCTCACCTATTAGCTGGACTGACTCCCTATAAAGTGTCAAGTCTCAATTTAAATGCCACCTCCTCCAGGAGGTCTTCTCTGATAGGCCCACTCTGGAAGAGGTGCCCTATTGTGTTTCTAAGGCTGAGGTGCTTCCTTCAATCACAATATTCATCCAATCTATATATATAAAAGCCTAAGCAACTCTTATGACCGGTCAACCAGACAACTGGACGACCAGCTATGATGCGCACTGACCACCAGGGGGCAGACGCTAAACACAGGAGCTGCCCCCTGGTGGTCAGTGCATTCCCACAGCCAACCTCCCACAGCCAACCTCCCGCTGTCCCTCCCTCCACTCCCCAGCCAGCTGGCCCCACCCTGATCAGGACTGGGCGAGAGGGCCCTGATCAGCCCAATTGCAGGCCAGGCCAAGGGACCCCACCAGTGCACGAATTCGCGCACCAGGCCTCTAGTTATTTTATAATTGTCTGTTTACACATGTGTCCATCCCACCAATACACACATTTGCACTGGACTTGGAGTCCTTCAGGACAGGAGTTATATTTTCTAGGTCATTAACCAGACGCAGTGCTTGGTGCACGGAAGGCTCTCAATCAGTAACTGCGGATGGCAACAGGCGAAGTCTGTGGCTCCAGACATTTTTCATTATAAAGGCCTCTGACATAAGAAAGTCTTTCACAAATTCTCACCTGAGAGAAATCATATTTCCCTGTTTATGCTCATTGAGAATATCCATGACAAAAACCAGTGAGCTTTCAAGTAAATGTGTTTCTTCTTAATCCCAGTAACGTCAGCAGGCATTCCACCTCCTGCAGCACCGGGTTTGCATGGAGATTCTGAGACTCAGAGTCACGATGCAGTCTACACCCCTCCTCCTGGGAGCCGGGGCCCGCAGTCTGAGAGCAACCACCTATTTGATCGACGGGAAAGTTAACTCTCAACGGGGGAAAGGGAATGGCCCCAGTGATACGTCCTAAAATACTGACTGCAAAATCCTGCCCAGTTCTCTCCAAATAGATCTACTTTTGTGGGATTCTGGTCAAGATATAAGCTTTGGGCAATACGGTGGCCATGGCATAGACAGGGCTGTGATCCACTGCCCCATTTCTTCTTCCCAGACTCATCCTGCCCACATTTCCTGGCCTCCCTTGCAGGTCACTTGGGGACCATAGGGCTGAGTTATGGCTAATGGCATACAGGAAGAGGGGTGTCAGCCATTCTCAGCCCTGAAATGATTCCTCCCCCGCCCCCCGTCCCTCTCCTCCTGAGGTGACCTAGTTCCTAGTTATAGAACTTTGGCTAATCTATAATAATAAAAGGGTAATATGCTAATTAGACTGGACATCCTTCCAGATGAAGCCAGGGCTGGAGGAAAGCCTGGGTCCCGGGTGCCAGCAGGCGGGCGGGGGAAAGCCAGCCTGAGTCCTAGGTGCCAGCAGGTGGACGAGGGGAAGCCAGCCCAGGTCCCGGGTGCCAAAGGGAAGCCGGTGCTGGCAGCCAGGGGAAGGAAGGCCTACTCTTGCACGAATTTCATGCACCGGGCCTCTAGTTACTTTATATTTCTGGACCTCAGTTTCCACATCAGTCAAATGGGGTAGGTAGCTGGCGTACCTGTCTCACAGGGATAGGATGGGGATCGAATGATAACACATATGTAGAATCCATTTTTAAACTACACCTAAAAGTTCTTTGCAGATGAACAGGTTCTCGGCATGACCCACCAATTTCCGCTTTCGATGCTTTTCCGAAATATTACTTTGCTGTGCCCCAGGCAATGTTGGAATGAGTTCATTGGCTCAGTTGTTGGAGAAAAGGAAAAAGGGGGAAAAATCAAAGACAGCTTGGAAGTGTCAAGCCAGGGAGACTTCAAATGCATGCATTCGAAAAAGTCTATTGAGCACGCATGGTGTGTGACGGGTGTTGATGCTGGAGGTTCAGCAGTAAAGGCTGGTGGTCTTAGTTGAGGTAATAGTCGCTGCTATAACAAATAAGCCCCCACATTTCAGTGACTTCATAGGATGTTTCTTACTCCCATCACCATCCCACAAAGATGCACCTGCCTCTGGGGTGGAGGCGCTCCTCTCCACGGGTCACCCAGGAGGAAGCTCTGCCGTCTCCCGCAGTGGCTCCCACGGGCATCCTGGGCTTGGCCCCCTGGTCAGGAGATGGCAAAGGATGGTGTGGGGGGTATGCCCGGAGGTTTGCAGACCAGGCCGGGAGCTGGCCACTTCCATTCACGGTCCAGTGATGCAGGCACAGGGCCACACGAGGTGCCTGGGGACAGGGAACCCCGAGTTGGTGCACCGCTCCCTGGCTGTCTGTGCCAACTGACTCTTCCCCCCAGTGGCTCCGAATATAACCCGAAAACTCAGTTAGGAAAACAATTCCATTGTCAATACTATCAAAGAGAATAAAATCCTTAGGAATAAATTTAACCAAGGAAGTATAATGCCTGTACACTGAAACTATAAAACATCATTGAAAGAAAACCTAAATAAATAAAAGATCCCCTGTGTTTATGGGTTAGAAGACTTAATATTGTTGAAATGGCAATACTCTGCAAATTTATCTACAGATTCAATGTGATCCCTGTCAAAAACTCGTCTTGTTTTTTTTGTTTTTTTGCAGAAATGGACATGCTCACAAGAATTTATATGGGAATGCAAGTGACCCAGAAGAGCCAAAACAAACTTTAAAGCACAAAGTTGGAGGGTCCACATTTCTCAATTTCAAAACTTCCTATAAAACTAGCTGTGGTTCTGGCATAAGGATAGATGTACAGATCAAAGGAACAGAACTGAGAGTTCAGAAATAAACCCTCACATTTATGGTCAATTTATTTTCAACAAAGGTGCCAAAACCATTTAATGAGAGAAAGAAGAGTCTTTTAAACCAACGGTGCTGGAACAACTGGATATTCACATGCAAAAGAATAAATGTGGACCCCTACCTCACACCAAATACAAAAATTAACTCCAAATAAATCAAGGACCAAAATGCCAGAGCCAAAACTAAAAATTCTTAGAAGAAAACACTAGGCATAAATCTTCAGGACTTTAGACGAGGCAATGGTTTCTTAACATGACACCAAAAGCACAGGCAACCGGGGGCAAAACTAGGAAAATTGACTTTGCCAAACTTAAAAACTTTTGTGCAAAGGACGCTAGGAGGGAAAGGAGGGAATCGGAGAAAATATTTGCAAATCATAGATATATGGTAAGGGTCTAGTGTCCAGAATAATGAAAGAATTCTTACAACTCAACATTAAGACAACAATTCCATTCTAAAATGGGCCAAGGACCCGTGGTCGGCAAACTGCGGCTCGCGAGCCGCTTGCGGCTCTTTGGCCCCTTGAGTGTGGCTCTTCCACAAAATACCACGGCCTGGGCGAGTCTCTTTTGAAGAAGTGGCGTTAGAAGAAGTTTAAGGTTAAAAAATGTGGCTCTCAAAAGAAATTTCAATCGTTGTCCTGTTGCTATTTGGCTCTGTTGACTAATGAGTTTGCAGACCACTGAACTAGACATCCAGTTCTTCAAAGATCTCCAAATAGCCACTAACCACAGGAGAAGGTGTTCAACACGACTCATCGTTAGGGAGATGCGAAACCGCTAGGATGGCTATAACCAAAAGACAGGTCATAACAAGGCTGGTGAGGATGCAGAGACGTGGGGACCCTTACGCGCTGCTGCTGGGGGTGTGAAACGGTGCAGCCGCTTTGGAAAATGACTCGACAGGTCTAGGATTGACCATAAAGCACCCGCATGACCCAGCAATTCCACTCCTAGGCCTGTACCCAAGAGAAGTGAAAACATAGGTCCACACAAAAACTTGTATGTGAAGGTTCGTTGCAGCATTATCCATAGTGGCCAGGAGGTGGGGACCGCCCCATGCCCACCGTTGGATGAATGGCTAAACAACATGTGGTGTATCCCTACAGCGGAATA
The DNA here is from genome assembly GCF_027574615.1 of Eptesicus fuscus. Classification (NCBI taxonomy): domain Eukaryota; kingdom Metazoa; phylum Chordata; class Mammalia; order Chiroptera; family Vespertilionidae; genus Eptesicus; species Eptesicus fuscus. The sequence goes on along the minus strand of NC_072474.1, from coordinate 113,897,135 downwards.
TCATCCAGCCAGACACAAGGGAGGAAGTTCCGATTCCACCACGTGGGTACACCTGGAACACATAGGCTCGGTGAAAGGAACCAATCACAAGAGGTCACATGATACAGCTCCACTTTCGTGGAATGTGCAGAGTAGACACATCTACAGAGCTGGGAGGCAGATTCGTGGTTGCCAGGGGCTGAGGGAGCGGGGTGGTGTTTGAGTTGAGTCTGGAGAGGTGAGTATGGTGGCAAAAGACTTCCCGCAGCGAAGGCACAGACAGGCACTTCCTCTCCCCGCCAGCCAGGGCTTCTACACCTGAGGGGACAGTCCTGTGTGACACCCATCTCCTGGGACCGCCCCCCCCCCCACACACACACACACACACACGCTTCTTCTCAGCCCCCTGAGACCAAGAGCCTGTACTTTCGGGCAACTAAATGAACCATCATCTTCTCCTCCCCAGGGCCCCCCGATCCCTAAGATGAGAGGGTTCTGAGAGCCGAAGAGGAGCTCTCGAAGAAGGCGTCCATCTTCAAGACCCTTTGATCTCCTGCAGCTTTGGATAACATCGGCATTTATAAAAACAAAACATCCTCAAACGAGCTTGTAATAAGAATCCAAAGCAGTGTTTGGGGCCGGCGGGGGGTGGGGGTAGGGGGGGGGCAGGCTGTAAATCCCCAGGATGTCAATTCCAAGTTGAATACAATTTACAAGAATATGGTTCAAATATCACAAGGTCAAAACAATGTTGAGCTTTGCAGTATTTACAAACATGCCTCAATTCATATGCCTTTTCGGCCCACGCTGCACGGCACACTCGGGGCCATGTGAGAGCAACCCGCTTTAATTCGATGTGGCTTTCAGTGAGGTCTGTTGGAAATGTGCTACTAATTTCGGGCTTTTGTGTTTAGGGGAAAATGCGATTGAAGCTTAATCCAATTTTCTAACACCCAGAAACAGCTCCGAGGAAATAGACGGGCATCGGGGAACAATGGCAGGGCTGGCCTCCGGGAAGGCTCCGCTCCCCCCACGCGGGAACGCCCCACGCCAGCCCAGCGTCCGCCCTTCGGGCACAAGGCGCCGTCTCGTGGTGGAGCAGGGACTCGGGGGGAAGAGAGCCCCTCGAGAAACTCCCAGAGGGATGTCCGCTCAAACAGCTGCATGGACGAGTCTCAACACTGAACGCGTGGAACCAGCGTGGGCCTGAGAGAGGGTTCGAGGGCAGCGCTGGACTCCTCACTAATTGTCCGTGTGACCTTGAGGCAGCGCCTCACCTCTGGGAGCCCCTGTTCTCTCCCCTTCAAGCCCCCAGGGCTACCGGGTAGCTCGTTGGTCCATCGCGTGGACGATAGCGCACGTGCGTGCACATCTGATACAGATGTCTCTTCCATCCCCCTCCTCTTCCTGTAGAGCTCATTCCCTGCTAGCCATGCCGCTCCCGGGCCCCGGGGGCTAGGGAAGGAGAATGCCACCTTGGGTTGAAGAGGCCTTGACCCAGGAAAGTCCCTCGTGGCCAGGAAGGAGAGGGAAACCAAGCCCACTTTGCTCTCCAAGAGGAGGGCGGCGGAGGTAGAACAGAGAAGCATGTGCCCATGACCTTGAGGTAGACGTGCCCCCGATAATGTGAAGGAATCGGACAGCAGCAGGCTCCTGACCCGAGGCCCAGGCCCAGGAGCTGCAGCCTCGGAGAAGCTCGCGTGGTGTGGCACCCAATGTGCTCGCGGCAGCAAAGCATGGGCAGAGGCAGAGTCTAGCGCCATGACCCTCGGGAGGCCCTGCTCCTCCGCCACGATCCACTGAGGAGTCCGAGGCTCCCCGACGGCTGGGTCGGGGGCAAAGGGGACCAGCAGAGGCCCGTGTCAGCAGGAAGGCGCCACGGAACGCGGGGACTGCATGCGGGGGCTCAGAGGGCACAGCAAGTGGCCAAGGCCATTGGCAATGGGTGCCCAGGGGGTGCCCCAGAAGACTGGCCGGGCCCAGCTGTCCCTCATTGATCCCGCCCAGAGGCCCCGGGACCAGATCAGAGCAAACTGGACGTGTCACCCCAGAGGCAAGAAGGCGCGGAGACAGCCTGCCCACCTGCCTGGATAGGGTCACAGAAGCCTCGGCCGCCCCCCTCGCCCCCCCCCCGCCCCCCCCCTCCCCGTGGAGGAAGGGAAGAGTGACAGGAAGACCTGCAGTTATGGAAGAGCTGAGAGCCAGGGCCATCCACTGGGAGGTCCCTCCCCTCCCCCGGCCACCCAACAGCACGGGCTGGCTCCCCTATCAAACACACAGAAGCTGCATTTCCCACCCCCGCCTGAGGAGTGGGGTGTAAGGCCGCCCTCCCACTCCACTGTGACTGTCCTCTCTCGCTGTCCCCTGCCCCGAAGGCTTTCTCTAAAAGGATGACCCTATGGAAATCCATTTGTAAGCTGTGCCATCCAGGGAAGAGAGGAGTAGAGCTGATCCACCGAATCCTCTCCCCAGGCCAATGGAGGCGCACGGGTGATTCACGCAACGAAACGGCTGAAGAGACTTGTGGTTGAGGAAGGCCTGGCACTAACAACGGGGGCAGGACAGGCTGAGGCTGGGACGTGGAATGGCCCAGAAGAAAGACCCTGGCCCGGGCCGGGGCCATGCAGGGAAACGGCCCGGGAAGGCAGGATTCGCGATTATCCCAACAGCAAGCCTTGCCCCTGCCAGCCCCGGGGTCCCATCCTCTCTGAACCTCAGTCTCCTCTTCGGCCCGGATGGGACAGCAATAGCTCTGCTACCTTCCATGGCATCGCCGCGCAAGCACACAGCGCGGGGCTCCTTTCTCCTGCCCGGACCGCGACGTCCCCCTCGCTACCTGCGGGTTCATTTCCAAGCCGCGATGGGCGGCCTGGGAGAGGGACACCTGTCTCGTCTGCGGTTGGGGAAACAGACAAAAGGCCTTTCTCTGCCTTCCGGTTGGAGAAGAAACTCCCTCTGCAGCAGCGGCCAGGATCCGCAGAGCACAGACCACTTCCGTTCGCCGCTGTGGAAAGGCGCCCGGGAGGAAACCCGCGCAGAGGGGCCTCTGCCGGCCGCACCCAGGCGGGCCCAGAACAACGCGCCTCTGGAGGAGGAGGCGAGACCCGGCGTCACCAAACCAGAGCCACCAAACTCGAGCGTGGTCTCCTTCCACTTCCCGTGGGGAGAGCCAGGCAGGACCCCAGCTTCTCACGCCCTCGGTTTCCCACCCGCAGGGGAGTGGACACCCTGGTGTCACCGGGTTGCTGTGAGCCTGCACGGCAGCGTGGGGAAGGGGAGACATCCCGGGTAGAGAGTCGCCTGGCTGACCTCGGGCAGGTGGGCCAACAGCCGAAGCCTCAGTCTCCTCAGCTGTGAAATGGGCACAGCTCTTCCCTGCCTGCCTCGCAGAGTCCATTCATTCTTCCAAGTCTGGAGAATGAGGCCAGTGTCTGCCCGGTGCCAGGCCCCGCTCTAGGGACTAGGGGTGCCACCGAATGCCACGGAGGAGGCAGCAGCTGCTGTCATGGGGCTTAAGACTCCGGTCAAGGTCACCCCGAGAGCAGGGTAGACTCCTCAGAACAGAGGCACTGGGGCATCCTGGACCCCTGCTCCTGGGTCCGAATTCCCACTCCACAGCCAGTAGCTGGTGACTCTTAGCAAGTCCCCGCCCCTCTCCTGGCCTCCGTGGCCTCCTCTGTGCACTGGGGAGAACACCCGTCTCCCCAGTGGAAGAACTCACTGGAGCCAAGTGGGGAGGCTCTGGGAGCAGTTACCCTGCGTCCTCCCTCCGAGCCTGATCTGTCATCGGAAGGGTCCGCACACCCTGGTCGCAGGCTCCTTCCCTAACCCTTCCCCGCCACGTACAGTCACCCAAAATCTAACGCTTCCCCCTGACCCCCACCGTCTCCAACTCTGCCAGCACCAGGACTGTGAGAAAGTGCATTTCTGCTGTCTAAGCCCCGTCTGGGGTGCTTGGTATGGCAGCCCGAGGGGACCAACAGGATTACCATAGAGAGCTCTTTGGAGGGCCTTTAGCAAAACATCCACCTGCTCACTTATCATCCACGAATTCAGGCATCACCCGGAGCACCAGCTCTGCTGGGTGCTGGATGCTGGGTGCTGGGTGCTGGGTTCTGGGTGCTTGGTGCTGGGTTCTGGGTTCTGGGTTCTGGGTGCTGGGTTCTGGGTTCTGGGTTCTGGGTGCTGGGTGCTGGATGCTGGGTGCTGGGTGCTGGATGCTGGGTGCTGGGTGCTGGGTGCTGGGTGCTGGGCTCACAGATACAGAGTGAAGCCCGGGCCTGACCCGAGGGGAACAACCCTTTTCAGGAGCCCAGACGGGCCGGTGCCGCCCGCAGCAGCCGGGGGAAGCTTCCGAGGGACAAGGTCGGGGCATGTGTTCCAGGAAGAAGGCAGGACAAGAGCGAAGGCCCGGCGGCCCCAGGAGCAGCCCGGAGCGTGGCCGCCGGCACTGGCCGCAGCGCGAAGGCCCAAAGCTCCAGAAGGGCGGGCGCCTGCTCGGATCCCGGGTCCCAGGCGCGTCCCAGTCCCGGAGCCCGGAATTAGAATTACGGTCACGGCCGCATCTGACATCTGCTCAGACCAATTCGTTATCATTAGGAAATGAACCCGTAATGAATTTCTGCCGCCATTAAGCCTGATTTACAGGGGCGGTTATCACCCTTGGACGCACACGCTTTATCCCTTTAATGAATAATCCTCGCTTATCACAACCCTAATGATCCCGGGGCAAAAAGATGGAAGAGAGCTGCCCACCCCCAGCCCTGGCTTCCCCGTCGCACTTAGGGGAAGGGGAGAGGGAGAAGGGGGTCCCTGGACCAGGCCCGGGACCTTGCTGCCTGCCTGCCTGCCTGCCTGTGGGGGCATCAGCAACCCTCACCCTCTAGCGCAGTGATCGGCAAACTCATTAGTCAACAGAGCCAAATACCAACAGGACAACGATTAAAATTTCTTTTGAGAGCCAAAAACCGACTTCTGCGCATGGGCCACAAAGTTTCAATCGCACTGTACGTGTGCACCCGCACATGGTATTTTGTGGAAGAGCCACACTCAAGGGGCCAAAGAGCCGCATGTGGCTCGCGAGCCGCCGTTTGCCTACCACTGCTCTAGCGGGACCGTCTGAGTCAGCCAGAGGCGGTGCTGGGACCCGGGCCCTGCTGTGCCGGCCCCTCACTCCTGCAGGCTCCCAGGCCAGGGTATCTGCACGCTGCCGTCTGGGGTCCTGTACAGACTTCGGCAAACCTGAGCAAGTCACGCCCTGCTCAGGACCCGCCGGCTCCACGTGTGCACCCGGGACAAGAGCGTGAACTCTGGCGCGCAGCTGCCTGGATGTGAATGAGCCCCGACGTCCTCCTTGCTGGCTGCGTGATGGTGGGCAATGACATGGACCTCTCTCGTGGGGACCCTGTTCGGATTCTGTGGGTACCTAAGGCACTTAGAACAGTCCCCAACACACACCCGGGCAAGGACTCATTTACAAAACCGTATCCCCCCCCCCCCCACTAATGTCCTTATATCCCCATGCCCAGCCCAGGGACGGAGACTTAGTAGGTGCTCAATAAAATGTTTGTTGAGCCCAGTGACCCCACAAAATGGAAACAGAGCCTGGCCCACAAAGAGGGCATTCGCTTCTCTTCCCCAGGCGGCGGTTTTCCCAGAGCGCACCGGGGCAAACACTGCTCGTTCTTTGCTCCAGCGAGGCGGGGAGAGCCATTAGGGCGCAGCGCCGTTTCATTAGGAGCCCTGACGTTGGGGATTTTATAACTCGGCCACAAAAATTCACTCCGGGCAACGTGCTCGCTTTCGTCTGGAAATAAATGGGTTTATTTTATAAATTTTTATGCATTTTCCACACATAAACAAATGGTCAGATAAACCGTGCTTTAATGGAAGGATGGCGAGAGGAAAACTTGATACGCTGGCGTACGAGACAGAAAGACGCACGACGGACAGGGGCCGGGACCTCCCTCGCTTGGCCAGAGCTGGGCCTCACTGGTCATTTGCTCAGACTCTGTCCCCTCGGCCTTTCCCAGAGCTGCCCCGGGCCAGCAGCAGTTCTAAGTGCTTTGTGTGTAGGAACTAATTCCCCCAAATTAGCCTCCCTCCAAAGAATGGGTGTATCGGTTACTACGGGTCTTGGTGGATGTCGCCCAGGTAAGATGAGGCCACGTTGGATTAGGACGGGCCCCAAACACAACGCCTGGTGACTTAGAAGAGGGAGGAGAGGAATTTGGACACAGACACGCAGAGGAGGGAGGCCGTGTGACAACAGGCAGAACAGAGGGATGCGGCGACAAGCCGAGGACGCCGAGGACACCCGGCAACGCCACCGCTGGAAGAGGCAGGACGGGTTCTTCCCGCAGCCGCAGAGGAGCCCGGCTGATGCCTGGATTTGGGACTTTATCCTCCAGAAGAGAGGAAATCTGCATTGTGTGAAGTCACCAACTCACACAATGGGGGGACTCAGGCCATCGGAGGTCAGGCAGCGCGGCTGGTTTGTTCCTGGAGCAGGCAGAGGTGGGGGCTCCGGGGTTCAGGGCACCCCACGCCCCTCCCTGCTCACCTTCCAAGCCTGCTCAGCCATAAGTACTCATGCAGAGGACGTCACCGCTTCATGCTTTCCCAGGTTCCCACAGTGAAACAGGAAGGAACAAACACCTCCCAAATGGTTTAAATTTCAGGATGTTGAGCCCATAACCCAGGGTTCTATCCAGTGGCCTGAAAGCTACCTCTCACCCCTCTCTGGCACGATGTGAGTTCTGGTGAAAGCAACGGCAGAGTCCTCACACACACGTTGTATCTAGGAAAACAAAGGCCCAAGAAAAAAGCTACTTAATTCCGATCCAGTCTGGCTGGAACCCTGCCCTCCACCCTCAGCCGCTGAGTGTCCACCTGCACACTTGGACCTCGATGCCCACCACAGAGGGTGTCAGAGGAAGGAGGGGCCAGAAACAGCCGACTCTGTACAGCCGCGGACACTGGCCCATCTCTGTGGGTGGGGAAAGACATGAACAGGATGTTATACAGTGAAGAGGCAGCTGACAAGATGGCATGTGCCACACACATCGTCCTATCTCTATATATAAACGCCTAAGCGACCGTTACGACCGGTTGCTATGATGCACACTGACCACCAGGGGGCAGAGGCTCAATGCAGGAGCTGCCCACAGGCCCCAGTCACTGATGGGGCCTGCCAGCCAACCACCTGGTCCCTCCCCGAGGCCGACAGGCCTGATCTCCCAATCAGGGCCGGGCCCCGGGCTGGGACGGGGAACCAGGGGTGGGTGGTGGTGGATGCAGCCCCTTTCCTAGGGGGGCTGAGGGCCAGCTACCTCCTTGGGGCCTGTGGCCAACCTCCCAGGTCCCTCCCCCTGTTTCTCCCCCTGGCTGGCAGGCCCTGATTGGCTGTCGCCCGCCCACCTCAGTGGCGGTTGGCTCCTACCCCCAGCCAGCAGGCCCTGATCACCCAATCCGGGACTGCCAGCCAACCTTCCGGTCCCTCCCCCCAGCCAGCAAGCCCTGATTGCCCTATCAGGGCCAGGCCCCAGGCTGGGACGGGAACCAGCGGGTGGGTGGTGGTGGACATAGGCGGTGAGGGAAGGGGGAGGCGGGGACGCGAGGAACCTGATCGGCCCTGATCTCCGACCAGGCCTAGAGACCCCAACCATGCACGAATTTGGTGCACCGGGCCTCTAGTCAACTATAAATACCAACACGTAACCAAAGGGCACGCATGGGGCGGATGCGCACACGGGGGAGACCGCAGAGGACCCGACACCGTGTTAGTGATGGCTCGACATCAAGGGCCATTCTTGCCACCTTACACCTGTGCCGACGGTCTGAATTGTTTCCCGTGAATATGTGTTTACTTCACACTTAGAAACAAATAACCAACCTCCTCCCCTTCAGGGCGGGCCGGAAGCTGCCAGCTCCCATGGTAGTCACTTCCTAGCCGGCTCGGTGATCAGATCGAGCGGCACTATCCCATGCTTGCGTTCAAGTGGCCCTTGTTTTACTTAGTAACGGCCCCAACGCCCTTCCCGTACAGCATCTTGTTGTGGCTGTTCCACTTTTTGATTAGTTATTATTGTTAGCCTCTTACTGTGCCCAATGTATACACTAACCTCTAAACCTGGTCTGTATGCACAGGAAAAAACATAAAGATAGAGTTCGGCGGGCGCAGCTTCCGGCCTCCCCTGGGGGTCTTGGGACATGTGCCCTGCAGGTAAGGACTAGTGTAGAGAGAAGGCTGGCAACTCAATAACAAAAAAGACAAACAGCCGAAACCGGTTTGGCTCTGTGGATAGAGCATCGGTCTGTGGACTGAAAGGTCCCAGGTTCGATTCCAGGTCAAGGGCATGTACATTGGTTGCGGGCACATCCCCGTTAGGGGGTGTGCAGGAGGCAGCTGGTCGATGTTTCTCTCTCATCGATGTTTCTAGCTTTCTATCCCTCTCCCTTCCTCTCTGTAAAAAATCAATAAAATATATTTTAAAAATAAATAAATAAAATAAAAAAGACAAACAACTCTCTGAGATGGGCAAAGGCCTTGGACAGACATTTTCCCAGAGAAGATATACCCACGGCCAGCAAGCACAGAAAAAGATGCCTCCAGGGACACGCAGATCGAAACCACAACGAGATGCCACGTCGCACCCACGAGGACGGCTTTACTTTTTAAAATTGGGAATGGCAAGTGTCGGCGAGAACGCGTAGACCCGGAACCCTCCTGCATGGCTGGTGGGAATGCGAAGGGGTGCGGCTGCTGGGGACAAGCTGGTGGTCCCTCAGAAAGGTCAACACTGAGCTACGACAGGACTCAGCAATTCCACTCCCAGGTGTACACCCCAAAGAACTGACAACGTGTCCAGACAGAGACCGGCTCGAGCGTCGTTACGGCAGTACAATTCACACAAGCCAGACGGTGGCAACAACATGCGTGTCCTTCCACAGACGGTGGAGCCTGGCCAGTGTGGCTCAATGGTTAAGCTTCAACCTATGAAACCAGGAGGTCAGGGTTCCATTCCAGGTCAGGGCACATGCCTGGGTTGTGGGCTCGATCCCCAGTAGGGGCCGTGCAGGAGGCAGCCGATCCATGATTCTGTCATCATTGATGTTTCTATCTCTCTCTCCCTCTCCTTTCCTCTCTGAAATCAATAAAAAAATATTAAATTTTTTAAAAATGGACGATGGAGCTGTGCTCCCAGAGAGCAGAGACCAAGCGCAGAGCCCTGAGAACAGGAGCAGCTAAGAGATGACTGCCTTTGGGAGAGGATCCGGGGGTGGAGCAGGAGAGGCCGAGAGCTCAAGGAGGGCCCCGGCTCCAGTGGGTCTCGGAAGCAAAGGGAAAAGAATCTTAAGAAGCGCCTGAGCCGGTGTGGCTCAGTGGACAGAGCGTCAGCCTGCGGACTGAAGGGTCCTGGGTTCCATTCCGGCCAAGGGCACAGGCCTGGGTTGTGGGCTGGGTCCCCAGGAGGGGTCGTGCAGGAGGCAGCTGATCAATGATTCTCTCTCATCATTGATGTTTCTCTCTCTTCTCTCCCTCTCCCTTCCTCTCTGAAATACAAATATTTTTTTTTTAAAAAAGGATTTTAAGAAGGAACGTTTTGGAACAAACCAGAGGAGTGACACTTCTTTACTTAGAAGTAGAGGAGAAAGGCGGGACGGACGTGACCACCACTGCGGGGTCCGGAGGGAAGGTGCGTCCACTCACCGGGATGCCAGCAGCGGACGCCCTCCCCAGGCCCCTCCGCTGGACCCGGACTCTCCATGCCCCGCACGCCCCGCACGCAGCGCCTGTTGCTTTACCAGGAGGCAGTCATTCCCGCGTCTGTGTCTCGTCTGGTCAAGGCCGGTCCCTGGGCATGGCTGACCGCGTGGTTTTAGCCAAAAGACGGGCTCTGTCTTCGTCCCCCATTTTCCCGACTGATGCTCCCTTCTGTTGGTGCCCACGTCGCGCGTGAACACCGAGATCTCACGGAACCTCCCCCGAAGAGGGACTGCGGGGCGACTGGGGTGTGCCCTGAAGGAAGAGCATGGCCAGCGCCGTCCCCAGCGAGCAGGACAGTGGGGTGTCCGTGACGCAGCCGAGGGGACAATGTCTTTCCCACGCAGCCTGGTTCGCTCTTCACACTAAATTCATCTTCAGAAGCATCTGCTTCGAGTGAAGGAAGTTTTGTGATAATTCAGCCGTGACCGCTGTCAAGTCCCAGTGATTTCACTCCCGTCCCTCGGCCCCGCGTCTCCCCGGGAAACGGGCGTCTTCATTTCATGATCATCAGCATGTTAACATGAGCTGATTAACCCAGCCACCACTACACAGCGCCACCGCCGACACAGCCCAGGGCCATGACATCATTAGCTCTGGGACGCGGGCCGGATCCAGCCGGCCGGTCAGCTGGTCCCACGGGTCATCCGATCCAGGCTCCTGGGTCCGGAGAATTAAAAGCAGATTCTTCTGCTGGCTTGTTTGCTGGCTCCGAGTCGCAGGTAAACCGGTCCCAACCATGGTGTCGCTACCCCCCTTCCACCCCCACCCCCCCAACCCACCCACCCCCCAACCCCCCGCCGTTTGCAGGGGCCCACGGAGCCAGCAGTCCCTGCGGGAAGGTGTGTGGCCAGGCCGCTGGGCCCTCCGCCGGGGCTCAGGACCCACCGCCCCGTGGGTCTCGATGACCACCGTGACCTCTGCCAGCCCCCCGTCATTTCGTGTGTTTTTTATCCCTTTTATTCAGTTTCTCAGCCCCCATAGCACTGCCACTCTCCTCTAACGAGTTGTTTGGGTTTATTTCATAGGGTGTTTTGTTTTATTTTATTTTATTGGGTTTTTGTTTTTGTTTTTTAATATATTTTATTGATTTTTTTAACAGAGAGGAAGGAAGAGAGAGTTAGAAACATCGATGAGAGAGAAACATCGATCAGCTGTCTCTTGCACGCCCCCTACTGGGTATGTGCCCACAACCAAGGTACATGCCCTTGACTAGAATCGAACCTGGGACCCTTCAGTCCACAGGCCGACGCTCTATCCACTGAGCCAAACCGGTCAGGGCAATTTTATTGTTTAAGGTATTACAAATAGTAGTACATATTCCTTTTTATTTCCCCACTGACCTCCCTCGGCCTCCCCTCCCCAGCACTTGCCCTCGCCCTCCCCTCCCCCATCATTTCTGAGCGCGCCATCGTCACGGACTGGGTCACACGCCTTCCCCAGAGGAAAACCCTCCACAGCAGCCTGGACGGAGGCGCCCCTGCCCCCTGGCAGCCGTGTCTCCTGGCTCCTGCCTCCCGGTGATCTTTCCGGAAACTTCCCTTCCCACCTCATGCAGGCTGTCGGGGAGAATTCCGGGACAGAGCAATTCCACCCGCCTTGGCCGGCAGCTCTCAGTGATTCGGGCCCAGCAGCTCATGTGGGGATCTGTATGAACACAAATGCTGCCTGGAAGCCGGGGCCGGGGCCCGGCCGCCGTGTCTCCGGGGCCCTCGCAGGGGCTCTGACGGATGTCCTCGTCCGCCACGTGAACCGAACTGGTCAGCCACGAGTCCCCGGGCTCCGGGAAGGTCCCTCTGGGTGGGGTACATCCTCTGGGTTGTGACAGTGTGTAGTGACGTGCACCCGCCATCCCACCATCACGCTGTGGTGTCGCCGGCCTGAAAACCCTGGGCACTGCCCGCTCCGCCCTGCACGCGTGTTGTGTAAGCCGCTAGTTTGACGGTGGCCGTCGGAACCCGTGATCGCCTTGTCCCTCTGCGAGACTCCGGTCTGAGCAGGCCAGCAGCCCTGGCTGGCGCTGCTCTCAGGACTCCCGCACCTGCACCCCTCCCTCCATGCCTGCACCCCTCCTTCCTGCGGGCTCTAAGGGCCCCGACGGCCACCCCAGAGGTTGCCCATCTGCCGAAGGGGCGGGAGCTGGTGCTTGCTGCTTTTCCCCAAAGGGCCTTGCTCCTACCTTTCCCACGTATGGACTTGAACTCTAGGGGTGGGGCTAGCAGCTAACAGATTTCAGTGCTCACAATGTTAAGGAAGAACTATTTCCGTCTCCAGGCTAGTTTGAAAACAACACCGCCCCGACGACGCTAGCAACGCAGGAGAGGCTCGCTCTCCGCCTGCCCGCGGGTTCAAGCTGCCGAGAACGCGTCCTGGGCCATCGGGGCCCGGGCCGAGAGCGCGCCATCCGAGAGTTCCTTCACTTCATCCTCCCGGAGGCCCGCTAAGCTGGACACTGTCGTGGTCCCCTTTACAGACAAGGAAACTGAGGCACAGCAAGGGGGGAGGGCTGCTCAGAGTCATGGGGCTCTCCTGCCCAGCTCACGCTGTAACGCAAGGAGGGACCCCCAACACGAACCCCGCCATAGACCAGACCAGACCAGGTGAAAGTCACAGCCCAGAGGGGACCCGTGGCACGCCCAAAGCCAGCCCGGGGTGTGGCAAGGCCCAGAGCGGCCTCCTCCGCCCGACCCAGAAGGTTCGGGAAGCTTCCTCCGCGGCAGCGCTCAGAGCCGCTCCTCTCCATGAGAGCGGCTCGCTCCGGGCAGCGTGGTTTTCAACTCCATCCTACAAGCCCAAATTCTTTTCCTGAACATTTATTATTTCAAATTATAACTTGGAAATGGAGACATGAGCTAATTTGGCCTTCCTTTCATTTGGGATTTGGGATTTGGGGTTGAAAAACCATAGTGTTGGATGTAGAAATACAGTCCAACTTTCCAGTTTTCTGAGTACACACACACACATACACACACATTCACACACACACACACACACCCTCACATGCATGCGCCCTCACATGCACGTGCCCTCACACACACGCGCCCTCACATCAACATCAGACAGCGAGGCTGGGGCAGGGACTGGGGGCAGGAAAATCAGGCCAAGCAGCTCTGTCTCCCAGGGCGGCCCTGTCTCTGGCCTCAGCCCGCCCTCCCAGCCCGTGGGACAGAGACCCCCCTGCCCACACATGGCTTAGATTTCTCTGCCCCGACCTGGCGCAGAGAGTTCAGCACAAATATCCTGTGAGAGGAAATGAGTTGGTGCCGGCTCCCGACTCGCGGATTTGCTCCCTTTTCTCCGATTTTGGCAGGGAGTGAGGGCCTAGCAGGAGCCCACCTTGGGGAAGTGGGGGTGTTAGGGGAGAGAGCACCGAGTTTGGAAGCTGCAGACCTGGGTTCTAGCCACCAACTTGCTATGTGATCATGGGCAAGCCATTTGCCCTCTCTGGGCCTCTGTTTTCACATTAGGAAAAGGAAAGACTATACAGTGAGAAGAGATCCCCCTTAGGACTCTTCGTTCCACTGGGCTCCATAAGAGACTCACGGAACAGCCGCTAGACATGAGAAGACACGCCCTCTGGGGAGGCGCTCACTGCTGGTGGGGGGCGGGGGGGAGAAGGGAGCAGGGCGGTGCCAGGGGCGGTGCCATCTTCAGTCTCATTTCTATCACCAACCAGGACCCTGGAGAGCCCTGATGTTACAGGGTGAAGTGTCTCCTCCCTAAACTCCTATGTCCAAGTCCTCGCTTCTAGAACCTCGCTCAGAAAGGGACTGTGTTGAGAGACGGGGGCTTTAAGGAGATAATGAAGGAGGTCACAGCGTGGGGACTTTCTGTGATCGGACTGTGTTCTTATAAGAAGAGGAAGAGACGCCAGAGCACTCGCTCTTTCTGTGTGCACAGAGGAAAGGCCGTGGGAGCACTCAGCGGGAAGGTGGCCGTCTGCAAGCCAGGAAGAGAGGCCTCCCCAGAGCCAACCAAATGGGCGCCTTGATCTTGGCCTTCCAGCCTCCAGGCCTGTAAGTCTGCTGCCTAAGCGGCCCAGTCCATGGCATTTTGTTATGACAGCCGAGAACACTACGACACCTTCCCCTCTCGGCCTGCCTCAGTTTCTCAGATTGGGTCACAGTATCTTTAACTTGTTGGCCCCAGGACCCTTGGGGAACCTGCAGAAAGCACATATGCTGGTAGACAAGGCAAGAATTTTGAAAACAGGATAGAAGGCACAGGTCCCCATTACCTGAAAGGGGACATTATCACAAATTCTGCATTTTTCTTTTTTACAGATAAAAGAGATTATGAACAACTTTATGCCAGTGAATTTGGAAACATATAGACTGTAAACTGAAACTTCATGATGTTATGTAGGAAGATGCAGAAAGCCTGAATTTCCTGTATTTATTAAAGAAACTGAGTCTGTAAATAAAACTTTTTCACACAGCAACCTCCAGGCCCAACTGACCGCCACAGTTGGTCTTACCAACACAGGAGGTAGAAATACCCTCCGTCTAGACAATGCTTGCAGGGCATGGAAGACAGGGGCCCTCCCTGTGTTACGGTGATCCCCAAATCCGACAGAGACGTTACAGGGAAAGAAAACGACAGGCCAGTCTCGCTCATGAACGTAGATGTGAAAATCCTGAACAAGCCTGGCCCGTGCGGCTAGGCCAGTGGTCGGCAAACTGCGGCTCGCGAGACATGCGGCTCTTTGGCCCCCTGAGTGTGGCTCTTCCACAAAATACCACGTACAGTGCGATTGAAACTTCGTGGCCCATGCGCAGAAGTCGGTTTTAGGCTCTCAAAAGAAATTTCAATCGTTGTCCTGTTGATATTTGGCTCTGTGGACTGAGGAGTTTGCCGACCACTGGGCTAGGCGGTTGAGCGTCAACCCAGGAATCCAGAAGTCACCGGTGGGATTCCCGGTCAGAGCACATGCTTGGGCTGAGGGCTCAGACTTCAGTAGAGGGCGTGCAGAAAGCAGCCAGCCGATGATGTTTCTCTCTCATCTCACCACTGTTTCTATCTCTCTGTCCCTCTCCCTCCTCTCTCTCTGAAATCTAATCTAATAATAGACAAATATGCAAATTGACCGCACCTTCGCTACACCTAAGCCATGCCCACCAGCCAAGCCACGCCCATCAACCAATCTGGACGAGTATGCAAATTGCCCCAACAAAGATGGCGGCTAATTTGCATATCAAGACAGTGTCGAAAGAAGCCAAGAGCTGCAAAGGGGAGTAAAGCTTCGAAGAAGCAAGCAAGCCAGGGGGGCGGGGGGAGGAGAAGGGAGGAGCGAAGTCAGGGCCGTGGGCGAAGGGAAACGAAGGCGGGCTGGAGGAGAAGGCGGGGCCGGCGGCAAGGGCAGGGCGGAGGCGGGGCCGGGGGCGAAGGGAAACGCGGGCGGGCCGGAGGAGAAGGCGAGGCGGGCGGCAAGGGCGGGGCGGTGGCGGGGCCGGGGGCGAAGGGAAACTCGGGCGGGCCGGAGGAGAAGGTGAGGCGGGCGGCAAGGGAGGAACAGAGGCGGGGTAGAGTGCAGCAGGAAATCCCATTGCAGGAATTTTCCTGCAACGGGAAAGCTAGTAAATAAATAAAAACATATGTTAAAAAATACTGAACAAAATTATAGAAAGGTAAATCCAGGGCTTTATAGCATAAAAAAGAAAGTCCATCATAAATGAGTTGGGTTCACTTCAGGAATTCAGGATTGCTTCGCAGTCCTATAATCGATCAATAGAACTCACTCTATTAAGAATATATTGGTGAAAGGTCTTCAATAGATAGAAAGCGTTGGGTAAAATTCAGCACCTATGCACAATAAGTCTTAGCAGACTAGAAAGAAAAGCAACCTTCCTTCATTGGATGAACCGTTTCTTTAAAAACAAACCATTTTCCTCTGAGAAATGAAGACTTCTTTTCATGTAGGAATCTGTACACAAAAATACGTAGCAGGTTATTCATAACAGCCCCAGACTGGAGGTGAGCCGGACTGCCGTCGGTGGGTAAATGGTCAAACCAGCGGTGGTACCCCTGAGCCACGGGCAGCGTCCTGGGGCCGCCGGAGCGAATTGCCACAAACTGGGAGGCTTGGCACCAGAGTTGATTCTCACAGTCCCGGAGGCCGAAAGTCCAAGCCCGAGGCACTGGCAGGGCCCTGCTCCCTCCAAAACTTCCTGGGAGCATCTCACCTGGCCCCCTCCAGCTCCTGGCGGCTCTAGGCCTCTTCGGCTGTGGCAGCCTCACTCCATCCCTGCCTCTGTCTCCACGTGGCCGCCTCCCGCTGTGGCCCTGTCTCTGTGTCCTCGCATAGCATTCTCCTCTCTGTTTTCCCATAAGGACACCAGTCATATGAGGTTAGGGCCCCTCCCTAGGGGCCTCATCTTAACTTGGTTCAATCGGCAAAGGACTCCAAACTGCCATTTAACCCATAACACTGCTCAGCGATAACTAGGAATGAACTACTGATTCACGCAACAACTCGGAAACCTTGAGGAAGTTATGCAGAGTGCAAAAAGCTAAGCTAAAAAGGCTAACACTGTACCGTTACGGTAACATTAGTAAAATAACAGAGAGAGCGAGCAGAGGAGCGGTGTCCAGTGGTTAAGGATGAGGGGAGAGGCGTGGGTGAGGCTCTGAAGGGTCACATAAGTGTGTCCTGTGGGGACGGTCAGTTGAGTGTCTTGGTTGTGGTGGCGGCTATGCAGACCACACACATGTAACCAAATTGCACAGGGCTACACTCACACTCAGGTCCGTGCCTGTATCGCTGGTGGGACCTGGAAACCCGGGCATCCTTCAGTGGGGGAACGATTAGACTGTGGTGCATCCATGTCTTGAAATACTCCCCAGCAACAAACAAGAACCAACGATGGATACACACGACGTGAGTGAATCTCAAGGGAACTGTGCTGAGTGAAAGAAAGCGAATCCCAGAACACACAAGTGCAAGCGTGCATTTATAGGACCTTCTTGAAACAGATGCCGTGCGGGCAGGGGTTAAGGATGTGGGATGGGGGAAGCAGCAGGTGTCGCTATATAGTACGGGCAACACCGGGGGTCCTTGGGTCAGTGGTCAGCAAACTCATTAGCCAACAGAGCCAAATATCAACAGCACAACGATTGACATTTCTTTGGAGAGCCACATTTTTTAAACTTAAACTTCTTCTAACGCCACTTCTTCAAAATAGACCCGCCCAGGCCGTGGTATTTTGTGGAAGAGCCACACTCAAGGGGCCAAAGAGCTGCATGTGGCTCGCGAGCCGCACTTTGCCGACCAGGACTTGGTGATGGAGAGGTTCTGCGCCTTGACTGTGGTGCTAAGTGCACGGGCCTACGTACATGCTAAAATCACGGAGCGCTAATGCATGTATCTGTAACACACACATCAGTACAAGTAAAACTGAGGCAACCTGAATGCGATGGGTGGACTGTATCGATGCCAGTGTCCTGGTTGTGACAGCGTACGGGTAGCTTTGCAAGATGCTGTCCCTCGGGAAGACTGGATGAAGGGTGCACGAGCTCTCTCTGAACTGTTTCTTACAACTGCGTGTGAATCTACAGTCATCTCTGATGTCCGCCGGCCAAGGTCCGATGTCCTGACTCCGTCACAGACCAGCTGGATGGCTCGAAGCAGGTAAACTCCACGAAGCCTCTTCCCCAGCCACTAAATAGGGATCCTGACGGGTCCTGCCTCCTAGGGTTGTGGTGGGGTGGAGTCCCTGAGCATAGTGTCCTTGACAATGTAAATCCGCCACTCACCCCATAGGGAAAAGGACCGTTGTTACAGACGGGATGAGGGGGTCTTAAGAGATGATCTGCCCCCAGATCACCCCGCAATGAGGCAGGATCCCAGCCCCAAGCTGGGTTCTACTTGGAGAGGATCAAAAGTGGGAAATCTGGGGGTGGATACACCGGTTTTCTCCCCCTGACATTGTGTATGGAAGAGTGTGTTGGGGGAGGGGAGGCTGAGGGAGGGGGAGGCGGGCACTAGGAGACAAAGGAGGAAGGGGTCAGAGAGCAGGCGCCCAAAGAAAACAAGCTCGGGGAATCAAAGGGCCGCTGGGAAACCATCCGTTCGGAAGGCTATTGTGCTCTGGCCCAGATCCTCTGGCCCAGACTGAATAGGCTCGCCAGCCCGCTCCTCCCCGCCCACCAGGGTGCGCGCGGGGTCAGCTGGGTTCAAGGATGTGACAGCTGCCTGGGCCACCGAGCAGCCCTGCATCCATATTCGTTGATGCCGACGGTGGTGGTGGTGACGATTCCTGTAACTGCTGGTTGGAAGGACCCCTCAGGGTCATTTCCCATTCTGGGTTACCCCTTCCTGCCTCACCCCCACCTTCCCCCGCGCGGGCCCACACCGAGGCCACTCTGTCCTTTCCCATGTTCCTGCTGCCGGGGCTCAAGGTCTGGCCCTCCCGAGCCAGAAGTGGCCTCGGAAGTCCTCTAGGCCAGCGGTCGGCAAACTCATCAGTCCACAGAGCCAAATAGCAACAGGACAACGATTGAAATTGCTTTTGAGAGCCACATTTTTAAAACTTAAACTTCTTCTAACGCCACTTCTTCAACATAGACTCGCCCAGGCCGTGGTCTTTTGTGGAAGAGCCACACTCAAGGGGCCAAAGAGCCGCACGTGGCTCGCGAGCCGCAGTTTGCCGACCACGGCTCTAGGTTCTTGCTGTGTCAAGTGGGCCCAGAGACCGGGAGGAGCAGGGCCCTACCTGGGGGCTCGTTAGACATGCAGACCCTCCGGCCTGCCCCGAACCCCGGAATCCGACTGCGTTTCCACAGAGGCCTTGGAAGATGGGCACGGCTCCAGCCCAGCATCCCGGTTACTGCCAGGGAGACCAAGGCTCAGAGACAGGGAGGGACTACTGTCACACAGCATGATGGCCTCAGAGCGGGAACCAGCACCCGGCTCTCGGCTCCCCGACAGACAGCTGCCTGTGGCCGGGGCCTTTGATTCAGGTGGTGGGCGGGGCGTGGGGCTGAGTGAGGAGAGGAGTTCTGTCTTTGCTCCTGAAGGCTGTGGCCGGTCAGTAGGTCGAAAGGGGCACCAGGTGAGACGCCTCCGGGCCCATCTTCAGCACTGCCTCAGGGACTCACAGGATTAGTAGCAGCACCCGGACTCCCTGCACCTTTTCTGGGGCACGTTCTATCCCACATCCATTTCCCCTTCCTCCCATGAGGAAGTCACCATTCAGCCAATATTGACCGGGGCCCTCTTTCTCTCCCTGAACGAGGCGGGTTATTGAGACATGATCACAGTTAGGCCCCGCCCTGGGGAAGGCTCTCGGTGTAGCAGGACTGAGCCAAACAAGTTCTGCTTCCTTGAAAGCCAGGTCCCCCCCCCCCCCCCAAGGATGGAGGTGCCCTGGACCAGTGGGGCGGGGCGGGCGGGAGTGGGCGGGGCCTCGGTGGGCGGGGTCTTTGTGGGCGGGGCGTCGGTGGGCAAGATGAACCTAGGATTAACTTCAGGCAAACTGCCTGGGAATCCCGAGCCGCCTGGAGGGCTTTCCAACAAAAACGTTGGAGATCTGGAAAAGTCGTTTTTGGCTCTACCGCGAGAAAAGGAAACAGCGAGGTCAAAATTAATAAATGCGTAATTAAACGTCTACAGAAGGTAGCACCGTGTCAACATCATTAAATGGCTAAATGAATTATTCCTAAAAAGTTTCATTACTCGTGAAAACGATTTAGATTTTCTCACTTTGCAAGAATTTCCCAATTTGCCCAATCAGTCCTAAGAAATCACAGCCATGGTAAATTAGGGCCCTGTAACCAAGTAAAAGCAAAATTAAAATTATTTTTTTAAAAATCCTTTAAAACTTGGTAATAAAAAGGCTCCGTGCAGTGCGTGTGAGGTTGCTCTGAGGGGCTTGCTGCGAGGAGAGCCGGGCTTACCAGAACTTGGTACCTGCACTCGCTCCGCGCTGGTGTCAGGCTGGCCTGCCACAATCCCTGGGCAAGGCACTTTCCGCTTTGGTTTTCCCCTTCTGGAATATGGGGGATGGGGGGGGTCAGTAACCCCAACTGCAGGAGCTTGTTGTGAGAATCCAAAGGCCTGGTAAGCCCAGGGGAGGGACGAGTGGGTTACTCTTGTGATGCAGAGTTAAAGAGGCGCAAAAACTTGATAAAGGGTGTGTGTGTGTGTGTGTGTGTGTGTGTGTGTGTGTGTAAAGCAAGGGAAAGGAGCGGGGTGCCAGATAAGCCAAATACCAAATATAAAAGCCAGATGTGGGGGGCCTGGGGCGAGCCAGCCGGGCAGCCCCACGTCTAGCTCGTGCCTCGGTTCCTTCATCTGTACAATGGGCCACCATCCCTCCCGCCTCGGGGCGTCATGGGAGATGGACGCTGGTTTAAAAGCTAACGGATTTAGAGGGGCGCCCAGCAATCCTTATGTTACCGGGCGAAGAAAGGACCGCCGCGCCCCGTGGCAACGTTACGCCTCGTGGGAGAAACTCGAGGTCCCGCTGTCACCATTTCCTTCGGGCCGGGGCGGGCAAAGGCGCGTGCCTGCGGCGGGTGGGGTGCCCTGCGCTGCAGTTCCCGCCTGGGGAGAACTCTTGGGGGGCTCCGGGGACGGAGGGGCCACGCTCCGCGCCCGTCTCCACCTCTGTCCCCCCTCTCCCGCGCCGCGAGGTGGCCGGCGCCCTTTGCCCGCCCAGCGCCGACGCCGGATCCCGCAGCCCCGCGAGCCCCTCGCCCGGCCCCGCCGCGCTTCCAAGTCTACGCGCCCCCCTCCACCCCCCGCCCCGAAGGCGATCCCGGGGGTCCGCGCCCGTGGGGCGACGGGGCGAGTCCGAGAGGCGCGGTGGCCGCCCCGCCCCGCTGCGTCCCGGACGCCGAGGGGGCGCGGGCGGGCGCAGGGGCTCGCGGCTCCTTTGGTCCGAGGTAGCGGGACGCCTCCCCCAAGGGGGCCGGCAATGAAACGCATTTCGTCCATTTCAGTCAAACCGAGAGCGTCATCATCAATGTCTCCTTCTCGGGAGGAAAAGAGGCCCCTTGGTTAGTCCTGAGACCAAAGCCGCCCCTGGGGCCCCCGGGCGGGTCACTGGTGGGACTGAACTCTGCACACGTGTCTGGGCGGCTGGGACACCGAGCGGACACCTGGGGGGGCGGGTGTTGGGGATGTGGGGGGAGGTGTTCTCCAATCAGTCCGACCCCGCAGGGAGCCCAGGGACCCCCCCTCCCCGCAGGTACACCTCGGACTTTGTCCCGCCTGGAGGCCAGGAAGGCGACTCCCACTCTCCTGGCAGTCTTGGGCTACTGTGGGGTTTTGGGGGTGGGGGTGGGGGGGCCGCTGGTTGGTCTCGCTGCCCGCGCAGAAGTGACCCCAGCAGCCAGCCGGGCAGCCCCTGAAGGCTGCAGGTGTGCGTCCTCCAGAGCAGAGCACACAGCAGCCTGGGGTGGGCTTTGAGTGGGGGGGCCGGAGGGGAGGGCTCTGGGCAGAGCACCCACAGGTCCACCGCAGTAGCTCCCCATGGCCGGGAAAACACTCCACTGTGTTTTTTATTTCTGGGTCTGCCTCGCCCAGCACAGCCAGGCGCTGTCCTGTGGGCCCCGCAGCAAGGGCCCGCACTCAGTCTCAGTCCCCCAACCCCCTCCCTGGCTCTGCTGGCTGCGCCCCTCGCCATCCACCGCCCGCGTGTTTACTGGGCATCGCCCGTGCTGGCCTCTCATTTCTGGGCGCCCAGCTACAGCGAAGTGTGCACCCCCCTCCCCCAGCCCGCGTTCTAGTGAAAGAGGAAAAACATCAAAGTAGATAGTATGTCAAAAAGCAGCACACTTAGGAAGGCTAGTATGAAAAAGAAAAACGAAACAGAAAATAACAAGTGTTGACAAGGATGTGGGGTAATTGGAACCCTTGTGCACTGTAGGCAGGACGCATAGAATTATTGCATGATCCAGCAAGTTCACTTCCGGGTATGTACCAAAAGAATGAAAAGTGGGGGCTCAAACATAGTTGCCTGCCCATGGTGGCACTATTCACAACAGCCAAAGGCAAACCGTAGGAGGAAAATAGCCCTGGATAAAGGCCGGATCCGCTAGACCTCTGCTACTCCATTTCTACCCAAGACTCGCAAGGCACAAACCCCAGGCCCTTTGCACTCACCACGACATGGAAAGCAGGAGTTTTACTCTAGCTGGGGATGGTCTGGGCAAGACATCACCTTGTGAAACAGATTTTAGCCAGAGTCTGCCACGCCTTCCAATACCAAGGGAGAAAGCTGTGAGTTGAGGCTGGAGAAAGACCTGAGAGTTTGGGGGTTCTGTGCTCACCACAGCCTTTCTGAGCTCAACGCGGCTGACTGGTGTGTAGCTGGGACGAGCAGGGCGCACGCTGGACGTTTCCTGAACATTTCTATACCCGGGGGTAGCCAGGCCCTTCTCTAGGGCTCCCACAGTGTGTGTGTGTGTGGGGGGGGGATTGGGTGGGCGCTGAGGGATCCCTCACAGCTGAGTGATCACTTGGAAACGAGTGCCCACTGACTCCTGGATTGCTGTCTGCTGCCTCCCCAATAAGGGTTTCATTTGGGCTAACAGCAGACACCTGCGCTAGTTAAGAGCGTGAAGACTCCCCCTCATTCCCTCCCTAGTGTGGGTTACTTGGCTCCCTTCTCTTTGAAATACCTAGGCAGAAAGTTCTCAGAGCAACGGTCTTGGGAGGGACGCGGAGTGAGCGTTGCAGGGCGAATAAACTTGTGCCTGAATGAGCTGCATTCACGGAGGAGTGTGCAGAAGGCTACGGGTGGGCTCCTCAGAGCGGCACCCACGTGTGTAGGTGCAAATTCTCTCTCAACAGGCGAGTGTGTGGAGCTTTTGAGGTCTCCTTGGGTAACAGAAACAAGATTCAGAAGTTCGAGAAGCTAAAACAAGGGGACTCATGTAACAAGCCCGTTTAACAAGGGCAGGTGTTGGACTCAGAACATTTGTCCCAAACTACCCCACGCCGGCAGGCGACGGGGGCGGAGGCTTAGCGGCAGCACAGGCAGCAAAGGCCGGGGAGCAGCTCGGAGTCAGGCCTGGACCCGCCGCCAACAGGTTAATGAGCGCCTGAGCCTTGAACATGAGCCCCCAAGCCCGCTGCTCCACACGGAGACGGGAGACCCGGGGGGCCCGTGAGTCAGACCACACCTGGCGCCTGGGGCTCAGCTCTGGGGAGAAACCGGGCAAATGGTGACCACACAAAACGCCAGTCACCGCGAGGGAAGGGGAAATAGGCAGAGAGTGCCTACAGGAAGCCAGGAGGCTGGGAGCAGCCGGAGGGCCTGGCCGGGTCGGTGGGGCGCCTCGGTTCTCCCCGCGCCCCGCACACAACCAGAAACACATCCCGGGCTCGGGGAATATCTGCTGCATGCACAGCACGGAGCATCCCAAATAGCAAGAGCTTCCCCCGAAAGGAGAGAGGCCCCACCCACGGGGGCATTTCAGTGCAACAGAGCCCCTGCGGGAGGCTTCTGATGTTACTGGGAAGAGACTGGCCCGAGGGGGGCTGCCTCGGCAGCCTGGCCTGTGTGGGCTCTTGACTTCGAGCAGGAAAGAGCTCACAGCAGGGCCAGGTGGCGAGGAGGGGGTGCTTATGGGAGCTGGGACAGTGAGACCAGGGGGGCCGAGGACAGAGGCAGCAGCAGGGAGAGGAGGCGGCGGCTTTGGCCGCTCAGAAACCTCAGAGGAAGGGAGTGAGCCCAGGCGGGCTGCTGTCCGCTCTCGGGGGAGTCGGGGAAAAGGGGTTTGGGGGGCAGGTTCAGGGGGTTAGCCCCGGACGATGTCCAGCTGCCCAGTGCTCCCCTGGTTTCGAGTCTCGTGGGACCCTTAGCGCTCAGGAGCCGCACACAGAGGAGGGGGAGGAAGGCGTGGCTCAGGGACAGGCAGGCGCGGGGGCCTGTGCTCGGAGGCTCCTAAAGGCCGTGGGTGAGGGGCCGTCTGCGGGAGGGTCTCGGTAGAAGCCCATCGGCTTTCCAGGTGGGCCCCTCAGGGCCGTGGTCTCCCGATGGGTCGGCGCCAGCGGGTCATTAGTCATCGCAGCTGGTCCTGGCATCGCCCACCTGGTTCTGCTGCTTTGCTGGGCCTGGAGCCGAAATCCAACCGAGCCTCGATGTTACCTCCAGGGAGCAAAGGTCAGGGGTCTGGACCGCAGGACCAGCGAGATGCCAGGGGAGGAAGGCCACTGATTGGCCCGTTGCCAGGCCCCGGGCTTTCCGCCCTGGGGACGCCTGTATCTGGCTGTAAGTGGCCTGTGTGTCCAGCTGTGTCAGTTTCCCCATTCCACGAGCCAAGGAATTTTCTTACCTCCTTACTCTCCGGCCTCACAAGGAGAGAGCCAAGCATCCTATGACATTTTGGAAATAGAAGCTAAGTTCCAAGACCTGAGAATCTTATTCCATGAGTCTGGAGAGCTATGCCCTCACCATGCCGGCCTCTCAGACACGTATTTCTTTTCTGTTAGTGATTTCCAAAGAGAAGGGAGCGGGGAGAAAGGAACAGTGGCCGGTGCGAGGGCCCTGGACCCCCTGAAGCAGTTCCCCCTCTCCCCAGCCCCGAGGAGGAGGCCCCGCCTCGGCGTGTCACCCCGTTAGAGCGTCGCTGTGGCCCAAGTTCACCGTCTGTGTGCGCCAGCCTCCCCTCCCTGAGGCCGGAGCCATTTGTCTCGGGCGGTTTTTGTTCCCAACGCTCCCACAGCACCTGCTAGTACACATATCTCGAATGAATGAGTGAACAAATGAATGAGTCCCGCACTGTTCGGGCTCTGTTGGGGATGACGCGTTCTCTAGGCTGGCGTGTGTTCCATACAAATGCTGAGGGAGCGTTTGTGTATGTGATTCCACTGGAGGGAAAAGGAAGCCAGGCGCGGGTGGGGTGGGCTGGGCTGGGGTGGGGGGAGACATTCTGGGGAAGTGAAAAAACGCCCCTTTGTGGGTCTCAGAAACACGCCTGAGGCGGAACATGGGGCTGTATTTACTTTTCCTTTTCTATAAACAGTTATAAGTTTCCTACGAAACAAACAACAAACAGCGAAACCTCTTGTTACTTTTTGTAATGAAAACACATGAGCATGTCTCTGAGATTCTGCGTCCTGATACTCCGTCTTGCTTGGTCTCCAAGGTTTAGAAAAAGCGTATGTTGTCTTGTACCTCGGGTTTTTCACGAGGCCCCTATGGGCGTGAAGAAATTTCAAGGAGGACAGGGCTAGCCTCCTCCCCGGCCTAGTCCTGCAGCTGGAGCAGTGCCTGGCTTACAGTCTGTGCTCAGAACACACTTAGAGGAGGGGTAAGGTACCGCTCTCTGCCCGATGCCAGGTGTCAGGTAACGAGCCTATTACTAACCGTGCCATTCACCTACTAGCACAGTGGTCGGCAAACTCATTAGTCAACAGAGCCAAATACCAACAGTACAACGATTGAAATTTCTTTGGAGAGCCAAATTCTTTAAACTTCTTCTAATGCCACTTCTTCAAAATAGACTCGCCCAGGCTGAAAACCGACTTCTGCGCATGGGCCATGAAGTTTCAATCGCACTGTACGTGCGTGCCCGCACGTGGTATTTTGTGGAAGAGCCACACTCAAGGGGCCAAAGAGCCGCATGTGGCTCGTGAGCCGCAGTTTGCCGACCACTGTACTAGCACATCAGTGGTTAAGTGCGATTCTGATCTTAAAGACAGAGCAATAAATGAGGACTAGTCAATGGTGGTCAGGATTCAAAACCAGCGGTGCCGGACACCAAACCCAGTGTTCCTCCTTCGTCCTCAGGGGGCAGTGAAACTGACCGGGCTCTTCCTGCTACCCGCCCGCCCGGCCTGCTCCTCCCCTCCTGTGCTTGCGCCCAGATCTCTGGCTTTTGAAAACAAGGCGGAATATCCGTGTTGACAGGATGGGTGGCCAGTGAGTTAGCTAGCGGAGAGATGGATGAGGGACGGTGAAATCGATGGGTAGATAGCTAGTTACATGCAAACAGAGGCTCCTCCTCCTGTCTGTACCCACAAGGTCAGCCCTGCAATTTCAGCCTGACCACACATCCTCACCAAACGGGCCTGCCCCTCCCTCTTCCCCCCCAAGGCTGACCCCGCCGCCTGCCCCCTCCAGGATGATAAACACCCGCGCCTTGACCGTTTACCAAGAGGGAGCATACTTCTGTTCTCCCGCTTCTGTCCAGACCTCATTCAGTTAGGAAGCCGATACTCCAGCCGGTGGGAAGGTATCGAATGTGTGCAAACACTCCCTGATTACGGTGTCCTTTTGCTGTCTGCCCTCCCTCATAAATTTGGAAACTATTCTATGTAAAGCATGTTCTTTGAATGGGGCTGTGGCATTTCCCTGCTCCAGCAGCTGGGGGGGGGGGGGGGGGGGCAGGAGGAGGGAAGCAGAGCAGAATGAGAGCTGCCTGGAGAATGCTCTGGCGAGATGGCTGCTGCAACTGCATCTTCACTCTAAACCAAACTCCCTCAGAGATGCTGTGTGAGCTTTGGGGAGGCTGATGGGAAAGGGAGCCCGGAGTTTGATGGACGGGCAACCGAGTGATGGTGAGGCAGAAATCTCCGCCGCAGGAGGAAGCTCTGAGGGCAGGAGCTGTAAAGGAAGCCTGGAGGTGCCTGGGGTGGGGATGAGTGGTTTGGATAAGGAGGCTGTGTGGGTGGGAGTGAGTGGATGGAGAAACGGAGAGGAGGTTGATCAGCCAGCAAGGCAGGGCTGCAAGAGCAGCCCAAGGGGGAGGTCTGGCCAGCCCAGGAGCCTGAGAGAGGGCCCCTGAGCTCTGGCTTCGGGGTCACCTCTGGTCTCAAAGCCCGAGTTGCTACAGCTACTCCCCATGCCCACCTGGCTGGCCACCAGACACTCCCGCCGTGATGGCGGTCTTTGTGGGAGGCCGTTCAGATTTTGCCACCTGGATTCCACACTGCTCTGCTACTTACTAGCTGCGTGACCTCGGGCAAGGAGCTTAACCACTCTGTATCTTTATTTTTCATATCTATAAAATGGCAATGCTAAGATTACCTACGGCTTAGGGTTGTGTGGTTTACTATCCATAAGCATTTAAAATAGAGCTTGTAAGCTATCCATCTCATCATTGTTGTCATCATTATCATCATCATCTTCATCTTCATCATCATCGTTGCCATTGTCTTCTTCATCCCCTACCTCTCTTAATGACAACCAGTCCCCCAAGCACGAATTTTCAGTGTATCTACTTGTAGGGAATGGGATGTTCTACTCCACCCTCCTCCGCCATTTTCTAGAATCTATACTCCCCAAGGCGAAGACAAATAGAGGGACTACAACTGAAGGGGAGGAGGAGGAGGAGGAGACACAGGGTAGAGAAGGAGGCAGCAGAGCGTGCACTGAACGCTTAGATGGAACCCAGGCAATGGCAGGACCCCAGGGCTTCCATAGACCAAGGAGTCAGAGAAGGAGGAAGGGAAGAAAAGAACCAGGGTCTGAGGGCATCCCAGAGGGTGGCCATGGGCGCCTCAGGAACGGAGAGCTGGGTCCCGTGCTGGGCCGACGCTGGGCCGAGCAGCTGCCCCGGCCTCTCCTCCCTTTACAGCCCTGTGTGGACAGGAACGTGCCACCAGCACTGGCATGCTCTCCGGGCTCTGTGGGAGACGTGCCTGATAGGAGCAAGGCGTTTGGTGTGGGGGACTTCACGTCTTCCTTCCACGACCAGGGGCACAGGCCGGGCTGGGCTCACTCGGAATCATGCCCTGTCACGGAGGCATCGAGCCTGTGAAAGCCCTGCGGGTATAATTAGGGATTTCTATAAATTCAATTAGTGCATTACTATAATAAATTAGGCATTTCTAACGAAGTGCTTTAAGGTGTATGGGGCGTATTTGGTAACTGCTGAATGACCAACATACAGGCTCTTTGTTTAAAATCTCTCCCAAGTTACAGCCACTCAACATCCAATCTATTTTTAAAACACAAACTTAACCCATCAGAGGCTACTTTTTTTGGGGGGTCGGGCGTGGGATGGGGAGGGACTCAAAACTATTCCCACTGATGGTCACAGTGAGATTTTCGTGTTCAGTTTTGCACGTAGAGCTGTAAGTTGCCTGCCTTTTTAATGAATAATTATTAAAAGCAGCGGCTGGCTTAAAAGCTTCCTAGGTGAACAAGGAGAAACTTGGCCTTTCTGAGGGGGGCTGGGGAGAACTCCAGCCACGGGGCGATTCCTGGTTATTGACAATGTTTGGAACCCGCTGGGCTGGCCTGCCCCGTGCCTACCAAGCCGAGAGGTGAAGACAAGTAATAACGGAGACCTAAAAATGCAGCAACCAGAATAAATGTGTTGCGAGGAAATTCCAAGCTTTATTAAATGCACTTCTGGTGAAAGAAGCCCTACAGAGAGTCTCTTAATAAACTTCCAGGAGGGGCGCTGCGTGGTCGCTGGAGGAGCTCCATAAGCGATGGTGGCATCTGTGGAATGCTCAGCCCGGAGATGGCCAGAGGGAGCTGCCAGCCGGTGTCTGGGACGGTGGTTTCATCTGGCTGGGACTCCTGGCCCTGAGTTGGAGGGTTCTGCTCGGATCACAGGCGCCCCGGTTAGGAAAGGGCTGGCGAGTGGAGCCGTCCCTGCGCGCAGCCAGTGAGTGCTCCTAGACGTGAAGAGACGTGGCCGGGAGACACTGTCCGCCATTGAACACCCCCAAGTGCACCACCACCGGCATCCGGGACATTCTTCTCACCGTGCGGCCTGGATCCCCCACGCGCCAGTGTGAGCTCAGCTCCTCCCACCCAGGCCAGAGCAGAACAGGGGTCAGCTGCCCTCCACCCCCTGGTTCACACGGGAGGGCCCTTATTTCATCTGCCCGAATCTTGTCTCCAGAATCAGTCCTCCTACTCCCAGCAACACTCTCGGAGACTGGCCCCAACCACGGCAGCCAATTACTAAGCGTTTCCTTTCATTCCAGCAGTCACCCCAGGCAATGGTGCAGCCTTCCTCGGGAGCACCCCACGTTCCTGGGTGATGTGGGGGCTCCTTCCAGTTGTGACATGTAATCTATTACCATCCTCAACACCCTCGGTGGCAGTGGTTCCATTTGTAGGACCAGCTCAGTGCCAGAGTTGCTACACGCTCTGCAGATCATCTCATTAATGCCCACAACAACCCTGTTGGATGGATATATTTTTTAAATATATTTTTATTGATTTCAGAGAGGAAGGAGGGAGAGAGAGAGAGAGAGAGAGAGAGAGAGAGAGAGAGAGAGAACATCAATGATGAGAAAGAATCATTGATCAGCTGCTTCCTGCATGCCCCCCAATGGGGACTGAGCCCACAACCTGGGCATGTGCCCCTGACTGGAATCGAACCTGGGACCCTTCAGTCCCCAGGCCAATGCTCGAATGGATGGATATTTTTATCTTTAGTTCATGGATGAAGAAATACCTTCTAAAGATCTCAATACTAATAAGTGACTGGGATTCCAACTCAGGGCTGTCTGACTCGGAGCCCCCCCTGGCCACCACGCTGGGCTAGGCCCTGGTTCCGCTCCAGACTCCCGTCAAGGCTGGGATGGCTGAAAGGGCTGCAAAGGGCCACAAGAATAACCTTATTTCTGGGGTCAAGACCCCTTTCTAATTCATGGTCTTCTCCCATCTATGGAGAGTGGGTGGGTGATTCATAAAGCTGTTTTTAAATGTAATTCTTCAGAGATGTCTAAGAACAACAAGCTCCGTTTGTGCACCTGTCGTGGTTCATGGTAACGGTCTATGAATACATCTGTCTGCCGCGTTAGTCTGACCTTTCCCAGGTGGAGACTGTAGGCTGCTTTTATATTTTCAGTACCTAACACAGTGCCACTTACTGACAAAACGTGTCTGTAATATGAGTGAATGGCTGACAATGGATGGATGGGTGAGGGAATGACTGACAATGGCTGAGTGGATGGTGGATCAATAGGTGGATGTATGTATATATGGACGGATGGGAGGAAGGATGGATGAGTGAATGGATGACACATACACAGTACACACTTAATTACCCCAATTCTCAAATTCAAAAGTAGTTACAGATACATACAGATCCCTTTGTATGCATGTCACTCCCCCTACTCTCCCCCTCCCGCCAAAAAAAACCTGGTTTGAGAGCACTGAACAGTTGGGAGATAAAGAATCTAATCTCATCTCCCCCCCCCCCCCGCTCCCCTGCGCCCACGAACTCAAGGTGTGATCCTGGGCCAGCCACTTGCTTTCTCATCCGAAAGGAAGTTGGGTGGGTGATATCTGAGGCCCTTTCCAGTCCTAAATTTCCATAATTCTATGGCGATCCACCCACCTCAATCAGACTTATCTAAATAATCGCACAAAAACACCTCTTCATGCTGGAGAAACACAGTCATAATAAAGTAAGCAAAACCAAATGCCCTTCAATATCCTGTTGTGAACTATAAAATGTCCCCTAAAATCACATTTTCCCCTTGAAACAGGATGTAGGAAAAAATATTTTCCTATTAAATCCTTTTAAAGTGCAAAGGAAAGCATTTATTCTGTGATTTGCCATCCAACTCAATAAAAAGTCGAGGACCCGGTCGTCCTAATTATGGGAGATACTGTCCGCAAGCACAGGGGGTAGGAGTCCAGGCTGGAAACCACGATGCCGGCCCTTCCTCCATCGCCAAAGCCGGCGACGGCTGGACACGCTTTCTGGAGCGAGCTGCCAAGTGCGCACCGAGCAGTTTATTTCTGCCATTATGTCGGGGAAACCAGTAAATGAGTTTTTATGAGGTGATTTATGAAACTCCTGGGGTGGACGAAGTGAGTGCTGGGAAGAAGTGGCACCAACTTCCAAACCTGTGGGGGTGAAGGGAGAGAGAGGACTTGAACTTTGGAAACTGTTAATGACGCTGTTACAAGCTGTGTCTTTCCAGACGGGCTAAGCAAAGTGGGATGGTTCCTTAGGAGAGGCAGACAGGGCCGGAAGGGGTCAGAGGGACGCTGCCTTGTCCTTCCGGCACGGGAAAGCCCCCTCCGGGAGGAACCCTTTAAGGGCAGTGCTCCCCAATTTCTGTAGCCCCTCGGAGTGTTACAAGGAGCAGGCCCGGGGCTGTTGTGAGAGAAATGGAAAAGCGTGGATCTCTCTGTTCATCTGGGGAGACACGTAAGGAGTGTGAGCCCAGCTCATGATCACCCACCTTTCTGTTGGAGTGACACCCTGTGGTAGGCAGAAGGCATCCAAATCGGAACACCTGGAATGTGTGAATATGTTGATTCATGGCCAGGCCTAATGGGGCGGCAGACGGAAGGAAGGTTGTTCATCAGCTGGCCTCCAGAGCGGGAGGTTATCCTGGACCGCCTGGGTGGGCCCCACGCCATCACAAGGGTCCTTACATGTGGAAGAGAAAAGAGGTGTCAGGCTGATGGGCTGTAAGAAGGACTCGCCCGGCTATCGCTGGCTTTGGAGATGGAGGAAGGGGCCACGAGCCCAGAAAGGTGGGCAGCTTCTGGGAGCCAGAGGAGGCAACGTGGATTCCCCCCTACAGTTTTCAGAAGGAACACAGCTCTGCCCACACCTTGACTTTAGCCCAGTGAGACCCATTTGAGATTTGGACCTCTAGAACTAGAAGCTAGCAAACGTGCTTTGCTTTAAGCTACTATGTTTGTGCTAATTTGTCACAGAAAAACTAGCCCCAACTGTCAGAATATGTCCCGACAGTCACATTTGAACCTCATGACTCTGGATGCTGAGCCATAGCTGACTGGACCAGGCGCGGATGTCTGTCCCAAGCTGGGCCAATGTTCTCCTGCATGCTCAGAATCTGGGTTTGGAATCCATGCAGCTGTGACTAGAAGCGTATAAACTCAGGAGCTGACGGTGGCCCGTGGTCGGCCACGTGAAGTGAGAACCAGAGAAGGCTGGTTTGCAGAGATAATTATATTGAGGGAGAGAGAGGTGGAGAGGTCTGGTAGCGTTCTAGTGCCTAGCTCCCTCCCAAGGTGAAGTACAAGTATGCAGAACAGACCCCTCGCCCACTCCCTTCCTCCCGCTGACATCTACAGAAGAGCCCATGTCCTCAGCTCAGAAAGGTTAAGAGATCAGCTCCAACCAACCGAAAAATGCAGGGTGCTGGCCGTTGTCCAACAGCCAGATGACCAGTACTGGCTCCGGGGGGAGGTGGAACGTGTATTTAGGAAGAAATCCCTGCTCACAGAAGCAGAAGTGGTGAATAGGTGTTCCTGTTTTTCATACATTTTCCGGACAAGGCTCAGAGAGGTAAAGCAGCTCACTTAAAGTCACACAGCTGGTGAGCAGGGAAGCTGGAATTCAAACCCAGATCCTTCAGTTTCCAAATCTCAAAGTGTTTTCTGTTTGTTCGTTTGCTTTTCCTATTACTCATTCTTGGCTATTTCCTGGGATTCTTCTCCTCCTTTTTTATTTTTTAAACTAGAAATGTCTAGTGTCCAGAAGCTACAGGTGCGATACGGATGAAGGTTAACACAGTAGCTTCCCATTCTCTTCCGAAGCTTTGCTCACTGGTGTCCACTCTCTGTGGCTCCTGGGGACTGCATACCAGCAGGCCCTGGGTGCTCAGCAGCCCGTGGGCCTGTCTCGGCCTCGTGTCCGGGCTTGCAGTTCCCATGCAGGAATGGTGGTAAGTGAAGGATGCGCCCAATAGTCTTGCTCTGGCAGGTATCTGGATGTGGGTTTTATAGTCTGATTATGCTGCAGTAGCAACCACCACACATCTCCATGGACAGCGAGAACCAAGGCCGTACTTGGCTGGCCGTGCCCCATGGCTTCTTCTCCAGGGACCAGGCCGATGAACACTGGACTATTGTGGGTTGTCATGGCAGAAGGTAAAGAGAGCAGTGAAGCACGTGGGATTTCTTAAATTTGCAACACACGCTGCTTATTATGGCCAAGTCAGTCATCAGTAGGTCAAGCAACTATCACCCTCTCCTGGGGAGAGACCCTGCCTCTGGGGAACGACAGAGACCACTGCAGACGGCCTCCAGTTTCTGTATTATCGTGGCACGTTCATGATTCCATGGGTCCAGAAAACTCGGGTGTCCCGTGCTACCCCACAAGAATCCCCACTTCCGGGCACCGGGCACCTTCCACGCGGCAAAAGCCTGCTTACACCATCTTTCCCCAGGCAGCAGGGCCATACAAGCAACCTTTCTCAGGGATGTGACAATGACTTCTGGGTGGCTGGCGGCCATTTCTCACTCACAGCACACGTCTGTCCTGGGTTGCAACATACGCTCTTTCTGGCCGAAGCTGCACTTAAGGACGTCTGTGAAAGTCCCCAAATGAATCCACGCTGCCTGCATCCATCCCGATGGTGCAGAGGTGGGGCTGGAGGGGCCTGTGCTTGGGAACTCCCCTATGCCTTGCTGTCTTCCAGAGAAGAGCGCCTGGCCTAATTAATGAAATATTGTTACCGATGAAACCTCCTTTAGGTGCTGGGCAGCCTGTAGCATCCCTCCACCCTGCTCTTTCTTTGCATCCACATCCCCTCAGCTCTATGGGGTTTCAAATAGCCCACTGTCCACTGGAAGGTCCCTTGCTCTCTGAGGTTAAGAGAATAAAATAAAAAGAAGGATGAGAAGGAACTCTCATAGCCCACGGTCTGTGGAAAGACTAATGAATGGCCTCCCCGCTGACTTTCCTAGGGATAGCATGTACTTGTGGTCACGGGTGCCTTGTAGAGCCTGATGTTTTGAGCTCACTTGTGTGTCCTCTCCACAATCTTCTCTGCTCTTGCAGATCCAGAGGAAACTTAGACCTTTGTTCCGACCCTCCTGCGCCTCCCGCCATGCCCCCCGCCCCCCAAAAAACAACAAAACTCCACAACTGCACCAAACACACTACGCACATTGAAGGTTTGGTGTAGCTCAGCCCTCTCCCACTCAAAACCCTTCCCTAAGACCTGGGCTCCTTCCTGGGTTCTGGCCCCCCCTTACCCTAATTCACTCCCGGTCAATATATTACGC
Organism: Eptesicus fuscus; assembly: GCF_027574615.1. Taxonomy (NCBI): domain Eukaryota; kingdom Metazoa; phylum Chordata; class Mammalia; order Chiroptera; family Vespertilionidae; genus Eptesicus; species Eptesicus fuscus. Next base: position 113,863,472 of record NC_072474.1, on the reverse strand, counting down.
AGAGCTCTTTACCTCTCTTCTGCTCTGCCCCAGCCTTACCTTCAAAGGCAAAGACTCACTAGTGTCTCCATTACACAAAGGCCCATTTATGCAATGCAGAATCATTGGCAGAGCTTTGTCATTTCGTTCTCACTTTCTCTCTTTCTCTATAGGCAAAAGAAAGCTGTATTGGGGGGAAAGAGGGCGCGGGTGTGCGCGTCTCGGGATTCGGGGCGCCGCGGGAACCCGCCTCGCGCCCGCGGTCGCCGGCAGGCAGAGGCCGGAACCTATCTGCTCGCGTCGCGGAGGCCGGAACCTTGGTGCTCGCGTCGCCGTTGGCGGGCGGAGGCGTGCAGCGACGGACCAGTCCTCCAGCGGCCCGGTTCGCGCAGTGGTCGCCGGCTGCTGACGTGGGCCAGCCGGGTGCGGGGCTGTAAGTGCGGGGCGTGATGGCGGTAGACATCACACTCCTGTTCCGGGCCAGCGTCAAGACCGTGAAGACTCGGAACAAAGCGCTGGGAGTGGCGGTGGGCGGCGGGGTCGATGGCAGCCGCGACGAGTTGTTCCGCCGCAGCCCCCGGCCCAAGGGCGACTTCTCCAGCCGGGCGCGCGAAGTGGTGAGCTGGTTGCTATGGAAACGGCGGGCAGGAGGTGGGCTCGGGCTCCGGCCGGCGACGCGGACCCCGGACCCCAGACCAGACCCTGTCCCACGAGCGTGTGTGACAGAAGCGCCTGGAGAAAAGGGGTCCGGAAGGGGGACAGGAGGGTTTACCCCAGGGAGCCGACAGCTGTGTCGGGAAGGGAACAGCCTCGATTCGAAGGATGGGGACGTGTATTGGGGAGCACATTTCTCGGGCGGGGCGGGGGGGGGAGAAAGGGGGAGAGACGCTCGGGAATCTCAGTTCGCCAAGTTCAGGGGCCGCTCTGAGGGAGGGTGAGCTCGCTGTCACCGCAGCCCTGAACGCCGGGAAACTTCCCCGCGGCCCCCGCTTTCCTGGGGCTGCACTGACCACAGTGCACTCGCCTCCAGCGCGTTCTCGTTTCGTGCTCCTCCCTCCCTTGCCCCGCAGCCCCACCCGCCCCCCCGCGCGTTGAGGTCAAAGATCACGGTCCGCTGACCTCTCCCTTCCCCTGGCCTCCTGCAGTCGATTAGGGCTCCTCTAGGGATCAGTTCGTCTGGAGGCTGGTGGAGGGTCATCTTTCACAAACACTCCACGGTGCAGCCATCGAAACTGCTTTCTGTGCCCTGGACGCAGCAGGCTTTCGTCCAGGAGAGCAGGGACCTTACCCCCCCCCCCCCCCCCCCGCAAGGCGAGGACAGGGTGGGCCTGGCCTCAGGATCCCAGGGCCCCACGGGGCCGGCGTTGCTTAGTGTATGGTTAGTATCGAGTGAAGATAAAAATGATCAGATGGTTGTCGGTCTTCCCCACGAAACTCTGCAGGGGGAGAGGACACTCTGTAAGGGGTGCTGGCCTTGGTCACCCTTGTGTCCTTGGCACCAGGGGGATGTTGCTTTTGTGTAGCCCCACACATACACAGCTCTGTCTGGACTCTAAGAAATGTAAAATTCCAAAAGACGGTTCAGAGCTTTGGGAGGTGCAAGTGAAGCTTACGTTTCACTAACTTCATGGTAAATCCACTTCTGTTTGGCACAGTCCAGTGATGGGCAACCTTTTGAGCTTGGTGTGTCAAACTTCGCCAAAAAAACTGAGCATAACTCGGGTAGCGTGTCACTTTGAGGAAAAAACTTTTTTTCGCAAATGTTTCATCCTCAGGAGCAGCAAATGTTTCACCCTCGGCATGCGGCCACCTTAGCGGCTGCGTGTCATCAGAAATGGCTACGCGTGTCAGTGCTGACACGCGTGTCATAGGTTCACCATCACTGGCACAGTCCAATACCTGGTACTTTGCAGACACTCATGTTTTTTCAGTGAATATATGTATGCATGAATTAACGAGTGGCGGTTTGCAGGGGATGTTCAAGCATTGGCAGGGGGCAGAGGTTGACCAGATGTTTCCTGATGGGTTGATAGCACAATTTAAAAGAACTGGTGGGAGAAACAAACATATTAACCACACAAGTGCCATCAAGCCTAGCAGATGTGTAGGGCACAGAGGAAATGTGTTCACTGAGCGCCAGGAACGGCTGTATAGAGGCAGTGATTCCTGAAACAAGCCTTGGAAGAGGAATAGTTGGTTCCAGGGCCGACGGGGTGAAGAGGGCTCCGCAGGCTGAGAAGCGTTACACACGAAGGTGTGGAGATAGGTGACTGTGCTCGCTTCATATGTACTCAGTGCATGTCGACCCATTCGATTACAAACAAATTGGTAATGATATTTCAAATTTTGCTTTATAAGGGAGAAACTTATGTCTGAACAGCTGCAAACAATGATGAGCTTGATTAGTTTAACTTCCTGGGACTAATGGGGACCCTGGGAGTGGAGAGAGGACTAGGACTTGGATTGAGAAGACTTATATTTGAAACTGGGTCCTGCCACTTAGAAGTGGACAAGTCCTGTTACCTGAGCCTCGTTTTCCCTTTCTATAAAAGGGGCATGATAATACTTTCACGGGTAATCAAATCTTTAGGCTCTTAGGAGACCACATGTATCATAAAGAGCTATACCGATTCTTATTGTTCCTCTTCACTCCCTACCTCAACTCCACGTCGGCTGTTTAGACTATTTTCGTCATTGGTGTCAAGCTATCTTCCCTAAACCACTTAGCTTTCTTGGTACTTTCATTCCTTGCTCGCAAAGGGGAACCAAGAAAGTTCATGAAGGAGTCAGAGAAAATCCCGTGCGGGTATTAATAGCCTCAGTAGTGGAGACAGCAGCATTCCTCTGTCAAGGTGAGACGCTTGGTCAGCGATGGCAGACGTGTGGCCAGGATACCGCTGTTCCTCTCTTCCTCCCCGTGGCCGTGGGAACCCTTCACAACGTCGTGCCCCAGACAGCCATTGCCTGTTCTTGGGCCTGACATTCCAGTTACAATCTGCTTGACATCTTACCTGACACAGAGCAGAAACAGAACCTGTATACCTGAAGCTGAACCACGTGCACTTTATGTTCTTCGTGTACTAAAAGGGTCTTAAGTTCGTGCTGTACAGGCTTCTAATTTTAATGGTGGGACAACTAATACCCAGGTCAGTGAAACAACTTGCCCAGAGTCCTAATGTCTGAGCTCATGGCACAGAGTCTGAAGTAGAAGCCAGGTGCTCAAATGCTATTTATTATGCCCCAAACCGCCATCCTCCTACCTTTAATTTCCACTATAATTTTAAACCAAAAATTCATTTTTGGGGCTTTAGAATGGCAGTGAGTCTTCTTCTAAAGTTAATACTGAATTCAAAACTGGAAACTGAATGGTATTTAGAGCAGAAAGACCTGAATTGGATGCCTCTTACTTACTTTATGAATTGGAATGCCTCTTACTTACTGTATGAACTTGGGCAATATCCTTAACCTCTGTTTCCTCACTTCTAAAATAGAGTAATAACAATTATATAAGGTTGTTATGCAGATGGAATGAGAGAAGGTATGCAAGTGCCTGCACAAGTGTGAATTCTTTTGGTTGCAAATGACAATAATCTAATAACGTAAATTAATCTGAGCAAAATGGAGATGCCTTAGCTCAGACAGCTGGGAAACAGGCTGGAGCTTCTTTTTCTAGCTCTTCTCCATAAAACCCCAGGAAAGGACTCTGGTTGGTTCCGGTTGGATCCTGAGCTCTGGTTTATGGCATCAGAGGAATAAGATTCTTCAAATGGCCCAGGTCATGTGTCTGCTCCAATGGGTGGGTTGAATACTATGGCTGTTGCCCTACCAGGACCTTGGAGGGGAGTGCTCCTTCTGGGAGCACTGAGGGATGTTGGGCAGGCAAATCCAACAAAAACAGCCTTCACAGTGTCTAGCACGGTGCCTGACTTGCCTCCCTGCCTGGTGGTCTTCAACTCAGGGGGAATGAAAACTGGATGGGGAGCTTGTGATGACAGGCTGTGGGTGTGGGAATGTGCCTGGAGGTGCCTCATGGGGCAGCTCTTCATTTTCTTACTGACTTAAAGTTACAGAGGCCGGGAATGCACCACACGGGAAACCAAGGCGCCTCTACGCAGCCAGACTGTCCAGGGAGCAGGGGCCAATGAAAAGCACAGGAGACCTGTGTTGTAGCTCAAGGCCAGCCACTAAGTGGGCAGGCCATGCAATCTCTCGGGCCTCGGGTTCCACATTGGTAAGACTGAGAGGGCAGGCCACGTAATCTCTCGGGGCCTCAGGATCCACATTGGTAAGACTGAGGGCAGGCCACGTAATCTCTCGGGGCCTCAGGTTCCACATTGGTAAGACTGAGGGCAGGCCACGTAATCTCTCGGGGCCTCAGGATCTACATTGGTAAGACTGAGAGGGCAGGCCACGTAATCTCTCGGGGCCGCAGGTTCCACATTGGTAAGACTGAGAGGGCAGGCCACGTAATCTCTCGTGGCCTCAGGTTCCACATTGGTAAGACTGAGAGGGCAGGCCACGTAATCTCTCGGGGCCTCAGGATCCACATTGGTAAGACTGAGAGGGCAGGCCACGTAATCTCTCGGGGCCTCAGGATCCACATTGGTAAGACTGAGAGGGCAGGCCACGTAATCTCTCGGGGCCTCAGGTTCCACATTGGTAAGACTGAGAGGGCAGGCCACGTAATCTCTCGGGGCCTCAGGATCCACATTGGTAAGACTGAGAGCTTAGACAGCAGTGAGCCCTGTTAAAGATGTTTTGATTACATATAAGGTAATAGTGGCCCTGAGTTGTTGGGAATTCTATTTTCAGAGTAGGCGTGCTGATAACGTTCTGTCTATTATACGTTGCTTTCATGAAAGCTAAATGTGGTTTATTTTTTATTTTCTTAGGAATTGGTTATCTTAAATTCTTGGCTGAAATTCAGAGTGATTCGAAGCCAGATGATCTGGTCCCTACTTCTCCGACCTCACCTCCTCTCACTTTTTTTTACTCTACTCCCACCCCCTCGCCTCTGCCTTTCTCACGCCACCGGGCACAGTTCTGCCTCAGGCCTTTGCATTTGTTGTTCCCTCTACGTGAACATTTTTCTCCCAAATTCAACATGGTTTGATTTTCAGGTTTCTGCTCAAATGTTGCCTGAATGAGACCTTCCTCCACTGCCCTGCATAAAGCAGCTCCCTTTTTCTGTACCTTATTCTGCTTTATTCTCTTCATTATCTAACACATCGGGTATCCATTTATTTATCACTTATCTATAGAATATATGCTTCCTGAAAACAAAGACTTTGTGCTTTTTAGCACTGAATCCGTAGGTCCTAAGGACATCAGTGCTCAATAAATATTTCTTGAATGAATGAAGGAGTGTTAATCCACAGGGTCACTTTGCTTTTGCAGCTCGTTGATGTCTGCCCAGGGCTCCTTCCAGTTCTAGGAATGAGTGATCCTAACATTCCTTAATAGTACACAGTACCTGGAGTCAACATTAGATAAAAAGTAGCTTTTATTTTATTAAATAAAATAAATGTATTCTATTATGAAGATGTGTTCCTACCTCAGTCTAATGGAGAAGCAGACACATCCTACCTAATAAAATAGTAATATGCAAATTGACCGCACCTTCGCTATGCCCAAGCCACACCCACCAGCCAATCAGGGCGAGTATGCAAATTACCCAACAAAGATGGCGGTTAATTTGCATACGCTGAGAGAGGGAGGAGTGAAGACTGAAGACAACTTAGAAGGAAGAGGGAGGAAAAGCGGAAAGCAAGGTGGCTGCCAGAGAGAAAGCCCGGGCGGGGCGGAACGGGGCGGAGCGGGGCAGGCGGCAGTGGCGAGCAGGTGCAGGCGCGGTGGCCGCAAAGGCTGCAGCAGCGGCAGCGGCAGTGCATGCGGCCGCAACAGCCGCTTGCAGGATTTTCCTGCAAATGGGCTACTAGTAAATAGTATAACAACTCAGGTATAAGTGACAGCCGCAGCTCTCAGCATGATTCCACAGTCCTCCTTGGTTTGCTTCTGAGACGTTTTGTTGACCTCTGTGCCAAATTTGGGACCTAGAGGTTGGGCTGGGACCACCAGGGTAGCTGGAAATAGCCTTTATTCAAGGATTAAGTATAGTTCTACTTAAACAGGATGTCAGTCAAGAGAGCAGGGTTTGAAAAAGCCACATCAGGCAGCAGGTGCCAGAGATCAGTGAGAAGCCGGAATGACAGGTGATAGGGCCAAGCAGGACAGGAGTAGATCAGGAAACCGTAGGTTTAGGATGCAGGCCTCGAACAGAACGTGAGCATATAGAATCGTATCTTTTTTGTTGTTCTCTTTAATGCAGAAACCTTTTTGCAGGTGAAATAAGGAGCAGCTTTGGTTAAGGCTAGGTTAGGGTGTGGGAGGTGAGGCAGCCTGCTCTCTACCACCCTGCTCCCTTCTTGAGCCCCTTTGGAGCCAACCGAAGGGCTCAGGGACACAGGTTAGAAACGATTGTGTTAACATTCTCCAAGGCCTCTGTTAGCTGCACGATGCTATGTTCTTATGGATTGTAATAACCGAGTATAGATTGTAAGCAGACCTCGGTGCTGGAGACTTTTCATGGTATTAATAGTGAGCCCCTGCCTGGCCAGTGTGGCCAGTGGCTGAGCGTATGGAGAGCTGAGGTCTGCCTCCCAAGCCCAGCCAGCACTGGGCGGGGCCTCCCTTCACCTGGTGAGAAATACAGGCATGTGAGCCCCCCTTCCCCCGGACTGCAGATGGGGGCAGAGACATGCTGGGCCAGTGGTCGGCAAACTGCGGCTCTCAAGCCACATATGGTTCGCGAGCCGCGGTTTGCCACTCTGTTGACTAATGAGCTTGCTGACCACTGCGCTAGGCCCTTCTGCATGCCAGGCTCTTGTGCAGAGTCTTCTTCTCAATACGCTTTCTAAATCCCTGAAGGAAATGCATCCTGGTTGTAATGATCGCAGCCCATGTCGTAGCAGCATGGTGCTCAGGGATGGTCAGTCCATTTCCTCCTTCATGCCAAGAGAAATCTGCACTGGGTCAGCGAGTTCCCAATTTCCTGGGTCTCTAGTTGGCAGGCACCAACAGTTCATCGTGTCGCATACTTGGGTGGGGCTGCTGAAGCGGTCTCCTTGGAGTGACGCTGTCAATTCTTCCTGTCCAGGGTCTGGCTCTGCCTCGCAAGCTGGAGAACCAGATTTGTCAACACGCTGAGGGTAGAATCATCTGTCAGGACAGCTGTCAGCTGAGCTCACACCAGCTTGTGTTGAAGTCAGAATACAAGTTTACTTGTTTACTTTGAGCACTATGACTCATAGGAGGATACAAATTTTGCAAAATCAGTTTATTTTTGAGCTTCTGCTGTAGGTCAGGAACTCCGTTAGGACTTTACATACCTGATCTCACTTAATTTTTCTCTTTTTTGGGGTTGGGAAGATAATGTGTGATTTTATAATATTGATTGATTAGGAATAATATTCTAGAATTCATACACACTTGATGTTTGAGGTTTCTTCTTACATGGAAATCCATATGGGCTCCCTCTGGTGGGTGAAGTGTCAGCAAAGTCTACAGTGGTTAATTACGGCATGTATTATGAAAAACCTAATGTGTTTAAGACATATTAGGTTGAAAGTTGGCTTAGAAAGAGGCCCCTGGGGAACCTCTAATAGGGAGGGAGTGAACAGAGGAGTGAAAGTCAGACGTGTTGAATGAACGCATGTCACGCAGATAGGAAAAGCTGTGGCACAGTTGTAATTCTAAACTCAATAGCACGTTTTTCTTCCCAACTTTCAGGGTCTCGAAGTCTGTAAATCCTGGAGTGTGCCAGCTCCTACTTGTCCCAGGGGAACATAGGCTGCTTGTCAGGACTTCCTTCTGGAGCCCTGAGCTGTGCGCACGTTACTGTTCAATTCCTGGTTACCTTTAGACAGATGGTGTGCAAACCCCAGTAAACTGAACGTTTGCCTTCTAGTCTAAGTACAAGTGACAGCAGCATATCTTGACTCAGAGACAGTGAGAAAATAATTAAAAAGCATAAGTTTTCATTATAAGTACTTTTAGAGTTTGCTATTAAGTACCGTATTTTCCGGTGTATAAGACAACTGGGCATATAAGACGACCCCCAACTTTTCCAGTTAAAATATAGAGTTTGGGATATACTCACCGTATAAGACTACCCCTCTTCCAACGCACACCAAATAAAAATTAAAAAAACATCAGATTTGATTTCAATATGGTAATTTTAATTCAAATGCTTATGACATGCAGGTACTTAGCAGGAAAACTGTCACTTATAAACATAAGGCTGTTTGTCATCAAACGTGTAAACATAAAACAATGCAAGTGGATTAAACTTTTCCTAATTCCCTCTAAAGCTGAAAGGAAGGATAAGACAGTAAACCCATGGGAGCTGCCATGCTGTTTGTTTTCTAAGCTGTCAACCAAACTGGAACTGATGATGATAGGAGGAAGATGACAAACAATAGAGAGAGAGAGCAAGTGCCGGGCAGGTCCCTGGCGAGTTAGCAACGCCCATCATAACTGCAAGCTACGGTATTTTCACAGGTTTTTCTGGCGTGACAGTTTCCCTTTAAAAGCCTTCAAAATGCTCCTGTTCGTCATCTGATATCATAAGTACATCAGTGACATCTTGTGATACATTTGTAAGGCAGTCATCGTATGGATCGAATTCCGTATCAGATGGTGTGGTCTCAGCTTCGGCTTCCTCTTCATCTTGCCACAAGTAGTCGTCCTCCATACCATCCAATGAATTTGATATGCCACACTTCTTGAAAGACTTGATTACTGTTTCTGCATCAGTATCATTCCAGGCTTTTATGACAAACTTGCACAAAACATCCAACTGTGGAGCACGCATGTTTCCCCCTTTTGTGAATGACTTTTCGCCGCTAACCATCCATTCATTCCACTGTTCTCGAATGCGATCTTTAAATGGGTTTTTCTGGGCACAGCGCCGCTCTATCTCTTTTTTCCATACCCCGGGCGTCCTGGACGGACGCCTGCAGCTTGCTCCGCCCTTCACTTACACCTTCCCGGTGAGGCGCCCCCTCACCTTGTCATCGGGACCGCGTTAAGTCACTTCTTTCCACGAATCCTGGTGAGTGGATTTTCTTGTACCGTACTTGTACAGTGCCGCCCTTGCTGCTTTCATATGGTCGCCGCATACGGTGGGGGGGAGCTCAAAAACGGCCACGGCCGCATCCCTGCCATATGCGGCCAGCACCCGGCCGCACGCCATTCATTTCAGTGGAGCCGGACGGAGACCGTATGCGGCACAAAAAGGAGCCGACCGGAGACACTTGCGGTCTCCGTCTGGCTCCATTGAAATGAATGGAGTGCGGCCGTTTTTGAGCTCCCCCCACCGTATGCGGCGACCACAGATTCTCCAGTCCAGCTCGGAAGTTTCAGCACCCGCCCTATAAGACGACACCCGGCGTATAAGATGACCCCCAACTTTTGAGAATATTTTCCTGGGTTAAAAAGTTGTCTTATACGCTGGAAAATATGGTAACTGTGTTTTTGGAGACCTCACCTAACCTCCCTTTTGTTTTTGGTTCATTTTTTCATCTTGTTTGTTGAATGAGAGGCTTTGGCTCCATAATCCTTAAGGACCTTTCAACAGGGGCTCCATGACTCAGTGCTCTCCTTTCCAAGTGTTCTCCCCCAAGGAGATGTTTTTATTGATTCTTAGAGGGAGGGAGGGACGGAGGGAGGGATGGAGGGAGGGAGGGGGAGAGAGAGAGAGAGAGAGAGAGAGAGAGAGAGAAACATCAATCAGTTGCTTCCTATACACACCCTGACCAGGAATTGAACTGTCAACCTTTTGGTGTATGGGATGATGCTCCAACCAAGTGAGCTATCCAGGACCAGGGTGCCAGATATATTTTTAAACTAGAGGCCTGGTGCACGAATTCATGCATGGGTGGGGTCCCAAGGGGTTGGGGCCAGATACAATTGGCCCTCCGGGAGGGCGGTGGAACGCCCTTGCCAGCCCGGGATCTGGATCCATCCCACTGATGTTCATGCTGGTTGTCGGGAGCCACCCGGAGGCCACTTTTATATTATTTCTGTTTTGCGCAGCGTCTAGGGAGGGGAAGCGGCCAAAGTGCCAGAGGCTGACTTTCAGGAGGCCGGCAGTGCTGTCAGGATCATGCTGGCGGCGCTGGTCCCTCGATGCCTGGCCCATTCTCTGGAGATTGGACCTGTAGGACCACTGAGGGAGTGAGTGGCTGCCACCAGGCTGGTGGGTTGCCAGGCCGGGGTCGGTCAGCTGAGCGGTGCTCCTGCTGTGGAAGCGCACTGACTACCAGGGGGCAGCTCCTGTATTGAGCGTCTGCCCCCTGGTGGTCAGTGCACATCATACCGACTGGTTGTTCCGGTCGTTTGGTCGCATAGGCTTTTATAAATAGAGATGCTTTTTGCAATGACAACTACCTAGTCCTTTTGCTATTCTTCCTTCCTTCCCCACCCCAAGTTCCTGTGTACTCAGAATTTTTCACCTAGATGAAAAAAATGAGTTTGTTTTTCAGAGTTCTCATTTAGTATGTTTCCACAAATTATTTGATTTAATAGTGATTATCTATATTTATAAAACCCTAATATGCAAATAGACCGAACGGCGGAGCAACCAGTCGCTATGACATGCGCTGACCTCCAGGAGGCAGAGCGCAGAACATGGCGGGCACCAGCCGCGGCGGGATGGTGGAGCAGGTAAGCAGGGGCACCAGACAAAGGCAGGGCGCCGGTTGCTGTCATCGGGGCAAGCCTCTGGTGGTTACTGAAAATTCTTTGCTCCTGTGTGCTGCCATCCGCCTAGCGCTCACACTTGCTGTCGGTGCCTAGCGCCGGCCCCGATCACTCGGCGCCATCAGCGGGTACGGGCAGCGGCTTCCGGCCCCGATGGCCCCCTCAGGGCTTCTCTACCTCCCCCTGCTCCTGAGGGGCGATTGGGGCCGGCAGCTGCCTCTCGCATCCACTGCCGGTGCTGGCCCTGCTCGCACCCGCAGCTGGCGCCAGTCCAGATCACTCGGTGCTGTCAGCGGGTACGAGCGGCGGCTGCCGGCCCTGATCGCCCCTGAGGGCTTCTCCACCTCCCCCTGCTCATGAGGGGTGATTGGGGCAGCAGCCGCCACTCGCACCCACTGACTCCACCGGCCCCAATTGCTCCGTGCCATCAGCGGGTGTGAACGGGGCTGGCGCTGTCAGCCTGTGGGAATGGAAGTGGTGGGAGCGGGGCTGCAGGCAGACAGGGAATTGGGGGCCGCAGTGGGAGGGGCTGGGCGGGGGCGCGGAGGATAGGGCTGAGACCCGCCCTTGTGCCCACTGCAGCCTCGCAGCACACAGTTCCTTTTAAGGTGCATGAATTCGTGCACTTGGCCCCTGGTATCCTGTATAATAAAAGCCTAATATGCTAAGTGTCCGACCATTTGTTCGACCATTCAACCAGTTGCTATGACACACACTGACCACCAGGGGGAAGACCCTCCGACCAGTAAGTTAGCTTGATGCTGGGGTCCAACGGATCGGAACTGGGCAAGATAGGCTGGACACACCCTGGAGCCCTCCCACGGTTCCTCTGCAGCCCCATCGTGCACTGGTGGGGTCCCTTGGCCTGCCTGCACCCTCTTGCAATCCGGGACCCCTCGGGGAATGTCGGAGAGCCAGTTTCAGCCCGATCCCTGCAGGCCAGGCCGAGGGACCCCATCAGTGCACGAATCTGTGCACCGGGCCTCTAGTATTCTTATAATGGACTTTTATCAGTGGGGCATGTTTTTGAGGTTAACTAATTTTGAAATCTGATTATAAAAGTCATAAGAGCTCAGCCCAGCTCAGCGTCCACCCATGAACCAAGAGGTCCTGGGTTCAATTCCCTGTCAAGGCATATGCCTGAGTGGCGGGCTCGATTCACAGTAGGGGATGTGCAGGAGGCAGCCAATCAATGATTTTTCTCTCTCATCAACATTTCTATCTCTCTATCCTTCTCTCCCTTCCTCTCTTTCTAAAAATCAATAAAAACACTTTTTTTTAAAAAGTAGGAAGAGCTCACTAAACAGAATAAAGAAGAAAATAAAGTTCACATAAAATATTATTGACCAGAAATAGCCACGGTTATAATTTTGATGTATATCTTCCCAGACATTTTTCCTATTAAATAAAAACAGCATTTTTTTTCTATGATGATGTTAGAAAGCCCCTCTTTTTTTCTTTTCTTGCCTTTTTTACTTACAGTGTAATATGGACATTTTCCACATCAATATACAGTATATTGTTCTGTGTCACCAATTTATTTGGCTGCATTACTTTTGAAATGAAAAGCAGAACAGAACAATTAAAACTCTAGAAAGACAAGTTTTTGTTGAGATGCAATAGGAAATGAATTAATATCTTTTGATTAGAAAACTCATGAGTAAGCAGTATCTAAATATTAAATGCACAGTGGAGGGGTCCGTCCTTAAAGGAAGACTGCGGTGAAACCTGTAAAGGGAGTAATTTTCCTGTAACTCAGCTGGATTTTCAGTTCAAGTTTTCTTAACTTATCCAAGAAAATCACCTACAAATGTTGCATCGATGTCTTAGCTTTCTGGCTGTCATTCTAAAAAATAATAAATGATAATAATAGCTACCACTTGTTGAACACCTACTCTACCTGGCACCGGCTGAAAGCTTTGTAAATGAGTTGACTATCCTTGCAAGTTAGGTCCCTTTACTCATGAAGAAACCAAGTTCAGAAGGTTAAGTGGCCTGCCCAGGATGAAGTGGCGATGAGGGCAGTGTGCGTGTACCTCGGCTTGCCTGCGGCCCTCCAGGCTCCCTGAATGCAGGGTGTGCACATGGTGAGTGCTGCCCCAGGACTTTGGACTGCACTTCATTTGCATTTCCACAGGTTAGGTCTCTGGCCGGTTCCTCCTGGGCGTGTTGTCAGAGCGTCTGCTGTCTTTAGGAGCATGTTTTGGACCATAAGTCATATACATTTGAAAGTCCCTGAATAGGGGGATACAGTTGCCGCCAAACCAAACTTTAAAAAAAATCAACAATTATCTTCTACAGATTTATTTGTTTTTCTGTATTTTAATAGTTAATGTATTTTAATAATGTAGTATTGAGGTACGCTTTTGGGGAAAAGGGGAAAATGTTGTGGTTTTAGTTAGTGAAATTATGATAAGGAAGAAGACCCAACACACAGCCATACAAAAAAGTGTAAGTCTTTTTCGTCTTTGGGGCACTGTTTTGTTTTTTTGTTTATTTGTTCATCCAGCAGTCACCCTACGGAGAACTGGAGAACTTCGGCTGAGGTGACTTTTCAGAATTGCCCAGGGAGGCAGGGGCGAGGCCTTCACCGCCACCGCACTGGCTGGCCATTGGATGTGGGCTCCCCCCAGGGCAGGGCCATGCCCGGGGCCGGGGGGTGGGGGGGTCAGGCAGCTTCCTTCTGCTGTGGGCCATCAGCAGGCAGTTCTCCTGGGAGCTGAGGGGAATGAGGGCCTCACTCCTGAAGGCACAGGTCTGCCACACTAGCTTTAGGGGTGTGGGGATTGAATGCCATACTGTATGTAAAGCTGCTAGCATTTGTCTTGTACAATATAGGTTCTCATTAAATGGCAACTACATGCCAGCTTACACTTGTTGAGTACCTCTGAGTAAAGAAGGCACCTAGGTTGCTGTTTGGGATAGGAAGGTGAGTATGACTTTCACCTGGCCATTAATAGACTTACAATCTGGAAAGGGCATTCATTCGTTCGTTCATTCATTCATTCATTCATTCAATAAATATTCATTGAGCACCTGCTGTAGACTGCACTGTCTTTGGCACTGGAGATAGAGCAAAAATAAGAGAAAATCTCTGCTTTCATGAAGCTTATGTGCTAATGGGAAATTTACAGTAAATAAGGGAACATACATAAACACGTGTATGTCAGGTAGTGGTAAGTAAACTCATAAGTATAAGACATACTCATATGTAATTAGAGGATTCATCAGAGGAACTTGAAGAATTCAGAGGACAGAGAGGTTAGTCGGGTGAGGTTGAGAGGAGACTTCCTGGGGGAGGTGACACTTAGGCTGGCCTCATCCATTTCCGTGTGGAAACAGGAAGGAGGAGCAGGCCAGGAACATGACAGAGGCTCCGGTGGGAAAGCTCAGAGTAGCTGGGAGGAATAAGCAGGTAGTGAGTGTGCCCTGTCTTACCCCTTGGCCCTTCCTGATCCACCCCCACCTTTCCTCTCTGCTCTTGTCCGAGCAAACTTCTCTCTCAGGATGAGTTTACAGCTGCCCGACTTCCGACTGGGTTTAGCCAGTGGGAGGCTCCAGCAGGAGACTGGAGGGTTGGAAGAGAGGGGTTGGTTGGGAACTGGGTAGAGGCTTTGCATCCACAGTCTGTGGCTCCGGTTAGGTGCTGCCCACCACCCTGCAGTGTTTCCCTGTGTGTGTGAAGCATCCTCGGGCTAGGATGGGTTTAACCAGTAGGCTGGTCCCAGCCAGCAGTGGATGGGATTGCCTTGCAGCCCCAGCCCGAAGAGACAGGGCCACAGGGGCCGCCTCCTCACGGGCAGGACTGGGGACCATGCATCTCTGCCTCTTTGCTTAAGGTGGTTTTGTAGGAGATATATTTCTCCTCTCCCTTTCTAGCTCAGCATTCCAACAGGCAAAAGTCAATTAATTTGGGGCTCAAACAGATTTTCTCTTAGCGATGTGGCAGTTTATGCTTTTCTTCCAAATATGCCCTGAAAGGTGAGAGGTGGTGAATGGCTCTTGTGGCATTTTTTACTCTAAATCTGAACTGGAATGGAGTCTGTAACCCATTATCAGATTCTGAATCAAGCCGCCTTGTCTCTCGCCTGTTTTTGTTTCAGTGGAAATGTGTGTTTTTATTCTGTCAGTGGGCAGTTTACATACCTAATATACCTAATATTAAGAGGGAATTATATAATGAATACTTGATGTGAAGGGACTAGTTAAATACTTCAACTCCAAGGGATTCCATTAAAGTAATAAGGAAATTACATTTAATTTTAAATGGTAGAAAGATTTTTTAAATGTTATTGCTATTAAGCATGTATTACACACACTCAACCCACTTTTTGCAAACGAATTCCCAGAGCACAGTTCATCTTTATATAGGTGGAAAGGAATATTCTTGCAAAATATGTATGTCTTCTTCTTAACTGCGGAGAGAAGCATACTTTTCCAAAGAATAGAATGTGATGGTTGATTGGAAACTTTTGGAGTTACAGGCTTTTAGTTCTACCTCTTGAAATAAGAAAATATATATAAATGGGTCCCCAGATGAAGGCGTGGTGGGGTGCTTTATAGCCCTAATTGACTCCAGACATAGAGGCCGTGATTTGTAAGCAAGCAGTGACAAGAGGAAGTTAAATCAAAATTAAATTAAGGGAAGGAAATAAAAAAAAATATCAAGGAGAGGTGATGAATTCTCTGAAAGTGTCTAAATACCTATCTGTGGGCAGGTGGCAAATGTGTGGATATATCTCAGTTATGTCAAAAGATGAAATCTGGAAGCATTTCTGCGCTAAAAAAGACCTCTCTCTCATATCCATCACTCGGCCCCGGCATATTCGCTTCTATACTTTTCCATGACTCAACTGTCAGCAAACATCAGTATCTCCCAGACACACAGGAGGTGATATTTTGGGAGGTTGGTTTTTCTGTTTATGTCTTGGCGTTCTGTTGTAGTTCCAGCTTATGTAAATAAAGTCCCAGGAACCAGAGGCTCCCAGACACCGCCACACTGAGCGCCATTTTTGCCGTTTCTGTCTCCCTTTTCCAGACCCACAGGACAGGGTCTGTGCTCCACCGCCCGGCACAGCACGGAGGGAACACACGTGGGTGAAATGAGTGGAGTGAATAAGCGCCCGTGCTCCCCCTCCCCCGCCTGTGACCGTGTGGGTTCAGACCCCGAGCTTGACAGCACGAGCCCCCTCCACAGCCAGGCCCAGCCCGGTGCACAGATGCACTTTCCTCCTGGTGTCAAAAGCAAGTGCGCTCGGTACTGCTCATTCCCCACGATGGGTGCTGGGCTGCTGCTCAGAGGTCTTCATACGTAGCTCTGTAAAGTCCACCCACTTTTCCTTTTACCTCCCACTCTTCCCCGATCCTCCCACCTTCAACAGGCCCCTCTGTTCGGCGCCTCCTCTGCTGCCTTGCCTCCTCCTGTGTCTCCTGCTGTGTCTCTTGCTTGGATGCCATGCTTTCCTATACTTACTCACGTTCTGCCATCTTTAAAGGGACAGCGTGTCCTGTACTGGTCTCCTGAACTCAAATCCTCTGCTGCTAGTGTTACTCAGTAAGCAAGGGGCCCTGTGCAGCCGTGACAGCCTCCGCATTGTGGTTTGTGTTGCTATTTCATGATTGCATTGTTGCTTACCTTTCAGAGTGCTGTTACGTTGTCCCCCAAACTGTATTGCTTGCTTCTGAGCACGGGGCTGGGAGAGGAGAGGGGAGGACTCTGGCTTGATGCTGGTGGGTGTTTTCCTCAGTGGCTCTTGGAGCTGGTGTGGCAGCCGTTAGATAGGCCTGGCACCACATCGTGGTCATTTCTGCATGTCCAGCGCCTGGCGCCATGCCCGCCCATGGTAGGCATTTCGTATGTGGTGTGTGAATACATGAATAAAGGACATTCTCAAACATTTGTTTTCTAGTTTGACTAAAGAATCAACATAGGGGATTTTACGTCTTCTAAAAGCAATAAAAACCCAGGTTTTTCTCTGAGCTTTTTTCATCATTAATAGTTCTTCCTAAAGCACTTCTTCCTTTTGCCTGCCTTCCCTTCATACCTAAATGGAAATCAATTTCCTCTAATTATTTTCCTTGTGAAACTGGAGAACAGCTGTTTAGTCACCTCCTTATAAATAACCTTTCAGCAAGTTAAATAGCCTCTACAGTGCATCTCAACCTTTCTAACGCCGCGACCCTTTAATACAGCTCCTCATGTTGTGGTGACCCCCAACCATAACATTATTGTTGTTGCTACTTCATAACTGTAATTTTGCTACTGTTAGGAATCATAATGTAAATATCTGTGTTTTCCGATGGTCATAGGCGACCCTGCTAGCAGTTCTCAACCTGTGGGTTACGACCCACAGGTTGAGAACCACTGCTGTAGAGCCTAAGACCATCAGAAATTGTATTTATATTACGATTTACATTATGATATTTACATTACGATTCATAACAGTAGCAAAATTACAGTTATGAAGTAGCAACGAAAATAATTTTATGGTTGGGGGTCACCACAACATGAGGAGCTGTATTAAAGGGTCACAGAATTAAAAAGGTTGAGAACCACTGCCTAGGACTTGCTTTCTCCAGATGAAATTATCCCTAAACCCTTTTTTTTCTTCATAAAGGCCTTTTTTTAAAATAAGCATTCATTATTTCTTTTTCTAGTTCTTTATAAAACTTGATTTTTTTCATCAGTGTACCACAGGGTACCCCCTGAGGGCCTGGCGAGTACTGTCTGGATGGAAGGCCTCTGGGTCTCAGTCTCTGTTTGTGTTTTGGACTACCCTGTTGACTGTTTGAAAAATGCCCACTGCCTGTCAGATGTAACTTGTCCACTCTCACCTGCTCCTTGTGTGTGTGTGTGTGTGTGTGTGTGTGTGTGTGTGTGTGTGTGCATTTTAAATGTGGAGCTTGATATTCTTCCCACAAACACTCACATGCTGTATCAGGAGTCTTCTGGGGACAAGTTCCAGAGAACCCAGTGTAAATTGCTTCGGTGATCAGGGGAATGCCCTGACTTAGACCACTGAGAAGCCTAGTGGTACGACTTAACCTCCGATGGCTGGACCCGTGGACAAGGCAGCGTCTCCAGAGGCCCCTGTTCGGCAGCGTCTCGTCTCGTTAGCGGAAGAGCTGCAGCTGTGGGGCTGCTTCCCACAGGGCCCACCCAGAGGGGAGAGGCTCTGCGCTCCGGGTTCCCACCAGAACCTCGGACGCAGTCATTCTCACTGGCTCACACGCTCACACGGCGGCGGGTGCCTGTCCTGAAAGCCACCCGTCTCCGCGGGGAAGGAACACTGCTTGGCCTGCTGAGGACCAGACGCATGGCTGAGACTAGGGGAGCTGCTCCCGGAAGGAGGGAGCGGTGGGTGTGGGTGGCCAACAACAGATGTGCATTGCTCTCAGTCAGCGGTCGCCAACCCTTCGGACCTCATGGACCACCAGTGGTCCGCGGGCCACCGGTTGGCGACCGCTGCTCTAAATTGTGCCCTCACTCCGCCTTAGGTTATTAACATCGCTTTGAACTGAGGGGGTTCTGAGAATGAATTTTTCATTCACTTAATCACTCTTTATCGAGCACCCGGCATACGCCAGGCGTGCAACCAGGTGTTGGTGCACAAACACAAGTGAGACGGCCCCTGATGAGGAGAAACTCACGGTCCAGTGGAAAGACAGCCTGATAGGCACATAGTTACAGCGGGATGTGGTGAGTGCTGCTATCGAAGCATGTGTGCATCCAGGGGGAGAAGTGAACTCAGTGGGAGGGGCTTCACACGAGGGCTTCCGAGGACAGGTGAGTTTTGAGCTGAGCCTGGAAGGGTGAAAGGAACTTTCTAGAATGGGGAAGGAAGGGCCTTCTCCTGAGGGCCATGGTGAACGCTCAGAAGTTTTCAGCAGGGGCCTGGCAGGCTCAGGTGTGGGTGTTTGAAAGGCCATTCTCTGGCCGTCGGTGGGCTCAGCAGAGGTGAGGACCAGCAAGGAGGAGACAGTTGAGTTATTGCAGTTATCGCGTCCAGTCAAGACACGGAGAGGCCTGAACTAAACCAGGGGCCACAGGGACAGGGCAGATTCCAGGTGCATTTGACAGGATTTGGGACTGTGTGGGTGACCAGGTGGTCAGGAGGAGCTCAGTGTTATGTTGTTTGAGATGCTTGCTGAGCACCGCGGACACATGTGTATGCGGCAGTTGTAAATACAGAAACAGACCTCAGGGAAGGTTTCTGAGCTGGAGCTGCAGATCGAGAGACGTGGAGGTGGAGGTGAAGGCTGGAGGAAGGAGCATTGGCCAGCAATCCCTGGGCCACGGCATTGGAGAGGCCGGCAGAGGCCTAGGCGTCAGAGAAGGGGGCTGTGGAGAAGTTAGTTAGATGGGTCCTTCCGTATAATCCACCTCTTCTGACCTTGATAAAGGTCATGTCAGCTGGATGGCTTGTGGTATGGGCTCTGGGCTCTTCTGGCTACTGGTGTGTGACTTGTGGGGAAGTTACTTAACTTCGTTTCCTGATCTGTGTAATGGGAATAAAGTAGTATCTGATTTTGGAGGATTCAGTGAGTAAAGCACTCTGAAAGTGCTTGGCACATGGAAGTGCTGTAAAGTGTTTGCTGAATAAACCCAGAAACCAAGAAACACATCTGTGTGCCCTGCATCTGTGCATCTGTCTGTTTCTGGCTCACTGGCTAGCTAATCTGAAATCCACAGTTGGCTTACTTGAACTTTAATAATCTGCTCTTCTGGAAACTGGTGGTTCCAGTGCAGCAACGCAAGTGCTGACTTCTCGAGGTTTTCCAGAGTATTGATTGAATTATTTTTTCTAATGGCTATGAATGGTACCTCTGACTTTGGTGTACTTCTCTTTGTTTCTTGTACACTTCACATATTTGTAAATATTTCATAATCCCTCCTAGCATACAGCTTTCCCTTCTCCTCCTTTCTGTTTTAAAGTTTCCTTCCCCAGAATCATTCCTAACGTTCTGGAATGCTGTTAGTTGCTCCCCACATTTGGGCCAGTTCCTGGCATGTTACTTTTAATCAGGCTACTCTTCTCATCCATCTGGAGGAATTGGCAGTATTTTCAGCTCCTCCCTATTATGGTCAGGAATATGAACTTGCTGTCTTTTCTTCTTCCTCTTCCATTTTCCCAAGTAAATGTCTTGAACCACTGATTAGATCTATTTGCCCACAATAACATAAGCAGGCACGGGGCTTAAGTCTGATTTAAAGGACTATTGTACAGACTCTGTTATTCCATTAAAGTTTGTGAAAGTCTGGATTACAGTATTGCAGTATGCAGGGTGCGAGTATGTTGCTGAACTTCTAACATTGAACCAGACATCGTGTGTGTTCATTTTGAAATAACTGGGTGGGTCACTTTTTTATTTATTATGAACACAAACACCGATGCTAGCAACTGACATGTGAAAGGAAAACAGGCAATAGTGATGAAAACCATTTAATGATTAGTGAGGAAACAAATATTGTTTAATGAAAATAAAAACCATGTCTAAAGGGCCTAATGCTGACTTTTGGAAATATAACCATGTTGCGGTCTGTTGTGTACCCTCTGTCCCGTACAGTAGATATTGTTTAAAATTGCTTGGGAACTGGAGCTTGCAATTGTGAGCCTGGAATGTCCTGCAGATAATTAAGTTGTGGTCAGGCTTTGGAAAAATAAAAAGTTCTCGAACTATGATTTTATAAACATGCTACAATAACATTTCTTTATATTTAACAGTTTCTTATAGAAAGCTGATACTCTCATGAGGCATTGATTAAAGGTAAAACATCAAGAAAGAAAAAATATTAAATTAAAACTTCACTTAGGATGTTGACAGTTGGCTTGTAATATTAAACAGATGTTGTATGTTCCTGGGGATATTCTTCTTTCTGAACTGGATTGCTAAGTTGTATTTTTTTTTTTAATGACAACTACAAATTTTTGATCAGTTAATAATTTTAAATGCCCTTTCTACAGTCTTCTGTATTCCAGCTTCATCTGGCGTCTGAGCCCTTTCAGTGGTGTGATGGCTGGTGAAACCTCGCTGCCTCTCCTAGAGCCTCTCACTTTCTTTTTCTCCTTCCCCTCAGATGCTCTTCTGATTTCATGATGCATTCTTGGGGATTGATTCCTTGAAATAATTTTAGGATCATTGGTTGGAATTCTACCCTTTTAAATTCATGTCTCTAGTTTACCTCCATGTAAGTTTCGCGCTGGCCTGTGAATGCACAAGCTGACCTGCACTGTGGTATTGTGTTTGTGTGGTCACTTGTAAAGGCTTCGTGAGCGTCTGTGTCGCCAGCCATGCAGATGGCCTGCGCCCCCATGCTGTGGGGCCAAAGAAATGTCAGTGAGGGGACCTAAAGGAGCCCAGGCCGTGGGGCGAGAGGAGGTTCAGTATGTTCTTCTTTCTGCTTAGAAGGATTTTGCCCTCGTAGGCCAATCACACCGAGTCCAGAAAAGGCGCCGGGCCGGGGTGGAAGGGGAATGGGTGAGTGGGCAGATTTTGGTCATCAGAGTCAGGTTGGATTTTGCAGGATGAGGTGAAGACATTTTGCATCTTCGAAGATTCTTCTAATCTATTTGCAAGACTAGATACATTGTTCATTGTTGTGTTTGGGCTAATGAAAATTTTTAAATGCTGAAGATCATTTTAATTGTAAGTCTTTGACATATGGACAACCTGCATTTTCTGAAAGCTCTATTTCACTAGGAAAAGAGCCGTTGATTGACCCGGGGGACAGTTTAGTCGGTTTGGATAGATTTATTTATCTTGGAGCTGTGTGTTGTTTGCACAGTCTTCTTTTTGGAATCAGTGTTTTTTCTCTGCAGATCCCACTTGGGAAGCTCTGATTTGGGGCCTAAGTATATGGAAGGCATTTCCAATAAACACAAACAAAGGCCCGCTAGACTGTCTGAACAAACACAACGACATATTTTATCATATAAAACCGGAACTATGTGAATAATGAATTCATTTTTAATAGCACACTATTTAAATGTGATTGATTTGTTCTTTATATCTAATAGTATCAATGTTTTAGTGTCCTGTTTCTTAAAGTTTGTTTTAGAGGCAAAAATATTTTTTATATGAAAAGTGCATTTTTATTTGAAAGAATTTTACAAGCATACATTCCCAGTGTTTAACGTTTGTTCTCTAGCTTACTGTTTTAGAATTATTCTTCTTTTATACTGTGTGTGAAAGAAGGGAGAGGAAATTTCTGTGCACGATGTAGACTTAGCAGATTATTTGAATCACCGCCATATTCTCCTAGAAATTTGAGATGCTAATTAACGGTGCCCTTTTGGAAAGACTTGGGAACTTTATATGCAAAAATACTATGTAAGTTTAACATAATTTGTTACTCTAGAAAGAGCCATCCATTTTAGCATAAGAATCTGAAAAGCAGTAAAACATCTCTAAGGTTTCCATCAGTTAACTTGTTTTGGGGCTTGCTATTATTTCGTTCCAATGTTTTGCTATAAAGGAGTGCTGCAAATATTTTAAATAGTTCTCTCTAACCAGAATTAATAATAGCAGATTTAAGTAGAAAATGCTGTTTCCTTTTACCACTGTTACCGCACCATAAGATAACTCTGTGTAAATGATATTCTTTCAGAGGTATTTTGGCGGGGCTCACCGATCCTAATTTCAGTATTATGCCTGACTTAGCAGTAAGCCGCAGCGATCTGCTGCAGTGAATTGTATTAGGCAGGCTTTATTTTCTCTATCAGTGTGGTACTGCAGCTTCCCCACCCCGGAGTGAGAAAAGCGTGGTTTTCATATTGTTTTCAGTTTTCGTGTTGAACAACTCTAAGGGGAAGGAAAAAGGGGGAAGTTTTTCAGAGCAGCGATGAATAAAGAATTATACCGTTTTGAACTGCTTTCATCTTTTAAAGTTTTTATTTGATCATCCCTTTTCCTGTGCAGTGTTGGGGGGGTCTTCTCAGCTCTTACAGATAGCGGATTTGGTTCTATTAGGGAGAAGGGAGGATGTTGCTAGAGTTCGCCGCATGTTAGTTCTATTAACTATTAAGTCTCTGACTTGGGAATGGAAGACACTTATTGGTCCCTAGTGGTCTGAAGTGGGAAATGCATCTCTTGAAAATGTCATTAGAACTTTCCATAACGCTTAACATTTGATTAGAAACAAAAATGTTACCAATTTTTAGGTAGGCTGATGAATTTATTTAAAGTATTCTGTGACTAACAGTTGAAGTTACTTATTTTCTTAATCCCTTATTGAAAATAGATGAACTACATATAAAAACTTGGGTATAAGATTAGCACCTGGATTTCAAGCCACTTAGGAATGCAGGAAAATTCTGTAAATGCTTGTGTAAGTGCTTGGGAAAATCTGTGAGGAGTTTTCCCCCTCATCTCTCTGTTAGCTTTATCATGCTTAATTTTTGTGAAAATAATGTGTTTGTTACTGTGGTCACACCGTGTTTTAGCTTTGGCTTATGTATGATATTTTATTGTCCCTGTCCTAGAAAATTACAGCAGTTTTTATGAGGAGTGGTTTGTGGGTTCACACAGCCCACTTGGAGTTCCATTTACTATAATTCTCTTCTAAAAGGACCATCAAACATCATGTAAATTGTTTAAACAGGGAAGGGCCTTTTTTGAGAAAGGCTAAGAGGAAATCTCTTCAGGCTTTCTTTTGTTTCTTATATTCATTTTCATGATTTTAAACTCAATTTGTTTAAAGCATTTATATTAAAAAATAAAGGGTGTGTGTCTGTAAATACAGATGGTTGTGAGCTACAGCTAGGCAGAAACCGATGTTGATTCAGAATAATCTAGGTCAAATTCATTATAGTCTAATCTTTTAAAATGTGTTTTCTGTGACTTTGGAAATGAAATTAAGGAAGAAAGGAAGAGAGGGAGGGAGGAAGGAAGAACGGAAGTAATTTATCGCATGTACATCTTTTTACAAAACCTTTCAGTTCTTTTAAGTTATGTGTCTATAAACGATATTAAGGTGAAGTTTTTGGTAACCAGTCTTAGGAAACTCATATTTAGATTCACCAATAATTTTACCTAAAGAAACTTCCCTCCTGGCAGTTTTATCGTTTTGGTTGGCCTGTTGCGCTCAATTTATATACACCCTCTTGAAGAAAGCATAAAACAGCCCGGTGACAGGCCAAAGCTCTGTCGTGGTTTCCTGTACATGGTTTCCTTATTCTGATATTGTTTTGGTTTTGTGTATGAGCTCTGAGGAGAGCAAGGATGGAAGTTGTAAATAATTTTCTATAGCATTTACATGGTACTCGGAGCTTCTAGTCACTTAATAGAGATCTATCTTATGTTTAACAAAGAAAATCCACGTATATGTGCAATATAAAATAGAAAAGCAGCTGTTCATTTCGTATAAAGACATAACACATATATAATAGATTTAATGTTAAAAACCACTTCCTTAGTACATGTGAGATCATTATATTTGCAACAACATTTTATAGGAACACTTATAAATGAAATGATTGCTGTGTTCGTGTAAATAGTGATATAAACATTTGTTTCCCCAAACTTTTCTCTTCTTTTCAAATTGGCATGTTTTTAAAAACACAAGAGTATCTGTGGTTTAGAAACTCCTTGGTTTTGTGACAAGAGGCTGTAGATCACATTTATGCATCTTGTAGAGCGTCAGTAAAACTGTGTTTTCTTGAATGTGGCTGTCTTTGAGTATAAATACTTGCATGTGTAATTGCCTGAAGAATATCAACTTAGGTTTTATATGACTACAAATTCCCCTTTTCCATATGTGTTAAAATACACACAACCTACTTCCTAGAACATATAAAAAACTTTTTGAAATTATTCCGCGTTCTACAGTCTTTTTTTATTTTTCTGGTTTGGGGATGTTTCTGGGCCATCAGGATCACAGAGGAGCTAACCAAAGTGGATTTGGGGCATAGAAAGGAAGCTGTATTTGGAAAGGAGATTTTTTTTAAATTGGAGAATCTGGTGTCAGGCTGTGATGTTATGGGAGGTGGGAGTGAGATGGATGGACCGGAGCTTCGCCTGCTGGTGCCCAGCAGCCTGGGACTCGCCACAGCCTCCTCCGGGGTATGTCACCCAGTCTGTAGCCTAGGAACCCCCTTTCTGTGTTAAGGATACTAAGCGAAGAAGGCTTTTTCTGGCATTTTAACCCAAGCTGTTGAGTATGCCACAAGTTTTCATAATTAAAAATTTTGTGTCTTGCTCTATTGAATAAGTTATTTTAATAGGAGATGTTTGGAAATAGGATAGGCTTTACACTGAAGGGACCAAATACCGAAATCTCCAAGTTAGGTATCATTTTCCCCTATGAATTTATAATACGTTGCTATATAATGACATCATTATTATTGTAAGTGATACAGAATGGTATTTTTAGGGATTTTCTTCCTTTAGATTAGAAAATAGTTTTTCTTTTTTGTGTTTGAGCACAGACAACATACTTCCTAGTCATTTTATACGTAGTTATTAAGAAAAATGTTTAGGATTTGAGTCAAGTATGTTTTATAAGTTATTTAGTTGCAAGAATCTAAACGGACTTTACTTACAACTTTCATCCAAAACGCTGTTTTCCTATTTCTGTTTTTCACCTGAGTTGGTTAGAAAATACTTTTAATGGACTTTAGATGACACTAAATCCTTTGTTATTAAGTAGCTAAGTTTTTTTCTCTTACCTGAAAATTTTCGTCAGTATGACCAATTCCTATCATAAAAGGGGCACAGTTTTTTCAGTATTTCCCCCCAAAACTGCAACTTCAGAAAATATGTAAGAGATGTAGCAATTAACCTACATGCACATTTATAATACTAGAAAATGGGCCGCTAGTTACATTCAAAGACAGGATCTGATAGGCCCAAATTGCTTAAAACATCACAGTTATTGAAGATATACCCCAGGGAATCTGAGAAACCATTTAACAGATGAAAGTACATTTTGAAAAGTCTGACCTTACAGGCAATCATAAAATGAATCAAAACAGGGCTTTTTCCCCCTGAAATGTACAGAGCCCATCTGTGTCTAATCCAGTAATTATAGACTGTGTTCAATTACCTTTTCAAACTTGGAGCAGACTGGAGACTAGGCAGTGAGCAAACATAGGGTTTTGTCTAGACCTCAATTGACCACAGTCTAAAACTTGAATTTATATCTAATTTTGTTTTTTGTTTAGTTTGATAGTTCTTAAAGTATTCATTTTTGCTACTTGGTGTTTTACCTTCTTAGATTTGAGATACTGACCTTTCTCATCACAGGAGCGTTAGTATCAGCAAAAGCGCATGCTGTAATCAGATGTTTGTTTTCTGAATACCTGCTTTTGTCTGCAAATCAATAATTTGCACTGCAGAAAAGACCGCGTGGGGCGGGGGAGGGGATTATACCCGGGAGTAGTCCTTTTTAAAAGTTGCCTTTAAAATGTTGCTGCTGCTGCTGACTAGAGCTCTTTTCTATGTTAGGAAAAATAATTTATTTTCCTCGTAAATTCAGAAATTTTCAGTTCCTCTGTACAGTTAAGAATATGTTTTGTAAAATACGTGTAGACTAATAAAACAAATCTTTCTTATTACATATGTCTTACAGGTTTTTTTTTCTCTTATACATTTTTTATTGCATTTGCTCATCAGGATGGTATCCATTAGATATTGTGGATAATATTCATAATCCACTTCAAACAATTTCTCAAAGTCCTTTTATGACTTGATGAGTCTTTGTGAGAATTGCAATGAACAGCCACAGCCAGTTCACATATTTAAATTTTATCTAGGAATCTTGGCAATTGAAGTTTTTCTTAAAATACAAAACAAACAAAAGATGACCACAGTTTTTCAGAATGCTTACGCAATGGTCAAAGCTCTCCCCTCTCCCCATTTTTTAGTATTCAAGTCATTCACATTCCAATTAGCATTGGAAACAAATGTTTTGGGGTATTTATTGGATGTAATCATTGCATATAGACCATGAATTTTTCTAGAAATTTTACGACCAGCATGCTATGTTATTTTTTAAAAGTTGTGTTCATTTAGGTCTCACCATCTTAGGAAAGTTTTAAGGATTCTGTCATGGGGGAGAAAAGTAGATTTATTCAGTTGCATGAGTGTAACTTTCTGAGAAATTATATGGGGAAAATGAGTCTTAAAAAGGATTACAAATACCTTATGCTTCATGTTTTCATGAGACTTTTGTTCAGAACACTAGGGCAATATGATTTCTCTCCTGTCGTCCTGCCCCCCGTGCTTCTTAGACTCGTCATAGAGAAGGCGAAAGGTCTGTCTTCCTGAGTATGAGCTCGAGAGACCCTGTGGGGCCTGTCTCATCCACGCCCCTGTCTAACCCTTTCGCAGACAGCACTGGCTCCTAGTTTCTGCTTCCGTTACGTAATCTGTGGCCCCGAAGCTACTCCGCCATGGCACGTCACATGGTTTAGATTTTTATATTTGTTTCTTAACCTATTTGTGCCACTCCCACAGAACTGGAAGCTCCTCAGATCAAAGGCTGGCTGTGTGCTCTCACATTGTGCTCCCGCACCAACACAATGCCTGGCCTGTGGCAGGCCCTGACTGAGTGATGAATGCCCAACTCTCACCCCAGGCTCCCTGGCTAGGTCACCATGTCTGAACGCTGTTCTCAAACCCTCCCAGCCCCTCTTCGCCCCGCGCTGGGCTTCCTCTCCTTTTCCTCTGCACCATGTCCTCATGCACCTCGCATTTCCCTCCTCATGCTAGCCATGCTGGTGCCTGCCCAGAACACCCTCCACCGTTCTCCTTGGAGCCAGCCAGTTACTCTTCCTTTAAAAAGAGGGCCCATTCCTTGGAAACCTTGCTGTTGCAAGCTGCATCTTCTTCTTTATAATTTTTATTGCCCGGTGTCTGCACTTCATTGGACATAGCCCTGGAGAAGCTGTGTCTTGTAGTTGAGGACACTGTTTTCTGAGCTGTTGGTAGGGACCAGTGTAGTCTTTGGGGCTGTATTGAGATGGAGCTCACATGAGGTCTAAGTATGTAAATAATATCGAGTGTCTCTTTAAAGCATTCCAGTTTGCCGTTTTCACTTCTTCTCACTATCCTCTTAGGAAGGCCTCCTTGTTTGAGAGAGATGAGGCAGCTTCAGAGAACCCAAGTTGACTCGACTGAGTCGTAAACCCCAAAGCGCCAGGACAAGAATTCAGATCAGAATTCACTTTAGACCCTTGTTGTTTCTGGTGCACCAGGATTCTTTGTACATATCTTCTCAGTCCTATTTCTATGTGCATCTGGACACGCAGAGGCGGTGCAGCCGGCAGTGATGTCTGCGGCGTGTCTTCCTGAGCCATAGTGCAGTCGTTGACCTTTTTCCCCACTTTCGCTTCTTGAGGGCACTGGCCACGTCCTGTTTGATTACCACTCCACAGAGCATGGTCCTAGTAGTAATGCAAAAAACATTTGTTGAAAGACTGTAACGAATCAAGTGAAAGAAATAAAAGAAATGCAATCAAAGTAGAAATCCTTAACTGGTCTGGATTATATACCCTTATTTTTTTCAGAGCACTCTGCTAGACCCTGGAAAAGTGGTTGGGAGGAAAATAATGCTTGCCTTTATGAGTGTATAATCTAAAAGAAAACAATGGGTAATGTAAAGGCAATACGGTGTGGTGGTTAAGAACAGAGATGCTGGAACTCAGTCAGCCTAGACTTCAGGCCCTGGCTTTGGCACTTTCTGCCGGTGCAATCCAGATAAGTTACTTTACCTCTGTGTGTATCAGTTTTCTCATCTGTGAAATAGGTATTGGAATAGTACCTGCCTCATGGGGTTGTTAATACACAGGGTGGGGCAGAAGTAGGTTTACAGGAGTTTTCTTGTATTATAACTTATTAATTTCTGTATTATTTTCCATATGAACAGTTCTAAACCTACGTTTGCCCCGCCCTTTATATATTCTTAGAGTAGTGTTTGGCCCATAGTAAGTGCTCAATAAGTATCAACTTTTATTAACATAGAGCATATAAGGTCACTGGCCATAAAGGTAGGCACCCATAAGTAAACATAAATATAACTAATTGTGTATAGCTATACAAACAGTAGAAAATACTCAGGAGTTGCTATAATAATCAGATGGCCAAGGCTAAGTGAGGCCGGTGTGAGCATGCCCAGTTGAAGAGTGAACATGAACCCTTAGTGTGGGAGAAGAGCATTTCTAGGCCACGGTGCACTCACTCAGGAGTGCACTCACTCAGCAAAACCTATCCAGCATGTCCTGTGTACTCTCCTCATGGATCTACATGGGCCCCACAGGTCAGGTCTACAGGAGGAAGGTGCTAGGAGGAGCTCTTTAGCCAGGAGCTAAGGACAGTTCCTGGGGTGAGCCCTCAGAGAATCAAGACTCCAGGCCAGGGTACCATGATCCCAAGGAAGAGAGAATTTTAGTTAAATAATTGGATATCATGAGGCAGAGGGAAGACCAGGAGGCTTCCCCAGGCTAATGGGTTATCACGTGGAGAATACTTTCAGTGAAGAGTTAAGAGAGAAGCCAAGTTGTAAGCATTTAGGATTAAATAAACAATGTGTTGAAAAATAGGGACGAAGTGGATCATTCATTTAGGGTTCTTAGTATTGAAAGGCATGAGAGAAGAATCTAAATAGAAATTACGGTGCATCTAAATAAAATTTAAGCTCTCTCTTGCCATATCCAAATAGCTGAAAGAAAGAACTTTAGTTATTATTATTTTAATCCTCACCCAAGAATATGTTTTATTGATTTTTGAGAGAGAGAAACGTCCATCGGTATGTGTATGGGCCCTGACTGGGGATCGAACCTGCAACCCTTTGGTGTATGGGATAATGCTCTAACCAACTGAGCCACCCAGCGAGGACAGAAAGAACGTTATTTTTATTTCTTACAATAAGATCAACGACAGTGAATTTTATTCATGAAGCCGTCTATTTCCCGTTGAGGCTGCACTATCTGTTGCTGTGCTTGACCAGTGGATTGCTAACATAACTGAGTTTATGCAGCTGCTTCCCCATCTGCAGTGAGAAGATCACACTGCTCTGATGTGTACATTTACATGTCTCCTGAGTCATTGCAGGAATAACCACTCAATACACAGTCACTGTGCACTTCAGGGTGCTGTGCAGTCATAACGGGCGGGTCCTCGTCTCAGGGAATTTGAAGTTGAGGGCTGATGTCCTGCCTTCTTTAAGCTGGACTCTCCCCCAGCGGAAGGCGGGCTCACTGCTCTCCCTCCAGTACTGACTCTTAGATATTTGCGTGGTGTCCCTCCAGGCCCTCGGGTTGAAATGGAAAGAAATCATGCGTTTATAGAAGCAATGATTGAACATCAGTCTCTTATCAGAACAGGTAGAAGTTTATGGTTATCTGTTGCAACCAACTAGCATGTTACTAATGCGTCAGCAAGGAGACTTGCCCGGCCTCTGGCTTTGCAGGGATGTGAATGCTGGGGTACTTCTTACCCCTCAGAGGATTAGTAATCTGGTTGGTTAGTTCTTTTTGCCGGGTGCCTGTTTAAAATGTAGGAATGTGATTTTTACTAACGTTGGGATTTTGGACATTTTTCAAGGTGCCACAGTTAAGTAATCCATTGATGAACTTTGAAAATACTGCTATTCCGGTGTGTTTCTCACTGGGGAATGTAGCCCCTAAAAGCAACTATAACATAGTGAACCCCAAACAGAACAGAGAGGGCTGTGACCGGGAGCCCCGATTCCCAGGAAGGTGACTGAGATGCGTCTGCAATTGGAATCCCTCACACGTTCCCCCGCTGCTTCCAACCCGTGTCTCTGCCCTTTCTTGGCTTGTGACTGGCTCCTGGCCCACGGGAGGGATGCTCCTCCTGGACTCAGGTTGTAATCAGGCGTTTGCGCCTACTTCTCGGGAGGTCACAGAGGAAGTGCACGCCCCTGTGAGCTCCGGCTTGCCCCAGCTGAGGTGTGAGGTCCAGCCAGAGCCCCCCCCTTTCTGACCGCACTCTCAGGGTACAGTGCTCCTCTCTCTAACGCACAGACACAGTTGCTGCCCTTTGCGAAGGAGAGAAACGGGAGGACTTCCTGTCTCCTCTCTCCTTTCAGTCTTTGGGAACGTAGACTGCTCCTTTACATTCTGAATTGGATGCTTTCGTGTCCGTTTGACGTGTATATTATCATATTCCTGGATTTTATTCTTGAGCTCAGTTGGAAAGTTTCAAGGCAAACATTGGTTTTCTGTTAGCCCACAAATTGGGCAATGGTTGTTCAATTATGGTCTCCTGTTGACTTAGGCAGGGTCGCATTTTAAAAGTATATTTTGTTAGTAGCCCACAGAGCATACCACTGTCAGTCCTTTGTCATGTCTGACTGTGGGCAGTAATATCACAGCATTAGTAATATTCCCAAATTTCATCTGTGGATTACTTCAATGTTTCATCCAGAAGTTCACTTTAAAATACATCAGTGACAAAATGGCCAAGCAGAGACATTATGTGCTGTGTTGCCCAGTTATCCAAAGATTAATAACGGTCTCCCAGTTCCTCAAATGCTCCCAGAATACCTGACTCACAGGCATGCCTCAAGTGGGGGGAAGTCAGTCTAGTTCACTCATGAAGAGCCATACTGTCCTGCCTGCTTATGGTTCAGTATTACATGGGTTTGGGGGATACCTATTATTTTTTTGTCCCCAAACCACCCTCTGTCAACAGCAGCGCCTTCCTGCTTTGGGGAGCATCTCCTGCCTCAGACTATGAACTTGTCACTTCAGCAGAAGCTGCTCTGTTCCCATGTATGTAACATCCTCCTCCTCCAGGCCACAGAGCTGGGCGATCCAAGACTCAAGTCAGGCCAATCAGAATCCTCCCCTAGGATTGTTTACAAATTGGAATTAGAAAAGTCTTTTTTTTTTTTTTTTTTTTGCCCCCAGAGGCCTGGATTTTAACAAAACTCAGGAGCTATTGGTGGCCACGTCCCATTTCTGAGCTGCAATGAGAAAATTAAGTCTAAAATGCAGAGGAAAAGGGGATTCGAAACCAAGGGAGCCATAGGGAAGTTATAAATGTCTGCTGCCAGTTGCTTGAGAGGCCCAGCTGTATCTTTGCTTTAACCATGCTTTAAAAAAAACAAACAAAAAACTTATTTTTTAAAATATATTTTGTTGATTTTTTACAGAGAGGAAGGGGGAGGGATAGAGAGTTAGAAACATCAGTGAGAGAGAAACATCGATCAGCTGCCTCTTGCACACCCCCTACTGGGGATGTGCCCACAACCAAGGTACTGCCCTTGACTGGAATCGAACCAGGGACCCTTCAGTCCACAGGCCGACCCTCTATCTACTGAGCCAAACTGGTTAGGGCAAAAAAAAACTTTTTAAAAAATTTATTTTTAGAGAGGAAGGGAATTCGAGAAAGAGAAACTTCAGTGTGAGAGTGAAACATCAATTGGCAGCCTCCTGCACACCCCCTACAAGGGATCAAGCCTGAAACCTGGGCATGTGCTCGGACCAGGAATTGAACCGACAACCTTTCGGTGCACAGGACGACACCCAGCCCAGCCACACCAGCCAGGACAGCCCTTCCCTTGTTTCAGTCACTAAACCAGTGGCTCTTAACTGGAGGCACTTTGGCCTCCAGTGAACATTCGGCAATTTTTGGTTGTCACAACTAGGGGGTGCTGCTGGCATCTAGAAGGTAGAGGCCAGGGTGTGGCTAAACGTCCTACCATGTATAGGACAGCTTCCCCCAAATAATTTCCCGACAACAGAGATTTTCTGGCTCAAAATGGGGGTCCTTTGATTCCAAGTTCAATTCAGTTTTTGTTACGAACCAGCTCCTCCTTGTTGACTTCAGAATAATCCTGACGTTTTGGGACTTCCCTCCCCTGGTCTCCTGAAGTTCTGGGCTCAGTCTTTGCTTCAAAGGGTAAACTTCTTATATACAGTCTACTACATGTTTAAACCAATGTTGCTTTGTGCCTTTCTCTGCAACACAGAAAATCCCTGGATTTTCACTAAATTTGGAAGTTCTGTTTGGGATGGTCTCAGGTATAACATAGGCTGCAGAGCATAGATGAGAGGCAAGAAGGGGCCGTCCAGACAATAGGCCATTTTCTTCCAGAGCAGCTTAAATGGCGGAGTATGGCGAGGCCCACATGACAGACTTATTGAGACACCATGAACAGACAAAACCAAGCCAAAACCAAACAACCCACCAGCAGCTTGGGACATGAGCCCGGAATTGGAAGTCCTAAAAGCAGGTGCTTTCGCAAGGACCATTCTCAGCAGCCACGGGAGCCAGCTACTGTTTACATTTTAAAACACCTTTATTGGGGCTCAGTGCCTCTTCTGTCCTGTTGGGCTGGCCGGGGTCACTTGCTCTGGCCAGTGACAAACCCCCAGTCAGTACACATGGAAGGTTTACTTTCAGGCGGAGCACAAGCGCCAGGACAGGAATGTGCCTCTTTCCAGTTAGTGTCTTTTTTCTTAACTTTAACTTTATTTCAAAATTAACATACAGCAAGATTGGCCTTCCTGCTCTACAGTTCTGTGGATTTTACCATCTTACTGGTGTAACCATTTCACCATCAGGATACAGAAGTTGTAATACGCCCAGCTATGAATAGAGTTGCTATAAACAGTTGTGCACAGGTGTCTGTGTGAGCTTAAGTTTTCATTTCTCTAGGGCCAATACCCAGGAGTGGGATTGCTGGGACCGATGGTAACTGTATGTTTAATGTTTTTATAAAGTACGTGTTCACAGCAGCGTTATTCATAATGACCAAAAAGTGAAAATCACCAACTGTCCATCAGCTGGTGATGGTTAACTACAGCGTTACATCGATGCGATGAGGTTGTTTGGCAATAGAAAGGAATGAAGTGCTGATATTACAACCTGGAAGGACCTTGAAAACATGCAAAGTGAAAGAAGCCAGATACCAAGGGCCACATATTGTCTGACGCCATTTATATGAAATGTACAGAATAAGCAAATCCATAGAGACAGGCAGTGGATTGGTTGTCCTGGGCTGGGAGGCTGGGGGAAATGGGGAGTGACAGCTAATGGGTGTAGGGTTTGGGGGGTTACAAAAATGTCCTAAAGTTGATTGGGGTGATGGTTGTACAACTTGTAAATATACTAGAAACCACTGAAAAGCACACTTTAAATGGGTAAAGGATATGCTACCTAAATTATATTTTAACTAGAGGCCCAGTGCACAAAATTTGTGCACAGGTGCGATCCCTAGGCCTGGCCGGTGATCGAAGCGTGAGCATCTGCCGTGGAAGGGTAGGTCCCAGCTGACCTCTGGACCCCGAGTCCCCACACGGAGATGCGGTGAGCGCTGCTGCCGCCCGGCTCACCCAAAAGAGGCCGCATGGGTGCAGGGCGGGCTCCTTGCAGGTGCCCAGCACCTGAGCACGAGCCCTGGCGTCCCAGGGGAGAGTAGCAGGGGAAGTGAGAACAAGCTCGGCAGACACCCCACATCCTCACTGCACCTCCGTCCCCATTACCCCCGTCCCCAGGTAGCCGGTGAGAGGTCGCAGCCCCCCACCCCCAGTTCCCTGTCCTAGCCTGGGACCAGCCCCAATTGGGCAATCAGGGCCTGCCGGCTGCTGGTCGCCGTCTGCGGGGAGATAGGCCAGGGCCTGGGCCCCCCACCCGGCTCCCTCAGTGCCTGGGAGCTGGGCGGCAGTGCCGCCTCCCCCACCCCCCCAACCCCCGCCACCGCTGCTGGTTGCCATCTGACGTCTGCCATGTTCCATGCCACCCCCTGGTGGTCAGCGCACGTCATAGCAAGTGGTTGAATGACCGCCCGAGGGGACAGTTTGCATATTAGGCTTTTATTATATAGGCTTTTATTATATAAGGCTGTTACTTTTTAAAAATATGCTTTTATTGATTTCAGAGAGAGAGGGGGAGAGAGAGAGAAACATCAATGATGAGAGAGAATCATTGATTGGCTGCCTCCTGCACACTCCCCACTGGGGATTGAGCCTGCAACCCGGGAATGTGCCCTGACTGGAAATCGAACCATGACCTCCTGCTTCATGGGTCAACACTCAACCACTGAGCCACACCTGCCAGGCAAGACTGTTTGTTTTTGTTTAAATAAGCTGCTAACTTATTTCCCAGAGTAGTTGTCCCATTTTGTGCTCTCACCAGCCGTGCGGGAGAGTTCTAGGGGCTTCCTAGCCTCACCCGCACTCGGTATTGTCACTGTTGGTGTTAGCTGTTTCAGTGGGTGTGTGGTGCTGTTTCATTGTCAGTTCGTATCCCTGTTGGCTAATGGTGTCATATCTTTCACATGCTAGGTCCTCTCCTTCCATAATGAGGTGTCTGTGCCGGCCTTCTGCCCAGGTTAAAAGTGAGTTGTTTTCTCAGTGTTAAGTTGGAGAGTTCTTTATATGTCCAGGATACAAGTCCTTTGTCAGATGTATGATTTTCAAGTATTTTCTCTCAGTCCCTAATTTAGCTTGTGCTTTAACTCTCTTAAAATAAATACTTCTTGATGGTTTGTAAGTTCTGTGAGGGCTTGGTTGTCTGTTTATTCCTGTAGCTTCAGAGCCTAATACAGTATCTGGCACAAAACAGATACTCAGTTCACATTTGATGGATGAATGAATGAGTTCCTGCTCCTTACTGATTAGTAGCAGATTTTTTTTTTCCCTGAGAGATAATAAATATATAAAAGGAAACCTGATTAGGTCACTTCTCTGATTAAAATGTTTCTTTCCAGTTACCTCTTGAGGAAAAAAAAAATCTCTAATATAGATTGTTAAGCATGGCATGGTCCAGCTTGATTCCTTGAACATTTCTCTTCTTCCTCGTAGCCTTTGCACATACTGTTCCCTCTGTCTGAAACACCTTTCCTCCACTCTCTGCCACCCAACTCCTTATTTTTATTTCCTAGCTGAAACATCATTTTTAGTCATTCATTCTACACCCTGGAAATGTCAGAGTGAACAAGACAGACAGAAACCCTTTCTGCCCCTCCCCCCAGGCTAGGCTGGGCACTTCTGTTTTATGCTCATGTAGTGTAACGCTGCTTTTGCTTCACAGAACTTTAATTATTTGTAATTATGTATGTTCAGTGTTTTTACCCCACCAGACCATGAGCCAGTGCCCTTTAAGTATTTTTGTTCATTTACTCTCTAAAAGAATTTTGAAAAACACTGGGTAATTGCTCACATATATATTTCAAGCTGACAGCTGTAATTTTTCATCATAAATTTAAATAGTTGCAAATGATATACTTTCCAGTATACTATAAAACTTGACATTTTAAACTGAAACTTTTTATCACTTTTTAAAATGTATTCCATGGAATCTTAATACTATGTTTGATAACCATCATTTGTTGGGAAAAATATCTGTGAAAAAAACTTTTCTCCTTGCACTTGATTTCTATTTTGCTCCCCACATAATAGTATCCTCTCTCCGTTTATGGTTGGAAATCCTGTATTGATCATTCTATCATACTTCCATGCACAAAAATAGGTATGCAAGTTGAAATTTAATTTTTTAAAAATTTGTAGTGATCACCAAAGGGCTGTAATTGTCCTCTGATACCGTGTTGAGTTGTTCTGTGTTGAACTACCTTTGCAATTATTACTAGTGTACATGAATTAAAACAAAAAATACATTTTTTATTAGAAAAGCCCCTTAAGGCAATGGATGGGTTTGTTTGTTTTCTAACTAGATCAAGTGCAAGTGGATGGCTATTACTTTTTTCTAGAACATGACAGGGTTCAATATCAGCAGCATTCTCAGTTCTTATTTCTTACGACATAAGAAACCGTGTTTATATGAACTGTCATCAAAACGTTTTCCTAATGACCTGTCAGATGACAGCTCAGGTAGACCCCCTCAAATTTTGTTGAAACCATTGGGACCCCCTCCCAGCCCTGTGAGGGGGTTTGTTGTCCAGTCGTGAGAGTCATCTCTCTCGGTGTCCCTTCGTGAAGAGGGCTGTGGCCAGGCCCGTGCACCTGGTCAGTGCAGGTTTGGTGAGAGCTGCGTCTGCTGGTGTGGTGTGGAGAGGGTGCCGTGGAGGGCACGCGGGAAGGAAGGGAGACCAGGAGGTCGCGGAGTCTCAGCTGACCTGCTTCAGGAGGAGTGGACATGGGAGATGAGGGTCCAGAGACGGCTCTCTCCCACCCGCGTCGTGGGGACAGACGAGGGTCCAGCACCACGAGGCCAGGGCTGAGGACTGTTTGTTTCTCTCCCAGTTTCCTCAGTTCAAGGCATTTAGTTAGAACTCAGTACATGTATTTCACAGGCATTGGATCCAAGGAAAAACTTCTCATGTAAAGTTTGACTCCAAATCTATTAACCTTTTCCGTTTCTGTTGAAAATATACGAAAGGGATAATTTTTAAATACCTGAATAGTATTGTATGCTAGGAAGTTAATTTTTTATTTTCAAGAATAAAAATGTTATGTTATTTTACAAGTAAACTTTCTGACTCAGTGGCTTTCCCTAAATTCTCTTTCTCTGTTTTGCCAATTACATTGTTTTAGGTAACTTACTGTTTTTCAAGTAACAAGGTTCTGCTTTAATTCTCCACTGAAATAATGTTTAAAATATTTTTGGTCCTTTTTATACTGATTTAATCTTCAAAGATTAAAAAAAAAAAAGTGCTGTCATTTGTTTCTTTTTTGTCCAGTGGTTTTGAGGAATCTGGTGGCTTCTTTTCAGCGCGTTTCACCTATAGGGTAATAGAGGTCTGCATGCATGCATCAAATAAATGTGTTATATTGCTGTTAAGAAATATAAAGCAGATTGGCAGCCTTATCTTCCTGGTAATGTGTAGATTCTTAATGCTCAGTAGTATCCTGGAGGTTTCTGCAGAAAATCTAATACAGATTTTTGATGGCCTCTTAAAATGCTACACTTCTCCAGGAAACCTTATCTTCGATACAGCGTCTGGTTTTCTGTGAAGTCATAATTTTGAATCAGAATTTCCAGCTGCGGCATCTAGTTTTATGGAGCCTGAATTGAGAATCAAAAAGTAGGTTGTGTTTAAGTACCAGAAGTGAATGTTATCTTTCTTTTTATAAAACAGTATGGCAATTGTATTTAAGTATTTCCAATTTGCAGAGTTATTGTTCATGATTTGCTCCAAGAGAAACCAGATTGAGTAACAGCTGAACAGCTTTAAGTGCGCTGGTTACAGTTTACCCTCCTGACAGTGGCGTGTGCACGGGTGTGTGTGTCTGCCCGGGACAGACAAGAACCAGAAAATGTTAGACTCGAAAGTGTCGGAGGTCCTTCCGCCTGACTCTCCTCATTTTCCAGACGAGGAGACTGCAGTCTTATTTTTGCCCCGTATTTTATCATGAAAACGATCACTACCTCGAGGCAGAAGGAATTGGATTTAATGGTATCCGGATAACTGTTGGTGGCTGTTTTAAAATGCAGGCGGCGGTCTGAACAGGCAGCCAGAGGGAGGGGCCTGCTGCCCTGGGCCTGCGCCGGGACAATGGCCTCTCCTGTCGGGACAGTGTCTGGACATGTGTGTCCAGATTCTGAAATGTGTGTAACTTGTTGCCTTGTAATTCCTCTGCTAAGACTCCATCTTAAGGAATGACAAAATCAGATAAAGGTTTAGCATACAAAAATACTGTGGTATGGCTTAGCAAAAAGATGTTCATTGCAGCGTACTTTATTCACATGAAAAATGAGAAGAAACAACCTAGTTGTCTAAAAATACAGAAATAGTCAAATTATGGTAAGTTTCAATAATAAAGTGTTATGTAGACATTAAAATAATTTTCAGAAGAATTTTAATTACATGGGGAAATGCTTGTTATGATGTTAATTAAAATAAGCAGAAAATAGAATGTACATCTAATATGGTTTCAATTATATAAAGGATATATATACATAAAATGGACAATAATACATCAAAGTAGTTTATTTCTAGGTGAGGATATTATGGGTTGAATTTATTTTCTTTTTTATATTGTGCAATTTCACAAACTCTCCACTCTAAGCAGAAAATAAGGTTGTAAAAATTTTTAAATGTAGTTGAAGAGGCCTTTTTTTTTTTTTTGTAATGCCAAGTGATGGGAAAACCACTTTAAAATCTCACTGAGGCAAGGATATAGTCTGCCGCTTGCGCCGCCCCAGCCCCACCCCCACGGCCTGGCTCCTAGCCACGGGGGACAGAGACCGGGCTGGACTGCGGGCCGAGGGGCGAGATCCTAAGTAACCGCAGTCG
This sequence comes from Eptesicus fuscus, assembly GCF_027574615.1. NCBI lineage: Eukaryota > Metazoa > Chordata > Mammalia > Chiroptera > Vespertilionidae > Eptesicus > Eptesicus fuscus. The sequence goes on along the minus strand of NC_072474.1, from coordinate 113,824,567 downwards.
CTGCTTAGGGGGAAAGTGGATTTGAAAAGCCTTTCCCCCGGTTGAACGAACGTTCCTTTATTCTTCCCCTTAGCAAGTGAGGCCCACAGTTAGTTCTGACGGGAGGGAATGTTGGGTTGCTGAAATTTCCCCAGGCCTGCGCGCCAGTGTTCTGTCACGTAGGCAGCTCAGCACAGGCCCTGTTCCCCCCGGTTCGGGTTTAATGATTAAATCGGGTTAACTGTTAAATACGGGGTGTCTGTAGAAGCCAGTCCGTGTGCTACCCCTGAACCCGAGAATACAGCTGTAAGCAGCGCGGGGCTGGGGCGCTGCCCGCGGCGTGGCCCGGCAGCCGCGCAGACGAAGGGCCGCTTCGCTGGAAGGTAAGCTTTTCCAGAGCAGGCACGGTTTTCTTTGCTTTCAAAATTCTTTGAAAAATCTATGAGTATTTTGAAATCCTCAATTCCACTTTATAATTTCAAATTAATAACTTACTACTGTAATTTCATACGTTTTATACTACCCCTAGGAAAAACAAGTATTTGCTTACTTCAAATTTCATATATTGATTTCAGTTGGTCTCGTTCCACATTACAATTACGGCTTTCCATTCCACAAGGTATGGCTTAGAGTTGTGTTTCAAATTTGAAATGGGTTGTGCGTTAATAAAGCTACTGTTTCTAATTTAGAAGAAAAGATCTTTCAAGGAGAGTTTGTTAGGCACCAGGATACATTTTTGAAAGGTTTGTTTTATGTAAATTCACGGTAGCCTCAAATTGGGATCCTTCTGCTAAGAAGTGCCACCTCTTTGCTTCCTTCGCCTGTTTGGCCTCGTTGTGTATTTTCTTCAAATGCTGTGGCCAAGGCCCGCGTAAGGCTGGCGAGGCGAGCCTCCCGTCTTCACGCGGAAGTAGCCCTCGGCCCCGGGACCAGGTGACGTCTGGTCAGTGAAGGCCTCTGGAGAAGGACAGCGGAGTCTGCCCGCCCGGTGCTCACTCCTCACTGACCACATCTGTGTTCTCTTTGCTTTTACCTGTGAAACCTGGAATTTTTTCTTAACACTTACACTGCTTCGCTAGTTGCTTAGTACTTGGGATTACTAGTTTATACCCACATGGACGTACACTAATCGTTCTTATTATACGCCCTAGAAGTCCTGACTGCCTGTATGCTATTAGCTGATGGTTTTGTCCTAACAATGAATGGTGTTAAGTTCTGGTGAACTAGTAGCAGAGCTGTTTTCATTGGAAGGGTTATGAAGTCTTGGTTTTGCCCTGGACCAGTGGTGTAAGTAGTCCAAACACAGGTACCTTCTTTTACTTAGTAATTCAGGAAGTATTTTTGGACCCATGGGACTCTGTGCCAGTCACTGTGCTGAGGATTGGAGGCTCAAAAAATGGTGAGATTAAGTGGCTCAAAGGCCAGCAAGTCTAGTAAGGAGACCTTCCTGACATATTAGCAGTAATATTGTTATTTGGGATTTATTATCACAATTGGGCTTACTATATTTTGCAAACAAGTAGAAGAGTCACTTCAACTATATTTGCTTCTTTTGCTGGGACTGGTTCCCTCCAGAGAAAAATGATCCTGAAAAGAAGGAAAAGATCTTCCAAAGTGAAGGAAGGCTTATAGAAATGAACTGTAAATTTGTGGTGACCAACAGCAGGCACTCAGGTTCTGTGGAGCAAGAATTGCGTTTGATTGTCTTGTATTAAAGTTAACATTGTATTAAAGTTCACGTGACTTTTCTGGTAGGTGGAAAAGCTCCTGGGTTTGCTGCAGTAATCAGCAATCACACCCATTTCGGATATACCCGGTACCTTCAGGTGTGAGCACCTCACAGTACACCAAGCATGTCAAACTCAAAGGCTAACATGGGCCAATAAACGAGGCATGTGGCCCATGGGCCGGGAGTTTGACATGCTTGCAGTACACTGTCTGCACAAACAGCACGTCTCCTTACACGCTTGTGTGTTAGAAGATAAAGCTGATCTTAGTTTAACTCCGCAGGCACAATCAGATATCACTGTGGGCATAATGTGTAGGACAAGGAGGCTTTTCAGGGGCAGATCTTCGAGGTCTAGCAGGACAAGCAGGACAGACAGCAGAGAGGAGCAATGGCTGGAGCCAGATGCGCTGGGTCTCCATCCAGCTGTGCTGCCCGTGAGCTGAGTGGTGTTGGGCTCAGTATTTAACCTTTCTGCGCCTCACTGTCCTCGTGTGTAAAATACAGGTGATAAAGCTGCCCCGTAAAGTTGTGACGGAGAATTGAGTTAACATTTGTGGGACAGTCGGAAACCATGCCTGTTGACGGGGTGAATAGACGCGTGTTACCTGCTGATGTGTTTGGAGTTAGTCTCAGAGTAACGAAGCCCGGCAGTGAGTCAGCCTGGGACGGGGTGGGGGTGAAGCGCCAGCCTTTCTCCCCACGGTCGGGTAGGGCAGCAGCATCCTCATGTGTGAGGCTGAGAATGGAGGCACAGCTACTGACTGCGAAACAGCACCCATAACCCTGCCTCAGCTCCTCCTCCCTGGCCTGCAGGCTGGGCCCGCGGGGGGAGGTGCCCGAGGGTGCACGGGGGGGCTGGAAAGGGGGGAACCTGCCAGGCAGGGGCAGCAGTGAGGAACCCCCCGTCAAGGCCGAGGGAGGAGCAGAAGGGGCAGGATTCAGGAGCCTCTGCAGAGATGGGGTCCGTGGGATTGCTGACGGATGGGCTGGTTAGCTCAGTGGGCAGCAGGGACCAGCCATGGGGCGTGAGGCCTCGGCCCAAGAAGACAGTGGTGGTCTCAGGCTCACAGCAGCGAACACAGGAATGGCGGCCACCGGGTCCAGGGGGCTGTGTGAGGGCGGGGCGGGGCGGGCAGGGTAGGGGTGCCGGCGTGAGAGTCCTCCACAGTTTGTGGACACTTCTGTTTGCTGCCCAGGCCTCTGCTTTCCCCCTGCCTCTCCCCTGGGGCTGCTATTTAAGGAACCATGTTCATCTCACTTAACGGTGACCTTGGGCAGTCCCTCGGACTCAGTTTCCTCATCCAACAATAGGATGAAAAGAAGCCCATGCGCTCATCACGGGATTCCATTCCCGCCCCACGTGTTGGCTGTGCGCACGCGTGGAGCCTGGTGTGTGCTCACAGGTGGCATCACGGTGCCCTGTCGTTTATTTCCAGCGCTCAGACCCGTTTACCTTGTTCCATGTCCGCACCCCAGGACCCTGTGAGACCCTCCTTGAAAAATCTGCTTACAGTTCACTCCACAGGCTACTTGACCTAAACGTGAATTTTATCGTGTTTTTCTTCCTGTTGAAAAATGCAGACCCGGGTGGGGGAGCTGGAGCTGGTCCTGCATTGGCAGAAAGTTAGCATTTATTTTTTGCGTTTAAACACACGACTTATGTGTGAAGGGGAGGAGGAGGAAGCTGCCGCCCTCTGAGGGGACATTAGCACCACCAGCTCGCAGGGACCCGTTCCCTGGGCGCCGGGGCCTCCAGCCTTCGCCAGGACTTGGATGCAGGCCTTTCCTGAGCCTTCACAGAACATGGCGCGTTTCATCCTCCTACACCATGGGAGGTGTGCACTGCCGTGTTCCCATTTTACAGATGAAGAAACTGAGGCGAAGGGAGGGTGAGTAATGGGGGAATGGCCCCGCAGCTGGTGGCTGTCAGCTCTATGGAGCCAGCAGCCCCACTCCACAGTGCGCTCGCTTTCCTGTGCCCACACCAGGGGTTCTCAGCTCTGCTTGTCCATTAGAGTCACCCAGACACAGAAATAAATGCCCCCTGGCCCCGAGACCACTCTTCCCTTTCTGCCTTCCCCAGGACCCGCATCCCTCCCTCCATGCTTTTCCAGTCCGTCACCTTTCCTTCCGCTGATTTCATGGCACATGTAGGTTTGCAGTCAAGGGCATATAGCCTTATGGTTTGGCCGTGTAAGGTAGGGCCCGTGGAGAGAGGGACATGCCTCTTGCCTGTGTGTACCCTGCACAGCATTTTACACACGCACGCCACTCCGTGGCGGGTCGGTACACTGTTGGCATTCTGCATCAGGGCAGATCCCACGATGTGTGGCAGAGTGTGGGGAGTTCATTGGACACGTCTGATTTTATCAACGCTAGCAGATCTACGCCTCGGTTTTCTTGCCTATAAAATGGGCAAGGTGATGATATCAGAGGATTGTTATGAAGATTAAATGAAATATGTGAAAATATGGAACATGCTTTGTCATGTAGTAGGTAATCAGAAATAAATGCTAAATTTTCCCCTTGTAACTTAAGCACAGTTACACATAAAACTTGGATATGAAAAATCACTTTAAAATATACTACTCATGGGAATGCAGACTGGTGCAGCAACAGTGGAAAACAGTATGGTGTTTCCTCAAAAAATTAAAAATGGAACTGCCTTCTGACCCAGTGATCCCACTTCTAGGAATATATCCTAAGAAACCTGAAATACTAATTCGAAAGAATATATGTACCCCTGTGTTCATTGCAGCGCTAGGTACAATAGCCAGGATCTGGACACAGCTCAAGTGCCCATCACAATGAGTGGATAAAAAGCTGTGGGACATCCACACAATAGAGTACTACCCGGCTGTAAAAAAGAAGGAACTCTTACCCTTTGTGACAGCATGGGTGGACCTGGAGAGCATTGTGCTAGGTGAAATAAGCCAGTCAGAGAAAGACAAACACTGTATGATCTCACTTACATGTGGAAGCTAATGAGCAAAATAAGCTAACGAACAAAATGGAAGCAGAGGCATGGATACATGGGACAGACTGACAGCTGTCAGAGGGGAGGGAGGTTGGGGAACTGGATGAAAGAAGGTGAAGGGATTAACCAAAAACATGTATGTATGATCCATAGACACAGACAACAGTGCGGTGACGGCCAGAGGGAAAAGGGGGCGGGGCCAAGCGGGGAACGGGGATAGAAAGAGGCTTTGCTTGGGGCGCTGGCGCCCGATGCAGTGTGCAGGTGATGTTTTATTGAGTGGTACATTTGAAAACGGTATGGTTTTGAGGACCAATGTCACCCCAATAAATTGAATTTAGAAAATAAAATATATAGTTCAGATTTCAGTCAAATGCAAGAAGTCGTGGAATTTCTGGGGCTCAAACAGACCGTGGGGACCAGGGAATGCAGTCCCTTCATTTTCCAAGCGAGGAAACCGGAGCCTGAGGAAGGGCCTTGACCAAGGGCACGCTGCGGGCCCATTGTGTCCCCCGTGCACATAGGTGGTCAATACAGGCTTCCTGGCCGCCGTGGCTAGCGTTACCTTTGACCTCCCGGCGCTTGCATTAGCTCCTCCGCGTCCTCTGGCGTATGTTCCAGAGCCCTCAGGACAACTTTGCAGGCTTGGCTGTCTGACCCGTGTAAGGCTTTGCTTGTTGAAATCCCACAGGAGACGACCCGGGGGGCGGGGCTCAGGAGGCGCAAGGAGAGTCTGCGTTTACCTTGTTGGCCGTTGCATGAGGGGGAAGAGGGGAAAGCACACACACAGACAGTGCCTGGGTGAGAGTGCTTGTGTTTTCTGTGAATGTGGTGCTGTGTCTTTCGGAGGTGCTTGCACGGGTCCGGTTAGCAGAGGGCGAGTGATTCCAGTGATGCTTTTCAAAGAACGTTGATGTTGCTTTTGCTACACGTCACATTGTAAAAGTTTCAAAACAGCATTACTCTTTGAGATTATTTTTAAGCTATTATAAACATTTTCTATTGATACTTTAGAATGTATTTTTAGATCTCTATCCTCATTTATTACTTTAATTTGAATTATAAGTGAAAAGTGACTCACGGACACACATGGTGTTGACTGTGGGCTAATGGCTAGAGCAGTGTGCAGCCGGAGTGAACAGGCCGGCGGTGTCATTCTCTCGTCTCTGAATCTAAACCCTGGGCTCCTGTCTTCTTTCTTTTTCCCATCGAGGAGGAGTTCTAGAACCACCGAGGTGAGCACACTGGCAGGCACAGGGAAGCGACCCATTCTCACTTACGATGCCTCAGCGCTTTCTCGCCCATTTTGCAGCTCATTCCATTTGCCTCGATGTCTTGATCTCTTAAATGCTTGGGAACTGCTGCCTTTGTCGGGCTGTAAAATTAGCCGCGGGCGGTGTGGGAGGAAATGCCGACTTTTCCAAAACGCGGGGCCGCTTAGCGAAGAGGATGAGAAACGTGTAGCGTTCCTCCCAGCACCTAGCCCAGCGGAGCGGCCTTTCTGGCCTCTGAAGACTGGGCGCCTGAGCGGAAAGCTTTGCCGTTTGGATTGAGCTGGTGCTTCCAATGCCCCGTGTGAGCGCTTTACAGATAAATAGTGTTTGTTTCTTACACGACCGTCAGTGTCTTTGCTTCCTGGTGCTACACTAAGCTTTTTTGTGTTTATCTCTTTTTTTTTTTTTCTCCCCAGAAAAGTTCAAATGTCTGGGTGTTTTTTTTTAATATAATGGAAACAGAATGTGGCTTAGCTTTTAAAATCATTCACTGTAGAGAAAAACTTGAAGCTATAAAAGTTAATCAAATTTGGTAGTACACAAATTTCATCAAAACCTGAATTTTACAAGCTTTGAAACTTGGACTTTTTAAAAACGTTTGAAGAGTTTGTCTTCACCACCCTTCAGACGCACGCATTCCTTCAGTCCCGGGAGGGCGGGGTGCAGAGGGGCCTTGCCATTCCCCCAGCGTGCCCCCCTCCCCGCCTTCTGGCTGAAATGAACTTCTGAGTCATAACGGTGATAAGCAGGACTCAGGCCCCGTCTGTTTCAGTGCGTGTGAAACAGAAAGTGAGAGTCGTCGCCAGAACGCACTGACTTACGACGTGTTGATGGATCTTCGTGTTGAGGCCGTGAATGGTATTTTTAGTTTCCTAATGAAAACAAAGTGACTTCCGCTGTGAGCGCTCTCCTCGTTTTTATTAAAGTCTTTTCTTCCCTCTTTCCTCTTCTGCTCACACAGTCTACAAACACTGTTTGGGTCTGGGGTCCAGGCTTTCTTTTCTTACTCTAAGTTTTCAGTGGATGGATTTCCTGAGCAAAACCTTGCCACAAAGTATTTCACTTTCTGCGCACAAAAATTCGAGTCAATTAAACGTGTTTGATTAATTTATCACAAAGAGTGCCACCTTGAGTTAAAACAATCGTACTCTGTGGAAAGTTCTTTCTCTTCAAAAGAGGGTCCTTATTTCTAAGGGCAGAGCTCTGATTTTAATTAAATAAAGGGCATTTTATGCAATTTTTTCCCCTAAAGCTTAAGATTAATTTCTATGGTTACTTGGGATATAAATCTCTAGATTGCTTTAAAACAAAGATTTTTCTTCAGGAGAGAGTTGACAGCTCCCTTTAAGAGAAGCTATTACTTAATTTTACTTTCCTAAGTTTAAACACATAAAAATATTTGTAATGATACCCCAAAGGCATCATAAAAATGTAAAATAATTGTACTCTAAAATATCGAAAATTACAGGAAATAGACCTCATTTTAAAAAATGAACTGGGAGTCGTGGCCGGGGAACTGGGGTGTGACATACTTCAAAACTAGAATCTCTTGTCAGGAGACATTTTTTTAAAGCATAAAAAATTTTTCTGTTGCCAGTCATACAAACTTTAAAATATGTCCATTCTGTTAGAGTATTTCTTTATAGTTTTATGAACTTTAACATGTATTACTGGATGGATGGCTTAGGTCCCCTCTGAGAGACAAATTTCTGTCTCTGGAATTAAGTGGCATCACTTGGCTTGTGGATTAACTATGTCACAGTTGCCCTTCAGACTGGTTTTTCATGATTATTTTTAAAGTGCACACACAGCCGTTTTCTAAGCAGCTTTGAACAAGGGCAGCATAAATAGTTTCTAGTGTTTTACTTACCCAAAGTATATTTCCTCTTGCAGGAGATAATGTAACCGGTAAATTGTTTCCAGATAGATTAAAAGTTTGTCATATTTTAATAAATGTAGTGCAAAGTCTATTGTGGAGACACTTAAAGGGGGAAAACCCAACTTTTTAACTAAATGAGTTAATACTCATCCTCCTTCCTACTTCAGTTTTGTCATATCAGTTCTTTTGTTATTTTCATTTACTAACATTTAATTATGTCTTTGTAGTCAAACACCCTCATTTTATTAGGAAACGTGAAATCAGATTCATAAACTCTTCCGACCGAGGTCTTGAAGGAAATCATTTGGTCCGCAGCCTGCGCGCTGGGGAGACCCGGCTTGCTGGCTGTGGGAGACCCGCCTGCTGCAAGTGCTGTGCATGAAGTGAGTTTATATTTTGAGAGCAAAGTGGGGGGAATAAAACTACTTTCCCTCCTTCTTTCTAAGAGACAAGAAAATTAAGTTGAGTGCAGATATTGAAAGTGCTGTAAGCTGAAAGTAAACACTGATTATTGCAAATGTACATTTGGACCAATTTACTTTTATCTCTCAAGCGAAACATTTCCCACAGTTTTTGTGGGTTTTTATTTAAGTTTGGAAAACTTTGGGAGTTTGTGTGAAAGTATAAATAAGTTTGGGAAAGTCGTGATTAGACTTTGATAATAAACATGCAAAAGCAAATTGGGAGACTCTATTAAAGTCAGATGTAACATTTAATAATGTTTTCTCCAAAACTCATTTCCAGAGGGAAGAATGGGGATTTCTGTGGATCTGAAACAAAGGCTTGGGCTGAACTTGAAAATAAGGGTTCCATGTGAACTTCTCAACATGGGTGTTTGCTTTTCTAAAAGGACTTTTGTGATTGTCAGAGGCGTCCCCAAAATGCCCCTTTCCAATTATGGGCACAGAAAGTACATATATATTTATAGATTCCATTTGAAAAACAAAGTACTTACTTAGTTGCCAGGAAATTTTAAACTATTTTTTATAAAATAAGCATTCCATTTTAGCATAGAAAGAAATTATTTTGTAAAGAGGAAAAATGTTTTAGTTGGTTTAATTATTGAAACACACCACAATATAGAGAGTACAAATAAAATTTTAAAACCTTCATCTAAAATGTGCTTTGAATCTCATTGTTATAACATTAACGTCACAGTCGCACATTGGCATTACGTGTGGAAAGGTATTTGCCAGTTGTTACATATGGGCACTTGGGAAATAGCAGTCATGCCAGCTTTTAATCAGATACTGACTAATGCTACCGAGTTCCTAAGGAGTTCTTGAACATTGTCAAGTTTGAATCTCCTCTCCTCGGTATGCTACTACATTGTCCCTTAAAAGTGTGTGTGTGTTTAGGGGACAGTCAGTGTTACGTTTTGGTGACGCTTTTATGGCTTACAAATTGATATGTGATGTTAACCTGAAATTTGTTGCTGTGATAAGAATGGCAATTTTTGTGTGTGCCATGTTTTAAAGGCTTTACCTAATGATCTGAGAAACTGTTAAAGGGATTTAAATTGTATATACTGGTTTAACTTTTAAAGCTTTAAAAATGAGTTCTGAATATAAAATTCAAATGTAGGAGTTAAACATTTTTTGTGTCTTAGTAAAACAGTATAGTATCTTAAAAGTAGGATGAAAAGATAACTTTGATTCTCAAAGTCACGATCTGTAATATACAGCTCAGGATCTAACTGTTATTTTTCTGGTTATTTTACACACAGATTTTTCTCTGGCAAGTGTTATAATTAGGGACTAATTATGCTATTTTGAACACTTAACTAAAAATCAATTTTCATCAGACTAGTCTGTCCTCATTTTATAAAACTTAGCAGTTAGTAGTTTGCTACAGTTTCTTTAAATTTTAGAAACAACTAAATTTTATTTTTTTTCCAAGCAGAGAGGATGTTAGAATTTTTTGTAATTTATTTCTTGGAATAATATTTTCTGCCTTTTTTTTTTTTTTTTGGCATGTGTACGGAAGTTCTTTAAGTTTCATGCCTATTTACTCCAAAGAACAGCGTAATGAGGGAAAGGAATCTGAGTCCTGGAAGACGGGGAGTGATGAAACCAGGCCCGGGTCTTGCTTGGAACTTGAGCAGTGGTACTATTGGTCGAGGCCGGCATGCTCTGCACTTTCCTCCCACTCACTCAGAAAGACGGCTTCGGGGCAAGGCTCTGTATCCTGTTACCCAGCCGCTTTCTCAGAGCTTCATGATAAAACACACACTGGTTCCTGGGCTTTTGTTTTTACTAACAGAGAAAAACTATGTTTTAGGAGAGCAAAGCACTTAAACGTTGAGGGTTCAAATGTTATCACGTAGCGTTTTCTGTTGAGTGTAAATTATTGGCATCTATCAAGAAGTATGGAAGTTGAATGCATGTTCTCCCTTTGTACCACCCGCAGTTCATTTCACTCTTCTCTTTGCTGATGTGAAGCAGAAACTGGACAAGGTAACAGTTTTGATGATGAGATTAGAGGTAGCCAGGCTGACTGTCTCCTGGCTTTTAGAGACCCTTATAAGCTCGGGGCTTCCCCCTCCCCTTGTTTAGATATTACTTGCTCTTTTGAGTTTCAGATTACAGGAGCAATTGATCTGCATGACCTATCTTAAGAACTTTAACTTTGCAGTGGAAACTTAAACCAAATGTATATCCTCAGGAGACAAATCATCTTAAAACCAGGCTGTTGTCATTTTGATGTACTAGACTGTTCCCCCAGGAACAATGCGGTGGAGAGCCCCACCTAGTGGACAGGAGCTGCATGTGCTGCGGGGGGTAAATTGGGGGAACTAGTCTATGTTGACTAACTCTTGTCCTTGGTTTGCCATAGTGAGGCTTTCTGCTGTTCCAAGCTCAGTTTCTCCTCAGTGCTAGGACCCTAGGAGAAGGAGGTTATGAGCAGTTGTGCGATGGCAGTTTTGTTTGTGGTTTTCTCACTTCTGTAGGTGTAAGTGCTGGTCCTGGCCTTCTTCACAAACATTTTCTCCTTATAGATGATCTTATAATTCAAATAAAAAGATCATTTTTAAAAAATGCCACCCTAGCTGGTTTGGCTCAGTGGATAGAGCATTGGCCTGTGGACCAAAGGGTCCCGTGTTCGATTCCAGTCAAGGGCACATGCCTGGGTTGCGGACTCGATCCCCAGTGGGGGGCATGCGGGAGGCAACCGATTAGTGATTCTCTCTCATCATTGATGTTTCTCTCTCTCTCTCCCCCCTCCCTTCCTCTCTGAAATCAATAATAACATATTGAAAAAAGATATCAATTAAAAAATAAAATAATGTCAACAAGACAGCCTTTAGTCTTTGGAGATTTCATGTTTTTTAATAGATAGATAGATAGATAGATAGATAGATAGATAGATAAAATCATAGTAATAAGAGACTACATTTGGGTAGAATTTGTTTGTTGTCACAAACTTTATACTCTGCTAAGCTGTTCATCTTATGAGAGGAGAGGTTGATGCTAATTATTAACTGTGGATCATAGCTTGTTGTAGAGAGTGTGTGTCTTTCGTGTATAATGAAACATGTGCAAAAATGGTGTGAGAAAATTCTATACTTTAAAAAACCTTGAATACATCATAATCACTGGTTTTAGGTATAGCTGTTCCTTAATGTTTATTTTATAACTTGCTTGCTTCTGTGCATGAATCCGTGCACCAGCAGCTCTCTGCAGGGCCTGGCCGCTCGGTGCCCACTGCCCAGAGGCTCTCCGCGGCCCAGAGGCCCATCTGCACCCCGGCCTGGCCAGAGGCCCATCCGCGGCCGGGCGCACAACACTTGCCTCGTCGCTGCGGCGATGAAGCAAGCATTCCACCAGGCCGCTCACGCTGCCCGCTCTCAGCGGCTGCCCCCCCTCCCCCGCCAGGACTGGAGGACTCCAGCAGGCTGAGAGGCGGCCATCTTGTGGCCATGGGCGCTGCCATCTTTGTGATGGAGTGACAGTTAATTTGCATATTGCCCTTTTATTAGATAGGATGATAGATTCTTGATAAAATGTACCACTCATTCACAGACATTTGTTGAGCTAGGAAGCTTGCTGGGCTTTGGCAATCCAAAATGAACACGATATAGTTCTTTCTGGGCATACAATTTTTAAAAGTCTTTTAGCTCTTCACCACAAATGAGAGTGAACGCATTCCTAGGCTATGACATGTTCTATGGTGGAGTGTAAGTGTGTTTACTTGCTTAGTATTTACTGCCACGGATTGGAAGAATTTAGACGACATTTCACAAATGCTCTTGGAGAAGCTGGTGAATGAAATGGTGGCTCGTTTTCACGCGTTTGGTGTGTGGGAAGTGGTAGGAGGCTGTGTGATAACTCTCCTTGGGTTTGGTTCCCAGCTCAGGTTCCCAGCTCAGGTTTAACCTCTGAGCCCAGGCTTGGAGGCACAGAGTGAAGAACTTAAGAGTCTGTTTTGGAGTACGGACCGTGGCTTTTCAACTTGCTAACCGTATGGCCTGGCGCAAGCTACGTAGGGGCTCTGTGCCTCAGTTGCCTGAACTGTTTTCTCGTTTATTATGAGAATAAAAGAGATCATCTATCCAATGGGCTTGATGCAGTGCCTGGCACATAGTGAGCACGACATGTTGTCGAGGGTAAGGGTGGCTCTGCCTGCCGTAAGGCAGGTGTGGTTGTCACCATGCACCGGTCTTTCCTCAACACCTGCCCCACCCCACCCCCCAGCCCCTGTGCAGACAGACTCCACGGCAGGAGGGCCAGCAGCTCTCTCCCATGCCGGGCTGGCAGCACTTCCTCCCACACATGACATTTACAGAAGGGGGTTCCCTCTGCTTTTACAGAAGGGGGTTCCCTCTGCGTTTGTGTACTTGCTTATTGAATCACATTTGTGATATGAGGTTCCTACCCTGGGCCCCAGACAGCCCAGAGCCTCGCAAGCCCGTAGTGGGAGGCGGGAGGTTTTGTATCTGTGGGAAATCCATTTGCTTAAGGGAAGAGCTCAGATACGCAGCTTCTGTCAGAGTTTCAAAGGCCTCTGTGCCCCCCAAAAGGTCACTTCAGATGTTCATGATTCTTTCTGGAAGGCCACTCAAGAGGTTAGAAACATAACCCCTCCTAGAAAATGAAACGCCGATTTGCATCGTACACTCTGTTTTAGATGAGACATAAATCATTTTGAGGATATAGTTGAGATTTTAATTTGAAGGACTCAAATATACATAAATGGAATGTTTTTCCCTCTTCCTCCTCTTGTCCCGTTCTGAAGAATCATGAGAGCAAGGAAAAGTGAGGCATGGAGGCTCCGGAGTAGACCCTGTTCCAGTTCAGCTCCCCTTACTAGCGAGACCTCGCGCCAGCAACTGGGCCCCCACCCGTAAGGAGACTGACGGTGCCCGCCTCACAGGGTCATAAGGACGCGACGCGGAGTCGTCACGCAAAGGCCTCTCGCTCTTCTTGGCGTGTAGTCAGTGCTGTGTGAACGCTGCTCTCGCTTTTGTTGCATATGTACCCCACGGCATTTATATGTACAAGTTAGCTGCCTGCTATCGCTTGTTTTTTATTGTCTAGTTCACCTACACCTTCTTGACGTGTGAACAGTCATAAGCATTTCTAATTTTTTATGACCAGACCTACTAAGGTTCTACACCTGAATTGTCGTAAGTCAGAAAACCTTAATCAATGAGGATCCCAGGCACGCGGATCTCACTCCTGCTGGGAGTTTGGGGAAGCACCAGAGGAGGGGGCAGAAAGCAGTGAGGGGGTGTGGTCACAGGAGCTGGAAGTCGATGCAGCAGAGCCAGTTACCTGGGATTTCCGAGTAAAGACCCTCTTATCTGACCTGTGCCGCGCAGTGAGGACTGAGGCCCAGGGCAGTGGCTCTGCGGTCCTGGAGCTGATACCCACCGTGGGCAGCACGTTTCGCTTCTCCCTGGGCCTCAGCTTCCTTCCCTCTCAGGGGGGTGAGAACGGTGCCTCCCGCACAGGGTTGTTGTGAGGGTTAAATTAGCTAAATGTATGTAAAGCTCCTAGAATAGTGCCTGGCACAGAGTGAGTACCCAATAAACATCAACGCCCTGGCCGTGTGGCTCAGTTGGTTGGGCGTCGTCCCATGTACTGAGAGGTTGCCGGTCAGGGCACGTGCCCAGGTTGCCCTCAGTTTCCGGTGTGTTTAGTGGCAGAAGGACAGAGTGGCAGATGACAGGAAACCAGGGGGGAGTGAGCACAATGAGCACAGTTTAGCAGCAGAATGGAAGAAATGAGTTGAGTTGATGTTAAGTCACCTTGGCTCAGTGACATGCCAGTGGGCGTGCTCGAAGGCGACATCCCTGGAGGCCGAGGCCAGAACCAGGGAGGCCGCAGTTCTGCTCGCCCCTGCACCTCCTCCGGGAGCACAGGACAGCGAGTCCCTTCTCGGGCGTTTTTGATTTTCGAGCTCCAAAATTGCTGCCTTCAGAGGAGAATGGAGAACTCGTGAGGGGACAGGATGTTTGGGTGGAGAGGAGAGAAGATGCAGGTGGCGGACAGCGGCTGGTCTCCGCGGTGTGCTCAGGAGACGCAGGGTCCGGAGCGGGAAGTTTGATCGGGTTAAAGTGTGAGCGTGGCCGCAGTGACATGGACAGAGGGGCAGGGTCCGGAGTGGGAAGTTTGATTGGGTTAAAGCGTGAGCATGGCCGCAGTGATATGGACAGAGGGGCAGGGTCCGGAGCGGGAAGTTTGATCGGGTTAAAGCGTGAGCGTGGCCGCAGTGACATGGACAGAGGGGCAGGGTCCGGAGCGGGAAGTTTGATCGGGTTAAAGCGTGAGCGTGGCCGCAGTGACATGGACAGAGGGGCAGGGTCCGGAGCGAGAAGTTTGATCGGGTAGAAGTGTGAGCGTGGCCGCAGTGACATGGACAGAGGGGCAGGGTCCGGAGCGGGAAGTTTGATCGGGTTAAAGTGTGAGCGTGGCCGCAGTGACATGGACAGAGGGGCAGGGTCCGGAGCGGGAAGTTTGATCGGGTTAAAGCGTGAGCGTGGCCGCAGTGACATGGACAGAGGGGCAGGGTCCGGAGCGAGAAGTTTGATCGGGTAGAAGTGTGAGCGTGGCCGCAGTGACATGGACAGAGGGGCAGGGTCCGGAGCGGGAAGTTTGATCGGGTAGAAGCGTGAGCGTGGCCGCAGTGACATGGACAGAGGGGCAGTGTCCGGAGCGAGAAGTTTGATCGGGTTGAAGTGTGAGCGTGGCCGCAGTGACATGGACAGAGGGGCAGTGTCCGGAGCGGGAAGTTTGATCGGGTTAAAGTGTGAGCGTGGCCGCAGTGACATGGACAGAGGGGCAGGGTCCGGAGCGGGAAGTTTGATCGGGTTAAAGCGTGAGCGTGGCCGCAGTGGCATGGACAGAGGGGCAGTGTCCGGAGCGGGAAGTTTGATCGGGTTAAAGCGTGAGCGTGGCCGCAGTGACATGGACAGAGGGGCAGGGTCCGGAGCGGGAAGTTTGATCGGGTTAAAGCGTGAGTGTGGCCGCAGTGACATGGACAGAGGGGCAGGGTCCGGAGCGGGGAGTTTGATCGGGTTGAAGTGTGAGCGTGGCCGCAGTGACATGGACAGAGGGGCAGTGTCCGGAGCGGGAAGTTTGATCGGGTTGAAGTGAGAGCGTGGCCGCAGTGACATGGACAGAGGGGCAGGGTCCGGAGCGGGGAGTTTGATCGGGTTAAAGCGTGAGCGTGGCCGCAGTGGCATGGACAGAGGGGCAGTGTCCGGAGCGGGAAGTTTGATCGGGTTAAAGCGTGAGCGTGGCCGCAGTGACATGGACAGAGGGGCAGGGTCCGGAGCGAGAAGTTTGATCGGGTTAAAGCGTGAGCGTGGCCGCAGTGGCATGGACAGAGGGGCAGTGTCCGGAGCGGGAAGTTTGATCGGGTTAAAGCGTGAGCGTGGCCGCAGTGACATGGACAGAGGGGCAGGGTCCGGAGCGGGAAGTTTGATCGGGTTAAAGCGTGAGCGTGGCCGCAGTGACATGGACAGAGGGGCAGGGTCCGGAGCGGGGAGTTTGATCGGGTTGAAGTGTGAGCGTGGCCGCAGTGACATGGACAGAGGGGCAGTGTCCGGAGCGGGAAGTTTGATCGGGTTGAAGTGAGAGCGTGGCCGCAGTGACATGGACAGAGGGGCAGGGTCCGGAGCGGGGAGTTTGATCGGGTTGAAGCGTGAGCGTGGCCGCAGTGACATGGACAGAGGGGCAGTGTCCGGAGCGGGAAGTTTGATCGGGTTAAAGCGTGAGCGTGGCCGCAGTGACATGGACAGAGGGGCAGGGTCCGGAGCGGGAAGTTTGATCGGGTTGAAGTGTGAGCGTGGCCCTGGTGACATGGACAGAGAGGCAGGGTCCGGAGCGGGGAGTTTGATCGGGTTGAAGTGTGAGCGTGGCCGCAGTGGCTGTACAGAGGGGCAGGGTCCGGAGCGGGAAGTTTGATCGGGTTGAAGTGTGAGCGTGGCCGCAGTGACATGGACAGAGGGGCAGGGTCCGGAGCGGGGAGTTTGATCGGGTTGAAGTGTGAGCGTGGCCGCAGTGACATGGACAGAGGGGCAGGGTCCGGAGCGGGAGGTTTGATCGGGTTGAAGTGTGAGCGTGGCCGCAGTGACTGTCAGAGGGACTGGGGCCAGGAGTGCGGAGGACGCTGAGAAGGACAGGCTTGCTGTTGGAGGTGGGGCCTAGACCTGTTTAAAACGGAGGCGGCCTGGTCACGGGTCACTCGCACCGTGGGGCGCGGCGCGGCTTTGAAAAGTAAGACGTGAGCTCTTTCATTGTGTCATCAGCACAAAGGACATAAGATTCTACTTTTCTCCAATTTCTGAATTTCTTAAAAGGGGACGGGGCTGAATAGGAAGGAGCAACCTTTTCAGGTTGTTAGAAAGTCGGTTGCTAATGTGGGAAATGAGACCTCGGAGTTCATCGCAGCTGGAGTTAGCCCTGTCCCCTCTGTCCAGCCGCCCCTGCCGGTGGCCAGGGCTCTGAAGCTGGCCCAGAAGAAAGGGGGGCTAGGAAAGCCGTCTCCACTGCACGGTTCCCTGTCTCTCTCCTAAAAGCACAGGCTCCGTTCTGGAAGCTGCAGTCCCGGAGCGTTGACATGGTTCTCAGCGGGCGCTTACCACCGCTTACTCAGCTCCAGTTGTGTTTCTGAGATCCACACTGCCTGTCTTTTTCCTAATGAAGTTTCCAGCCGATGGGCTAGAACATACGTTCAGCGAACACATATAACACTATGTATACACATGTGTGTATGACACGCATACACTCAACTAGCAGACACAGCATGCTTCAGGAAAGCTCTAGAGAAAGTGGGAAGGGAACGCAGGAGGCCAGGCTTAAACCTTCTTGGGCCAAACACATCCGCATAGAGGTTTGGCCGAGGAGAAAGGCCTTCCGGGCAGAGGAGGCCGGTGCCCTCTGCAGAGGCAGAAAGAGGCGGCTCCGCGGAGGCGTGTGGGAGGGTGTGGGTGAGGAGCGGTCGGTGCCAGCTCCTTTGGCGGAGGTTTAGCAAGGTGAGTGGACAGGCGCAGCCGACCAGTTTAACTTGGGGGGTGAGAAGAGGGAAAGACGGGCCTAAAACGGGAGATTTTCTAACGTGGGGAATGGAGAGAGCGCTCTTCCTCGCTTGGGGGACCAGGACAGGAGGGACAGCTAGGAAGCCAGGAGGGATGGAGAGGGAGCGGTCGGATCATTAGCGCTTCTGGACTGGTTGCTTCTGAGCCCCAGTGGGACCTGCAGGGATGGGGGGACCCACTCACCTGGACCATGCGGGAGAGGCAGGGGCTGGGTGGGCATTTTCTGCAGATAGCAGGCAAAGCTGTGGAGGGGAGTGAGTTGTTCAGCAGGAATGTGTGAGGGCTGACAGTAAGTCTCAGAGGCTGGGGAAGGGGTGGGGGCGGTGAGTGAAGGTGAAGGAAAGTTGTCAGGGTTTGAGAAGAGGACCTGGAGGGAGTGGGGTCCTGGGAGCCCAAGGAGGGCAGCGGTGGAACTTGCATGGGACTGGGAGGAGGTGGCCAGGGCTCCCACTAGGACTGTCACCCTACAGCGCCCGCACCATTGACGGGTGGCATCGTGCAGGAGGGACAGAGGGAGGAGGGAGAGGCCGTAGCACTGAGCACGAAATCAGGGCTGGAGTGAAGGCGAGCAGGCAGGAGCGGTTCACCTCTGTGAGCCCAGCAGGCTGGCACCGGGGGACGTCTGGGGCGGTGCCAGGCTTTTTGCGGGTGACGAGCCGCTGGGAGCTTCTCTAACAGGGACCGGACTCCGACACCCCACTGCGACTTCAGCAGGTCGCCGCGCCCCAAGAGGTGCGCTGGTCCTGGACTTGTAGCTGGAAGTGGTCTTGATGCATTTTTCAATGATGCTGAAGGGGGTGGGTTCGGGATTTGGTTAGTGGGCCTCCCAATCAGTCTGGGGAACGTGATCCTTGTGAAAAACCATTTCAGCTTATCAGTAGTTGGCAAACATTTCTCCGGCAGTGGTGGTGCTGGCTGTGCCTGTGGCTGCTTACTCAGCTGAACGGCAAGCTGTGTCCACTGCCGGAATGAAGAAATAATGATGTTGTGCTTCAGGGGCCTTTTTACAATGTGCCAGAGGGACCTACTGGAGTCTCTTTAATCTTGAACAATGGCCGTTTCTTGCAGAGGCAAATTATGCAAATCGGTACTTAGTGTTTCATCATCAATCAGGTCTTTGTTGGGAGTGCAGCGAGTGCAGCGAGTGCCAGCGGAACAGAGCGCCTCCTCCTGGGGGCGGGCGCTGGCAGCCCCCGCGAGGGACACTTGTGACCGCTGTGAGCTCTGCAGCTCGTGTCCTCGGAGAAGAGCCCTGCCCTTTTGTACCAGGGATGATTTTTTACAGTTTATCTTCCTTTCGGTAATTTACAAAACACCCATGAAGGAGCAGCTAGCAGGACTGATCTGTGGGTGACATAAAGCCGGGCCACGCCCGCCGGGGGACGGATGGAGCCGTGCCCCCGCCCCCGTGGTGCCAGCCCTCTCCGTCTCTCCAAGTGCACGTGTGTATTCTGAACAGTGTCATTCCGGCTCCGGCCTGGCACAACAGTTAACCTCTCACCGTCCCTGAGTCTAGAGAAGAACAAAGAACCTGAGAACTTTAAAAGCCCTTGGGAAAAATGGTGAGACTTTTGAGTTCCCGTTACTGCTGCAGCTGAAATGCTTGTGCTGCCATCTCGTGGTTCATGTAAAGTGTATAGCGGGCTTCCTGTTGGGAGTCCTTCTTCCCTGCTATTAATCCCTTCCCTGCCAGGAAGCGCCTGGAAGAGCAGTTCAGTTCAGAGCTTAAATTCTTATATACAGTGCGCAGCTTATGTCACCTTTCAGAACCAGGCGGTGACGTGCAGGGGGTCCTCACCCTGGCCTGCAAGAGGCAGAGGAGGCCTCCCGGAGGCTGGCTGTCGCCTGAGCCGCCTGGCCAGTGGGTCAGAGGACTAGGAATGGGAGGGGGAGGCTCTGCGTGTGGGGAAGTCCGCAGGGGACAGTCGCAGAGGGCCTGGGCTTGAGGAATTGGACTCGATCCTGTGGGTCCATGTGCACTTAGGGGAGTCCTTGGAAGATTGACCTTTTTGTTTAAAAAAGCTCTCAGTCTGATTGCAAAGATTGAACACACTAATCATAGAAAACTTTTGAAGTACAAAGAGGTGTTAAGAATAAAGCAAAGTTGCCGAAACCAGTTTGGCTCAGTGGATAGAGCGTCGGCCTGCGGACTGAAAGGTCCCGGGTTCGATTCCGGTCAAGGGCATGTACATTGGTTGCAGGCACACCCCCAGTGGGAGGTGTGCAGGAGGCAGCTGATCGATGTTTCTCTAGCTCTCTATCCCTCTCCCTTGCTCTCTGTAAAAAATCAATACAATATATATATTTAAAAAAAGAATAAAGCAAAGTCTCCAAATCTTGCCACCCAGAAACCATCGGTGTTTTGATGAGCAGCCTTAGAGTCCTCTCTGTGCGTGTAAGCCGCGTAGGTGCGCGTTTCATGTATTTTCTGTCGACGGACTTGGGGCAGCCGTGGTTCCCCCTCTCGGCAGCGTGCCCTGTCCGTAGCCCTGGGTGAGGCCCGTCAGCAGCTCAGGGTGGGCTGCTGGGGTTTTGTTGGGTCTCCCCTCGTTAAAGGCCTTGATGCGTAAGGACAGGTCATGCGCAGCTTTTCCCTCAAGCACATCCGCTGTAGGGACCACACCGCTGCCGCTTCATAATCAGCTGCTTTTACGGTGGGTGGGTCTTGTGGAAAATTGCCGTGTCTGGCTGATTTGGGGACTTAGCCTTACTACAATACAGCCGCTTAAAAGTGGACTCCGTTTATCTTCGGAGAAAGAGAGGGTGGGTCCGCCGAATAGCTGGAGTGTTAGGACGGAGTTTAGACAAACCGGTGGGTGAGCAGCCGCTTTCGGGAGAGGCTGGGCGAGCAGACCCTGAGCGTGGCTGCCGCTCCGTGCTGTCCCGCAGCTGTAGCGGGCCTTTCCGTGGGCAGAGCACCTCAGCGCGGGGACCTCTGACCTCAGCGGGTGCTGGCCACACTCCTGGCAAAGCATCCCTCAGAGAACTGCCAGGCTCGGGGGGAGGGGGGGGCGTGGGGGCGTGGGGGCATCTTGCGTGGGTAGATGTGTCTCCTGCTTGTTTTGAGCCATTTTTACGAACTGTGTTGCCTCGGTGCCTTCCCATCGGTAATGTGGGTCATAGTGGACTCTGTCTCATTCGATCGTTTCAGGAAGCAAATGAGGTCAGGGATGCCGAGCATTTAGCCCGGTGCCCGCCACATAGTATGCACTCAATAAAAGCTGCCTTTTAACTTGTGCTACTGCTGTCTGTGAGAAATCATGTTTACAGCCCTCCCTTTGTAGCGGAGCCCAAGGATATTAAGCGGCTTGCTCAGAATTCCAGTTGGCAAAGCCTGAGAGTTAGAAGAGCTATAAAACACCCCTTTCTTCCCAGCCCAACTTTGGAACCACCTGAAAGAGAAATACAGGAGTCAGAACACAAAAAGCCAAGTTCGCTTTGTGGCCAGATGTGGGTGGAGCCTGCACTTGAAGAGCCCCCTCTGCAGGCTGGCCGCCGAGCACGCCCCCTCCTCTAAGTCATAAGCCAGAGTGCTTTTGCCGCCCTCCGCCCTCCACCCTCCGCCCTCCACCCTCCGCCCTCTGAGAAGGGTGAGGGTTGGGAGAGGCCTGGAGCCTCGTCAGCTGAAGTCCTCCCACCCGAAGCCTGAGGACAGCAGAAGGCGGCCAAACGAGATCAGAGCCACAGAATCCGGCAGCTCCCCGTGTTCCTACCAGCGCCCCCTGTCTGCCCTGCTCCACGCAAGCCCCACACACCGCCTTTCGCCCCAGCCTGCTCTGCCCCGTCCTGAGACGCAGAGAGGAGCTCAGGTGTGGGGAGCAGCACCCCTCCTGGAAGTTGCCTTCGTGGCCCCTCCAGCCCTATGGGCAGTGTTTGTTGATTGACACTCGGGAGCACTGGTCACCTTGGCCAGTCTCTCCCGCCTCCGTCTCCTTGCTCAGACTCGAGGGCCTCGCAACATCCCGTGGCCGTCAGTTCCAAGCCTCCTGGGGAGCACACCACAGGCCAGCAGCCGCCTCGGAGCAGCAGCCTCCCGCCGGGGCCGCGTCCTCTCGGGCAGGCACGTCTCACTGGGCCACAGGAGGACTTGGACACGAGCACGTGTGTGGGGACACGAGCCTCTGGCGCAGTCTTCCTCTGTCCACGCAGTGAGACACATTTTAAGCCCATGCACACAGACGTTCTCACCTGGAGCCCTGCTCATCCTTCCTGAAGACAAACCTCAAACTGAAGCGAACCATGAGCAGTTTCCTTAGCCTTGGCGGTACAATACGGGATAAGTAACGTCGCCTTTGCGGCGTAGGCCTGCCATCCCTCCCAGTTCCGCCCTCACTAGCCTCGTGACCTGTGTTGGCCTCAGTTTCCATGCTAATTACAAGGGAATGGGGGTGATGTTGATTCATCCGGATGTTGTGGGGAGTAACTGACAGAGCGAATGTCGAGCAGTTCAGGCCTGGCACACACGTGGCTGGTGCGCAGCTGACAGCCCCGGTCCGGGATCCCGAGTGCAGTGCACTGTTGATCCAGATGTGAGGGGAGAGCGCAGCCGGATGTTGCTCGCTCACTGCTGCTCCCAGTCCCCGGCCGTCCCCTGTGAGCCCTGGGCCGAAAACTAGTCGTGACCGACCAGGAACCTGCGCTTCCATCTGTGCCCGACACTCGGGTGCCTGGGTTCCCTCCGGGCTTCACCCCTGCGTCCCCGAACAGATGACTGGCCCTCGCTCCGACGCACCCTCTCACCTGTACAGCGGTGAGACGGCGGGCTGCCTCGGGGGCTGCTGTGCACGCGGAGCTCGGGGGAGCTGACTGCTTCACAGCAAACTCGCCGAGAAGCCGCTGCCGATGGGGGAAGTGGCCGGGAGGCTGTTGAGAGGAGCGTCAGGCGGAGAATCCCAGCTTAGAACGGAAGCAGCCGGGAGTGGGGTGGGTCTGGTTGTTGGCTCAGGTGTGGTTACTGCTGTTTTGGCAGCGGAAAATCTGCACTTCAGAATGACTAAGAAGGTTAAGAGAAGAAAGTGCTTTAGGGGGAGAGTTTTCAAAATAATATTCTAAGGACATTTTCATATGCACTGCAGGGGACAGGGGATAGGCCCCGTGCCCGTCTCCGGCAGCGGTGGACGAGGGCTGATCCCGGCTCATCCGCCCCCTCCCCCGCCTCCCGTGTAATTTTGAAGCAACCCCAGGGATGTCGTTTTATTTGTAAATTTTTCAGCACATATCCTTAAAAGATAAGGATTTTAAAAACAAAAATATTAAAACCATCATAACACGTAATACTGTTATCGTACCTGAATAAAAACTCACTGTAATTACTTGACATCATTAAATGTTAAGTGGGAGGTTTTCAAACCGGTTGAATAGTAATTACACAGCAGGCACTAAAGTGACTTCAGTGTCCAATGACACGACACAGCAGCGTGTCCGTCAGTGTATTGGGAGCCCCTGGAGCTCAGTGTCAGGAGGGTCCCACTTCTGCTCTCGCTGATTCCGCCTCGCGGGCCGTGAGGAAGGTATTGCCACGGTTGTCAGAATTAGATGAATATCCACTGGAAGTGGCTGGTGTGGAGCAGACAGTAGCTAGTACTGCCTTCCTTTCTCTCAGCTGCAGCTCAGTTCTTGCTTTAAATCACGGTGCATGTTGGAAATGAAGGATTCTGTCTTCAGCCACATCTGTCCTCTCCAATAGACACTTAATACAGTGTGGCGTGTGGTCAGGACGCAGCTCCCGCTATAAAACCCTTCCCCGGGGAAGTGCTCGACGGGAACAGATCCTCTCTCTGCAGCTCGTCAGCACGCACCTTGTCAGCGCTTTTGCCTGCGATGCTCACCTGCACGCCCCTCACTGACATGCGAGGAGGATTGTTTGCACAGAGCCAGTGTGTGCTGCTTCGTCTGTTTGTGCACAGTTATCCGGGTGCCACCTCGTGATAGCTTTGCTACTTCTTGATTCAACTCGTAAGTCAGGAGTCATCAGATCTTGAAGCCTTTTTCTGTCCCCCCTCCTCTCCTTTCCCCCATCCAACCTGTAGGTACTACGGTGATTAATCAGTGAGAGAACTTAATGGAAGTCTCGTGGGGGTTGTAGATAAATACTTCTATCACATGGAAAGTGCTGGCAGGTGTCTACAAAATACTAAGGGAGGTGTTAGGGAAGGCCTCATGGAGGAGGTGGCATTTGAGCGGAACCTGAAGGATGTGCTGGGTTCTGGGGTGGCATGGGGTTGCATCAAGGAAGAAGGCTGTTCCAGGCAGAGAAAGAGCACTCGCAAAGGCACAGAGCTGTGAGAACGGCGCGCCCACACTGCCCGTCTGTGAAATGCCCCGCTCGTGGCTCAGCCCCCAAAGCACTCGCGACTCTAGCCCTTGCGTCTTCTCACCTACCTGGCCCCACAGGCCTTGCCCAGTGACCCCTTCCTCCCTCCTAGGAGCCCTGTCCCTGTCACGCAGTGATATCAAGACCAGGAAACTGGCACTGGTTTTAGATTTTTTTTTAATATATTTTATTGATTTTTCACAGAGAGGAAGAGAGAGGGATAGAGAGTTAGAAACATCGATGATAGAGAAACATCGATCAGCTGCCTCTTGCACAACCCCTACTGGGGATGTGCCCGCAACCAAGGTACATGCCCTTGACCGGAATCGAACCTGGGACCTTTCAGTCCGCAGGCTGACGCTCTATCCACTGAGCCAAACCGGTTTCGGCGGCACTGGCCTTAGATTTTAATGGGGCAGATGTGCTTCCATTTTACTCTGATGTTCTTGTCCAACTTGAAATGATGGCCTTTCTCCTTTAAAAGTAAGAGTTATTCTCTGTAGGTACACACACGTAAGAACTCTTTTCAGAATTAGCTCTGTTTGTGGAAATACTCACCATCCAAAGCAGGCACTATGCAACCTCTCTAAAACTTTGAACACATCCGGGCATATCACAATTGTGTGGAACACCCGTATAATAAGCTGTTTGGGCAGTTTATTCTCAAAAGACAGGGCTTAAGCACAACAGTAACCAGATGAGAGATTGGCCAGGAGTTTTCACAGAGATGGTGGTGGTCACGTGGTTAAACTGTCAGATGGTTCCTCAAGACAATGACCCTATCCTGGGATACTGTTTGGGGGTTTATGTTGTCTATTTAGGTAAATCAAATGCCTATTGGGATTTTTTCCTTGTTATTGATGTGTTGCGATTTGTGCGTGTGTTTATTTTAGGAAGCTGATAAAATTTCAGGGTTGTCAAATACCTATAGAAATCTCAGTACTCATTTATTTCTTTGTATCCTTGGCATTTGAAATATTAGCTTATACATTGTGCTCATGTTAAATATTGAGTTAAATTGATGATATTGTAATTATTTAATACCTCTTAAGTTACCAAGAATTCCATTTAATCCTGAATAAGCTTAACTCCATTTTAATACATTCATTTTGTAGACATTTGCCATGGCAGAGCAAAAGAAATGGGGATCAATATGTTATACTTTAAGTGAAACCTCTTGCAGTTATGTTTTTGAGATGCTCCTGGGGCCGCCTGGTTCCTGGCACACACACAACCCCCCACACCAGTCCCCCTGGGAGACTAGACCTAGCTAAAGATGGTGGTGGCAGCTGGGCTAGCCTGTGTGGTAGATTCCTTTTAAAACTTTCCTTGGACCTTTTAAAGCTTTTTATGGAAAACTTTTTGACTCCTAAAAATCCTGTTTTGGATATTAAGGCCCTAAGTAGGTGTGCTATGAACTGAATGTGTGTGTCCCCAAAATTCTCATGTTGGAGCACTAACCCCCAACGTGATGGTATTTGAAGATGGGGCCTTTGGAGGTGATTAGTTCATGGGGTGGAGCCCCACGAATGGGATTGGTGCCCTTTCAGAAGAGCCGTGAGAGGGGATATCTCTCTTCACCATGTCCGGGTGCAGCAAGAAGGCAGCATGCGCAAACCAGGAGGGGCCGTCACCAGACACTGAATCCGCCTGCACCTTGATCGTGGCCTTCCAGCCCCTAGAGCTGTAGGAATGAATGTCTGTTGTGTACGCCCCCAGCCTATAGTGTTTTGTTACAGCAGCCCAGGCTGACTTAGACAAGGTGTATTAGAGTTCCATTGCTGCTATAACAAATTACTACAAACTCAGTGGTTTAGAGCAACACACATTTATTATCTTCCTTCCTCGTTTTACTTTGTTTTTTTATTCATAGCTCCGTGCACAGTACTTGACACATGGTAGGTGCTTTAGAGTCGGTTTTTAAGATGCTGGAAACTGGCTGTCACAAATGGAATCCTGTTCGCTGTGTGTTCTCTGTTCATCCTGGTGGGGCCGGGGGGGGGGGGGGGGCGGGAGGGAGACGGGGCCGGCTGTGCAGCGATAAACCGTGGCCCTGAACCTTGTAACTGCTTGGCAAGGGCCCTTTTCTAAATGGGAGAGCTCTGCCTTAGGGTCCACTTCAGATACAGACAGAAAGCGGGGAATTGGCCCTCACTGGGCATATGCTGTGTGTATACAGACATGCATTATCCCGTGTAACCTCCAAGTTCCCTAGAGACCATTTCTCCAGAATGTCATAGACCACAACAGTCACAGGAAGAAGGCCAGGAATGTCAGTGATTATACACGAGTCTAAAACCAGAGTTGTCCAGTTTGTAGTTTCAAAATCTTTCTACAATCGGCATTCCACTCGATGTGAACATTACATGTGATTATAACATCTATCTAGCTATATAAACATTTTGTTTTGTGCGTTTTTTTAGATTTCACACATTGGCAAACTGAGAGATTTTCTTCTGGAACACAGGAAAGACTATATCAATGCTCACAGGTGAGTGCGTACTTGTTAGCGTGGCTTTGCTATGTTCTGTTCCATACCGGTAGCCTCTCCTTTTACGTGGGGACTCCGAGTCGGAATGGGGAGATCAGTTTGCAGGGCTCCCACCGAGCACCGGCTCCTCAGCGTCCCGCCACCCCCACAGCAACATGTCCTGTTCGGATGGCCCAGGTGGTGGTGCCGCTGTGTGCACCTCGCTGCTGGGCACTCAGACGAGGGACAGAGCGTCTCACTCAGTAAGAAGGTGAAAATGCCGTGGAGATGAGTGCTTGCGGGGGGTGTGGTTAGGTTGTTTTTAAAAGATAAAGCATTTTGATGGAAGCCTCTAGATCAATGGTTCTCAACCTTTCTAATGCCGCGACCCTTTAATACAGTTCCTCATGTTGTGGTGACGCCCAATCATAAAATTATTTTCGTTGCTACTTCATAACTGTAATTTTGCTACTGTTAATGAATCGTAATGTAAATATGTGTTTTCCGATGGTCTTGGGCTCTACGGCAGCGGTTCTCAACCTGTGGGTCGCCTAAGACCATCGGAAAACAGATATTTACGATTCCTAACAGTGATACAAGGGCATTGGCCCAGACCCCTTCCTCTCCCAGGCCGGAGAGAGGGAAGGCAGGGGGAATGTTCTGTGTGAGCTCTTCCAGAGAAAACCATACACCTCGGCTGAATTCTAAATAACCCTCGCCACTTTGTCTACTGAAACAGACAACGTTATACATTTAAGTGTATTTCATTTGAATAATTAAAAATATTCTAAAGTTATTACCCTAATGCCTAGTACCAAGAAGATGGTATTTTTAAGTTCTTAGTTCAAATAGTTGATCAACACTAGATGGCAGTGTAAACTGTTTCTAAAGGTGTGTTTGAATATCAAGTACTAATCCCATGGTCCATAAAATGGAAGCTACAGTTATTTTGGGAAACTTAACCACACTGTGTAACCCTTCCGTGTCCCGCTCCTCCATGGGAATCCATCGTTAACTTCCCTTGGCCGGGAAAAGGCCTCCGGCTGTGTGAAGGCTTTAAACGATGGTTAGTTCAAGCCACCTCCTCATCAGCCTGTCACCCAGTGTCTTCCTCTCAGCAGGCTCAGCCTCTGCAGCCTGTGGCCTCAGCCAGCCCACTGCCTGTGTTTGAACAGCCCGGGAGCTAAGAATAGTTTTCATGTTCTTAATGGCGAGGGAGGAACAATAAACTTCACCACATATGAACATTCTGTGAAGTTCTGATTTCATGTCCGTTAATAGCATGTATCAGAGCAGCACCATGCCCACTCGTTCGTGCATTTCTGTGATGGCTGTGGCAGACACGCGGCCCTCAGTGTAATGTATTTCTGTCGGACCCTTTCAGAAAACGTCTGCGGAGCCCTGCTCGAAATACTCAGGGTGATGCTCACTCTACAGCTAGTGAGGAGATTCCGATAAGACAGTGCAGCTGATCTGGTGCAGAAAGAAAAGAGCAGCGGTTCAGCACGGGTGCCGTGCCAGGTGCTGCTCTTAACCGCAGTGGCTTTGAACTTGCGATTGTAACACCGAGGCAGTTCTCCCGCACAGCCCAGCCCCCACGCCGTGCCAGTGTTCCCGGGCCGCAGGCCAGGCTCACCCCACGTCCTTTCCTCGGATGCCTTCAGGAGAGCGGGCCCTGCCTGAGCCGTCCCGTGGCCAGCCTCAGTGGCAGCGGATGCGGGGACCTCCTGGCTCTGCGCGCGAGGGTCAGGCAGAGCTGTAGCTCCTGAGGCTTTCCTAGTCTTGACCAATCCGTCACCCGCTTCCTGGTCGCAACCGGTCGGTGCCAGCTAATGTCCTCTGAGTTCCATTCCTAACCCTGTTTCAGTCCTTTTGAAAGAGCCAGGGCTTCGGGGCCAGGCACAGCGAGGAGCCGGCGTCAGCCCACCGAGTGTTAACCGTGTGTGTGCGTGCAGCTCACTTCACGGCTGTTCGCTTCTTTGTAAAACCTGGACGGTGTTTCTCACAAGGATTGGATGTGAGCGCTCTCGGCACACGTAAGCCCCTTGGTGAATAGAAGTTGAATGGGAACCCCATTTGAGCTGTGATGCAGTTGGGGGTGATCATTGAGAAAAGAAAGCGCCTCCGTCTCCTGCCAGACAGAGGTGGGAGGGAGGGGAAGGGGGAAAGGTGGGAGGCGGGAGGCAGGCCAGCAGGAGGGCCGAGGGCGCATTACCGGTTTTATCGGTAGTAAAATCCAGGGTGGCAGGCAGTGCTTGGGTCAGCGGCGAGTGGCCTTGACGCAGGCTCCTGAGTCAAACACTCACGCAGCCGGGATGCCACTGAGCAGCCACGGCTCCTAGAGCGCAGAGAGCGGGGCAGGTCCCGTTAGAGCCCGTGAGAGGAACAGAGCCGAGCCTCTGCGATCCGAGCAGCAGGTCCCCCGGAGGGGAGCTGTGGCTAGACGTGGGGCCACGTTCCTGCCAGTCCCTCTGCCAGGCGGTCAGTCCGGGAGGGCGGGAGGGAGGAGGCTGAGGGGGAGGCTGGGAGTCCTGGGGGACGGACGCCCCTAGAGCACGGGGACGAGGAAGAACCTCAGTGCCCTAGGTTCTCTCCAGACGGAGAGAGGCCCCCTTCCTCCTCCCGGTCAGCGCTCCCGCCCAGAGCGTGGCTGCGAGGCCTTTCTCCCCCTCCCCGCCTGCTCCGGGCAGCTTGGGTGGAGTAGGATGGTGGAATTGAAAGAACATGTTTAGAAATATTGCGTTCAGACCCATAAGGCTCTGTTAGTTGGACATAATTAGGAAGCTGTAATTTTTTCCATAATGTAGAGCTCCGACTTTATTGACCCATTTAATTTTTTTTAATAATGACATTTTACTAGAGCAGAACAGCATGCAACCTAGGTCGCCTCTGGCTGGGTCTCCTAAATGATTGTATTTAAAAATAAGTCCTCCACTTCTGGTAGATGGACCATTTCTGCAATATCCTGGCAACAAGACAATACCACGGGGGGGGGGGGGGGGGGGGGGGGGGGACTCTATTGGTTTCTGCTGTTGCTACAAATAGAATAACCTTACCGCTAATTTCCAATTTAAAAGGTTAACGTAAAATGTGCCCTAAAGAAACATAACCTTTTAATTGAGTCATCAGTTTTATCGAATTAACCTTTAGGACTTTTCCATTTCACTGAGCTGAGGTTCCATTAAGTCAAACTATAGCAAAGGCGGATGCTAACCTAATGTTCTCGGAGCTAGTCCTCAGAGGGCTGCTCTGGCCCCAGGCGCCTTTCACAGGAAGTGAGCAGCTTTCTCTGTCCTTGTCCCTGACCCGCCAGCCCAGCCAGGAGCAGGGAGCAAGCCCGCACCCCGCACATGCCTCTGACTGGGAATTGAACCTGTGCCCCTTAGTGTGTGGGCCGATGCTCTAACCGCTGAGTACCACCGGCCAGGGCCAAAGCCACGTTTTTAATGAGGGCTGCATGTGCCGCCCGGACAGCTCCCAGGCCCACGTCCCTCTGTCTGCACGGCGGCTCCAGCGTGGCCTGGGCAGGCGCTTTTTCTGTCTGACGCCTTCCAAGTGTGGGTTCCACTCCCTGACCGTTCTCTCGCCTCTGAGCCGGCTGGCCCCGCCCCTCCTTCAAGCCTCAGTGTGGCTGTCACTCGGGCAGGGACGCTTATCCTCCTCAGGCCACTGGGCTGTGTGACGTGCCCATTTGCTGCTGCCCTTTAATTTTGCCCCCACGCCCACTCTCTCTCTCGCTCTCCCTCTTTTTAGCCATATCCTGTCTGAATATGGGAGGATGACAGACGCAGAGCGAGACCAGATAGACCAGGACGCGCAGACGTTCATGAGGACCTGCTCAGAAGCCATTCAGCAGCTGAGGAATCAAGGTGAGGTCCTGGGGCTCCGACAGGCAGCCGTGACCGCCCTGGGACCCTCACGGTACCACCAGTCACAGTCCTCTGTGCACCCGTTTAGAGTCAGGTTGTAAGCTTCCAAATCCTTCTTTTCCCGATCAGTGTTTTCACCTAAGCGGGTAAAAGTAACGAGAAGGCCATGATCTAAGTTAAATAACAGGACCTCTCCGAGCAACTAAAAGCTGACAAAGGGGCCAGGGTCAGAGAAGATGAGTGTGAGTGTGTGTGTGTGTGTGTGTGTGTGTGTGTGCACCCCTGTGTTTGTGTGGCAGCCCTTAGTGATCACATAAGTCATGCTCCGTGCCCATAAGGGTCTATGCTGACATAACCTAGAACATACACACGAACCTAGTAAAACCAGGAGCCAAGTGCCAACCCTTGCGGCCGGGCCTGTTGGCTTGGCCTTAGTCTCCCGTGTGTAAAGTAAACGTAGCCATGGCTGCCTTCGGGTGACAATGTCGGCGGCTACAGTGATGGGGATCAAGCACGAGCAGGTGCTCAGTTCTCAGTACCTGGGGCTGAGCTGCCAGGGTCAGTGGCTCGGGCTTCGGAGATGCGAGTTTGCAGGAGGAGGACGGCACCCTGTGGCCAGGAGTCCAGGGAGGGTGGACTCCACGTCTACGGGACCCGGTGAGTGGCTGGGGGAGAGGACGCACCGTCCCAGGCACCGGGAGCGTGTGGCCCGCTCTCAAGAAGTGGGCGCACCTTGCCGAAACCGGTTTGGCTCAGTGGATAGAGCGTCGGCCTGTGGACTGAAGGGTCCCAGGTTCGATTCCGGTCAAGGGCACATGCCTTGGTTGCGGGCACATCCCCAGTAGGGGGTGTGCAGGAGGCAGCTGATCGATGTTTCTCTCTCATCGATGTTTCTAACTATCTCTCTCCCTTCCTCTCTGTAAAACATCAATAAAACATATTAAAAAAAAAAAAAGTGGGCGCACCAAACACCATTCTTACGTGCTGCCAGACCGTCAGCTGTGTGACTGGTTTTTTGCAGGCTCATCTCTCATCTCGTAAAGCCTGACGCTCTTACTCTTTTAAAAATGCAGCTGCCCGCCGCTCTGGTTCCACAGCGGGGTTTTAAATGCTCTCCGTGGAGAAGCTGCAAGGGGGCGGCCGCCTTGCTCTTCGGCGGAGGTGCGTGCAGAGACCTGAGCCTGTGCTTTCTGTTGCAGCCCACAAGGAGACACACTCCCAGCAGGTGAGGGAGCACAGGAGCGCCGTCCTGGACTTCACGCAGGACTACCTGAGAAGTACGTCCTTGCCCTGAGCGTCACGGGGCGTCTCACGTGGGTGAGATGCGCGCTCAGCTCTGCGGGGGAAGACCACAGCGTCTCATTGTGTCTGATGAGCCCTTTGCCGAGAAGCCCTTTTAATTGGTCTGTGTTCTGGTGCTTCCCCTGCAACAGGAGTTTGCAAACTGTACTCAGAGCAAAGAGCCATCCGCGTGAAACGAGTGGTGGATAAGAAGAGGCTGTGAGTATTGCCTGGGGGGGCCCTTAGCAGCAGGGATGGCGGTGATAGCGAGGCGCCTGGCCTCTGCCGGGCCGTGCGGAGCCTACAGATGCGGGGCGGGCGCTCACTGAGCCTCACTCACTCACAGCAACCCCGGGAGGCGGGGCTGTTGTCTTGATTTTACGGATGGGGAGGCTGTGGCTCCGGAAGTCAGGTACCTCACCCCAAGGGTGCAGCCAGGCGGAGCAGAGGCCCTAGGTCCACAGTTTGTGCCTCTACCCATTTTGTTGTCTTAGTAACCCTTGAGGCTGACACAGTTTCAGCTGTTTTGCGTGGGCCTCTTTGACCCCCACAGCCCTCCTGTTGTCCCTGAAAGGGGGTTCCTGAGGGGATTGCCGAGCACAGCAGGCAGTGTCCCCCGTCAGGCCTTTCTCAGGCATCTGCGCCATGCTCCGCACCCCCCCCCCCCAAACACACACACACACGCGCGCGCGCCCCACTCCAGCACGGACCCCGCTTAGGTGAGCACACCGAAGCTCCAGCAGGTATAATGAGTTGCCCGAGGCCTCACAGCCAGGATGCAGGCAGGCCCGACCCCAGTCTCCCACGGCACCTGTCTGTCCCGTCTGTCCTTCCTGGGGAGTGGGTGCCAGCCCCTAAAGCCAGGCTTGCATCCTGACGCACGTGGAGAGCTGGGTCCAGGCCCGACTCCTGGTCGCGTCTAACTCTGGGAGATTTCAGGGCGTTCTTTCAGAAGATACAGTACATAGTGTTAGGGGGGAAATTTTCCTATTGTGTCGGGGTCCCAGCACCCCCCTCAGGCTTGGTGGCTTACTGGAAGGACTTACAGGATTTGGCGTACAGCCTGCCCGGGGCTGAGTCATTACAGTGCGACGGTGCAGAGCCAGCAGCGAGGGGCAGGCGCCGGCCAGTGCACGGAACCAGGGCACGCTCCAGAGTCCTCTCCAGGGGCCAGCAGGCGTGGCTGTGACGGCTCGTGTGAAGCTGGACGCCAGGGGGCTCAGTAGAGACTCACTGCTCAGGGATTGTCATGGTGCCTGGTCAGGTGGGCACCTGCTGCCTGGCCTACAGCCACGGCAGACTCCCAGCAGGAAGCGGGGCAGCCTGGCCACACGGCCTCCACCCCAGCTCAGCACATCGAGCCTTCTCAGTTGGGGTCTGGGAGTCAGGTCCGGGTTCCCAGGCACCAGCCCCGGGCCAGACTGCAAGTAGGCCAAGGTGAGCAGCCTCCCGCCTGCGGTGATGACTTTTCTGTACACGTGTGAAGCGGGTGTGACATTGCCGATGCCAGCCCCGCTCTGTGGAAGAGGAGGTGGGTGCGCCAAGGTACCCGTCAGCGGGAACTGTGGTACACCCCTGAGAGCACGGGCAGAGCGAAGCCAGAGGTGACGTCTCGGCCTCTCGGAGCTCAGAGGCAGCTGGGTTGCTGCATAAACATAGACAATGAGCCAGCCTCGTCAGGGTGTGTCATAGTTAGTGAGGCAGCACCAAGTTCAGGGGCGTGGAGCTACCAAGAAGCAAGGCCTAGTGCCTCAGAGGCCAGGCTCGGCCGCCAGACAGCCTGTGCCCCATCCTGGCTCTGCCGCGGACACGCTGTGTGGCTTTGGGAAGGTCACTTAGCTTCCCGGAGCCTGCCTGCCTGCTGTGCGCAGGGAAGCATTCATCATTCCCACCGTGTGGGGTTGTTAGGGGAACAAGTGAGTTGATGTAGGTGGAACACTCGTATGAGCCGTTACCATATGTTAATGTGCACTGTTACATACTATTAAGCATTTATCACGTGTCAGGCAGTATATTAATTTACCTAATTGAATCCTCACAACCACTCCGTTAGTAAACATTTCCAACCTGTGGAAATGGAGGCTCAGAACCTGGGAGACTGCTCAGCATCACACAGCTGGGTGAGACTGAGCCTCAGGGTGGTCGGGCAGATTGCCATGGGCTTGGTGCTGGTGCTGAGAGAACCGTGTCTGGGGAAGTGATGAGGGAAGGCGCGGTCGGGCAGTGCGCCAGGCCAGTCTGGGAGGAGAGGGCGGCCCCTGGTGATGAGCCATTTACCATCGAGACAGCGTGGTCACCGGCTCTCACCCCCCAGAGGGAGAGATGCCAGGCTCTGCTGCCTTGTGCCAGGCGGCCTGGCACTGAGCCTTAAAAGCACCCAAGTAAAGCAAGCAGAGGCTTTGCTGCTGCCTCCTCAGTGAGGTTTTCTAAATTAGCCAGGCAGATGGGAATTGTTCTCATTGGGACGTGAAGTGCAGCCTTGTCTGCTGCCAGGTGTCCTGTGCCAGTTACTCTGAGCACAAGGCCCTGAGGAGGTACCTGTGGCCCTCACGACGGTGCACCTCCTTCTCGCCCGTTCCCCCCTCGCTCAGCAGGTGCCGCTGGCCCTCACAGAGGTGTGCCCGCCTGTGAGGGCAGGCTCCGGGCCAAGGGCGCTTCCGTTGCTTGTTCTGTTCGGTCGCCGTGGACCAGGGGTCCTCAAACTTTTAAAACGGGGCCAGTTCACTGTCCCTCAGACCATGGGAGGGCCGGACTATAGTTTAAAAAAAACTATGAACAAATTCCTATGCACACTGCACATATCTGATTTTGAAGTAAAAAAACAAAACTGCAAAAACACCCGCATGTGGCCCGCGGGCCGTAGTTTGAGGACGCCTGCCATGGACTGAGGTGTGTCCACTGCACGGGTGCGTTCACAGCTCACACCGCAGGGGACCCACCCAGGGGTTGGGGGACCCTGAGCTGGAGATGAGCCACGATTAGCTGTCAGTGTCAGCTTGCCGTCATGTTTCTAGTGCTTACGCTTCATCTCTGTACAGTCTCATAGCAGAGCAGTGACAGCAGCTCGTTGGTCTGGCCTGGTCGGCGCACCACGCCGAGCACACCGGCCTGAAAGGATACAACACCTGCGCAGCGGGGGGACGGCTGCGGGGCCGGTGGCGCCAGGCTCCCGGCTCCTGGGAGTGCTCGGTGCCTGTGGCTGGGTGGGCACCGCAGTGTGAAAGCCACTTTCGAAATGATCATGCCATCTTATTGCACGTCAACCGCGCCTTCTTCCTACCCGGAGCCTTTACCGGGGCATAAAAGAAGTGCCGTGCCGGTATATGAGTTACTTTTCTCTGAGATTTGCATAGGGCTTTATTTAGGTTTCCAAGGAACTTCTCCCTCGTAGTTTCTTGTTTCAAAACTGAAAAACCCATTTTTCATCCTCTTTTCTATGCCCTGTTCTTTTAAAATGGTAACTAGAATCACTAGGTTCCTCAGATAGGGGACTTAGAGACAGACGTGGGCCCGGTGCGAACTGCCGATGGCTCCGCCTCCCGTCAGAGAAATCAACTTAAATAAGTCACGGGCATAGACTGGCCTTTTCTCAAGTTGCCTCCACTAGGTGATTTGTAGCTCCCCGAGGGGTTTCCGTAGGCAGTCTGTGTTCACTCAGACGTGTTTCTGTCACTTAGGAGCAGGCACTGAACCTGGTCGGAGCCTGCCTGCCGCGCTGCAGCCTTTGTTCATTTCCAGCTGGAGACTGGCCGTGCGCCCCCCGGACACAGCCTCCAGGCAGGGGGGCCCTTTGTGTGAAAGTCAGTTACCGTCGCCTTGTGAACAGTGCCGCCGGGCAGGTGGAGTGGGGCAGGGTGAGGGTGTCCCCAGCTGGGGGCTCCCAGAGCAGGTCAGAGGGGGAGGGTGGCGGTGGCGGTGCGGCCGGTGACGCTCAGAGGGGTTGACCAGGTGTCAGCGCTGTGTAAGGACCGGGGCAGTCAGGCTTCTGTCTCCCGGAGACCCCAAAGGCGCCAGCCAGCAGGAGCCCTGCGGTGCTGGTTAGAATGGAAGACTGGTGTGGGCCGGCTTGCAGTGTACACAGGTAGATGTAGAAATAAACACAGGTATGCTGCAGCTGAGGGGCCGCGACGGTGACCCCAGTGGCAATAGCCTGGGCAGCGCTCCGATCCTGGCTGCTCCATAGCTCTCAGCTTCCAGGCCCCGGGCCCGGGAGAGGTGGCTGACTTGGGGGCAGGCTGAGTATAACATGAGCCAGAGAGCACGGAGGGCTCAGAGTGGCAGGGGCGTGCGAGAGGGACACCAGCCATTTGAAGGGCGACAGCATCCGTGGTGGCAGCCGATTGATTGTAACCCACTGAGTTACGCAGGACCCCAGGCGCCCACCCGACGGGAAGGAGTGAATGGACAAATCGAAAGTTGGAAGTTGATAATGACATAGAGTCAAAGCGTCCCTCCCCGTCCTCCTCATTACGAGGGAGAAAGGTGGCCTTACGGGGGGAGCCCGGCGGCACCCCTTCGTCAGGCGGGCCCAGTGGAATCACGCACAGCCTGGCGGGAGGCGAGGGGAAGAGGGTGAAGGGAATAGCACCGTGTTAATGCAGCGATGCAGGCCGGAACCAGCCACAGGAGTGGCCGGCACACTCAGAGGAGGCTGTCTTACTGGGTAACTGGCACGTCGCTGTCTCCAGGTCGTGGGACAGGGGACCGAAGAGCTGCGCCAACCCCGGTGTTGATGGGAGTCTTCGGGTTGAAGGGCGCGCTTGTGTTCGGAGGCACCAAGATGCTCACAGGTGGAGGGCGTCAGGTGGGCCTCTCACTTCCGATGGCCCTTGACCTGCCGCAGGCTTTCTGTGTGACGGTTTCGCAGCAAAATGAATAAACCAGTGTGCCACCTCGCATGGGTTAGAGCGGTTCAGTGGTAAGAATTCGTAGAGCACGTTTGGCATGGGGCATTTTATAGCTACTGTTTTCTTTAGTCTTTGCAGCAGCTCTGAGTGATATGTGATTGGCAGCCAGGTTTTCCATGCGGGCGGAGGGCGGAGGAGGCCAGTTCTCTTCCCCGACACGCACAGCATGAGCCGGAGGTCCGTGTTGGTACACGGTGCCCCTGACCCTCCGCATGCTCCAGTGGGTTCTTCCCAACACGCACAGCGTGAGCCGAGGTCCGTGTGGTGCTCGGTGCCCCTGACCTCCGCATGCTCCAGTGGGTTCTTCCCTGACACGCTCAGCGTGAGCCGGAGGTCCGTGTGGTGCGCGGTGCCCCTGACCTCCGCATGCTCCAGTGGGTTCTTCCCCGACACGCTCAGCGTGAGCCGGAGGTCCGTGTTGGTACACGGTGCCCCTGACCTCCGCAGGCTCCAATGGGCTCATCACGGCCGTCTCTGCCCGCAGGGGGTCGCAGTGCGTCTGCAGCTCAGGGAGAGCGAGCATCTTTATGGTGGTTCTTTTTTCTACCCAAGAACGTCTGTTTTCTCATCTGTTCAGTATATTTTGTATCTCTTAAGAACATCTTTTAGTTTTTCACAGATGGCTTTTAAATTTTTTGTTAAGTAGCTAGTTTATGCTGCAGGGTTTTTGGGGTTTTTTAAATCTTTTATTGCTAGTTTTCTATCGTTTGTTTTGGCATTGCAAATGGAGTTTCTCTTTTATTATGTCTTCTAACTGTAAACCAGGCGCTTTTCCACGAACATGTAAGTCATTTCTCTTGTTACTATAAGCAGTGCTGTGGTGAATATCCTGTAACTATATCTCTGCATGTTTGTGATACTTAGAATAGCAGACTGCATTTTCCAGAGAGGACCATTGCACCTAAACCTGCCCAGCCCACGCGCTCTTCTTAGGATGGGATATTGTCACCGCTCCCAGGGGAGGGCGGGGGAGGGGCATGGCCTCCTCCGGCCTCCTCCGGGCCAGGCTCCCGAGGTCACCTCCCAGCTTAGCCACCTGCTCCCTGTGGCGGGACAGGTCTCCTAAGGTCCTCAGACCCGTTTCCCCCCCGCAGAAGGTCATTAACACTAGTGCCTGCCTCCTGGGGATGGTGGTATCACACTCACCCGCGTGAAGGGCTTAGGGAGTGCTCAGTACACAGTAAGCCTCAGTAAACAGCAGCCGGCACCGCTGCCGCCCGCAGTGTGTTTCACGGCTGCTTTGCGCACAGTCTCTGCCTGCTGCTGTGGGCGTGACCCCAGAGCCGTTTAGCGCTCTGCCTCTGATTTCCATAGCGCTGTGTGGGTCCATCAAGCTACCACGAGGCTCAGTGTTTCACAACCCAAATTGTTTCTGTTACTGGCCTTTTACTGACGGCTCTGAAGTGTCCACTCACCCAACACGTATTTATTAAACGCTGAATGCCAGACCTCATCGGGATCCAGATGCCCGGCATCAGGACCTAGAGCCCCACCCTGCTCTCAGGGCACGCGGGCTGGAGCGAGACGGGCCGTGAACAGGAGCCGTGAGCAGGGGCGGGTGCCGGGGTGTGGACAGAGGTCTTTTTGGGTAGGAAAGTGGGAGAAGGCCTCTGAGCAGGAGAGACTGAGCCGAGCCCGGCCCCTGGGACACAGCACAGCCGTGGGGGGGCCGGGGCAGGGCCGGTGCGGTTCCTGAGACAGGTTGGTCCATCCAGCGGACATTCACAGGTTACCTTTACATTCACGTTACTATACGACGTCGCTTGTATGTGTCATGTAACAGACGTGTGTGCGGCATGTTCAGCAACACCGCGTTGCTGCACGTGTTGAACTGGAAGAGGCAGCCTTGCTGCCCACGTGTTGCGTGTGGTGTCAGTTTGGGGGGCAGGTTCCTGCATTTTGCTCCAGCACATGCTCCGCCCCCTCCCCTGCCCGCACCCTGCAGACCGTGAGCAGGGCCTTGGAATAAGTGCCCCCTCGAGGGCGTCAGGGTGGTCCTTGGGCCGAGGCAGGAGCTCTGCTCTCAGGAGGGCGCAGAACAAGCATGCCGGGCCGCGCGCCTCCCTCCTGCTGTCGAGGTGGAATTCTGTTGTGTAAGTGAATGCTGTGGCTGCGATTCCTTTCAGATCCAGGCTGGAGCCAGAAACAACCGCAAAGACAAGAGAGCCCGGTTCTGAGGACGTCTCCCTGGACCCTGCGCCGGGCTCTGGGGAGAAGCCTGTCGCCGAGGAGCATGCAGGTAGCAACCCCAGTCACAGCCGTGCTTGCGTCTTCCGATGACCTGGTGGCAAACACAAAGCGGAAGAGCAGGCGCGCAGCCCGACAGGCGTGCTGGTGACGTCCCCTAGAGCAGAGGGAGCGGGAAGCGGCAGCCCTGCCCGGTCACAGCGGATCTATGGCCGCCGCTCGGGGGAAGGTGGGAGGACTCCCAGCCCCGGGAGCTGGCGGGCCCCAGGGGCAGGCTGGCACTGCTGTGCCCAGGCGGGGACTGGGCTCCATGAGGAGGAGACGTCGAGATCTCTTCTCCGGGGGCTGGCGTGTCAGTCACAGGTGGGGGGTGCTGTGCGCTGCTCCCGTGTCCTTGGGCACTGTCAGCAGTGGCCTGCGTGGAGCTGACCTCCAGCCTCGGGGTGGAGCAAGGGGTGGGGGAAGCCCCGATTTTGAGGCGCTGCCCTGTTTGCTAGGGCAGAGGGAAGCATGACTAGTACTCAGAGTGAAGCAAGCACTGTGGGCCACGAGGCACACGCGGGTGGAGGGCGGGAATCGGGTCGGGAGGGGTGGGCCAGGAGTCCGGCCTGTGTGCTGGCGTCGGGCGGTGCGGGAGGTCTGGCCGAGCACTGGCCGGTGCTCTGAGCAGCAGCTTCCTGAACACGCTGACCAGTCCAGCTCAGAGCTGGCTCTCGCTGGCTTCTGTGTTCCTAATTCTGTGTTCTTATCCTTAAAAGTATAGAAGGAGAAGTTTGTCATGAATATGGTAATGAGGTCAGCAGGGGACCGCAGCTCTGGGGCCAGGTGGGATGAGGGAAATCACAGGTGTTCTTCCCTGAAGATGTCATTGCAGAAAACACATCCGTTTCCAAAGCTGCTTTCAGCCGTCTTCTGTACATGTCTTTTATATGTAGATTATGTGGATATTTTACTTGTATATTTTATACAGTTACATACAAATGTGTCTTTTATCGACATGGTAACAGCCGTCTTCTGTACATGTCTTTTATATGTAGATTATGTGGATATTTTACTTGTATATTACATACAGTGACATACAAATGTGTCTTTCATCGACATGGTAACAGCCGTGTTCTGTACATGTCTTTTATATGTAGATTGTGTGGATATTTTACTTGTATATTTTATACAGTGACATACAAATGTGTCTTTCATCGACATGGTAACAGCCGTCTTCTGTACATGTCTTTTATATGTAGATTATGTGGATATTTTACTTGTATATTACATACAGTGACATACAAATGTGTCTTTTATCGACATGGTAACAGTCTGGCAAAAACAGCCACGCAGCCATTACTTTAAACCTTGCACAAAGTCGCAGGCAGCGTGTGTTTTCGTGAGGATGTGACCCGAGTACCCCACCCCGTGCGCATGGTCTGCCGGTCGGCTTCTCTGCTTTGTGTATCACGGTGCTCCATGCCTGATCGGTCCCAGAGCAGAAGCTCTGCCTCTGTCCATCTTGAGGGCTGAGATCAGCCTTCGAGTACTTGGCAGGCCTCAGAGGCACCAGACACCAGTCACCTCTGGAAACAGAGACCCCATCGTGGTCCCCAGCAAGGAGGAGTGGTCCCTCCCGTCCTCTCCCCCGCACCCCCTCTCTCGTCCGCCGTGTGACTTGCACGGTCCTCGGCCCCGGCCCCGGGCAGGCAGCCTGTCTAGCAGCCTGTGCTCGGTGCTTCGTGGAGGACACAGTTGTCCAGCACCCACGCCAGGTCCATGCTGAGTCCGCCAGCCTGTGCGCGCGGACCGGCCCACGGTGCGTCATCCGCGAGAAGCAGCAGCGAAGTGGTCAGGGGCGGGGAGCTGCGGTGACATAGGCACCGGGGTCCTTGCAGTGGAACCCTGTGCGGCGATTTAAAAGATGCGGCAGAGCTGTGTGGACCTGCACAGGGTGCTGCGAGGTACATGTTAAGTACGGAAAGCAAGTTGTAGAGAGTGTGACCACTGCGCTCTTAGTGAAACAAACCATACACAGAAGGAGACCCTCGATCTGGGGTGGGGTGGGGAGGCAGGGAGTCGGTGCCCAAAGTGTATGGGGCTACGTCAGAGCACAGCAGGTTCCTGCTGGGAGAGGAACGGGAGGGGGGTGTTTGTTCCTGTACTCTGTGTGGATAGAGGATTCTTTGACAGTGAACATGCCCATACATTTTGCAGTCTTCGAAAAGCATAGGGCGGGGGTGTGTTTTGAGGTAAAATAGCCTGGGCAGGCCGGTCCGGAAGAAGGTCCTTTGGCTCACAGCCATCACTGAAATCAGTGCAGCACTGAAACTGTGTATGGGTCCCCTCACCCCCACACACACACACGCACACACATGCACACACATGCACACACATGCACACACACACACAGGTCTAGACACCGTCCAGGAGCCAGGCTGCCGGGCCTGAGTGGTGGCCGCAGGTACCTGAAGGTGGACGCCCGTGAGACTGCTCCCTCCCCCGGTTCTCACGTCCGCGTCCTAAGCCGCCTGTTCGAAAATGGACATTTGTCTTCTATTTATTGTTCATTCTTCTTAACAGAAAACATTCCAGCTGAAGCGCAGCCTGAGTTGGGAAGCTGGGGAGACGGCAAAGGCGAAGATGAGCTGTCCCCGGAGGAGATACAGATGGTGATGCTGTTCTTTGCCTACGCGCTCCATTTCCACCCGTTAGCGAGGCCTTTATTCAGGAGATCGTCCGACACGCCCTTCCCTGACACCAAGTTCTAAAAGTTACAATTATTTTAGATACAACTTGTCCACTAGATTTCCTGATTCTTAGTATGCTTTTCGTATATTTTACATTTGCAGTCGCATACTTCAAGGAGAAGTTGCCCTGGAATAACTTCACCAATGTCACATACCTTTCCTGCAGCAGTAAAATGTCTTCGAGACTGAATGCTCTTTTGTAGTTGGCGCTCTGGTGCCACTTAATCGTGTGACTCGTTGGTGCTATGATAACGTGAAGAAGGCATAGTAACGACTGAACGAGGCCCAGAGCGACATCTCTTAGCTACCTGTCCTCCAGCTGCCAGTTTGCCAGCTCTGGGCGAGTTCCCAGAGGAGGTGCTGGGGAGCCATCCTGAGACCTGGTGGCAGTGGTGCTGTGGGCAGCGCCACCTTTCCCCGCTCGCCTGCGCCCGCCAGGCCTCACTGAGTGGCTGCCCTGCGCTCAGCTGGGGAGGCAGGTCTTGGTTTTCAACCACAGCCTGACTGGCCGCCCGGGAGTGCCAGCCGCTGTCCAGACAGGAGCTGGCCCCTGGCAGACCGCCCCAGTCCTGTCCCCTGTGCGCAGGGGATGCTGGTCCCCAGGTGGCATCCGGCACCACCGAGGCTTCTGTGCAGGCCCTGCCGGCACGCGCCTCTGAGCCTTGAGAATGACTTCCCGGTAACGTGTTTGTTTCCTTGCAGTTCGAACAAGAAAACCAGCGCCTCATCGGTGAAATGAACAGCCTGTTTGACGAAGTGAGGTATGTGTGCAGGTCTGCCGGCTCGTGGCCTCGTCACCACTCCGGCCCCGGGCCTCCCCCACTTCCTGTGGGCCTCCCGGTCCTTCCCCCGGACAGCGCCGCCCGCGCCGCCTGCGCTGCCCTCGGCTGGTCTGGGAGGAGCAGGAACATCGCTGCTTCGCCTGGGCTGGCGCCCCGCTTGCTGCCCACAGCCTCCCGCCTCTTGCCCCGTCACTGCTTGTGCTGGGACAGCGTCACCTCCAGTGCCCTGTCCGTCCGCCCACCCTGCTGGCCCTGGCAGGGGAAGGCGCCACCCAGGTGGGGTGCCCTCAGGCCAGAGGGGGTCCTCTCCCCACAGGGAGCGGCCAAGGTAAATGCACCCTCCCTGCCCCCCCAAGAGGAAGGGGTTCTCAGCATCTTCACGTTTTCTTCTCCCTCCATGTGTCGCTGGGCACAGTCGAGGCGCAGGCCTGACAGGCTTTGCTGTTCGTAACGGGGTGCAGCCACATGCTCCTGGCCCCACCCGCTGGCCCAGAGGCAGGGGCACACGGGATCAGCACCCCACTGGGCTGGAGACATTCCGGGGGACTGCCCACCCCTTCCCCAGCCTGGTGTGGGGACCCCTCCTCTCTCACCAGTGTCAGAGTGTCCCCCTCCCTCTCACACATCTTCACTTAAAAGAGATTTCTTTAGAAATGTGTGACCTTCCTGTGAAGATTGCCAAGTACTAATAGTTCATCTGTGATCTCTTTTTCTAATGAAGGCAGATTGAAGGGAAAGTGGTTGAAATTTCCAGACTCCAAGAGATATTCACAGAAAAGGTTCTACAGCAGGTAAGAAGACATGGTTTTAGGGGAAGAGAGGAAGGTCCGAGCGCTCGGGCACCTCCGAAGGGGTCCGTCTGGGGCTGTGCCCGCGGCCAGGTGCTGCTGAGGGTGCATTCGCGGCGGAGCTCCTGGCCACTCTCGGTCTCCAGGCAGCCTTTGTGGGGCAGCTCCCCCTGTGGACCCCCGCTGGCCCAGGCCCGTGCCACGGGGACCGGGAGGGAGGTGCGTGATCTCGGCTCCGCAGGCCCCCAGCCGCAGGGCAGCCCCTCCGAGTATGGCTCTCCCATCTAGAAAACGGGGTGGCCACGCTGTCAGGTCAGCGATAACCTGCGGAAAGCGCCCAGCCGGCACCGGCCGATGGGTAGTGGCCTTTTAACCGGCAGTGACACAGGGCCGGTGGGTAGTAGCCTTTTAACCGGCAGTGACACAGGGCCTGTGGGCCCTCCGGGTGCCGGCCCAGGCCGCCTCAGCTGCGGGGTCCTCCGGGAGCTGGGGTTCTCGTCAGTGGTTTCCGTGCCGTATCTGCCTGCAGCTCTGACGGCCGCCAGCAGCTGGCCACGCCTCCCGACCTGCTGCCCTTGCCCTTGTCGGAGCCTCAGGGTGTGCAGGGTTTCCTGACCTGAGGAAAGTCAGGTCTGTCGGGGTTTTCACCTGTGTTGCCCAGTTGCTCACGTTGATTCTCTCAAGCTCCCCCTTCCTGACTCTAAGAGGGTGACAGCAGCGGGCAGCGCCCAGTGTCCTGTGTCCACTCACTGCTGGGTCAGGTGGCTGGAGGCGCTTCCCCCGCAGCACGGAGCCCATCAGGCTGCCCAAGCCCACGCTCTGGACAGTCCCTCCCTCCCTCACGCTTCACACACACACTGTACACACACTCACTCTTCACACACTTTACACATAAACTCACACACATACACACTGTACACACACTCATGCTTCACACACTTTACACATAAACTCACACACATACACACTCACACACATGCCCACTGTACATACGCTCACGCACACATTCACACTCACACTCCCCCCACCCCTAGAGGAAGGCGGCCCTGTGGCCCCAAGCCCACGGCCGTGCCTGGCTGTGCCGTGCCGGGGGCTCCTGGGCCAGGGGCTCCCCGGGAAGCCCAGGCCCGCCTTTCTGAAGCGCCCCCAGTGTTGGGGGTGGAGTTTTGCAGACACCCTGCATCCCACTGTGATAGTAAGTTTGAGCCTCAGCCACAGGGGGACAGTGCGTGTGCGTGACGCCAGCGCGTGGCTGAGAGCACGTGCATCTGAAGCTGCTTCTCCGCACTTCCCAAGAGTGAGACCGGGGGGCGCCCGGCGTGGGGGCCGCTCCGTGATCCCCCTCGTACCTGTTCCCCTGGCCGTGGGCGGGAGAGGAGCAGGCGAGGTTGGGCAGGGTACAAGCACTGGGGCCCAATCCTGTCCTGCACTGGGTGGCTGTGTGACTTTGGGCAACTTACTAAAGTTCTCTGAGCCTTAAGTTCCCTGTCTGTACCGTGGGGGTGCTGTGAGGGTGCACGGGTTCGTGTGTGTAAACCGGCCCTTCGTGAGCGGCCACTGCTGTCTGTACTGACATGCTGGGGGTGGGGGGAGGGGGTGGGGGGAGCGCTCATCCGCCCTCTCCTTCCAGGAAGCAGAGATTGACAGCATCCACCAGCTGGTCGTGGGGGCCACTGAGAACATCAAGGAGGGCAACGAGGACATCAGAGAGGTGGGTGCCCAGGCCCAGGCTGAGAGGCACGTGGGCAGGCAGCAGCACTAGCCTCCCTGGCAGGGCAGTCTGACCTCACCGCCCAGTGAGGCTGTCTGACCTCACCGCCCAGTGAGGCTGTCTGACCTCACCGCCCAGTGAGGCTGTCTGACCTCACCGCCCAGAGGAGCGTGGGTGCTCCCACAGCCTCTGACCCCTCCCTGGACCAGAGGTGGGTGCTCCTGAAACATGGCAGAGCCCCGCCGAGGGGCAGAGCCCGGGCGCTGTGTATGGAGGCCCCACAGCCGACTGTGGAGGGACCTTGTCACTGAGTGTGGCTGGGGTTTGAGCTGGCATGGACTGCTCCGAGGCCACGCCATCTATTGCTGGGACGCCAGCCAGGAGCATGGTGCTGAGTCCATGCCTTCAGTCTCAACCCTGGCTCAGGGGGGCCGTCTCCGGGGGGCGGGTCCCCAGGAGGGTCTTGCAGGACCTCCG
Organism: Eptesicus fuscus; assembly: GCF_027574615.1. Taxonomy (NCBI): domain Eukaryota; kingdom Metazoa; phylum Chordata; class Mammalia; order Chiroptera; family Vespertilionidae; genus Eptesicus; species Eptesicus fuscus. The sequence goes on along the minus strand of NC_072474.1, from coordinate 113,779,668 downwards.
GGTGATGGTGACCAGGGAGGGAAGGGCCAGCCTTTGGTTTTGCTTCATAATTAGCCGTCTGATCAGGGTGAGCACAGGACGGACAGCAGTCATGGGGTGGGGAGGAGGGATGCGGTCCGTGAGCCCCGGGCCCCGCGCCCGGGCCCCAGGAAACGCCCGTCTCTGTCCCCAGGCCATCAAGAACAACGCGGGCTTCCGCGTGTGGGTGCTCTTCTTCCTGGTGATGTGCTCCTTCTCCCTGCTCTTCCTCGACTGGTACGACAGCTAGTCCCGCTCCGGCGGGCGCGCGGCCCGGCCTCCCGTGGGCCTGGGGTCCGTCCCGGCCAGGTCTGACCACAGCGGGCGGCGCGGAGACACACACTCCACTAAAGGGACACAAACAACCTGGAGTTTTAAGCCCGTTTAGGAGCTGAACGAGAACACCATGAACCCGAGGCAGGTGGAGGGATGGGAGGGGTGGTTATCCTGAATAACGGGGCGGGGGGCAGCTGTGGAGGGGCTGCCCCGGAGGGCACCGCAGGTCTCGCTCCACCCGCATCTCGGGGCTCAGAGGAGGCCCGGCCTGCCTCCTGGCCTGACCTCCTGCCGCTGGGCCCAGGAGCTTTGTTCAGAGAAGGCAAGGGCCCGAGAGAGCGGGCTGCTGCGCTCTGTGCATCGACGCTCTGGGAGACGTGCTGGGACCGTGTGCAATGGCAGGCACGGACTGGAGCCCCGTCTGCCCGGCGTCCTGGGGCCCAGGGTCACTCAGGGTGGACGGCCCGGCCCTGGGCCTGTGAAGGGCGTGCTGTGCAGTCTGCTGGGCGGTCTCGGGACCCTCGCGCTCTGTGTAAACGAACTACAGCCAATAAAGTCTGTCTGCTCGAACCTGCAGCTGGGCTGCCTCGGCCCCGTGAACTTGCCCACAGACAGCAGGTGTGGGAGCCCTTTGCCCCGTGGTCATCACTGTGTGCGCAAGCGTGTGCACCCCCACAGCTCCGCAGCCGCAAGGCAGCACGCGCCCACGGCCCTGCGGTGCGGTCCCTTCCCAGGCGGTGTTTCCGGACGCGCCTGGGGAGAGAGCATCGTCTGCGTCAGCGCGCTTCAGGAAGCCATGTGCTCGCAGAGGTCTCACGGTCATTTATTTCTGATCCACCAAAACGGCACCTGTGACACGTCCACCAGAAACAACACGTTCAAGTAACACGGAAGGAATGTCTGATGTCTGTTCTATTTAATCGTCTTACACACTTACTTATCTAACTGGCAATTTTATAAACATAGACTTTAATGTCAAGATTCGGGCTGAAACAATATTCTTACAAAGGTGGTGAGTTGAAATGTCATAACTGGACTTGCGAGGTGCCGCCCCGCCCCGCCCCCGCCTTTCCTGCCTGCTTGACATCAAAAGAGTGACATCTGCTTCACAAAATTAAAATCAGTGCCGAGGCCTCCAGCAGCGACACTCCCCCTTCCCACCCAGCTACCTGTTAAACCAGCTTGCGGACAGGGCCTTCGGTGCACGAGTTCTCATGACAGGTGAACAAGGGGCCGGTGGGCTGCGTTCCTGTTCAGCACATCACGCGCAGGACGACACGGCGCCCTGCAGCCCAGCCCCCTCCCCCCTGCCCGCGTCCCTCCCCCCACACACGGACAGCGACAGGCACTCAAAACTGGCCTGACAGTGGCCTGAGGGCACACGTCCTTCTCTGCACGGCTCCCACTGGTGCCGCCTGACGGGGGCGGGAGCACGGCTGGCTCTGAGCAAAGCAGGGGCGCACTCCAGACGGGGCTGGGGCACTGGGCCCAGAAACAGGTGTCTAAAGCAGCGATGCCGCCCTGGGCAGGTGGCCCAATGGTGGGAGCGTCATCCCGTGCACCGGAAGGTTGCAGGTTTGATTCCTGTTCAGGGCGAGTACTAAGGACACTGATCCATGTTTCTGCCTCACGTCGATGCTCCTCTCTCAAAATCAATTTAAAAAGCATGTCCTCATGTGAGGATTAAACAAAAAGAATTCCGCAAACGCATTATTTGTCTGAAACCCAAACCCCTCGCATGTCCAGTGTACATGTGTTTTTTGGCCGCATCCAATAGATGGCAGCGCAGTAGCCACGTGAAGGTTCCCCCGTGGGAAGTGGCGCCAGCACTCCAGGCAGCGTGGCACGCGCCAGGGCTGCCCGGGGTGGGCTGCAGCAAGTTGTATTTGCAAAGCAGCATTAGCAGACGGAAGCGGTTGCACCATAATGAGTAACCTCTAAATTATCGGTAGTTATATTTAATGACATGTCCCTCCGAGTCCCTCTGCTGCCTGCAGGCGGCCCCCGTGAGAAGCGGCCCGCCCGCTAGGCGGCCTTCTCCGCGGCCTCGGTCTCCTGCTCCGACAGCTTCTCCTCCGACAGCACGGACATCCAGGGCGAGACGGAGCGGGTGATGCTCTGCTTGGCCAGGTTGTAGTGGTTCACCACCGCGTAGAACTTGTCCGGGGAGTGCGGGTCCTGCTCCGCGTAGTAGGCCGCCAGGCCGTTGGGGATGCACTGGGTGTTCTGCAAGACAGGAGGCGCTGAGCCGCACGGACACCAGGGGCCAGGGGCCGCAGCCCTGAGTCACCATGTGACAGCTGACCTAACAGGCAGGCCCGAGAGGTGCGTGGGCCCCCGGGGTGTGGGAGACAGGCCCTCCCACTTCACACTTCAGGAAAGACCTTACACTAGTTGTCACGTATTTTAAATCTGGAAAACAACAAAACTTTTGACACGCCCACCAGGAATAGCAAACAGCTGGGCTCTCAGCAGCCTGGGGTGGGGAGGGAGGAGCTTACAAGCAAAGGAGACCTCTGAGGTGGGGAAAGGGGAGGGGAGGAAGTGTGGCGAGAGTGAGGAGTAAAGAGACTGAAGGGAGAGCACTGGGAGCCCAGGTGAGGGTCCGAGGGTGAGGCCACACCTTCAGGGCCTGCTGGGCAGGGGGAGTGGGAGCTGCCGTCCACAGCACAGCAGAAGTCAGCGAGGTCCTCAGAGGATGCACAAACTCCCTGACAAGGAAGAGGCTGTCCCCACAGGCCTCAGGCCAGGGCAGGTTACGTGTGAAACGTTGCTCTCTGGACACTTTGCGGGAGATCGGGCTCCTCCGTGAGCAGCTACTTCCCGAGGGACCAAGGAACTGGCAAAGGCAGTGCGTTCACCGCCCGGGTAGTTCCCGAGCTGTCGGTATTTGCTGCTGCTGTGAGGGTGGGGCCCAGGCTGACCCGCCCACACGGTACTCCCAGCACCACACTCAGGAAATAGATGCTGAACATACGGATGACCTTGGCGTGGCCGGGGGCACCACGACCGTCCGCCCTGTGTCCTCCTGTGGTAAGTGGGGTGTCCAGCTCCCCCACGGTGTCTGGCAGCCGTCGGAGATCTGGGGTGAAGGCCCTGGGAAGCCTGCACTCAAACATGCAGAAAGGGGCGGGGGGGGGCCTTTCTCCCACACTCACCCCACCCCTCTCCAGCTTTACCAGGGCCTGGGGTTCGGACCAGCAGCTCTCGGCCCCCCTGCCGCGTTCTCCAGGAAAGCACCTCCCCATGAGATGCCCGTGGAAGATGCCAGTCCCAAAACAGCTGCAGAACAATCCCTCAGGGCTGCTGCCCCGTGCCCAGTGCTGGCTGTGCGCCAGCATCACCGGGCGGCACCCAGTAGACAATGCCATGCAGGGGTCTGCCCCTCCCCCCACAGGGAGTGTCCCAGCCCCAGGGAGGAGCAGAAAGGAGACCCAGATGCCCCTGGTGGGGCTGCTGTCCTGCTCTCTGTGAGCCGTCTGGTTGGGGACGGGCTGTCCTCTGTGCATGGGGTCCCCTAGGCCATGGCTCCTGTGAGATCTCTGCCCCTCCGAGTCCCCAGCTCTGACCAGGTGCCACCTCCTGTCCGCCCCTACCTCCAGGTTCCGTCCAGGCCCATGTCATGCGAGTCTCTCCTCTGTGCCCAGCACACGGCCAGTCCAGACCCTCACCTCCTCCTGGTCCACAGCAGCAGCCCCCCGGCCACCTCGCTGCCTCCTGTCACTTCCCCTCCTCCAGGGACCTCTGCCTGGCACCCCAGTCTGGGCCAGCACGCCCTGCCGTCACCTGTGTGGGCTGCTCCTCCCCCAACCACCGTTTCAGCCCGCAGGGTCTGCTCACCAGCTCGTGGGTCAGGCCAGCCTTCCCCTCCTCACAACTGCCTTTAAACCAGGGTGGGGAACCTTTTTCTGCCAAGGGCCATCTGGATTTTTATAACATCATCCTCAGGCCATACAAGATCATCAACTTAAAAACCAGCCTGCTGTATTTGGCCATTTAATCAACTCACCCTAATGCCTTGGCAGGGCCGGACCAAACAATTTTGCGGGCCTTACATGGCCTGCGAGTCTAAGGGCGAGGGAGAGAGAAACATCAGTGAAAGAGAATCACTGATCGGCTGCCTCCTGCACACTGGGGATCAAGACCACAACCGGGGCATGTGCCCTTGAATGGAATCGAAACTGGGACCCTTCAGTCACCAGGCCGACGCTCTATCCACTGAGCCAAACCGGCTACGGCCCCCACCCCTGCTTTAAACCATGGAGGCTTCTGCGCCTCCGGACAGACTATAAACTCAGCCCCGGCCCAGGGTGTGGACAGGGCTTCCCCACGCCCTGCCTGGAGGCGCTTTCCCAGTCCCTGCACGCTCCCTCCGGAGCCTCCTACAAGCCTTGCTCAAAGGTGACCCCCCTTCTAGAAGCCGCGCCCCATACTGCTTTGCTTTTGCGTTTTCCAGCGCTTACAACCCTGTAACTCGGTATACAACTGCCTTCACGTTTCTTGGGAGAGTCAGGGGGCCTCTCGCAGGCTCACAGGCTCCTTCCCCAGCGGCTCCTGCTGCTTCAGCACCTGGGACAGCGGCCGCCCCAGCCCAGGCGGGAGGCAGGCGGGCAGGGACCAGTGCCAGTGGGGGAAGGGCGTGTGGGAGCCCCACGGAGTCCACAGTATGGACAGTGCAGCACAGCGCACAGCGGGCGGGGCCAGGAACGGGGTCCAGCCTGGCCTGCTACCTGGGCGAGGCCCTGCATCCCTCACGTCCGCGACACCCAGAACCAAGTGACCGTGTGTGCGCGCGCGCGCGCGCGCGCGCGCGCGCTGGGCTCTCCTGCTGTGATGCCGGCACCCACGCCCTGGAAATGATGGCGTTTCCTCGGCACACTGGCTCTGGAAGGTTCAGGACCAATCGTGGGCCCCGGCCTCAGGGCGTGGGGACCGGAGCAGGTCCAGCCAGCGCACTGGCCTTCCCCAGCTCACCTTCTCACCCACATCCCTCATGTCCTGCCTCCCTGCCTCCTTGTCCGTGTGTCCGTGTGTGTATGTGTGTGCGCGCACTGCGTGCCGCGCACCGGCGTTGTGGTAGGAGGCACACACCAGCACCGTGAGCGCCCACGAGGAGCGTGGGCCACGACGCAGCAGGCGGACAGGGGACACAGTAGGAGCCCCTTCGGTGCCAGCCCTACTCCCACATCCCCGTGGCCGTGGGCAGCCTCCCTCTCTGGGCCTCAGCCTCCCCACGCCCTCAGCGGGCCCTCCCCTTTCCGAGGCCTCCCAGGAGTCTCCTCCCCCAGGTCCCGCCCGCCCTGCCCCCACCCCAGCAGGGCCTCCCCCCAGGACTTCCCCAGGGACCTGCGAGTGAGACAGGTGCCGGGTCCCCAGTGGGTGCGGCTTTACCTTGAGGATGAAGCCGTCGGGGCAGAGGCGCTCGTACTTGTACACCTTGTAGACGACCAGGAAGACGACGCAGGTGAGGAAGGCCAGGGCGATGAAGACCAGCACGGAGACCTGCGGGCAGGCGGGCGTCAGGGCGGCCGGGGCCGGGGGCCAGGCAGACAGACAGATGCACACATGGGTGTCTCTCACACACACACACACACACACACACACACACACACGTAGGCACAGACACAGTCACACACACACACACACACACACGTAGGCACAGAGACAGAGGCACAGTCACACACACACACACACACAGCCGCACGCACACAGACACACTCACACCAGCGTGAGCAGAGACCGTCTCGGCTCGGAAGGAGGCAGCAGAATCACTTTTCACTGAACAACTCTTCATACCACTTTCGTTTTCACCAGACCCACATGTCACCTTCATTTCATAAATTAGCTATTTTTAGCATTCCAGGCCCTTCCGTGAAAGCTGTGGCACCAATATGATTAAGCCTCATGGACACTCAGACACGGGATGGATGGTTGCCCGTCTAACTGCCGCCATCACCAGGTGACGCAGCAGCCACCAGCTCATCAGCTGTCCTCAAACGTCTCCTGAGGCCTGGCCGCCGGCCGTGCCCTTGAGCAAGCCCAGCGAGCAGGAGGCAGCCCCGGGCCCCCACCCCTCTGCCCTCCACAGTGTCCTGCCTGCTCGGTCAGCGTCTGTCCCCACCACAGAGAGCAGTCTCCAGAGCAAGGACACAGCTTCCATCCCCGCTGCAGGCTGCGTGCCCAGCCGGCACATAGTATGTGCTCAGCTAACGTTTGCAGACACATGCACAATGGCGTGTGGGAAGAGCACAGAGGTGGAAGGTCCTGCCCCAGCTGGGGGATAACGGGACCCTACCTGGGCCTGGCAGCTGCTCACGGTCAGGCTGTGACCCTCCCTGAGGGCCCAGACTCTACTGCATATAAACCCTGTGCCTGGCACAGGAGACTGACAGGATGGAGCCGGGCTGGGTCGGGGGAAGTGCCATCCAGTTCCGGGGGCAGGGACACAGCCACCTCGCCGCGGGCAGCCCAGGGAGGCTGCAGAGGGAGCAGAGAGTGAGGCTGGGTGACAAAGGAGGTCAAGTTGTCCAGAGATGGGAGGGGCAGTGGCCCCAGGGGCAGGTAGTCCCAGAGGGAGCAGCAAGCAGGTTCAGGGCTTTCCAACAAGGGCAGGAACCCTGCAGGCCAGGAGCTCATCGGAGGGGCGGGAGGGGCAAGGTAGAAACTCTGCCCCTGCAGCCGGGCTCCTGTCGCTCAGCTCCTCTGGGCTGGGGCTCCTGCCTGCCAATGGCTGGGAGAGGACCCAGCTCCCAGACTGGCGGGAGGGCCGAGGGCCCAATGCACACCACTGAGGCCAGCACCTGGGCCGCTGAGGCCAGCACCTGGGCCAGTGGACACTGCGAAGGAGGAAGGAGGAAGGAAGCGTTTGCTCTTGCACTGCAGCTGTCACCTGTCTTTGCCGCGCTCACTCTGGGAGGTGCAGAGCTGGGCTCTCAGTGTCGGCCACACAGCTTCCCCCAAGCCCGCCACCCATCCAACCCGAGCCCCCTCCCCACACTCACTCCCGAATCTGCCCTGCCGGGGACCCAGCCCTGCTGCAGCCCTCGGGGCCACGAGGCAGCTTCCGGGGGTCCCCACAGACTACAGCAGCAGGGCTGCCTCACCCGGGCTCTGTCGGGAAAGATGCATTATAAGTATCCCCTTCGTAGCGCTTTATATTTTGGGTGCACTATTACAAAAAGGCCCATGGCACACGCCAGGTTAACCCCTGTGAGAATGCAATCTCAACAAAATCCTAGCAAAGTGAATTCAACAACACAGTCCATCAGTCATGCACCACGACGAAGTAGGACGCATTCCAGGAATGCAAGGATGGCTCGACACCCACACGCCAATCACGGTGACAGAGCACATTAACAAAACGGAGGATAAAAACTAAACTATCACCTCAGAGGATGCAGAAAAAAACATCTGACAAAAGTCAACAGACATTTATGATAAAAACTCAACAAAGGGGGTATGGAGGACACATACCTCAAGATAATAATAAAGGTCGGCTATGACGTGCCCACAGCTGACATCACACTCAACAGTGAAAAGCTAAGAGCCTTTCCTGTAAGAGCAGGAACAAGACAAGAGGCCCTCTTATTCAACACAGTATTGCACGTCCCAGCCAGAGCAACTGGGCAAGAAAAAGAAGTAAAGGCATCCAAACTGGAAAGGAAGAAGTAAAGCTATTTGCAGATGACATGATATTATACACAGAAAACCCTAAAGACTCCACCAAAACCCTGTTAGAATTCGTCAACAATTCAGTTAAGTCACAGAATACAAGTAAATGGGGTCGAAGTCTTCACTAACGGAAAGCGATTGGAAGAGGCTTCTCACTTCCGTGAGCAAAGGTGAAAAGCAGAAAAAGCACTGCGTTCGTTTTGCAGCGAGCCAGGACACAGGCCTCCTCCCCCTCCCCCGAGCAGCAAGAGGGCCGAGAGCTCCTTCCTCAGAACCACGCCAGCGTCGCAGCATCCAGCCCTCGAGCTGTGAGCTGTCTGAGCAGCTGGCTTCATCTCCATGTACTCGGTGCATCTGTCAGCAAGATGTGCCTGAGCTATCAGAAAGACTACGCTCTCAGGGTGTTACGCTCAGCATAATACTGAATGTGATCAGGCACTGCGAGCGCCATGAACCAAATCAAGACACTGCGTGTGCACTGAATTTAGGGTCTTGGGAACGCTCAAAAATTGTCCATATACACTGAGTGGCCAGATTATGATGATCTCTGAACGCATAATAATCTGGCCACTCAGTGTATATCCTAGATAATAAAAGGCTAATATGCAAATTGTCCCCTCAACCAGGAGTTCAACCAGCAGGCAGGTTGGCCAACTGCCCATGTCCCCTCCCCCTGGCCAGGCTGGCTGGACCCCACCCATGCACGAATTCATGCACCGGGCCTCTAATACACACACACACACACACACACACACACTCTCTCTCTCTCTCTCTCTCTCTCTCTCTCTGAGTGGCCAGATTATTATGCGTTCAGAGATCATAATAATCTGGCCACTCAATGTAAGTCAATAGTAATCACCTCTGCTTTAGGCCATTCCAGCTCACAGACGGTTCCACAGGAACCTTCGCTTTCAGGTCGTGGGGGAAACTGGCGTGTGTCCCGGGGATGTGACGTGCAGATGGGGACATAGTGCCAACACTGTACGTGTGTTTGAAAGTCGCTGAGAGAGCAGATCTTAAAAGATCTCATCACAAAAAAAAAAAAAAAAAAAAGGGAGGTGACGGATGTTAACTGGACGTGGCGTGGTGACCACTGCACGGTGTGCACACACTGAACCTCACGTGGCGCTCCTGAAGCTGACAGAACGCTTCCTGTCAATTACATCTCAGCCTAAAGCCACACGGAACCCAACCTCCAGTCCTGGAGGGGCATCCCTAAACCTGTCCCGAGAACGTGGGAGCCTCGTCAGAGTTCCGTTCGGGGCACCCCATCTGTTTAGGTTTAACAATAACCCAAGCTTGCCCGGCCGGCGTGGCTCAGGGGTTGAGCATCGACCTATGAACCAGGTCACAGTTCGATTCCCGGGCAGGGCACATGGCCGGGTTGCAGGCTTGGTCCCCTGTGTGGGGCGTGCAGGAGGCAGCCGATCCATGATTCTCTCATCACTGATGTTTCTTTCTCTCTCTCTCCCTCTCCTATCCTCTCTGAAATCAATAAATATATATATTTTTAAAAAGAAGTGCCAACAATGGAAACCATCCGCACCAACGTGGTCTCTCCTTCTAGAACGTTCTCCCACTCTGGGCGGACCGTGAGACATTGGAATCTCAGGGCCGACCTTGGAATCTCATCACAGCCCACGGCAACGTGGCAGGGGTGCGCGGGGAGCGGTGCGGTTTGCTCAGCCGAACCACAGCTCACAGGGAGAGGGCGTGCGGACCGCGGAGGCCGAGAGGCGGCCACAGAGCACAAAGGGGCTGGCGAGCCCCGCGGACCGGCCTCCGACCTGCCCAGCCACGGCCCGGCTGCGGCCTGGACGGGAGGGCGGGGAGCAGCAGCCCCAGCAGCGCCGACGGCCGCCCGCGTGGGTGAGTCCAGGCGCGCAATTAAAAAATGTTTATTCTCGGCACCAACACCCCCCATACAGGAACGACGGCCTTCCTGGTCGGCACTGACATCTGGCCGCCGCGGGGGACGCGTCCTGCCATCCCAGAGTGGCCCAGCCTCAGGAAGCCCTGTCCCCAGCCAGCCGTTACCTAGCAACCAGCCTAGCAACCTGGCGGCCAAGGGATTCATCCCCGAGTGATCGCCGTGCAGTACCGCCCAGAGGACACTGGTCTGAGGATGCCAACCGGCGGCACTCGGGGAGCAGGCTCAAGCCGGTTTAGGGACAAAGGGACGCGATTTACTTGTTGCTTCGCAGCTGAGAGGCAGTCTCCCTCCGGAGACTCGCACAGGCGGAGAGCGAGGTGACACACGGGGGGCCTTCACCAGGAGGATGAGGAAGAGGGGTGCCCGGCGTCAGATAGAGCGCACCCCCCCCCCCGCCCGCCCTGGCCGGTTTGGCTCAGTGGAGAGAGCATCGGCCCTGGGACGGAAGGGTCTCGGGTTCGATTCCAGTCAAGGGCATGTACCTCAGTTGCAGGCTCAACCCTGGCCCAACCAATCGATGAGTCTCTCTCACATCGATGTTTCTCTCCCCCCGGCCCCCTGCCAGTCTCTCTAAAATCAATGGAAAAAATATCCTGGGGTGAGGATTAACCCAGGGGAGTGCCTTCAGAGAGGCCAGAAACAGACCGGCAGTGAAAGGCCGAGAGAATGTTCCGGAAGGACGAGCACTCAGCGATTCCAGAAAGCGCCAGCCCTCCAAGCCTGCCGTGACCTGGGGCTAGGACGCCCGCCCCCCTCGTCCACAGGGGTCACCTAGAGAGCTGGTGACAGCACCCTCCCGGGCCGGCCCCATGCGAGTCCCCCCCGGCAGGTGCACAGGGGGCAGCCGGGTGCCCCCTCCCCGTCCGAAGGGCCTGGAGCAAAGGCACGAGGTGCCGCTGGGGACCAGGGCGCTCCCCTGGGTGAGCCCCGCCCGCGGGCCTCCTGGGCCGCCTGGCCGCTCGCTGACCGCGTGGCCTGGGCGGGGCACCGGCCCCACTGGGTGCGAAGTGATGCCACCTGTGAGGGGCGCGCACACACGCACACGAGGCCCGGGGGGCTCCGTGGGCCCCGCACGCCTCCCCGAGTCCTGCACCAGGCGCGGCCTGAGAGTCATCAGCAGGGCTCCCGCTGGGACTGGGGGTTCGGCCCCGAGGGGAAGGCGTCGGGAGGGGAGGCGTCCCCACCAGGATCCGGCGCCTAAGTTCCCGGCTGATGTGGCCACAGGGGCCGAAATGCGCTGATTCCACTCCCAGGGGCCTTCACTGCAAGGGCCCCACCGACCTCGCCAGGAACGTCACAGGCCTCCCAGCAGGAGGTGCCAGGCGGGGACAGCCCCCAGAGGAGGGGGCCAGGACCCGTGACAGGGCAGGAAGGTACGAGAGAAAATGATGCTCACACTGGGAGGGCTCGGGTCCCGGGGAGGCCACACGTCTGGAGGGCGCAGGACGGTGACCTGGTTCTGTGGGGCTCACCGTCAGGTGTCAAGTCAGCAGAGGGGGAGGGTCCCTAGTGCAGAACAGTCACCCCAAGGGGGCCTGGTGAGAGCTCCCCGGGAGTCACGTGACCTCGGGTGTCCCAGGCAGGGGCGGGCTGCCTGGGTTCAAGCTCTGCCTCAGTTTCCCCTCCACTGTCCAACGGAGACAGTCACTGGCACACTTCACCAATGAGATACTGCGCGTACAGGCTGGACCCAGCGCGTGGCTCACGAGCGCGCTCCACGAGGTCAGCCCTGTGGCCGCCTCCTCACCTCGGGCAGCGGGAACACAGGGCGAGTCAATCCCCGGGGCTCCTCAGGGGCGGTGATTCCTGAGCTGGAAGGGGAGGCCCGGGGAGGTGTGTGTGGCAGGAGGTCGTGGGGAGCACCCCATCTCCCCGCCGGGCACCACCTGGGACTCAACAGCTTCATCTGTAAAAGGGGCTCATGACGCGCCCTCGTGTGGCTGTGCACGGGTGCTGAGCGCCTGAACACGCGTGGCCTGCTCGCTACGAGGCGGGGGGACGGGCTCCCTGCTGCGCAGGTGCTGAGCAACCGACCGCACGCATCGCCTCCTCCACTCCCCCAGGTGGGAGCAGAGAGGAGGCGGGTTCTGCCACCGCGGCCGGTCCCCTGGGACGGGCACAGGCCTCTGAGGTCCTCTGAGCCCAGGCTCTGGGCAACCGCAGCCAGGTTACCACCCGGAGGCCCCGGCGTGGCTGCCGAGCGCCCTGGTGCCAAGGTGCGTCACCCAGGGCCTCAGCAAGGGGCCTGGGGACCTGCACCAGCTGAACGTGTGGGAGAGGCACCCGCAAAGGACCCGGCGCTGGGGGACCGCCTGGCACCCAGGGACACTGGCACCCAGGGACACTGGCACCCAGGGACATTCAAGCACCCCCCCCGCCCCCCCCCGCCCCCCGTGGACCTGACACGCCGGCACCGGGCGAGGCGAAGGTCCAACGGGGGATGGGAAACCCACACAGACTCAGGTGTGCAGGTGGCGCCCCCCAGGGGATGATGGCCGCGTGACCTTCAGATCCAGGTCACGTCTGCCTCAACCGGGAGACGGTCCCAGGGCCCAGCAGGGCAGCGGGTGAGGCCAAGCCGGCTGGCCAGGGAGAGCGGTGCTGACCCCGGCTCCGTGCAACCTGGTCCCGTCCTGAGCCTCACAGTCAGCCAGCAGCTGTCAGAGCGCCAGCCACAGGCCCTCCCTAGCCCACCGGCAGGAGCCATGGCTGCAGGCGGCTCTGGGCCCCGCTTCCCCGCCTGCAGGATGGGCCTACTCACAGCACTTACCTGGGGGAGGGCTGCGGGAGGAGGAGATGAGCTCACACGGGAAACACCCCGTCCCCCCAGCACCTCTGATGGGACCCCTGGGCCAGGCAGGCCTCTGAAGGGCTTTTCTCCACCCAGTGAGGCAGCGTGGAGGGACGGGAAGGGGAGGCATTCCAGATCACCCGCCAAGCCCCCTCACCTCCTCCGGTTTCGCTCTCAACTATTAACCAAAACCCCCGGGCTGCCCGGAGCTGGGACAGGACTCCACGGGCAGACACTCTAGCGCAGAGCCAGGAGCGCGCCCGGGCCACCCCTCAGGGCCCGGCGACGCCTTTCAAGCCAGTGAGGGCCTCCCTTTCACCATCCGTGTTTCCCAAAGAGAAGTTTCCAGATCAGCATCCGAACTTGTCCCTCAAGCAGCACAGCAGCGTGCACCCTCAGAGCACCCCAGGCCTGGCGGGGACCCACCATTCATTCAGCAGCTGGGCCTCCCGGGAAACCGCCCCGAGCATCGCTTCCCTCCCCAAGTGAGCGCATGGGGGGGTGGGGGGCCAGCCAGCCTCACCCTCACACCGTGTAAGTGGGGCGCGCGGCAAGGAGAGGCTAACACAGAGCTCTGGGCCCCGGCCCTGCCACGTAGAGCTGTGGCTGCTCTGTGCCTCGATCTCCCCATCTGCAAAATGGGTCACCCCGACAGTACCGCCCGCGGGGGGGCTGTGTAGAGGAGCTGGCGCAAGTGAGGGCGCGGCCTGTGTCGGGCAGGGAACACGGGCCACGGTCACCCTCCTGCCACTCCTCCTTGCGGCCTGTGGGGTCGGGGTTCCTGCGTGCTGAGTGGTTTTCACGTGTACGACCTTTGTCTAAAGGAGAGTTTGGGGGTGGGTCCCCCCGTGATTAACACTAAGCAATATGTGACCATTTGGGAAGATGAGGAAGTTTTCTGAACCACCGGTGGTTTGGCGCAGCTGGGTCAGCCCAGACCCGTCCTGTCCAGTCCCCGCCGGGTCATCGCTGCGGCTCGGGACCCTCCCGGGGCCCGGCAGCGCCTCGCCCGCCCCCGCCACTCACCTTGAACCTCTCGGACATGCTCTCGGTGACGCTGACCGTGAACTCGGCGATCCGGTGGGCGCGTCCTTTGCCTTTCTTGCGGCTGGGCTCATAGTCGGTCTTAGTTTTCACGACCACCTTGTCCAGGGGAGAAGCAGACGTGTGCTCAGCGGGCAGCCAGGGGCCTTCACACACACCTGCCGAGGAGGCGGCTCGTGCCCAAGGACACCGCTTCGCCAGGAAGCCCTCACCGGCAGAGCCAGAACCGCCACCTCCGCCTGGCCACCCCCTCGGTGCCAGGCCTTGCCGAGAAGTGACCGGTCAGGGACCCTTGACAGCAGCCCCGGAGGACTGTGGGAACTGAGGGGCGGAGGGGTTAGGCTCGTGGGCCGAGGCCACACGGCCCGTAGGTGCAGGGCCCGTCCACCGCCCAGGGACCACGTCCTGTACGTAACTCTCCGAGACTCAGTTTCCTCATCTGTGGCCTCAGGAATCTGCGAGACCAGCTCTCAGTCCCCGCTCCATTCCTATCTCTGGGCGTCCCTGCCAGGTGCCCGCTTGGTTCCCACAGGCCCGGAGACGGGGGCCTCGTTAGCTTGCGAGGCCACGCCATGGGTTGTCCCGGATGTCCTACCTCCCTGACCTCCGCCCTGATAGAAGCCAACTGTTCGCCACACGGTCCTGGGATGGCACAGACTGAAGGAGCAAGAGGAGGGCCCGGCTGAAGGAGGGGGCCACCGGACAGGCCGCTGCTCTGGGTGAGGCGGGAGGGCGAGGCGGGGGCAGCGGGGCCAGGCTGTGCTACCCGGGCAGGCGCGATGCCTGGACAGGGCCGAGGAGCTCGGAGGTGAGGCCTCAGGCAGCCAGGCCCCTCCTGCCAGGCCTCTCCTGGACCATCGGGGGGGGGGGGCCCAGTGGCTCCCCGTGCCCAGGTGCACAGGTGTGGCCTTCCTCACCTGAAACTCCTGTGCCGACCTCGCTCCTGCCCGCCCCAACCGAACAGACAATACAGCTGGGGGGCAGCCCCCTCGGGAGGGCTGAGCAACCCTCTCAGAGGGCCCCCTGGCAGTAAAGGGGTGGTCTGGAAGTGAGGACCCCCCCCCAAGGAATCCCCAGCCCCACGGCCGCCACCAACATGCCCAGAAAACAGCCAAGCCCCAGCCAGAACCTCCTCCCCAGGGACTAAATGACACAGTAAATGCAAATGTACTTGTACTTCGCTGGGAACGGAGCGTGCTCCCTCCTGGCCGTGGCCGTGCCCGTGGCCGTGGCCGGGGTGGGCTGAAGCAGCAGCAAGGGGGTGAGAACGGACACTGGTTTATTGTTTCAGGTTCATGTTTTACAATTGTGTCGACTTTTAAGCAGCCTATTCACCTGTGTAAGTGATAATTCCTGAAAACATTATCCCTAACGAACACAAATTACTTGACTGGATGCTGCATTCAGCAAAAGACAGGATTCTTTAAATTCAGGAACCACCTCTGGGGCTGCTAACGCAGAGGGGCAGGGGCGGCATTGGGAGGTTTCACAAAGGAACAAAGGAGGGGGCTGGAAGCGGAGCGCTGACAGCATCCTCCGCGGCGGGAGGGGCTCAGCCCCTGGGAGGCCCCCCCACCCCCACCACACCCCCACCCCCGGCCTACAGGCTGGCCTCCCCTCCGCAAAGGGGCAAATCCGGCTGAAAGGGAACCTCCTGGGAAGGCACAAGGGGCAGCGGCGCCTGCGCTACCCCAGACCCAGAGCCCCTGGCACCGCGGGGCAGGGAAGGGGCAGGGGCAGGGGCAGGGGCAGGGGCAGGGGCAGGGGCAGGGGCAGGGCCAGGGCACCGCTCGGACCAGACTCCCACGGAAGCCTGGAGGGGACCTTCCCGGGGGTTCCGCTGTCTGCGCGCAGCGGCCCTCTCAGGGCCCGGCTCCCGATCCGGAACCCCCATCCTGGGGATGGGTCCTCCCGCCCCAGCGCGCCCCACTTCGCGTCCCCAGCGCACGCGGCGGGTTTCTTTTGTTGCAGCCGCCGCCCGAGATTCGGGGTTCGCACCCGGCAGCGCGGGGCGCGGGGCCTCTCACCTTATCCGGGGGCGGGAACTGCAGCTGATTGACATCGAGGGGCGTCATCAGGGGGATGGTGTCGAAGCCGTCCTCCAGCAACGCCTGCTTGGCGCCCTTCTCCGCGAAATTGTTCCCCAACTTCACCATGGCTCCGGGGACCGAGGTGCCGCCTGCGGAGGGGCCGGCGGGAGTCACCGCGAGGGGCACGCACCGCTGTCCCCCACTCGCCAGCCCCCCTCTTCCCGGGGGAGGGGTGGCAGGACGCGGCGGTCACGGCCCGGGGCGGGGTGCTGTGTCTTCACAGATTCGGGTCCCGCGGACGGAAGCGCGGGGCGCCCCGCGGGAGGGTGTGGGGCGCTGCCTCTGCCGGCGAGTCTCCGCGTCCTCGGTCCCGGCGCCGCAGGGCCTGGAGACCCCCCTCCCGCCGGGGGAGACCCGCAACCCCCGAGCCCGCCCCGACGGGAAGGGCCCGGCCGCAGCCCCGGCGCCGCCGCCCGCACTCACCGCGCCGCTCCCGCAGGTCTGGGCTCCGACCCGCTCCGCGCTCCGCGTCCCCTCTCCGCTCGCAGCAATGGCGGAGGCGGCGCGCGCGGCCGTGCGGGAGCGAGCGATTGGGCTCGGCGGCCCCCTCCCCTCCCGCCCTCCCTCCCCGCCCTCCGCCTCCTTTCCTGCCGCTCCCGGGGGTGCCGTGCGCGGGTGCGTGTGCGCGTGTGGCCGGGCGCCCCCCGCCTTGACGCAGCGCGCGCCCGACGCACAAAGGAGCTCGGGGCGGGCGGGAATGGGGCGCTCCCCGGAGACCCCACGCTGCAAACTGGAGGGGAAGGGCGAGCGGGGGGATGGGAGCGCTTCCCGGCTGCGGGGTCGCCGCGGCGAAGGGCACCCCGGAGCTGGGGGCCGGGGATGCGGGACGTGGAAAGAGGGCTGCGCAGCCCTGGGGCGGTGCCCGGGGCGCAAGGCGAGTCGTAGCGGAAAAGGGGGGATATCCTAGGGATGGAGTGACCCCCAAAGTGGGGGAGGGTGCCCCGTCTGCAGCCGCTCCGACGGAGGGTGCGTGTGTGTGTGTGCTTGTGTGTGTGTGTGAAAGGTTGGGGAGATTACAGGAGGCGGAGGGAGGCGGCAGGGACTGGAGCGTTCCCTTGGTGCGCAGCTGGTTGGGGAGGAGGCAACAAAGAGGGCGCATCCGTGGATAGAGGGGGCGCCGACGGGAGAGGAGGTGGGCCATGTTGGGTGGTGCAGGGTGGGGGGCGCTCTGCAGAGCTGGGGACGGTCGCCCCGGGTAGAAAGAGGGAGGGTGTTCCCGGCAAAGAGCGCGCGCGCACACCGGTTGGGGGGAGAGGGAGAGGTTTCTCTGGTCTGGTCCCCTCTCCGCAACCTCCGCCTCTGGCATCCCTGCGCCTCCGGAGGAGGCACGGCCTGGAATGAAGGAGCGGGTGTAGCCTGCCCTGCTCGCCCCCACACACCCGCCCACAGTAAGGCCCCATTTTGCGGACTTCCAGCCAGCCGGGCTGTGGGAGCCCCATCGAGGAGCCGGGGCGGAAGGCGGCTGCTGGAGAAATGCTGTCCCCGAAGTCGTATGTTCACCACCTTGCCTGGGTTCCCCTGGCCTGGCATGGCCCCAACCGGGAGCGAACACACTCTCACTCACACACACACACACACACACACACACACACACTAAACCCAGGGGGCCTGGTTCTGCCCGCTGTGCCCTGAGCCGGAACCATGACAGCAGTCTCTTGGCTGGGGTGCCCTGATTTCAAAACCCCCAAGAGAGCCCCACCCCTGTCACAGATGAGGTCACTGATTCCTCTCACCACCTCAGGTCCCCAGCAGCCCCCAGAGGGCCTTGGATACAGCGCAGCCTGCAGGGCCTGGCGCTCGGCTCTCCGCTCACTGCCCCTGGCCGCCTGGGAGGCGGTGTCCCAGCGGCCCTCCCTGCCAGCAGCCTCAGCGCCGGGCTCCGCATCCTTTCTCAAAGGCCCTTGGAAAGGGACTCCGGCACTGATGAGGCGGCTCTGTGTGCAGGTGCCTTACGTGGGCCCAGGCAGCGGGCGAGGACCCGGCTGGATTATGTCCTGGCATACTGAGGTCAGAGGTCAGGAGGAACCTGAGTGAAAGATGAGACAGGGCCGGAGACCAGGAGACCAGGACACAGGCTTTATTGGAGGAGAAGACCCCTGCCGGGCTGCCTTCCAGAGGAGAAAGAGCACACGTGCTGGGGTGAGAGTGCCTTTTGAGGGGAGGAAAAGGAAGGGACGGGGCTTAGGGCACTCAGCACACGCTGATTGGTGGTGTCATGTAAGGCACATGATTAGGGACCTAGGGACTTAGGCATCGGGGGCTTAGGGTATTTGGCAGGTGCTGATGGGTGGTTCAATGTACAGTCCATATAAGGTGCCTGGTGAGGTGCTCAGGAATGTCCAGGCTGCAGGTGCAGGTTACGTCATACTCCGTCCATCAGTTGGGGGAAGGGAGGCTCTATCACCGAGGGCTTCAGGGAGGGAGTGGCTTTGTCCCCATCGTAGGTGCCCGTGTTTCACAGGCACACGCACGCTGTGGTCAGAATCCCATCCGGGTCGCTGAGGGCAGGCTGTCCTAACCCCAGGGGACCCCTCTCCCCCTCATGGTCTCTGTCAACCGAGGACATAGAGACAAGAAGGGCCGCGGACGGTCACCATGCTGTCCCCGGTTCTGACTGGCGCTGCTCACTGGGACTTGGCACCTGCGTTCTGTGGGTTTTGGGGGTGCCCAAACTGTGCCAGGCCCCGTGACAGTGACACACAGGCGATGCCAAGGCGTGGCCCGCAGCCCGCCCGCCGGGAGCTTACGAGGAGGGAGATGAAACCGCTGGCCAGTCTTGGAGGGAAGCAGTGAGCCCGGGGGGAGTGGGGGGTGAAGGATGAGGTCCCCTGGAGAGGCCTGGGGACAGCGGAGCAGACTTTGTGCTCAGGGAAGGCATTCCAGGTGGGGAACAGAATGTGCAAGGCATCGCCACAAACCTGGTGGCTTAAAGCAACAGAAATGCGTGGTCTCGAGGTTCTGGAGGCCAGAGATCCAAAATGAAGGCGTCCGCAGGCCACACTGCCTGTAGAGAGAGCCTGTCCCTGCCTCTCCCAGCCTCGGGCGCCCCCGGCATGCCTTGGCTTGTGGCCCCATCACTCCAGCCTCTGCCTCCGGGTCACGCGCCTCCTTAGACAGCGTCTCTTATAAAGGCACTCGTTGGTCACCCAGAACACGGTTCTCTCCCCAGAGTCCTGAATCTAATCACATCTTTTGCCAGTGAGGTGTGGCTCCAGGTCCCGGCAGCGTGGAGCTCATTGTGGGCACAGCCTGCGTGGGTGCAGGGCTTGGGGGAACTCGGGGTTGCAGGTGGCTCTGAGAGGGGCAGGCTCTCGGCCAGAGGGCAGGCTGAAGAGGCCACAGTCACAGAAGTGGGGACAGTGGACAGTGGTGGCTGCGGGACAAGCAGGCGTAGGTATCTGCAGCGCACAGCGCGAGGTCGACAGGACCTGGGCTCCCGCTGGACCCTGGTTTTGGCCGAGCGCCCACGGTCTCTAACCCCCGAACCTCGCCGGGCTTTCGGCATGCGTTGGGTTTTTCTGAACGACTCTTAGAGACTCTCCTAGGCTTACCGATCCCGGGACCGGCCCCTCACTGCTGGAGCAATAGCAACAACCCGGCCCCAGCCACCCCGCACTGGGCAGCCAGCGGCTGCTCCCCCGGCCTCGGGACACGTCAGCTTCCAAGTCCAAGCCTGTTGTGCTTCCCTTGTCCCGCCCACTTGGAGTGCTGACTGCTACAGCAGGAGGCAGGGGGGCTCAGTCTGATTTCCAGTCCTGTGTCTCCCCCTTCCTCGCGGTGTGACCTTAGACAGGTTGCTTAACCTCTCTGTGCCCCAGTTTCCCCATCTATAGAATGGAGATGACAATACCTCCATCACAGTGGTGTTACGAGAATCAAAGGGGTTATTATTACATCTTAAAACGCACACACACACACACAGTGCCTGCTTGGGCTGTGATTACGGCTCTGACCTCTAATTCCATACCCTGTGGTTTCTATTGGAGGCTTAGGCCAGAGCCGGGACGAGGAGGTGGGCGTGTGTCCTGGCAGGATTAGTGCTCCAAGTGACGGAGGAGTCTGCGGAGCTGGTGCCCCCTGCGCCCTCCAGACCCCTCCACGTGCCACCCTCTCCCCGGGCGGGAGCTGCCCTGCAGACCCCCGTGCTCACCTCAATGGACTCCACACCCTCCGGCCAGTGGGAATTGCCCCTAGGCCGCCTCAGCCCCTTCCTGTCCCTCAAGGAAAGTCACAGCTCCTCTGTGGCAGCTTCAGGCCCTCCGGGACCCGCCCCCTCCCTGCCCTCCTGCTGGCCCAATCAGGTGGCCGACATCTGGCCACACCCCTGCAGACTGTCCCTGACATAGAGCTCCAGGCCAGCTGCCCGTCTGAGGCCTCGGGCCGAGGGACAGACAGAGGGGGAATGTTTGGGCCCTGCTTGGACCCTCTGCAGCCTCCAGGAAGACACTCCGCCTACCCTCCTGCAGGGAGAGCTTAGGTGAAGATGATGATGGAGAAACGCTTTCTCTGCCGGTACCTTTTTTCTTTCTAGCTTTGTACAGAGTGTAAAGAGGAAAGAGACGTATGATTATACCCATTTGACAGAGAGCGGAGCCATCAGAATTGGCTGCAGCCACTGTATGAATCACAGTGAACATGTGTGAGTGCGGACGAGAGCTCAGACCTCCTTCTGGGGAGGGTCCCATTACGGTTCCATCTCGCAGATGAGACCACTGAGACTGGATGACACATGGTCCTTAGACGGTGGTCGGAAAATACGCTGGCAGAAGAAGGGAGAGACACTCTGAGAGCTCGTCACAGGATGGGCTCCCAACCCCAAAGGCAGCCCCTCCCCTCTGCTCCAGGCCCTGCCCTGCACCCCCACTCATACCATGTGATGGGGAACCCAGCTGGACCCCCAATTCCCCTCTGGACTCCAAGTTCACGGCTGGCCCCCAAATGGAGGATACACTAAACCTGACGCCCCCTGCACCCCCGACCCCCAGGTCCTGAGTTCGGGCCTTTCTCATTAGTGGGTGAGTCATACCAGCAGAGTGGCCTTGGGCAGCGCCCCGACTCTTCCGGGCCTCAGTTTCCCCTCCCATAAAATGAGGGGTTGGGTTGCAATAACTTAATTCCCCTCCAGCTGAGAAAACCCCCCTGACTTGGGTCACTGTCACCACCACAAGTACGACCCGATGGGTCAGCACCGAGGACAGAGGGCATTGGAGGTCCACGAGGTACTGCCCAGTTCCAGGGGGAGAAACGCCGGCCTTTGTCATTTATCCGGCCCTCCCCCGCCCAGCTTTCCAATATTGCCCCGCGCCAACTGAACCCCGGGTCTCCGCACAGCCGTAGCTCCTGTTAAATTATTCAGCTGGTAAATGATGAAAAGCACTTTGCCAAAGTAAAGAACCACAGGAAGGCCAAATCCTAATAGCAGCGCTATCACTGTCCGCTCGAATTAATTATTGGATTTTTTAAAAGCCCACAGATGGGCGAAGGCAATTCATTCACGCTCAGTGGAGCCAGGGTCCCTGGGAGAGTGGCTAAAATTCACGGGGCCCCCGGGGGGTGCTGGAGGCAGCTCTGTGCGGGGCTGAGAGGCACTGGCAGATGCGGGTGGCAGCTGGGTGGGACCTAATGGGCCTTTTCTGTCTGTACTGTCTCCATCCCGCGGCTGGGGCTGGGGCCGGGGTTTGGGGAGACATGGGAGTGAGAGAGCGCGAGGCTGACCCGGCCCCCTCTGAGCTGAGCTCCGGCTGCTGGCGGGGGCGGGATTCTTTTTCAGACGTCCACCCTGTGTGTCCTCTCCCCTCTTTCTCAGGTCCAGCTGGGGCATGGGGGTGAGTTCCTCATGATCAGATTTTCCAAAAGATTGAATCTTTACCCCTCGAGGTCTAGTTCTCCTAATTTTGGACCAGAGTCACTCTGTAATGCAAGGCCTGTCGCCCTGCCTTCCAACACAGAGGACTTGGAAAGAGTGGGGTCGCTTGAAACAGCTGGACGGGGCGAAGGGCTGGGAACCGCACACCCGAGTCCCCAGGCTCCAGGCTTGGCTAGGGCACAGGGCACGTGCCTTCCCTGGTGTCTCTGTGACCTCCATCCTGGTCAGCGTTGCTGCCACCGTCCTCGCCACTCGCCCCATCAGCTCCTTCCAGTTTGCTCTGAGCAGAGACTCTAATCACCAAATGTACTAGAATGACATTTTTAAAAAAAGGAGGAAGGCCCTGGCTGGTGGGGCTCAGTGGATAGAGCATCGGCCTGCAGACTGAAAGGTCCCGGGTTCGATTCTGGTCAGGGCACATGCCCGGGTTGCAGGCTTGATCCCCAGTGGGTGGCCTGCACGAGGCAGCCAATCAATGATTCGCCCTCATCGTTGTTGTTTGTATCTCTCTCTCCCTCTCCCTTCCTCTCTGAAATCAATAAAAATATCTATATAGATAAAAGCCTAAGCAACCGTTATGACCAGAACGGCTAGAATGACTGGTCACTATGACGCGCACTGACCACCAGGGGGCAGACACTCAGCGCAGGAACTGCTGCCAGCCCACAGGCCCTTATCACCAATGGGGCCTGCTGGCCAACCTCCCAGTCCCTCCCCTCAGCTGGCAGGTCCAGATCACCTGATCGGGGCTGGGCCCCAGGCTGGGATGGAGAACGGCGGAGGGTGAGGGAGGTGGGGGTAGGGGGTGGCTACGGATGTGGGTCAGGAGGGAAAGAGGAGGCGGGGAGGCGGGAACCTGATCGGCCCTGATCACAGGCCAGGCCTAGGGACCCCACCTGTGCATGAATTTCGTGCACCGGGCCTCTAGTATTTTTAAAGAAGAGTAAGGGGGCTGCAATCGTGTCCCCTAAAAATTCATGTCCACCTGGAACCTCAGGGTGTAACTGTGGAAACTGGGTCTTTGAAGATGTAATTGGTTGCGGATCTTGGGATGAAATCACCCTGGGTTTAGGATGAGCCCTAAGTCCAATGACGGGCCCAGTGTCTCCTCAGGAGGCAAAGCGAGGACATGGAGGCACAGAGAAGTCAGGAGTGGGCGGAGCCGAGTGCGCAGCCGCAGCTGGGGGGCCGGGCTGCCGCCGGCCCGCTCTGTTGACACCTGGGTTTTGGACTCCAGCCCCCAGAACCCGGGCAGAAGGTGTTCCTGTGGTTTCAAGCCACCCGGTTTGAGGTCCTTGGTGATGAAAGCCCAAGGAACCGTTACAGAAGTCCCACCGCCCCAGTCGCTCACTTAATGCTTCTGCACTGCAGAGCTTAACCCGTTACATATTTCAGCATCACATACATTCTTTTAAGTCACTCTTTAGAGCGTGCAAAGCAACTCCCAAGCGTGAATTTCCGTGCTTCAAGCTGGTAGCTGAAGGTGTGCACCTGCTGGGAGCCGCTGTCCTTGCCCCGGGCTGTCCCAGGCACTCCCAGGGCCCTGGCCCCAGCCTCACCCGGGGCGGCAGCTCCCTCCCCTCCAGGCCAGCGCCCGAGCCTGCATCTCAGAGCTGGGGTGGGACTCAGAGAGCATTCGTCCAGGGCCGTGGTTCTCAAACTGGGGTACCGGGACCAGTGGCATCAGCTTCACCTGGAACGTAGACCTGCAGATGCTCAGGCCCCACCCCGGACCCGCTGGACCCGAGATTCGGTTCGACAAGCCCTCGGGCGGCTCCCGCACACTCAGGTTTCAGAAGCGCAGGGTCCGGTTTGCAAACTGGAATTCTGCACACGGGCTCCACTGGACACGCAGACGGCTCGTTTCTCTGCATCTTTTCGTTGCGTTTAGTGATGGGGGATGTGTGAGAGCCAGAGCGCTCACAGCACACCCAGATCTCCCACTTTCTCTGGTCCTTTTTGTATCCCCACTGGAAGGTACGTCCACTGATTTGAGAGAGAGAGGAAGCCAGAGGGAGAAACATCGATGGAAGAGAGCAGCATGGCTCAGCTGCCTGCCTGGACCAGGGGTGGAACCCACAACCCAGGTATGTGCCCTGACCAGGAATCGAACCTGCAACCTTTGGGTGTGCGGGACGACCGAACCGAGCCGCCCAGCCGGGGCGCCTGCTTTCTTTTGAAGAGTGGTGTCAGCTACCAACCAAGGCATTCCCACATGGCAACCGTGGGCAACAACGGGACAATGGCTGCGCGCCTCTGCCCGCCTCTGCCCGCCTCTGCCCGCCTCGCCCCTGCCTTGGATGGGTCTGTGCGTCACTCACCTGGGGCCATCTAACCCGCTTGGCCCCTGTAGGCCCTTGAGCGTGAGACCCTAATGGCACCCGACACCTCATTTTACAGGTGGGGAAACTGAGGGACAGACCAGGGAATGAGCCACAAACAGCATCGGCATGTTTGTACTCCCGCCCCCCTCCCGCCGCCCAGAAGGCTTTGCAGGTGTTAGAGGAAAAGGGAAGGAGCTCACGGCTGAGGTCAGGAACCCGTGCCCGCGCCCCGCGGGCGGAGGCGAGTGTGGGAGGCGTGGCGAGGAGAGGCCGCAGACACGGAGGGCACAGAGGGCTGTGACACCAGGACAGGGACGCGTGGCGACGAGATGGGAAGACAAGGCCCGCGCTGCTGACGGGAATGTACAACGGTGCCCCCCGCCGCACCCCGCCGGACCCCGCAGGGCCGCTCCCGGGGGAGGATTAGAACACGGTCCCCCAGAAACGGTGCGTGAGTGCGAATGACAGCCCTGATCACAAAGCTGGAACGTGGGAACAGCCCGATGTCCCGCGCTGACACGGGCAGGTCACAGAACGACACACGACACCCGCAGCGACGCAGCCGGGCCTCACCGGGGTGCTGCGCGAGAGGCCACGCTTCCCGCAGGGGAGCCCCCGGAACAGGCAAACCCACGGAGACGGAGAGGAGGTGGGGGAGGGGGCGGGGCGGGCCGGGGGAGGGGCGGAGGGTGCCGCCGAGATAGTGTCCACTGAGGCAGGCGAGAGTGGCCCGGCCCGGGAACATAATACACCCGGTGCCTCGTGTGCTTTTGGCGGTGAGTGCTGTGCAGGTGAATTACAGCTCAGAGAAAGGGGCGTGGGCAGCTCCCAAAATGCTTGCTTGGCGGTGGCGGTGGCGGTGGCGGTGGCGGTGGTGGTGGCGGTGGGGGCGCAGAATGACTCTGAGGCACGGGATGCTCATGGCTGACACTCATGGCATTCACATGACAGGCTCCGTGTTAAGGCTTTACAGGGATTAGCGTCCTCGAGATGGATGTGTGCAGTCAGGCCATGGTCAGAGCCCTTCCCCACCTGTGGCTCGGCCCAGACTCAAACCCGGAGCCCCTGCTCTGCCACTGTGGCAGCCAGCTTCGGTAACGCTGGGGCTGTGTGTGCATGTGGGCGTGCACATGTATGCGCGTGTGTGTGCACTTATGTGTGATTTGTGCGTTGTGTATGTGTTGTGCATATTTGTATATGCACGTGTGTACTGTATGTGCATGGTCCATGTGTGTGTACATGTGTTGCGTGTATGCACATGCCATGTGTGCCTGTGTGTGCGTGTCTCGCACACCCTCGAGAGGAGCCTGAGCACCTGCTAGGGAGGCTCTGGTCCTGGCTGCGCTGGGTGGTTCCGGGAGGGATGGAGCTGGCCGAGAGGATGACAGCTGGCCGAGAGGATGACAGGGCGAGATGGGCCGGAGACTGGTCAGGACCAGAAGCCCTCCCTGACAGCCCCTCCCCCTGAGCTTCCAGACCAGCCGAGGCCCAGCTCCGCCAGAAATCCCCACACACTCAGGCTGGCGCTCTCCACCCCTGAGGCTCCCCTGTCCTCGGCTCAGGCAGTGACAAAGCCTGGAGGCTGGAGGCTGAGGCCAGGTGAGGCAGCCTGGTCCTCCCCTCCCCCCCACCCCAGGCTGAGGCTGAGGCC
The DNA here is from genome assembly GCF_027574615.1 of Eptesicus fuscus. Taxonomy (NCBI): domain Eukaryota; kingdom Metazoa; phylum Chordata; class Mammalia; order Chiroptera; family Vespertilionidae; genus Eptesicus; species Eptesicus fuscus. The sequence goes on along the minus strand of NC_072474.1, from coordinate 113,754,004 downwards.
AGGTGAGGCAGCCTGGTCCCCCCTCCCCCCCCCCCCCCCAGGCTGAGGCTGAGGCCAGGTGAGGCAGCCTGGTCCCCACCCCGCCCCCCAGGCTGGAGGCTGAGGCCAGGTGAGGCAGGCTGCCCCCCCCCCCCCAGGCTGAGGCTGAGGCCAGGTGAGGCAGGCTGGCCCCCCCACCCCCCCCAGGCTGGAGGCTGAGGCCAGGTGAGGCAGGCTGGTCCCCCCACCCTCCCCAGGCTGGAGGCTGAGGCCAGGTGAGGCAGCCTGGTCCCCCCCCCCCCCCCCCCAGGCTGGAGGCTGAGGCCAGGTGAGGCAGCCTGGTCCCCCCCCCCCCCCCAGGCTGGAGGCTGAGGCCAGGTGAGGCAGTCTGGTCCCCCCAGGCCTCTCTCCTTGGGTGTGGACGGCCGTCTTCTCCCGCCTTCCGTGTCCTCACATGGCCGTCCCTCCGGGTGTGTCTGTCCTCATTCCATCTTCTAAGGACACCCGTCGCATTGGATCAGGGCCACCCTAGTGACCTCATTTTAACTTAACCACCTCGCATCCCCAGCCGCAGCCGCAGCCTGTGGTCCGGGGTCAGGACTGGGACCTGTGAGGTTTGGGGGTGGGGTACACAACTCAGCCCGTGACACGGGAGAAAACAGCTTCCGAAGACGGCGTGGGCTCTAAGCCACACAGGCCGGGCCACACCTGGCGCTGGTCCCCTCCCTGCTGTGGGCCAGTCATTCCTCTCCCAGACCGGTCCCTCCTCTGAACGGTCAGTCACAGGAGAGTCCAGAGGGTGCCCTCAGGTTTTCTGCCACTGACAGCCCCCTGCACAGCACGCGCTGCATGAGGAACACGCCCGCGGGTGTGGATCTCCAGATGCCTCTCTGACCCCTGCACCCCCGCCCGGCCGTGCGAGTGAGGGAGGCACCCTAATAGCTGCACACTACCTGCAAGGAGACAGAGGCTTACCAAGGTCAAGTCCTTGCTCAAGGTCGCCTAGCTGGGAGGTGGGGGTGGGCAGCCGGCTGGGGGGGGGGTCAGGTATGTCTGTGCCTGCCCTCTGCCCTCTGAGCTCTGGGAGGGCAGAAACAGGCTGATTGTCGCCCCCAGTCCCAGCAAGGGGCCTTTGTGAAATAGCTTCTCCACCCTCTGCCTCAGGCGGGAGGTGGGGGTGGGGGTGAGGTGGGGGTGGGGGAGGGGGAGGGGGAGGGCCAAGACATTTGCTTTGTGCTCCGTGTCATCCTGGCCTCCAGAGGTTGTTTCTGAACCTCCGACAATGACCCCTGAGTGTGAAATGAAAACACTTTACTGGCAAAAGAAGCGACCGTTCGACTGTTCGACTGTTCGACTGTTCGACTGTTCGACCGTTCGACCGTTCGACCGTTCGAGGGAGCGGGAGGCTGGGCGGGATGGGCTGCTCCGCTCACATACAGCTGTTTCCCCACAGCTGGATGGTGCGGCCCCGTCACCTGCTCCTGATGCCACGGGGCGGCGGGTACGTCTCGGCTTTCGTCCCTGGAGCTTTTGCTGAGAATCAGACCAGCTCTCAGCCAGGAGCCCGGGGTGGCCCGGCTCGGGGGCTGCCCGCAGATGGGACCTCAGCGAGCCCAGTGTCCCCACGGTAACGGCAGGGCCCCTCGGGGTCCGGAAGCCAGCGTCCTCCAATGTCCGGTGTGGGGAGGGGGACCCCGTCTGCCTGGGGTTCACCAGTCGCAGGCGCTGTTCCCAGGGCACGTCCTCTCCCCCAGCCTCCACAGCTGGGCGGGGGGGGGGACAGGGGGGGGGGGGACAGCACTGCTGCCCCTCTTACAGCAGCGGGAAGTCATCAAACACAGATCTGAACCGAGCACAGCTCACCCCAAACCACGCTGTCCCCACCTCGTCCCACGGGCCCGACCCCCGCCCAGAGTTCAGAGACTGGAGGCCCCTTTCCCTCTCCGGAGACCCGACAGACAGCCCCCCCCCCCCCCCCCCCCCCCCCGCTTCCCGGAAACCTGCCCGCAGGCGCAGCCGCACACGCCTGCAGGGTGCGTGTTGTGTTGTCCCCGAGTGACTGGGGAAGCCACAGGACCTGCCGGGGGTCACCGGCCCGGGTCAAAGGGCAGACGCAAGAAAGCGTGGACTTGTTTCTACCGCCCTCAGCGCCGCTGTGCAATACACTCAGGGCGCTGTCCTCCCTCCTGGGGGTCAGGCCGGCAGCTTTAGGGAGCCTGGTACCCCCCTCCCCAGAGGCTCATAAATGTGATAGAGAATTTCCTACAGAGGGGGTCCCCCTGGGCCCCAGGACTGAGACTGCTTCCCACAGTCGGGCCTTAAGGCCAACTATTCCCCTCGGGGCCTCCCCCGCCCCCCCCCCCGCCCCGCCCCGCCTCTGCCCACCACGATCCGTGCCCAGCGACCCCATCCATGCCTGTCTCCGTGCAGGGGGCGAACAGAGCCAGGCCGTGGTGCAGCAGTGGGCGCGGGCAGCCTCCGCTCGTAGGTGTCTGGCGTCCAGTGGTGAGACAGGTCTGAAAACCAGGGAGGGCGGGACCGTGCCGCCTGCTCCGTGTCCCTCATGCTTTCCTGGGACACCGGTGAGAGCACTGATGCTGGGATGTCGTCAGCCCTCAGGAAGGAAATAAATGAGCAAGTGACGCCCTGTCTTACGCCCCGTCCTCCACGCTGGGGAGGAGAATGCTACCTGGTCAGGCTTCTGGGGGAGCATGGGGGGCTCAGGTGGGCGAATGAGCTTTGTGATCTGCCCGTGCTTTGAAAATGCAGGTGCCCAGGCCCCGGCTCTGCTCACGGTGAGGGCTATGCCGCCATCTGGTGGCTGGACGGAAACCCCACACGAAACAGCCAGCGCGGGGCTAGGTCTCCGGGTCAAGTGGAAAAGAGGGCACGTCTGTGGAGCCCCGCTGTGCGCTGTCTGCCACCCCAGAACTGTGCGGGCCTTCACCAACACGCCGGGCTGGAGGAGCGACGGCACTGTACGTGGGGACTCAGAGTGTCGATGTTAACACTTTTTCTGTTTAAAAGGAAAGACAATTTGCTACGTGAAAAGGCAAAGAAGTGACTGACAGTGTTTCAGCGGTGCATTGATTTGTGTCTGATCGGAGAGGCACCGTCTGGAAGGAAATACCGAGATGGAACAGAGCATCACCTCCCTGGGTGTTGAAGGGGGTCAACGAGAACGCACATGACACATCCGACAGTTCGCCGTCCCAGCCGGGCGCCCGCACACCCCCCAGCCTCGCCGTGGGAGGAGGGAGGAAGGAGGGACAAGTTCACAGGAGACCTAGGTTCTCCCCTAACTGGCTGCGTGGCTCTGTGCAAGGCGCTGTGCCCCTGACCTTGGGCTCTGTCTGCTGCCTGGGCCTCGCTGGGCTGAGTGCAAGGGCTGGTGGGAAAACCAAGAGTCCAACCTGAATCTGACGTCAAAGCTGGCACTCTCATCTGCAGCCATGCTGCTTTTCTAAGAAACCCCGCCCCCCCCCTCCCCCGACGTCTCACCGGTGGCCTGTAATTCTGAGTCAGAGCGAGAAATGACAGGGTTTGGGATGCTTTCATTCTGGTCCTTCGTGCAGCTTTACAGGCAAGCACCTTGCTTGTGCCACAGGTAATGCTTTTCACATGCAGGTCCTGTTTTGAAACCACAGGGCAGGACTCAGTCCCCCACAGGCAGCAGGTGTGCGGGGGGGGGGGGGGGGGGGCGGCGGGGGGAGGGGGGATGTGTTTAGGAAGCCGACAAGCGGCCGGACCTGGGCAGCAGAGCCGTGGGCGAGGGGTCATGGGACGCTTGGAGTTACGGAGACGCTCATCTCAGACTAGAAGAGAAAACCAGAGAAGGCGGAGGCTCAGAGCCCGCCACGGCCTGGCCAGCGAGGGGCAGCCAGGACGCGCTCAGTTCTGATGGCGTCTGAAGCCCACTGTCCCAGGATGGCCGGGCAGAACCAGGACCTGTCCTTAAAGGGGGAGCCCTTCCTTTTGTTACTACTACGTCTTTAGGTTAATAAAAATGCTGGAGGAAACACATTACATAGCAAGGCAAGTTTCATTTATTCCAATTAAATTATAGTATGAGTTTCATATACAAATAAAATCTGTAAATAGAAAATGCTATAAATTTCAATCACGTAAAAATACTTGTATTATACATATGTGTGTGTATATATATGTTTTCCCTTTAGCATGACCACAATGTACAGCAGCTGCCCCCAAGTCCACACGCCATCATGCCAACGAGTCAGTGGACGGCTCCCCAGCTCCCCTCTGGCGTCTGCTTCTACAGTGAGCCGGGCCTTTCCGCCCAAGCCCCACGCTCAGGCGGGTCCCAGTTACCGGCTGTCAGGAGGGACCCGCCCCCGTGCCAGGCTGTGAGAGGGCGGCGCAGGGGCGGCTGCCTCCTGGACACCGGCCTCCGGGACCAGCGTCCGCAGCTGAGCGGTGTCACAGTGTTGGTGTCACTGGCCCAGCGCCACGGCACCAGCGTCGCTGGCGTGGCAGCGAGGCGCCGGCATCACTGGTCCAGCTCGCCCTCGTTCTGCAGCGTCTTCATCGCCAGCCCCCACAGAGTCATGCTGGAGAAGAAGGGCCCTTCGGCGTTCCTGTGCGCCGCGCCCGACGCCCGGCTGCCCAGGGGGTCGCCACAGTGATTGTCCAGAGTGGCCAGAGACGGGCGGCCGATGGCCATGCTGTCCGTGGGCGGCGGCCCGTCGCCGGGGGAGGCGGCGGCGGCCGAGTGAGCGAAGGCCTGAGGCTGCGTGTGCTGCCCGGGGGCCTTGGCGAGTTTGCCAGGGTCCGCACTGAGCTTCCCCGGGTGGCCGAGCCCACGTGGCTGAGGCGTGGACCGGAACTTACAGTAGGGGCCGGCAGAGTGGCCGTCAAATTCTGTCTCGGGCTCGTCCACCGGGTGGATGGGGAGCTTCACAGACACGGGCATCAAAGCCACAGACACGTCCTGGGAGAAGGAGTCGGAGCCGGGAGCCCTGTCCAGGTTGGAGGCCTTGAAGGCGTGGGCGAGCTCCCGCAGCGCGTCCCGGCCCCCGTCGTCCGCGCGGCAGTGCATCCGCCGGTGCCGCCGCAGCACAGCCGAGCGGGTGAAGCACTTGTCACAGATCTCACACGTGTACGGCTTCTCCCCGGTGTGCGTGCGGACGTGCCTGCGGAGGTCCCCGGACCCCCCGAAACTTTTCCCTGCACAGAGAGAGGGGTCATCTCAGAGGTGGGCATTGGGACGAGAGTGGAGTGGAGCCTGCCACCACCCGCTCTGCCAGTCTCTCCCCTCTGCCCCCTGGGTGTGGGGCCTCTCAGTGCCAGCCTCCTGGACCCTATCTGCCTGCACAGGAGCCCCCGCTGGGCAGGCAGCGGCCCGCCCTGCCGGCTGGTGGGTGCTGGAAAACCCTGCCAGTCTCGTCTAAATTTCTGCGAACCTAGAGCAGCCGGTCTATCACAAGAAACACTCCCCTCACGGCATCTGTGCACGCAGCTCTCACTACAACTCTGCCCGTTTCCCCGGGTTCCAGTTCCTTTCCCTGCGCACAGCATCAAGGTGGGGATTTGTTCCCACAGTCAGAGTTGGTAAGGGGTCAATAACCTTACAGAAGTCATACGTCATTACAAAGGAGTGAACACTACGCACGTATGTACACGGATGTTTAACTGCTCCCTCGTCTGCATGTCACTATCTGAGTTCTCGGCTCTCCAGCCCTGGTCAAGCAAAGGTGGGCTATCTAAAAAAACTGCCTTTGAACAAAACTAGATGTCGATGCCCACGTGTTATATTCTGGGGGCTTTTTCTGTTAACCTAAAAATAAAAGGCCTTTCAAAGCAGGAGGCAACTGGCATTTAAGTGAGACCTGTTAAGAATTCAGGAAGCACCGAGAGGCAGAAGCCTGCCTGTGTTCTGATGGGGGACAGGCGATGGCGTGTACGAGAAAGGGAGGGGACAGGGACATCATGGAGGGAAGGCGCTGCTGCTGGTGCAGACCAGCTAACTCAGGGGCGCTAACTCTAAGCCAGGTTTTTAATTTTCAGTCCAGTGGTCACCAGACCAGCAGTTAGAACAACCGCGTCCTTGTCTCTGCAAACGGTTCCCTGGACAGTGTGGCCCTGGGCCCCGTCCAAAGTTACCACACGGGACGGGAGGGGAAGGGAGGGGACGGGACGGGACGGGACGGGACGGGACAGGCGGCCTGGTCTGTGCGTCACTCACCGCAGGCCGTGCAGCTGTAGGGCCGCTCCCCCGTGTGCCGGACCCGGTGCCTCACCAGCTTCCTCTGCATGTTGAAGGACTTCCCGCACTCGTCACAGGTGAACACCTTGTCAGCCGTGTGTGTCTTCTTGTGCTCCTTCAAGTTGCTGAAGTTACTAAAGCCTGGAGAGACCACGACAGGGTCAGCGCATGGCCCGCACCCTCCAGGCAGTGCCCCCGGCAGGAAAGGAAAGCGCAGCCATACCTCGGCCACAGGTGTCACACAGGTGCGGCTTCTCCCCCGAGTGGATGACGATGTGACGCTGGACGTCCCCCGAGGCTGCAAACCTGCAATGGATGTGAAATGCAGCTGAGAGCCTGGGCAGCGCGAGGCACGGAGGGCAGCTGCCCGCCTTCCTGGGTGTAATCAGAGCGCCTGACTTCATGGAAACGGGCATGAAAAGTATCTTTACCTTTCCCCCTTTAAAGGAAAGTGGTGAATAATGCAGGGTTGTGTTTGTAAAACACTTTTTCTACCTAGCTGCCTCCATCTCCTTCAGAGACGGCCACCGATGGCTCAGCTTAGGGAGCCATTCCCGCCCAGGCCTGGGACTGGAAATCCAGGCGTATTCCTTCCCACCACACTAGAGCAGTGGTCGGCAAACCGCGGCTCACGAGCCACATGTGGCTCTTTGGCCCCTTGAGGGTGGCTCTTCCACAAAATACCACGGCCTGGGCGAGTCTATTTGGAAGAAGTGGCGTTAGAAGAAGTTTAAGTTTAAAAAATGTGGCTCTCAAAAGAAATTTCAATCATTGTACTGCTGATATTTGGCTCTGCTGACTAATGAGTGTGCCGACCACTGGCCTAGAGGAATGACAACAGGGAGGCACGTGAGGCTGGGAAGGTTTGACTTCTTGGTTTCTACCACCTGCAGAGACACCCGTTTTCCTGGGACTGAGTCACAAGCAGCCCCCTGGTGTTCCCACCGCGCCCCACTTCCTGCACAGGCGACTGACTGGGCCAGGGCCGGCTCTCCCTCCCGGCCCCGAGCCTGCATGCTGCCGTCACACACTCACAGAGCAGGTGGCCGACAGGCGCTGCCTGGATGGACGGCGAAATGAACGGCTATAAAGCCATGTGACTGGTACGGTCCTGGCTGGTGCCTGGTGTCCAGCGTGACCATCAGGGGAGAGCAGTGGACTCCGATACCTGACCCCCTGAGCGGGGGGCCGGCCAGCGGGCGGCTGTGTGCACGCCGGAGGGACCCTCTCCTCACTGCACCTCCCACCACAGTGAGACTGCGCCAAGTGCCCTGGGCTGAGCTCCGCCTGCCTTCCTGCTGCCGGTTCCCACAGCCTGAGGCCGGGCTGGGCAGCCAGGCTGCAAGGCTCACGTCCCTGCTGGGCACTCACCTCTGTGGGCGTTCATCTGTTTTCATGGCCATTTTTAGAAAGAATGGACATTTCAGTGTAAAATCACTCTGTGTCATGTAAAATCCCATTTCTAAGACTTCTGTCCTGGGTGTTCCTTCTCTGAATGACCGTCCTTGCCCCTTTGTTACTCATGTGTCACATGCAAGGCTCCGCAGAGGGTCTGATGGGCCTGCGCTCCTCCGTGGAGCCCTACGCGGCTTGCGTGCGAGCACGCAGCGCACTGCCTTCCATGGAGACCAGAGCAGAGGGGTCCCTACAGGCGGGGGACAGCCCGGCACTGACCTCTTGCCACAGACTTCGCAGATGTAGGGTTTTTCACCAGAATGCCGACGCAAGTGAGTCTGCAAGTTACCTGCCTGCAACAAAAAGAAGCAAAAGCATGCCAGTAACGCAAGGGTTTTTGAAAAACAGGTCCCATCCATTCAAATGGAAGCCTGGCAGATCCAATAGGCCCCAGTCCACCTTCCAAGGGAGACTAGACACACCACTCAGAAGGAGCCACGTGCAAGAGGAAGGACTGCCCAGTTCTAACGGGGGGTCCGCCCCCCGTTTCCTCCCGTGCTCCTGGGCCAAGGGCTGCGTTGGCTGTCCCCTCGCGGGCCTGCCCTGGGCGCTTCTCTGAAACGGGCGACACAGGGCAGGGTGCTGTGGAGGTTGCCAAGCTTGTACTTTAAACAGACCTTGATGTATTATGTCACATAGTTTTAAACTTGGACCATCTATTTGCAGGTAGCGCTTGCACGTGGCTACTCCCTGCTCGCTGTTTCTCCCTGAGAAACATGCCTTGGTTATAAAGGTCAGAGCTCCCCGAGCAGCACCCCCGCTGCAGCGGCTGCTCTGCGTGGCGGGCTGTCACGCTGTCGTGTGCAGAAGTGCAATCAGGAGTCACTGCAGCCCTCCAGGGCGGGGACTCCAGGCTCCTGGTTTCTGACACCAGCCGGCTTTACCCAGACGCCTTGTTTAGGTGGAGGCCCGGAGCAGGCTGCCAGTGCTCAGCACAGGCCATCAATACGAAACTGCCCGCAGCGAGGCTGCGACTGCAGATGCCTCAGACGTTAAGCACTCGGGCTACTGCTTCCAACTCGGACGCGGAGGCAGAATTTCCCACTGCGGAGACTTCAGTTAGCAGTCTCGGTCTGTCACACCCCTACTTAATTTTTTATAGAGTCTGTTAAAAGTAAACACTGAAATAAGTGAGGATACCCACGGGAAACAAAGCTCGGGCATTATGCACAGAATAAGCCAAGAAGGGGGAGTGAACAGTAATACTGCACCCGGCTGGGTCTGGCTTTGTAAATCTGCATTTTTTTAAAAAATACTTTTTTACTAGAGGCCTCGTGCACGAAATTCAGGGCATGGGTAGGGTCCCTAGGCCTGGCGGGCGATCAGGGCCAATCAGGGCCAATCAGGGCCTTCCAGCTGCCAGCTGGGGCCTCCCTTTGTTCCGCACTGCCCCCTGGTGGTCAGCACATGTCATAGTGAGTGATGGAACTCCAGGTCTCCTGGTCGAACTCCCGAGGGGACAAATTGCTTATTAGGCTTTTATATATATATAGATTGATTTCAGAGAGGAAGGGAGAGGGAGAGTTAGAAACATCAACGATGAGAGAGAAACACTGATCTGCTGCCTCTTGCACTTGCCCTACTGGGGAGTGTGCCCTTAACAGGAATCAAACCCGGGACTCTTCAGTCCACAGGCCGACACTCTAGCCACTGAGCCAAACCAGCTAGAGCTAAATCTGCAGCTTTTTAAAAAAATTAAATGCAAAAGACAGTCCACGGTGACAGGTTTGAAAATGGGTCTGAAGTCCACCTGTGGGTGGAAACGTACAAACGTACAGGAACAGAAACTGGTCGGGATTTTGTTATGACACGGAAGTCTTTCTGTCTGTCAGACACTGAGAAACATGGTATCATACCCTACCTTTTAGAATATGATGCATATGGTTTACACAAACTCAGGTTTATTTTAGGTAACCAAAGAAAAAGAACTTGGCAAAATATTGGGCAATACCCAGCTTTTAACAGAATGACTATGAATAACAATAATAAAGTGACCGCCCAGCCAGTGTGGCTCAATGGTTGAGTGTTGACCTATGAACCAGGAGGTCACGGCTCAATTCCTGGTCAGGGCACATGACAGGGGTTGTGCAGGAGGCAGCTGATCAATGATTCTCTCTCATCATTGATGTTTCTATCTCTCTCCCTTCCTCTCTGAAGTCAATAAAAATATATTAAAAAAAATAACAGTATGAAGCGACAAATGCTAGTAGCAATATATATCTGGTCTACTTAGGCCTTCACACACATTATCATGTTACCCTTAGTAACTGGCACTGAAATCTATTTTCTAGATGAAAACGAGGTTCAGCTAAGGTGGGCGCTCGTTACTCGGCTGGGCCAGGAATTAATGCCGTGTGTGAGCTGCTGTCTTACCTGCGGGGAAACCTGAGGACAGCACATTTCTGTGGCTAAACTAGCTGGTGTTGAACACTCAGTGTGACAAAGTCACTTTGCCCTCAGGAAACAGCTTGCTGGAGTTACGATAACGATAACGCACCACTGGCTTTGTGAGATGAGTCACTTCCAAATTTCAGAAAAGCTCATCAGTCATGTAACAATTCAAACAGCACTGTCTGCTCAGCTGTTAAATGAGATCCCTCTTTTCCAGCTATTTTGTAAACTATGTATTAAGATGGAAATTGTCTCTGAATCATTCCTAGCAATGCTGCATGTTCCCTCTTTAAGTCAAGCATAACAATTGCTTATTTTCCAAGTAAATATAATAGAATGGTCTTCCACTCAATATTATAATAAGCAGAGTGAAAAAATTTTTAAATGTTTCTTTAGGTATTTAATAGTGGAAATGAATAATGGAAATAATTATCTTTCCCCACAAAAAGGAGCACATATTAGTCTAATAAATGATATAAAAGTACATTAAATAATGGAAAAATTCAGGCAAAAATGTCCAATAATGCATTCAGATAATTTATACCAAATTATGTGGCAACCTGGGGCCCAGATTGTTTGACCTTCGTTATGTTTTTAGTTGTAGTAAACTTTGCTATGCTCTAATTATATGCTAAGGACATAGATCACATCTTAGAAATTACCTATATATAGCTGGATCCATGAAAACTCTGGCAAGAGGTAATAACAATAATAGCTGTCAAGTGCTAAGATGCTACTATGAATGAAGCACTTGACTAAGTTGCAAGCAGTGTTTCATGTAATCATCACAATGTCCTTATAAAGGAGTGTTGTTCCCATTTTACAGAGCAAACTGGGAAGGACTGAGCTGCAGACAGCGTCAGGGCCCGGCATCCGAGGGTGAACAGTGATCTTGTTTCAGAAGGAAAAAGAGGTTCCCACAGCCTGCATTCAAAATGTCCTCCACAACATTGCACCTCTAGGTTCCCTTAGGCCTAGTGCCCAGGTCAGCACACAGCCCATCGGACACAATAAACATTGGCTGGATGAGAGATTTAATCCTCCATCTTAATAAACATCAGCTACAAGGTAGCAACAGCAGGACTGAAAACTGTTTGGTCTGTTGTCCAACATCCTAACATCTACAGTCCCAATGGGAAGGAGACTTCTGTCTGAATGCAGCTCAGCCTAATTTGCAGCCTCCAGATGCAGCACAACATGGTTACTGCATTCCTGAGAGGAGATACTAGGATGGCACCCCCCGGGGGAGGGGTGGGCTGTGCAGAGTCCTCACACTTATAAAAAATGGCATGTTTCCCCAAGGTACAGGGTTTTGTTTACTTGAAAATCATTTTCTCCTGATGTAGACTAGAGTCTTTAAGTTACAGATACCTTCAGAGGCTTCTCTCACAATTCCAATGCATGTCTTATCCTAGCTTATAAAGAGGAAATATGCAAATTGACCATCACACCATCACAAAGATGGCGGTGCCCACAGCCCACAGTCGTGGAGGACATTTTGAATGCAGGCTGTGGGAACCTCTTTTTCCTTCTGAAACAAGATCACTGTTCACCCTCGGATGCCGGGCCCTGACGCTGTCTGCAGCTCAGTCCTTCCCAGTTTGCTCTGTAACACAAAATGGATGCACCCACAATGGAGGCTGAGTTCCCATAACGAGCCTTAAGGAGCAATCAGCAGGGACCTGAGGTTGCGTGGCGCTGGGCCGGGGCAAGGGACCTGAGCCTGTGCCCCCTGCCTGGTGGGGCTTGACAGGGGACCTCAGGCCATGCCTACCGCCCCCAGCGCCAGGCCGGGGGACCTCAGGCCATGTCCCCTGCCCTATACAGGAAACCTGAGGCTGCACTCCCCACCCCGGTGCTGGGCCAGGAGATCTGAGGCCATGAACCCCCGCCCGGGGGGTTTGACAGGGGACCGCAGGCTGTACCCCCTGCTCGGCAAGGCTTGACAGGGGACCTCAAGGTGCGCCCCCTGCCCTGGTGGCTGGGCCAGGGGACCTCAGGCTGCTCCCTCCACCCCGGGCCGGGGGATCTCAGGCCGCGACCCCATCCCGGTGTCGGGGGACCTGAGGCTGCGCCCCCCTCCCAGCGGGGCTTGACAAGGGACCTGAGGCTGCGCCCCCCTCTCGGTACCAGGCTGGGGGACCTGAGGCTGCGCCCCCCTCTCGGTACCAGGCTGGGGGACCTGAGGCTGCGCCCCCCTCTCGGTACCAGGCTGGGGGACCTGAGGCTGCACCCCCCTCTTGGTACCAGGCTGGGGACCTGAGGCTGCACCCCCCTCTTGGTACCAGGCTGGGGACCTGAGGCTGCACCCCCCTCTCGGTACCAGGCTGGGGGACCTGAGGCTGCGCCCCCCTCTCGGTACCAGGCTGGGGACCTGAGGCTGTGTCCTCTGCCCGGCGGGGCTTGACAGGGGACCTCAGGCTGCGCCCTTCACCCCGGCGCCAGGCCAGGGGACCTTAGGTCATGCCACCCAACCTGGCGCCAGGCCGAGGGACCTCAGGCTGTGACCCCGTCCTGGCACTGGGGGACCTGAGGGTGCACTGGGGGACCCGAGGCTGTGCCCCCCGCCTGGCACCGGGCCGAGGGACCTCAGGTTGCATCTCCCATCCTGGCACTGGGGGACCTGAGGCTGCACTTCTCTCCCCCCACCCCCCGGCCCCGCGCCAGGCCAAGGGATCTGAGGTTGCAACCCTCGCTCGGCAGGGCTTGATGGGGTGGGGCCGGCGGGTCTGGATCTCGCCCAATGGGGGTGGGGCCGGTTGGGTCTGGGTCTCACGCGATTTTGAGGCACTGCGGGTGGGCATGGACTTGACTCTAGGTCCCACAGCATGCCTGACTCTGACAGGAGGAAGAGTTTCATATACATTTTACTAATTTTCTGTCATCTCTGACACTTCTATTATAGAGAAAGGGCAAATAACAATATTAAAATATTTCCTCTAATTAACCCCCCTTTAATGTGCACGAATTTCGTGCACCGGGCCACTAGTCTACACTAATAAAAGAGAAAGATGCAAATGGACCGTACCTTCACGATGCCTACCAGCCAATCAGGACTATGCAAATTAACCCAACAAAGATGGCAGGTTAATTTGCATACGCAGGCGCCAAGCGGCTGGGGGCAAGGCGGGATGCTTGTGTCATCGCCATGGCGACAACTTGTGTCATCGCCATGGCGACGACACAGGCATTCAGTACCGCCCCAGCCGCTCCGGGCCTCTGTGCAGCTTGGGAAGGTGGAGAGGCAGCTCTGGCTGGAGCGAAGGTGGTGCCGGCAGCCAGGGGAAGGAAGGCCCATTCTTGCACGAATCTTCGTGCATCGGGCCTCTAGTTTATAATAAAAATCAACACTACTAGGTTTCAGGTTTCCAATTATTAACAATAAATAAAAGTATTCCCACCTGAGAGAAATGTTTCCCACAAATGTTACATTCAAAAGGTTTCTCACCTAAAACAAAACAAAACAACAGCTGGTAAAATCATTTGTATTATCTGCACAACCATCTTCTGTTTAAAATGTTTAAACTATCCCGTGCCCACCATTCAAAGCAGAGACTACGCTCCTCGTCACGAGTGTATGAAAACAGGAGTCCACACCTCTTCCCCATCTCTCGTCCTTAGATAGTGGGCAGGGATGACACACTGAAATCTGTGATTAGTTTTCTCTAAAAAATCAAACTGTGCCTTAGCTGGTTTGGTTCAGTGTATAGAGCATCGGCCTGCAGACTGAATGGTCCCAGGTTCGATTCTAGCCAAGGGCACATTCCCAGGTTGTGGACTCGATCCCCCATGTGGGGCGTGCAGGAGGAAGCCAATCCATGATTCTCTCTCATCACTGATGTTTCTCTCTCTCTCTCCCTCTCCCTTCCTCTCTGAAGTCAATAAAAATATATTTTTAAAAAATAAAATTGTTCTCCAGATATAAACCTATGTTGAAGTCCAACTTAACTTGTTAGCATTCAAACCCTGCCTAGGTTTTGGGCTTGAAAATCAACCAGGTTTGCTGAAGGGCCCAAACCTGTTACAGTCCCTCAGCCCGACTCCTTACTTTCCCATCAGCTCTTAAGAGAACTGGAGTCTCGTTCACACGTGTGAGGTGTGGACATGGCCCAGACCGAGAGGGACCTCCTGAAGGTGGGACAGGGCAAAGCCCTTCCCCTGCATTTGGCCTTGGCTGACCATGCTCCCAGGGGAAAACAAGAGGACATTATGGGAGCCACGTCTGATTTTAGAAACTCTAAGTAATTACACTTTGGTATAGAATAACCTGTGGAGAATGGAACTCTGCCAAGAAACCACAGCAGCCCTGACTACAGTCTCTAGAAAATGACCATTTTAACAGTCTACTTCCAGGTGCCACCTTGAACCTAGGTAACTAATAAACAGGCTGGCAGACCAAGAACCTTCTGTTTCCCCTCCCCCTCCCACAAGTGGTTCACTCTCTTTTAACAATGACAACACCCCTTCCTTCTACATTGCTGGCTGCTAGCTTTCTGGGCTCCTGCCAGGCGACTTTTACTTTTGCTTTTTTCATGAAACTGTTTAATAGCTTCTTCAATGGCTTCTTTCTGGAGCAGGCAGAAAGCTTTTGACTGAATAATTATAATCATATTACTTCTGTATTTTGGGACAACATTTATGTCGGAAATTATGGGGAGAATGGATAATGTTAAGTTAAAGCCCCCATTATGCGATCCAAGAGTTTGAAAAAAGAGGCCACTGGTTATTAAGACTCCCAAGTGGCCAGAATTGATAACCTTCCTCCAGTGGTTCTCAAATGCTTTGCTCTCAGGATCCCTTCACACTCCTAACTGAGAACCTAGTGTGTGCTTATGTGGGCTACATCCGTCAGCACAGTCCATACTAGAAATGAAGACGGAGTGATTTTTAACCCGTGACTAGACATCTCACTGGCTACCCGAGTGATGACAGCCTTTAGCTGACTCCACTGCACTTGTGGGAGAAGACAGACAAGGCAAGTAACATCCTACATGGTGACAGAAATAGTCCGGCCTCACAGACCCTGCGAGAACTCCTCAGATAGTAAGTCGAGGACCACTGCTCTCTCAATAGAGTATTTACATCCATGTGAGCATTTCTGCCATAATGGATGACATTATTGTTCAAAAGAACAAACAATTTAATTTTTAAAGCTAAACAGACACGTTTCTCAAAAATTATACTGATCATGAGGCCCTAGGAAATTTAAGCAAATGGAATGACCTAAATTAAGTTTTTTTTCAGGGCAAAACTGAATCAGTGATACTGCCTTCATATGAAGAATACTTCTGAACTACTAGTAACAATAAAGGTAATACTTTATATATTCAAATACATTACAATTTATAAAGGGCTTTCATAAATATTTAAGTAAGTCTCTCTCCACAATGCACTGGGGTGGTAAACACCTAGACCAGTGATGGGCAACCTTTTGAGCTTGGTGTGTCAAACTTCGCCAAAAAACTGAGCATAACTCAGGTAGTGTGTCACTTTGAGGAAAAAACTAACTCCAAGACTCTAGTCGCAAATGTTTCATCCTCAGGAGCAGCAAATGTTTCATCCTCGGCATGCGGCCGCGTGTCATCAGAAATGGCTACGCGTGTCAGTGCTGACACGCGTGTCATAGGTTCGCCATCACTGACTTAGACACACCAGGAGTCAGTGACAGCAGAATGTCACATCAATAATTGCAAATGCACAAACATCTTAAAAGCAGTTACTCTGGAAGCATCTGTAGCCCCTCACTTCTCATGCCTATAAGGTAACTGCCAATCACCTGTTTAAGTGCAGGAAGTAATACATACGTACTGTATAAGGCAGGCGTCCTCAAACTACGTCCCGCGGGCCACGTGCGGGTGTTTTTGCCGTTTTGTTTTTTTACTTCAAAATAAGATATGTGCAGTGTGCATAGGAATTTGTTCATAGTTTTTTTAAACTATATTCCAGCCCTCCCACTGGAGGGACAGTGAACTGGCCCCTGTTTAAAAAGTTTGAGGACCCCTGGTATAAGGTAACGTGCATGTGCTGTATAACACTTTTAAAAAAGCTTTTGGAAAAAATAAACTTTTTGGAAAGGGGAGGAGGTATGAATTAAGGAAATAAAACTTTGAAAATTCAATGTTCAAAATGGAAGAACTTTCATTTGAAAATATCGAATGGTTAAAGCTGATCCTTATTAAAAAGCTTACCTCCCACCTTCCGAATCACAACCTTTAAAATCTGATATTCACACTACTTTCCAGAGAACTTTTAGAATTACTCAAAGTAAATTATTTTAATCTGAATTGACCTACATTACGTTTTTAAAGAATAAACTTAATCTAATTCTAAAGAGACATCTAAATATTGCTTATCTGTTTTAGAACTTGAAAATTTCAATCCATCAAAATAATTTACTCTACTTCTTTAGAGATGGAAAGTTTGTCATAAAAACCTAATTAAAATAAAAATGAAGTGTGACATCTTTTAAAACTGGCTCTATGAAAGTATCTATAGGTTACGCTTTAAGAGGCATCACCAAAAATATGAAAAAATAGTTAACTCTCAATCTTGATTATTTTTGTGTGCAAATGTCAACGCAACAGCAAAACTTCTTACAAAGAGGAGCAGGCACCGTGCGGTCTGCGCTCTTCCCTGGCCGGGCCCGCGGGCACCGGGTCAGTGTGCGTGTACCTGTATGGGACCGTTTGTGAAGCTCCAGGTTGCTCGGGTGTTTGAAAGGCTTCCCGCACAGGTCGCACGCGTACTGCCACGGGGACTGCGGCGTCGGGGACTGGTCCTCGGGAGGCTCCAGGGCTTCGGGCCGCTCCGTTTTGATAATGCAGGGAAAGCTGTCGGAACTGCCGGGCCCTTCGTGTTCCTTCTCCCCAGCGCTCTGACTGCTGGCTTTCTCTATGGTGTCACTAGCAGGGCCGATCCTCTGGGTTAGACCCTCACCCGACGTGGGTTCAGCAATGTGCTCTGCAGATGTCTGTGACTTCAGGAAATTGAGCTTCTTAAGGTGAATGGCCTTTTTGAGCCTCATCTGTTTGGTGGGCGGCTGGCACGTGCTGTCTGACTCAGGGTCTGGGGCAGGTTCAGCCAGAGGCTGGGCCGGGAAGCTGGGAGGCAGGTGCTCCGCGGACTGCAGGGCGCACTCGGAATGGCTGACAGCACAAGGCTGGTTTTCCACGGCGGCCGGGCCTGTGGGTGGGCTGACAGCGAAGGGCTGCTCGGTTACTCTCTCGTGACTGGGACAAGCGGCTTGTTTATAGTACTGCTTGCTGTACAAGTTCCTGAGTTTGTAGTAGTAATTTGGCTGCTTGAGTGGCAGTTCTGTGCAGCTGCCGTCTAAAGTGTCAGGGCCTAGTTTCGACGCTTCGCCTGCAGGGTGATGAAGGTGACCCGGCGGTGGCGCCTGAGAGGGCGGCTCGTCCAAGGCCTTACTGTGCTGCCCGTCCGCCGCACACGCCGGCAGTGAGTGAGGAGAGTAGCTTTCGCTGAGAGCACAGCTGGTGTCCGGAGCCAGAGCGCCCTGCGGGGAGAACGCACCACTACAAGACATGCCGGGGGGCTGCTCCACAGGGGCTGACTTTAAGAACGTGTGACACAGACTGAGAACGTTCTGGACCTGCAGACACTGTGCTGTGTCCAGCATCAGCTGCACATTGTCCTGGTTCAGGTCCAGGTGAGACGTGTACATGAAGTCCAGGATCTGCCCAATGCCGCTTACATTCTTAATATCCAAGTGAAAAACGTCATTCTTCTGGCCGGGAGAATTCTGGAAGAGGCTCCTGACAAAACAAAGATGCCTGTTTCAGTGTTAACAATTCATACATGCTCTTAACTTTCTCTTACAAATAACACTCATACCAATATTCAAAACTGCAACACTTCTATAAATGCCAGAATTTTTTAAGTAAGTGAGCTTTAACTCTTTTAAAAAAAATCTGGCAAGTCATCCAATAAAGCAATTCAGATAATTGAGTGTGATGAATATCCAAACTTCCAAGGAAGATTTTGCAATATACTCATGGCTCTTTTATCAAATGTAATTATCCAGATGCATTAATATAGAGTACAGAAAACTAAAGGACACACATTTTTCACTACTTCCTGTTTGTAGTCTGACAAATCATGTATTTTATTTTAGGCATAAAACACATATAAAAATATTTCCATATCTAAGTGCCTTAAAAAGTCTAAAAATAAAAATAGCTATAATAAACTAACCCTCAGTATACATTCATTTTGTTTATTAAATACATTTTTATTGATTTCAGAGAGGGAGGGGGAGATAAAAACATCAATGATGAGAAAGTATCATTGATCAGGTGCCTCTTGCACGCCCCCTACTGGGGATCAAGCCTGCAACCTGGACATGTGCCCTGACCAGGAATCCAACAGTGACATCCTAGTTCATAGGTCGAAGCTCAACCACTGAGCCACACCAGCTGGGCTACACTCGCTTTTTTAATCTTAATTTTTAATTGTGAAAAAATTACCTAATATTAAATATTTTATTATGGTTCAAATGGTAAATTCAGTGGCATAAAGTACATTCACGATGTTGTGCAACCATCACCTTTATGCATTCATTCTTAGAACCTTTTCATCATCCCAGAAACTCTGTTCCCATTAGACACTAACGCCCATTCTTCCTCCCCAACCCCTGGCACCACCATTCTGCTTCTGTCTCTCTGAATGTGACTGCTCTAGGACCCTGATACGCGCTCATTTCGCACTTAGTCATTCCTCTAGCTGTCTAGCAAGCCAATGCTCCATACATCAGCAGAGAGAAAAGCCCTATGAGTTAATGCAGGAAAAAAGGGCACATTTCCATAAAGCCCACACACTTTATTCTGGGCACAAGTCAATTCACCGGGGAAGGAATCTGTATGGTGTAAAATACCAAGCTAAGTTAGGTAAGTTGTCTTGCAACGTTGTGGGAGACGTTTTATCAGATGCAGTCACCTCTTCCCCAAACAGCCCAGGTTGTGGGTTTGATCCCCAGCTGGGGTGCATACAGGAGGCAAATGATAGACGTTTCTCTCTCTCTCTCTCTTCCTCTTTCTAAAATCAATAAAAACATACTCTCTGTACAGTGAGAAGAACAAAGTCTGACATCGCACCTGAAGTACTGGCTGAAGGCTGCGAGGACGTTCTTGTGTGCTTTGAAGCAGACGCCATTCACCACCAGCATGCAGTCACACAGCAGGCCTTGGATGCGCTGCTCGTGCAGCTGCTGCAGGAGGTGGCAGCTGTGCGTGGCCACCGGGTCCATGCTCGGGCATTCAGGACACCTGCACACGGACGCAGATAAAACATGAGCTTCGATGACAAGACTGGGAACTAAACGGCACCAAGTCCACGGATTGATCTGTGGTTCACTGTCATGAGTCCCTGTCACAGCAGCTTAAAAATCAAACATGCAAACAAACAAAAAAGTCGTTTCTTAAGCATCTTAACCAGTGCTGTTCAACGGAACTACCTGTGAAGATAAAAATGTCCCTAGAACGCTTCTGCTCCTCTTACTATGGCCCTAATCTGCCATACTTCCTCCCCGGCAAGCCCCCAAAGGTTACCGTCCCTTAACACTCAGCACTGAGCCGGCTTCGCTTTCCCTTGACAGTCACAACTATCTCTGGCCTTCATCTGTTCTAAGCAGACAAGTCCTAAATTTGAAACTTTAACTTTAACCACCAGTTGCAAATGTCCAACTTTCTGCTAAACATCTGTAACTGTGTGACCCCACAACTAAGAATCTCCAAAACCTATCCCCCATTATCTCGCCCTCAGCTCGGCACCTTGTTCTGACTCCCCTATTTCTTTATGGAAAGCTCAGTTTCTGTATGTGGATTGGGGTGCTGGCATGATCTCCTGGTTTGAGATCAGGGTGGCATTCAGAGGACACCGCGACGAGAGGCGATGTCATCTACAAAGAGCCCCACTGCCGCACAGGGCGTGGCTGTTTCCCAGAGGGGCACAGAAAGGGGGGCCTCAGCCAGGCGGTGGGCACTGTCCCTAGTGCTGAATCCTCCGAGGTACGGAGCAGCCAAATGGCTGAGTCATCAGTCACCCACCCTACCCCACTGGCTGCCAGGAAAGAAAAGGCGTCCTGCTTTACTATGATTAGTATCACTTATTGACCGCTACTACAGGCCGGGCACTGTGCTAAGCATATTATATACGTCAAATAATGCACTAAGAACCATTATCGCCATTTTACAAGTCAGGAAATTAAGAAATGGGAGTTTAAGCAACGTGCCTGTGATCATAAAACTTACGTTCCAACGCCAGCATTTAAATCCGGGTTCCTAAACCCGGCAGTCAGTGCTCGTGGGCGATGCTATTGCCCGTGAGAAAAAGGATGTTAGAAAACACAACACAAAACCTGCCTCCGGACTTCAATGCTGAAATGCAGCAAATGTTCTGAATGGACACTGGACGTTTTCTAGCTATACTGAGGTGACAAGGGGAACAATTCTTTGGAATGACCCTCAGAGTTATGATGATCTGCAAAATCATGAACTATTCCATAATTTACTTTGACAATAAAAATCATAATCAATCTGCCCTGGCCAGGTTTGCTCAGTGGATAGAGCGTCAGCCAGCAGACTGAAAGGTCCTGGTTTCGATTCCGGTCAAGAGCACATGCCTGAGTTGCGGGCTCGATCCCCAGTAGGGGACATGCAGGAGGCAGCCAATCAATAATTCTCTCTCATCACTGATGTTTCTATCTCTCCCTACCTCTCCCTTCCTCTCTGAAATCAATAAAAATATTTTTAAATCTAATAGTTTCACCATGTTAATCCTGTAAGTCCCTTATAAAAAGCCTCTAGAAAAAGAATTGGTAATTTATATTTCTTTTTTTTTTAAATATATTTTATTGATTTTTACAGGGAGGAAGGGAGAGGGATAGAGAGCTAGAAACGTCGATGAGAGAGAAACATCGACCAGCTGCCTCCTGCACACCCCCCTACTGGGGATGTGCCCGCAACCAAGGTATATGCCCTTGACCGGAATCGAACCTGGGACCTTCCAGTCCGCAGACCGACGCTCTATCCACTGAGCCAAACCGGTTTCGGCCGGTAATTTATATTTCTTACTAGAGGTCTGGTGCATGAAATTCATGCACAGGGGAGGGGTGAGGGGGGTGTTCCTCAGTTCGGCCTGCACCCTCTCCAATCCGGGAGTATGTTCAACTGCCTCTCGCAATCTGGGACTGCTGGCTCCTAACCGCTCGCCTGCCTGCCTGCCTGATCACCCCTAACCACCTCTGCCTGCCTGCCTGATAGCCCCTAATTGCTCCCCTACCAGCCTGATAGCCCCTAACTGCTCCCCTGCTGGACTGATCGCCCTTAACTGCCTCTGCCTCTGCCTCGCCCCGCACCCAGGACCCAGGATTCCCTCCTCCAGCTGGTCACAGGCACCGGGACCCAGGCTTCCCTCCCTCTGGCCAGGTGCAGGCACCCAGGACCCGGGCCAGCCACAGGGGACCATGGGCGGGCAGCTTCACCTGGGCCACAGCCGCTGGCGCCTGGGACTGCAGGGTGTGCAGCTTGTCCCTCCCAGGCTGCAGGCGCAGGCACAGCTGCTGGTGCCCGGGACCGCAGGGCGGGCAGCTTGTCCCTCTCCTGGGGCGCAGCCCGGCTGGTCCCCATTCCTCTCTCGTGAGCTCATCTGTGCCTGGCTGGTCCCCATTCCTCTCTCCCCAGTGTTGAGTGTCTGAGCCATTACGGCATGAGGGCGTGATGACCATTGCATATTAGCTCTTTATTATAGGATGTGTCTTATGTGTAACAACTATAAGTAACAATGTATATATCTAATAAAAATGATAACAAATATATATAAAATGTTTCCTGTATGCTACCAGGCACTATCCTAAGCCCTTTACAAGTCACCTCATTTAATGATCAGAGTCACAGTAAGAGAGGCTGAACTGTCACCCTCACTCTGTACATGGGGACAGCGAGGCACCTGCAGGTGGCAGATGGCCACAAGTCTTCACCCCTCCAAGGGAAGCGGCGGCTGTCTCCCGCCCTGGAATCTGCGCAGCCTCAGCCCCTAATCCACAGCAGTGTGTTTGCAGATGGGGGGGGGGGACCTTTAAAGGGGTGATTAAGTTAAAACCCTAATCCAGGCTGCCTGACGCCCTTAGAGGAGGAGGGAATGTGGACACAGAGCCCCCAGGGATGCTCCTGCCCAGGAAAGACCAGGGGAGGGCAGCACAGGGCGGGGGGCCCACGAGCCCAGAGGAGCAGCCTAGGAAGAAGGAAGAAACCACCCGGCCGAGCCCTGGGCCTTGGACTCCTCACTCCCAGTCTGTGGTTTCGGCCACCCAGGCTCTGGTGTTTTGTGAGGGCGGCTCTAGTCTCTTCCAGGCCCGGCACTTCGCTGCCGGCCAAACCCTCCTGGTCGCCCCCACACGCCCCCCTGGGGACATCTCTCACAGCCTCCGCTCACACCCCACTCAGCTTCCACACAGAGCGACCACCACGGCACGCCAGCCGGTCCGAGGACCGAGACCGGCTCAGGATCAGCGGCAGCCCCTCGGCGGAGCGCTCCGCTGCCGCCCGCTCCGAGAACCAGGCGGAGCGGGAGGCCGGCGGGGAAGCGGGCGGGGTTTCCGGGCCGAAGAAGCGGCACGAGGGCGAAGGCCCCGCTGCAGGGGCGACACCGGGTCTGAGTCCCGGAGCCAGCGCTCGGCGCCGCCGCGGCCGAATCCCGCACGACCGGCAGCTCTCCGCCGGCCCTCGCGGCGCCCGGGAGGCGGGGGCGGCGGCTCCATGCCCGGCCCTGCCCGCCTCCTCGCGGGCCGCTTCCCCCCGGCGGCACCCGCACGCCCTCGCCGACCGGCCCCGCGGCCACCTTACCCTCGGACGCCGCTCTCGGCCCCGCCGCCTTCTCCTCACCCGCCGCGCCGCCCCCAGAGCCGCTCGCGGGGCTCCCGGGGCTGCGGAACCATCCCGACAACGCCCCCTCGGTGGCCCGGACCCGCCCTCCGGCTTCCGGTATCGTCACTTCCGCCGGGGGTGTGTGGTCGCGGCGCGCATGCGCGGAGCAGCTCAGAAACGAATTCTGCGCCGGGAAGCGGAGGCGGGCGGCGGCGGCTGCGCTGGGCTGGCGGGCGGGCGGCCGGCGATCCCACGTGCTCCCCGCGGCCGGTTGAAACCGTTGGCGGACGCCGGCTGAGAGGTGAGGAGCGGCGACTCAGAGGTCCGGCCTGGGAAGCCGGGCTCAGAGAGTGAGGGGGCGGCGTGGCCGTGCCTGCGTTTTCGCCCTCAGGGTGCCTGTCCGCACGGGAGGAGGCCACCCCTTCGGATCCGATTCGTGCTCCGGGGAGTGGAAGGCGTCCCGGGCTTAGAAGGGCCGGCTCTGCCCGGTTTTAAAACCGAATCCCTCTCTGCTCGGGGCAGAGCAGACGCTGCCCCCGCCGGGCTGGGCTCAGGCTGGCTGCAAGCGGGGGACAGGCTCCTGTCTGCTCGGGGTCGGGGGGCTCGGTCCGGAGAGAGGCGGCCTCAGGGCGGGCGGGTGAGAGCTGGGACCTCGGGCCAGAACCACAGCGTGCGGATCCAGGTTCGCCGCCAACGGCACGCGAGACCCGCTGCGAGTTCCTTAGCCTCGCTGTGGCCCAGGGTCCTCGGCTGTCAAGAGGGAATAACGCAGAACTGGCTCCGGGCACTGTGTGCGGGTCACAGGAGCGCACGCGCGTTAAGCCGCTGTGGCGGGGCTTGGACCTGTGGTGCTCGTTCTGCGGCTCCTGCGTGTGGGGAAGGAGGTGGAGTGTGAGTATTTGCAAGGCTGACCTTCCTGCAGAGAGGGGCCCCCCGGGACTTGTTGACACAGCTCTCCCCCAGCCCCCCGCGCCCAGCACAGAGCCTGGCAGGTAGGAGACGTCCACGGACGGTTACTACACCAGTGAAGGGAGGCTGCTGAAAGCAGTACCGGGGATGTAGTGTGTGGGGCGGGCATGAGGTTGGGCTGGCTTCTCCTCGCCTCGGTTTACCCACCGGCGAAGTGGAGATGGGTGTGCCTACCTACTACCTGTGCGTTTTCTGCGAAGAGCAAGGGAGAGGTCCTGCGTGAATGCACCCCACATGCGGGGGCTTAGGTGGGACGGTGGACGGTGCCTACTCGATGGACAGCCCGTGCTCGCCTGGCCTTCCCTTGCACCATCCCGGTGGTTTCTTGGAATTCTCCTGAAAGGGGCTCAGGACGGTCTCGTTGGCCTGACCCCGTTTCACAGATGGGAGAACTTGGAAGTTCAGGGGAACAGTGACTAGCTGAGGTCACAGTGCTCGTGGGGACTGCTGAGGTTGCCAGCCTGGCCTGTCACAGGGCGCTTTTGGCGGTGGCGGTGGGGTTTAGGTCTGTGTGTATGTGTGAGAGAAACCCTATATAATAAAAGGCGAATATGCTAAGTGTCCGGTCCTCTGGTCAGCCCTTCAACCGATCAAAGTGTAATATGATAATGATATGCTAAGGCCGCTCAACCACTCGCTATGACATGCACTGACAGCTAGGGGGGAAGGAACTCCGACCAGTAGGTTAGCTTGCTGCTGGGGTCCGGCCCATAGGGACTGAGCAAGGTGGGCCGGACACGCCCTGGAGCCCTCCCGAGGTCCCTCCTCAGCTGGCCAATCTCCTGCGTCCCTCCCTGGCCCCGTGCACTGGTGGGATCCCTCAGCCTGGCCTGGGCCCTCTCGCAATCTGGGCTGAGGGACACCCCCCCCCCGCCCTCCCCCCCCCCCACCTCCAGTGCACAAATTTCATGCACCAGGCCTCTAGTGTTTTTTTTTGTTTTTTGTTTTAATATTTTTTTATTGAGGTATTATATGTGTACATATCTTACCATTACCCCCCCACCCCACACCCACACATGCCCTCCCCCCAGAGTTTTGCGTCCATTGTTTATGCTTATATGCATGCATACAAGTCCTTCGTTTGATTTCATAACTCCCCCACCTCTCCCTAACTTTCCCCCTGTAATTTGAAAGTCTGTTTGATGCTTTACTGTCTCTGTATCTATCTTTTTGTTCATCACTTTATAATGATCTTTACTATCCCTAAATGAGTGAGATCATGTGGTATTTTTCTTTCATTGACTGGCTTATTTCACTTAGCATAATGTTCTCCAATTCCATCCAGGTTGCTGCAAATGATGAGAATTCCTTCTTTTTTATGGCAGCATAGTATTCCATTGTGTAGATGCACCACATTTTTTTGATCCAGTCATCTGCTGATGGGCACCTAGGCTGTTTCCAAAGCTTAGCTATTGTAAATTGTGCTGCTATGAACATAGTGGTGCATAAATCCTTTCTGATTGGTGTTTCTAGTTTCTTCGGATATATTCCCAGGAGTGGGATTACTGGGTCAAATGGGAGTTCCATTTTCAGTTTTTTGAGGAAACTCCATACTGTTCTCCACAGTGGCTGCACCAGTCTGCATTCCCACCAGCCTCTAGTGTTTTAAGAATAGTGAATGTTGCTGAAACCGGTTTGGCTCAGTGGATAGAGCGTCGGCCTGTGGACTCAAGGGTCCCAGGTTCGATTCCGGTGAAGGGCATGTACCTTGGTTGTGGGCACATCCCCAGTGGGGGATGTGCAGGAGGCAGCTGATTGATGTTTCTCTCTCATCGATGTTTCTAACTCTATCCCTCTCTCTTCCTCTCTGTAAAAAATCAATAAAATATATTTTTTAAAAAAGAATAGTGAATGTCATTTTTTAAAAATATATTTTATTAATTTTTTTACAGAGAGGAAGGGAGAGGGATAGAGAGCTAGAAACATCGATGAGAGAGAAACATCGACCAGCTGCCTCCTGCACACCCCCTACTGGGGATGTGCCCGCAACCAAGGTACATGCCCTTGACCGGAATCGAACCTGGGACCTTTCAGTCCGCAGACCGACGCTCTATCCACTGAGCCAAACCGGTTTCGGCAGTGAATGTCATTTTTGTAAAAATGTAGGGGCGGGGGTTAAAAATCACCACAAATCTAATCCCAGAAGGAAACCTGCTATCAGGTAGAGTAGCACCCGTGGGGTGGGGAGTGAATTTATGAAGATAGATGGGGGGATTGAAGGTCATCTTTAAAGAAGTGTGGGTTTAGGTGGGGACCGGGTGTAACAGCATTGATGTGCAAATCAAATCCTACCATTGGGGAAGGATGAGTCTTTCATAGCTGGTATCTTATTTCACGTTCTGCACAATGCTCTTAAGATTTTATGGGTGAGCATTAAAGTTAGCGCACTTTGAGGTCATTTAGTTTTCGATTGGCAGGTGTGGGCTGCAGCCCAGATCAGTCCAGGCCCAGTTCAACAGGACATGGCTACATGCTGATCAGTTCCTCAGGTCCCAGCCCCTGGCAGATGCTGCCTTGGCCCCTCAACTCCGCACCATTTCCCCACACCCCCCCTCCTCCCTGTGACCCGGGTGGTTTGCTCAGTCCTCATATTTAAGATTTAAGACTTAGGGTCCTTATATTTTAAAGTGGAAGGTCATTTGTAGAACCTCTTGAGTTTTTGGGGATGAGGGCCTCAAGATCCCAGATGCCAAGGGATGGCCAAGGACAGGGCAAGTCATGGCGGAGAGACAGGGCAGGCGTCTCCAGGCAATCACAGCCGCCCGGAGTCTGGGTGGTGGTGCCGTTGTGATCACCAATGGGAAATGGCTTTGTGGAGAGCTAATGGTTGTGTTCGTCATTCCTCACCCTTTTCTCAGATCATAGCACGTGATGAGAACTCGGTAAATTGCCCAGTCAGACGAATAGACAGCAGAAGCTCACACAGAGGACCTGGTCCACATTTTTTGGGAGGGTTTGGGGGATACCTGGGTGTGGGTGGATCCCAGTGCACACTTGGCATTCAGTAAATTCTGCTGAGTTGAATTACAGCGACTTATCTGGGACGAGGACCCCCATGTGCTCAGCCAGTCCACTTGCCCTTCTCTAGAAGGAAGGACACAGCATCGCTGGCTGGATGGGGACCCAGCCTTGGGCCTGTGAGGCGCCAGGAAGGAAAAGCGGGCTCTGGGTTCTGGTTTAGGCTCAGCCCGTGGAGAATGCCATCTTTTTACACTTGGAGCTAAACACCGAGGGTTTGACGTCGAGCCCCGCAGACGGTGTCCCAACGTCTTCATGCAGCGTGTTTCCCGCTCCCCTAATTTCTGTGAGAAATTTACCATTTCTGTGTAATTACTTAAATTTCTCTAACATTTATTTCGTCTTGTGAAATGTTAATGAGTTTAATTTCTTGTTTTAGGCAATGCTTGCTATCTTCAGTTGGAGGGGCTGACTTTTCACATGGTGTATTTTTGTAAGTGTCACATTTGCACTTCTGAAATTGTTCCGCCTGCACGGACCTTGGCCTCCTTCCTGTCTGCTGTGCAGTTAGGGCGGCTTTCAGCTTGCTGTTCCTTGCAGCACCCCCCCACACACACACACACACACACACAGACACACACAGACACACAAGTGCGTCCTGCATAATGACAGGTGTTTCCCCAGGGGGCTGGGCGGGTACGAGGCCTGATCAAGGTGACCCTCAGCTGGTGCTGGGATGTCCTCCGGCTCTGAATAAGTGAGGGTAAGCTCCCTGCGGCCTCATTTATCTCCCTAGCAAGCAGGTGGCCATAGTGTCCCCATTGCATATCGAGTAAAAATGCAGCGTAGGTTCTGACTCACTGTGCAAGCCCCGCGCTCGGCCCTTAAAGGGAAAGGAGCACATCTCCAGATGCGGGCATTGGCTGTACAGACTGAGGGAAGGGGCTGGAGGTGTGTGTTTTGGTGGACACGTGATCAGACTAACCCCCTCCTGACTGGGGTTTACACTGCGTGTGGCTCATCCCCAGAGAGAGGACGTTTTGCACAGGTGTTCCCAGCATCTTTTTGTCAACGTCACGGGCTTCTTTCAGTCCAGCCGGTGTGTTTCCACCTGTCCTTCCCAGGCCTCTAACTCCGCACCTTCCGCGATGACAGACGGAGCCTCCCAATGGGATCGCACACTTGCCGAAGCCCGTCCCCCCTCTCCTCCCCTGTGATCAGAAAACAGGAGACCTCAGCAGGGAAGGCCAGAAAGCCCTTGGCCGTAGCTTCACGCTGAGGGAGTGTTTTTCATTGTTGAGTTTCGTTATGAAAGAGCTTACACATTTCCAGCAGATAAGTGGCTTATCGCTCTGCTTCTGCCTTGTGTATAATGGCCTTCGGTTTCTCGAGCCGAGTTGGTGGTTTGCCCTTGTCCTTGTACCAGAGTGCCCCTCCAGACTATTGATTCGGTTGGGTGGTGCTGGCTCTTGTTCCAGCCCTTGTTCTCCCTGCGGGGCGGGCAGCATCCGTCTGAGCATCCCTCTGCCGTGTGCACAGTGCTAAGCTCGGAGGAGCTGCGTCCTAGTCCACGTGATGCCAGCTCTCCAGGCGGGCAGCTGTGTCACACGTCTGCACCATAACCAGGTGAGAAGATGGTGTGGTTGCTGCACATCCTAGAACGAACAGCTGTGTTGCTTTCCTCTGGATTCGGTGCCAGGCTGTAGCTGACCACATGCCCTCCCTTGCTCACTGACCCGGATGGCGAGCTGAGGAGGGGACCCGGGACCAGGGCGTTTGCGCGTAGTCAGCAGGCACGCTGATGTCCGGCAGTGCCGGGGAGAGCCAGAGGCTTCCATGAGAGATCAGCTGGGCCTTTGTAAAGCCTGGAGCTGCAGCCAGGATGTACATTTCCATTCAAGGCTGAGCGGGCGTGAGCAGCCCTGATCTCTGCTCAGGAGTGACCGCGGCAGTGACCGGCAGGGCGGTGGAGGAGAGGGACGCAGGCACGGGCATGCCCTGGGAACCAGGAGGTGCGCCTTTGTGCTGAAGGATTTGGGAAGAAGTCTTGCCCTGAAGCGCATTGCACCCATTTACTTGATCTTTGCCTTAATTTTCACAGCGAGCAAGGAAGTGCCAGGTTCAGCAGTTCTCAGTCGTGTTGCTGTGGAGCTTAGATATAAAACAGCAGTCCTCTCAGATGGAAAGTTACTGGGACTCTGTCACCCTTGCAGATGGGTTTGTTTTTGGAGCACAGTAGCAGCTCCATGAATTTTTAAGTGGTTATGTATCTGTGCAGACGCAGGTCATGTTGACACAGTGCCGGGGACAGCAGGGTCTGTGACCGCCCTCCAGTGACCCAGTGCCCAGCAGTTAGCACAGCTGCAGGTTCCGTTTCCCCATCGATCCCACAAGGAGCCACAGAAGGAGGCCCCTCACCCTGTCTACTCAGCCTGAGGCACCTCCTCCTGTGTTAACACTGAGGACGCACAGCAGTGCCGCCGTGAATGTTTGTGTGCCCTGTAGAAATGATCTGTAGGCCTCTTCTCGACTCTAAAGCTCCCTGCCCTCCTCCTGTGTTAACACTGAGGATGCACAGCAGTGCCGCCGTGAATGTTTGTGTGCCCTGTAGAAATGATCTGTAGGCCTCTTCTCGACTCTAAAGCTCCCTCCCCTCCTCCCCTCATTATGCTCTTCCTGAATTTGGGGACCTGAGATAATTTGCAGGGCACACCTAAGTGTGAGAGAGGGAAGGAGGGACAGAGGGAGAGAGAAAGTTATTAGAAAATGTAAAATATTTTACTTAATGCCCCCAAAACTTCATCCTTAGAGACAGCCTGCCAAGTTTAAATCCTGATTCTACTGCTGTGTGACCTTGGGCAAGTTACTTAATCTCTCTCTGCTTCAATACCTCATGTAAAGTGTGAACAATAGCTTTTCCCTCATAGGGGTGCTGTGAGGATTAAATAAATTAATATGTGTAAAGCTCTTAGAGGGCCCAGCAAATGGTAAGCATGCACTCAACTTAGCCATTAGTATCACTGTTAATTATAATTTTGCTTACATGGTGGTAGAGTTGTATATAGATTGTTAATCAACTTTGATTTTGTTATTTATATTTTCA
This sequence comes from Eptesicus fuscus, assembly GCF_027574615.1. Taxonomy (NCBI): domain Eukaryota; kingdom Metazoa; phylum Chordata; class Mammalia; order Chiroptera; family Vespertilionidae; genus Eptesicus; species Eptesicus fuscus. Next base: position 113,724,048 of record NC_072474.1, on the reverse strand, counting down.
TGTGAAATTATGGTTGAAAAGTTAGCTGTGTGATCATTTATTGGGAATAAAAACTTCAGATTATAATGAAAATTATCTTTTTTTTTTTCCTTTCCTTTTAATCTTTTTAGGACAAGACTTAAAGCCTATCTTGGATAGAGAATATTTAATCATTTAGCTAAAAATGGTATTTTTTACATGCAATGCATGTGGTGAATCAGTGAAGAAAATACAAGTGGAAAAGCATGTGGCTGTTTGCAGGAACTGCGAATGCCTGTCCTGCATTGACTGTGGTAAAGATTTCTGGTAAGTTCCAAGGAACTCCTGTATCCACAGGAAGGTCCAGGCCAGTTTTGGAAGCAGTTTCCACAAAGCTTTAAAAAACAGAAGCATGCCCTCTCTGGTGTGGCTCAGTGGATAGAGCGTCAGCCTGTGGACTGAATGGTCCCACGTTCCATTCTGATCAAGGGCACATGCCTGGGTTGCGGGCTTGATCCCCAGTAGGGGGCGTGCAGGAGGCAGCCGAACAATGATTCTCTCTCATTGATGTTTCTCTCTCTCTCTCCCTCTCCCTTCCTCTCTGAAATCAATAAAACTATATTTTAAAAAAAAAAATCAGAGGCAAATTTGAGGAAAGAAATTATGAAAAAAATTAAAAGTGGGTTACAAGTCCATCTGCCTGGTCTGGATGATTAAAAAGAAGACAGGAAGGGAATTGAGGTGATCAGAGCATCTGACCCATCAGTGGCGCTTGCTGTCATCTCGTTGCCACCATTCCAGACCCTGGGACGGAACCCTAGAGTGAGGTTTCAGGGTATGGGGTGCTGGTCACACTGAAGAGGGGGTTTATAAACCAGAAAGAAGTTTGCTGATTCACAGTGAGGGGGTGTCTGAGAGGGAAGCCTAAGTCCTTCCCAGGAAATTGGAGGTGATGCTGGGGTTCCACTGGGGGAGGGGATGTCTCTGGAAAGGTGAGGAACTGGGGGAGGGGCAGGACAGGCCTTGAGTGTTCATCTGGCTGCATCTCCAGGGTGGTCCGATGCTGGCTAACCTCCTCCATCTAACCCCCCTTAAGCCTCAGAGGCAGCCAGTCAAAAGGTGCACGTGCATTTGAGAGATGTTTGCTAACAGTCTGTTTTATTTTATTCTAGAGCAGTGATATTTATTTATTTTTATATTTTATTGATTTTTAAAAATATTTTATTGATTTTTTACAGAGAGGAAGGGAGAGAGGTAGAGAGTTAGAAACATTGATGAGAGAGAAGCATTGATCAGCTGCCTCCTGCGTGCCCCCTACTGGGGATGTGCCTGCAACAAAGGTACATGCCCTTGACCGGAATCGAACCTGGGACCCTTCAGTCAGTCCACAGGCCGATGCTCTATCCACTGATCCAAACCGGCTAGGGCTTGAGCAGTGATATTTAAAAACTGTTTTTGGAAATGACTAAAGTCTTTGCTTGTACCTGATCCTAGGAGGAAGATGGATGATAAAACAGGTTCTTTCCCTCCAGGGAGTTTGTGCCTGACCTTGCCCACACATTTCCTTGAGGGCCCCATACAGCTTCTGAAAGACAGACAGAATTGAGTTTTCTTTTTTCTGACTCTGAGACCCAGAACTTTTTAGTGACCGGATAATCCCTATTTAGAAAATATGTATTTATTGAAGTATAATTGACATATAACAAATTAGTTTCAGTTGTACATTATGATCAATATTCCTGTTGTTGAAAAAATGCATGGAAAGTTTGGTGGTGGGTTTCCTATTGAACACTTTGGAGCTAGGAAAATGTGTTTCTGCAGCAGGATGTGAGCACAGTAAGTGAAGTAGGTGGGGGGCGTGCGCAGTGGGCCAGCGTGGACTGCCGAAGGCAGGAGCAGCGTGCTGACATCACACAGCCTCCGCTGAGAGTGCACCTAACGGTGGGACCTCTGTCACCTCACAGGGGCGAGGACTATAAAAACCATGTGAAATGCATAAGTGAAGATCAGAAGTACGGCGGCAAAGGGTATGAAGGGAAAGCCCACAAAGGCGATATCAAGCAGCAGGCGTGGGTGCAGGTACGTTCTGAGTCATCTAGTGGTCTCAGCTGACCCTTCCATTTTTCTTTGGAAGCCTAAGAAACCAAGAATAAATGCCTCGCCAAGCAGACAAGACCCAGAAACAGCACGCCTTAGCTAGACAAAGGGTCGTGTTGATATCTTAATAAGGCTTCCAGCCCATGAACAGTTCCATTTATCTGTGTCTTCTTTCTTTCAGCAGTGTTCTGTAGTTTTAACTCAGTATTACATACATTCCTTGCTTAAGTTCTTAGTTTCCTTTTCAGATTGTCCGTTTGTAGAAATGCAGTTTGATTTTTGAGTGCAGTTCTCCTGAATTTGTTTATTGGTTCTAAAGGTTCTTTTTGAAGAATCTGTAGGGTGTTCCACATATAAGACCATGTTGGCTGAAAACAGAAATAATTTTACTTCTTTTCAAATTGGATGACTTTTATTTCTTCTCGCCTACTTGCTCTGGCCAGGGCTTCCAATGCTATGTTGGATTTATAAGAATAGACATTAATACAAAATCGGGACTTGACATGTGGATTCTGTAGTCCTGGCTACATGAAATGTATGTGTCAGTTGTTTATTATTTTTGTTTTGTCTGTCTTTTTTGTAGAAAGTTAATGAATTAATAAAAAGACCTAATGTCAGCCCCAAAGTGAGAGAACTTTTAGAGCAAATTAGTGGTTTTGACAACATTCCCAGGAAAAAGGCAAAATTTCAGGTATGTATTTGATATGGCTCCCTGACTGGGGACATGGGCCATCAGGGACAGCTGTGTTTACTGTTCAATGAGACTCCCCCCTCCCCCTTTTTTTTTTCTTATAGAATTGGATGAAGAACAGTTTAAAAGTTCATAATGAATCGATTCTGGAGCAGGTGTGGAATATCTTTTCTGAAGCTTCCAGCAGTGTAAGTCAGATCTAATTTTAGATTTGTCGTGTGGCAGACATGCTGAGTAAGAATGCAGTGGGAATTCTTATTTTTGGAGGTCAAGACAGCCTTCTCTTTCAGAGAGCCTCTTGGGCCTTCATTTATGGGAAGGAATAACTGAATGCCTTGCAGAGAAGAGTTCTTATTGTGCACAGAAAGGCATTTAATCCCCATATTTGACAATGGTAGCAGCTAACCTGGAACGATTTGCTTAGAAAGCAGGCGGTGGACGTATCGGAAAGAACAGGAGCTCTGGGTGTCTGACAGACCTGGATTGAATCCCTGCTGCTCTCTGCCATATGTTTGATCTTGGGCATGTCACTTACCTTGTGAGCCTCGGTTCCTTTTCTTTAAAAGGTGGATCATATTCATTCATTCATGTATTCATTCATTCAGTACTTATGAGTGCCTGATCTGTGCCAGGCCGTGAACAAAACTGAACTAGCTCAGGTGGATAGTGCCATGAAGGAAGAGAAGCAGGTGAGGACGGAGTGCCTAGGTGGTCTTCTAGGTAAGGGGAGAGGGGTCACCAGGGCCCGTACCTGCTGTCGCTTTAAAGTAGATGAGACTACAAAAGCACCCACCTTATGCCCACCTTTCAGCGGGCACTCGGTAAGCACGTATCTTCCCTTCCAGTGGAGGGAGAATTCTGTGGGTTTCAACTGCCTGTCAAAAGGTTGGAAATGCGAGTCCTCAGATGTGGATACAGGTGCAGGGAGTCTGGGTTTGATATTGTGTAGCCACAGTGTTGGTTACATTGCTAATTTGATTTTATCACCTTAATTCATTTGCACTAGCTTCCTTTTTGGAGCTTAATATCCCATTCAGAGAGTTATATCGTTAGTAGTTTTTTAAATGTGGAACGCTTCACGAATTTGCGTGTCCTCTTGCACAGGGCCATGCTGATCTGTGTCGTTCCAAGCTTAGTGTGCGTGCTGCCGGAGTGAGCACATCATTAGTAGTTTAAGAAACGACAACAGTGGGTCTGGCTGGTCTTTTACTTTGGTCACATTGTAGGGAGTTGATTTGCTTTATACAGAGAGAATAGTTTAGGCAGCAAATTTAGATAAAAGTGAAACTTTATCTTGGCAGTATATCTAGCATTTGTCTCAAAATACACACATTGGGCCTTTGAAATCTTATAACCAATCATTGAATTGGCCTTTATGTGGCACCTATTTTTTAAAGGTTATTGCCATTATTTTTACTAAAAATCAAAGATTGGAAATGACTTAGCTCAACTGTAGTTTGTTTTTTTTAAAGTTCTTTTGAAGCTGTGAACATATTAGGAATTAATAATCAGTAAACAGCTCCTGGTAACCCGAGCTTATTATTGGTTTGCCTATGTTCCATGAACAGCACATCCCAGTGTTTGGTGCAAAGCAAGGGGTCCTGAGGCCGTTAGTTCATGCCTGCAATTTTATCCCTCCCTTTACTCTGTGCTGGGCATTAGGTTGGCGGCTTCCTCTTCTACATGATACTTTTTATACCCAGCACAACTCACACCAGGTCACTGGATGCAGCTGTAATCAGTCCTGCCCTCATGCAGCTGTATTCTCGTGGGGGAGACAGACAACTATATGTGTGGGTTTTTGCTATAATATCAGGTTGTGATAAGCATTAGGAAGAAATAGAAGGCAGGAGGAGGGACAGAGAGCAAAGCAGGGTGCTCTGTTAGGTAAGAGCCAGTGAGGGTGGTACTGAGGAGACCACATTGGAGGAGAGCCTGGCATGAAGTAGAAGACAGAGAATGGATTGACCAGGAACTGTTGCGTGGGTGTGTGGCTCCTGCCTCCCCGCTCCTTCCCCTCTGTGGGTTGGGTGTGGAGGCAAAGCACCATCAGAGACTTGGTCTGGATTGGGCAGATGGCAGGCTGAGATCTGGGGCCGTTGGTGGTGATGATAATAACGGATACGCAGATGAACACAATTACAGGGCAGGAGGGAAGCTTCTTTGCCCCTTCCTCCTGAGAGTATCTGAACTCATTCTCTGCTCCTTGCCCCCCGCTCCGTGTGCCTGGACGACTTTATTTCTCTGAACTGCTACCGAGAAACCCCGATTTAGTTAACACTCTTCTGCCAGAGGGTGAGCATTGATGTCAGAGGGAAACATGACTTCCTATTGTACTTGAGTTAAAGCCAGTCCTTTATTTGGTGTGTCTTGGGGGACAGTAGCTCCCTTCTTGTGACCTAGTCTCCGGAGGGTGAAGACTGGAGGTGACTTGTTGAGTAAACTGGCTGGTAACTTACAGATGGAACTTGGGCCCGGTCTGCGGACTCATAAGTCTCAGGATTTCCCGGAGCTGCTGCCACTGGCCCTCTCCCTGCCTGACAGGCACCTTACGGCCGCGCAGTTCAGTAGGTAGCTCTGCGCCAGCTCGTGGGCAGGGCTGGCGTAGAGATTTCGAGTCACGGAGTATAGCAGATAGTGGACTTGCTCTGCTGAAGTTATTTTTAAAAATAGGATCCAGCCGTAGCCAATTTGGCTCAGTGGCTAGAGCGTCAGCCTGTGGACTGAAGGGTCCCGGGTTTGATTCCCGGTCAGGGCACATGCCCAGGTTGTAGGCTTGATCCCCAGTGTGGGGACGTGCAGGAGGCAGCTGATCAGTGATTCTCTCTCATCATTGATGTTTCTATCTCTCCCTCTCCCTGCCTCTCTGAAATCAATAAAATCATATTTAAAAAAAATTAAAATATGATCCATGTGCTGGTTTGAATAAGGGATGCAGTGAGTGGGAGGTTCTCCTGAACCCAGCGCATGTAGTCAGTTTTCCGTGATTCCTTAGCCACCATTCTATACTGCCCAGGTGTCCCTGCCTGCCTCTCGGGAGCCACCTAGTCTGAATGACGGTTCCATTGGGCCTCTGGCTGGCGCTTGCTCGTTTACAAAGCCCTTCTCGTGCGTTGGGCTGGCGCACTGAGTGCGTGGCGTTTCCAATTCTATCTGTCTTTGAACAGTATGAGGAAGGGTTCCTGCCTCCCATGTGCAGATGCGGGGACGGGTCCGGAGCAGGTAAATAATTTGCCCCGAGTCACCTGGTAATTGGCAGAGCTGGAACTTGAACCCGGGCCTGCAGGGACATAAACCTAGTTTCTGCCCCACGTGAGTGCTCTCCTTCATTGGAAAGAAAGGTGAATTGTGAGCCATAATTAAAGGTCTGGCGGAAGTGATTTAAGGATTCTTTCCTTTTCCAGCGGGACGAAATGCCTGTTAAGTGCAGAGAGGGGGCCCTAATTGGTTTGGCTCAGTGGACAGAGCATTGGCTGTATACCAAAGGAAACTGGGTTTGATTCCGGTCAAGGGCACATGCCCGGGGTGCAGACTCGGCCTCTGGTAGGGGGTACGCAGAGGGCAGCTGATTAATGATTCTCTCTCATCATTGATGTTTCTGTCTCATTCTCCCTTCCTCTCTGAAATCAATAAAACCATTTTAAAAAAATATAAATAACTAAAATGTTTTAAAAATGCAGAGAGGGGTGTGGGCTGGGGGAGTTCTTCTCATTTTGTGTATTTACTGCTACATTTTAACTGGGGGCGTCACAGTTCTAAAATGGTAAGTAATAAAGACTTTTTTCTTGGAACAGTGTGCTCAGTAGATACATGCAGATCGTGAACAGGTGTGTGTGGAAGATAATACTTACGTGTTTCTTGGTTTTGCTTCATAAAAAGGAACCAGCCAGTAAAGGGCAAGATCAACAGCCACTCAACCCAGTGGCAAAGCCACCTGCGGAAACCACCACCACGGTGGCACCTGCCAAAGCCAATGCCACCACGCCAGGACCAGCAGAGGCAAAGAAGAATAAGCGAGAAAGGAAGGAAGAGCGGCAGAAGAAAAGGAAAAAAGAAAAGAAGGAACTAAAATTAGAAAACCACCAAGAGAAGTCCAAGAGTCAGAAGTCTAAAAAGCGCAAACTGAGACCTGAGGCCGAGCCGGAGGCGGGAGGGGAGGGCGTCCCCGAGCCCACGGGCCCCGCAGGGAACAAGAGCCAGGGGCCGAGGAGCGCGGGCGAGTGTGGAGTGAACGGAGCCGTGGACAAGGAAGAGACAAACGCGGGAAAGAGGAAGCGGAAGCTTTCCGAAGGTGTGTGGCGTATGCTGCAGGGTTTGTTAAAATGGGCATGCTCTGAATTTGGGGTATGTAAAATCTGTTAGATCTTACATTTTGAACCAAGTAATGCAAAGAGCATAAGCTGTGGGGTCAGGGCAACCTGGGCGGAGTCCAGGCACGTGACCTCACCTCTCAACTCCCAGTTTCCCCACTGCCGGGAGGAGAAACCCCACGGGCTGGGTTGCTTGCCGGGCGGGGAGGGGGGGGGGGCGGGGATGAGCAAGATGATGGAAGGAAGGGGCTGGCCATGGACGATGCATTAAGTATAGATGTCATCAGAAATGCAAAATCTCTATTTTTTTTTTTTTAATCTCTACTTAGTTGAAGCGTATTCTAAGAAGAAGATTAAGTTCCCAGCACTGGCTGAGGGCGGAGAACCAGAAAACCATGAAGCTCCTGCAAAAGGTAGCACATTTGGAAAGCTCTGTTCTCTGGGTTGGGAGGAGGAGGTGAGCCAAGTTCTCTAGGGCGTGAGTGACTCCAAAGTACCCAGAGGGCTGAGAGTCACCATACAGCGTGTCTGTCTAGCTTTAAGGATAAAGGGAAAGCCGTCTGGATTGGAAATAGGCATTATCTTTGGAACTGTAAACCCGCGTGCTTTCCCAGACCCGGACCCCTTCCTGTCTTCCAGCCAGACCTGGCTGTTCCCCTCTCATCTCTGGTCTGTCCCTGGTGCCTCCTTGCTGGCATGTGTGTCCTTGTCACAATCCAGTCCCTGGCCTGGGAGGCGCCTCTTCAGGCTGCCTCCTCCACACAGCTGCTCCCGTTCCTTAGGCCCCAAGCAGCCCCCGGGGTCCTGCCAGTTACGAGATCCAAGGACTCCTGGGAACTGAGGCTTTATTGATGGAGGTTCAGTGACTGCCCGAGTTGGGTTAGATCTCTTAGCTTGGAATCTTCCCGCTCTCAACTTTAATTTTTTGAAGTATTTACTTTGAGGTAATTATAGATTCACATGAAGGCTGTGAGCCTTGTGGCCCATGTGTAGTGATGTTTGTGGCTGTCCCCTCTCGTTCAAGGTTAAACTTGTGCTCCCCTCTGTCTTGCTCACTGTGCTTAGCCCCACGATCTCCGTGGATGCTTAATGAATCTTGCTGAGGTCCTCTGAAGCAACTCTATCTTTTTACAGGAATTTGTAGTGGTGGTGCTGTTTATGTTGCCTGCTTAACCTGCTCACTCAGAACAAGAACGGTGAGGGTAGCGGTGCTTTTAGGCCACTGTGATTGGACAGTGTGATTGGAGCAGGCCCAGTGCCTGCTCCACGGTGTTCTGTACCCTGCCCATTCAGGACTCATTCCTTTCCCGGGCAGCAAATAGATGTTGCAGAAATCATTTCCTTTCACTTCTGGTAGAACAACAAAACACAGTGTTTTGCATGTTATTCTTTGTATTGTAGGTAAATTCAATTGGAAGGGGACTATTAAAGCAGTCCTGAAGCAGGCCCCAGACAATGAAATAGCAGTCAAAAAGCTAAGGAAAAAGGTATGCACACGAACCTAGGTACACCAGCTGGGGAGAATCGGTTCTTTATTTTAAAACCCCTAAAATACTGTAAATGTGTGTGTGTCTCACTTACAATGCCCTGGTGACCCCTCTGCTCTCGTGGGGAGGGAATGGGGCTGACTCCCATCACTCAGTCAGAGCAGTGCGTGCGTGGTTTTGAAAGTATTATTCTAGATAGTTTGCTATTATTCCAGAGCAGTGCTTTCTTCTTTAAAAAAAAAAAAAAAAATCTATCTTATTGAATTTTAGAGAGAGAGAGAGAGGGATAGAGTTAGAAACATCGATCAGCTGCCTCCTGCACACTCCCCACTGGGGATGTGCCCGCAACCAAGCTACATGCCCTTGACTGGAGTCGAACCTGGGACCCCTCAGTCCACAAGCCGACGCTCCATCCACTGAGCCAAACCGGTTAGGGCTGCTTTCTTGTTTGGTTTTGAGTTTTTTATCGACATCTGACCCACATGCAGCCAGGCGCTCACATGTGCCACGGCACAGATTTCACAAGCACAGCCCCTGTGCGGCCAGCACCTGGGCTGCTTTCATTTCTTACCGTCGCCCTCCTTCTGGGTTAAAGAACACGGTGGGTAGATCTTCAGGACAGTGACCCTGTTTGACATCGTTCTCCTTGGTGAAGGTTCTAGCTCAGTATTACGCGGTGACGGACGAACACCACAGGTCCGAGGAGGAGCTCCTGGCCATCTTCAACAAGAAAGTCAGCAAGAACCCCGCCTTCAGGTTACTCAAGGACAAGGTCAAACTTTTGAAGTGAACATTTTTATATTTAATAAACTGAGTCCATTCTGTTGATTTCTTCCTTTCACTGCTGTTTGTAAAACATGTAATAATAACAACTCAAATTGTGCTTTCTTACAAGAGAATATATATTTTTGGTAGATCTTTCATGAGAAAATAAACTATATATTGTCCTCAACCCTCCATAGCCTCGGTGCCTGCTGTTCTTGTTACCCTCTTGTCCTTGAGACCGTTCTCCATCACAAGGATGGAGGACACAACCCCAGAGTGCCCCGGGTGGGTGTGCGTTGTCTTTAGGGAGGGGACAGGCCACCTGAGGTAAGCGCGGTGAAGCAGCATGGGGGGGGGGGGGTGTGGTTGTAGTGTGCGCCCAGAAAGGGAGTGAGGCCTCCCGCCCGGAGTGGGGACAGAGGTTGTTAGGTTAAGGCCCCTGGATTGATTCTTGAAAGGTCTTACCAACTTGCTGTATTGGGGCGTCTTTCTCTTCCTCCTGCCACCTCACCCACCCACTTGCACCCGCAGACTCCCCGCCCCCCCCCCTCCACATACCCATGGGGGAGGCAGTGGGCAGTAATGGGCTCAGAGCAGGGCTCCACGGTACTACGGTGAGACGTGACCGTGAGTCTGGCTTTGGTTCTTCCATAGCCTCCCTGAGCCGCGGGGTTTCTGTCTGTTAGGCTGCCTTCCTGAGGTAACAGAGTGATGCGCACAGGCATCTGTAGGTAGGAGGTGTCTGGAATGTTCCCTCCTCACGTGCATGAGTGCGCACAGACTGCGGTTTACCATGGGCTGCGGCGCTGGCTGCAGGGAGGCCCATCCCCCAGACCCCTCGCTTTTCCGGCAGAGTGGCAGCATGCTTAGTGCAGAAATGCACTTCCGTTCTGAGGTGATCCTCCAGTTCCCAGTTAACGTGTAACCATTTCTCAGGACACTGGTCCAGTCATACGGTCCATTTTTCAGATGTAAACTTTCTGCTGAAGTATACATACAGAAATGTGTAAAAACCTAAATGGACAACTCGGTGCACACACCTGTGCCAAATCTAAGACACGGGCTCTTTGTAGCCCAGCGGCAACCGGATCCTCACCATGTCAGCGTGAGCTCTATGTGAATGGTGACACAGGGCACGGGCCCTTGGTGTGTGGCTTCTCTCTCAGCATTCCCGGGGTCCATCCACGTTGCTTTGATGCTGTCTTTGTACTGTACAGACTCACCCCTCTACTGTTGAGATGCTGGGCTGTTCCGAGGGTGGCTGGGTTTCTGAGGAAATGGACATCTGTCTCCTGTCCGTATGTGCTCTCATTTCTGCCGAGTGCATGCCTGGGCGTGGAACTGCTCAGTCACCGGGGGTGTCTCGGCTTTGACAGCCACAGCCACACGTTTCCCAGTGCTTTTACCTGTTTCCACGGCTGCCCTGTGTAGGAGGGTAGATGGGGTTTATGTTGCCCCCAAATGCACTGAAAGTTAATATTCCTCAAGTTTCCATCTGTATCTCTCAAGGTAGTTCTGTTTTTTGAAACTGTCAAGTAAACTTAACCACGGGGGCTTTGCACTAGACTAGATTATACAACTGGAAAATGGTACCTCCAGGTTTTCTCAGCAGATTGCCGTCTCAAGTGATGCTAAAAATAAGTTAGAATAGCAACTCCCCGGCGTCTTAGATACTCTACCATGTCCTTAACAGTGAAAGGAGCGCAGGTCTTGCTCAGCCCCCTTCTCATTAGATTTGTGGACTCCTGTAATTTGGGCTTGGAGCATCCTGTGTTGGTTACAAAGCAGCGAAGGCCCCTGGGAAAGCGGATGTGCTGGTGAATGAGCAGCTTTGTTTGAGTGCGAGGCTCCTGGAGCTACTTTTTGCTATGGGATCTAGGCGAGCTTTAATTTATTCCCTTTGATAGAAGCGATCAAGCTGTCCCTGCGGGAGAGCGAGTTGTAATTGCTGAGTAAATACATATGTCAGAGTTGAGAGGTCAGACACTGCTTGGAAGGCGAGGCCTTTGTTTGGCCACAGAGCGGGTACTGTGAGCTGCCGGAATCCTACTTTTGCCGCTCTGCCCACCTGGTGACCCCAGGCCGACTCCCGGAGGCCGGTGGTAGTGTGTGGATTGGGTTTCTCCATGGAGATCAAAGGCGGGGAGAGCCTCAGCTCTCCGGGTGCCTCCCCACGGCACTGCTCTTGGCATCTGCCGGCAAGTTTGCATCAGGCGCTAATGGAAACCTGACAGGACGGCCCGGCTCCAGCCCAGGGTATCCGAGCGGAGACATCTCATAGCTAACGGAAACGGCACTCTCTCCTGGTTTCAGGGAAGTTAAGGTAATAGGGTTGTCTCCGCATTAAGGGGTTTCTGCATAAAAGTTAACCCTCTTGGCACTTGTTGCTGTGCAATTCTAATTTAGATGCCATGGGAGTTGGCATCAACTTTTATAGCACTTGGTTGTTGTTTTTTTTCACTTAATTGATCCATATTCCATGATGTTCCACAGAAGTGCCCGATGCTCTGCCATTTGAACATGTTTGAGAACCGTGGGTCTGTACGGAGAGCCAGTGGTTCCAAACATTGTCATGACACGGTCACTGTGTCAGGAGGGCTCTCTGTGCCAGCTCATGGAGGGCCCTAATCCAGGCCTTCTGGCTTCTTCAGAGCCCTGACGCCATGATTGGCGGTGTGGCCGCTCCTCCCTCACAGCCATGCACTCTGCTCTCGGTTGCCAACCTTAAGGTCAGGTGTTTGCTCTCTCCTATTTTGTGGTTTTTAACTTGAGGGCCCATGGTTCCCTCAAGGGTTGTGTATCAGGGATGAAGTCCAGGGAAAGCTTGAGTCCAAGTGACCTGTGTGTGCAGGGATTCGCCCGCCAATACCACCTTGTGATGCCTCGATGTGCCTGAGGTTGGCAGGGGCTTTCCCTGTGGGCTCTGTTCAAAATGTGCATGTTTGCGTATTTACTTTTGTGATTTTTAGTACATTGAGCTGAGCAATGGAAGGACACACAGATTCTTTGTGGCATAAAAGCAATCCTGTCTGCACTTCTGTCCTGTTGCCTGGCGTGCCCTGAGCCCTCTAGCTGGGGACAGTGACTAGATGTTCTCTGACGTCAACTCCAGTCAACTGGGGGTGCTGTTCGTGATGCGGAGGCCCTGCTCCCGCTCTCAGGAGGGGAGACGTGCTGTCACTGATTGTGTGAAAAATCTGTCCACAGAGAAAAGAAAGTTAAAACAGCAGATTTTTCCTCAACCCAATGACGAACTGGGGAAAATTTACCAGAATGGGAAAGCCAGCTGTTGCACATGTTCCGGTGTCTCCTGCCGCCTGCTGGCGCGAATGGGAAGTACGACAGGGTACCCTTCCTGGTGTTGGTGTGAAGAGAGCAGTCAAAAGCCTTTCCGATGTTCAGATCTTTGCACCTAGAATTCCAGTTCTACAGCTTTTGTCAGTGAAGTGGGCTGTGTAAAAAGGGACGCATACCTCACTGTTATTTATATAATGACAGGGAGTTTTGAGAACTGGCTTTCTTCTTGAATGAAGGCCAGTGTCCCAGTGAGCGATAATACTTCCGAGCATGTCCCCTCTGCTGGGTGCTTTACTAAGGGCTTTGCATGTATGAACACATTTCTGCAGGTGCTCAAAGTCCAGCGGGGCACTGCGGGGGCAGCTGCCGGGCACAAGGAGAGAGGAGGGCTGCTGCAATCGGTCTGGCCTCAGGGTTGCAAGTGCAGGAAACAACTCTAATTAGCGTTAATTTGAGGGGTAAAAAAAAAAATCTTTTTTTTTTTTTTTTTTTTTTGCTGAGATATCTGTGTAGTCTTAACAATGGATAATAACAATGGTTGAGACTGAGAGCTTCCTACGGGCCGGGCACTTTGCATGTCTTAATACTGTTAACCTTCCAATCCTAGGAGGTAGGCACTATCCTCAGTCCCATTTTGCAAGTGAGGAAACTAAGGCAAAAAAGAGGGTAAGTGGCTTCCCCAAGGTTGAAAGGGCCAGTGATACAGACCAGCAATGACGGCCAGCCAGGCAGCTGGCTCCAGAGCTCAATCCTTACCTAGGAGACCTCGGCCTTAACTAGGTGGCTGGATTCAGGAGTTGAGACGACACTACCAAGACCTCTTGGCTTGGCTTGCTCCATGTGTCTCCATGGTGACAGCCCCAAGCCCACACTGACCTCACAGCTCACCATAGCAACAGAGAAGGTCATCCCAACTCCCACCCAAGTCCTGGGGCTGACAGATCTGGTTCAGGTCCTGTGCCCTCTCCCAGCCTCCTGAGAACTCTGCAGGACTCCTGCAGGAAGGAGGGAAAGTGGTTTCTCAGAGGAAGGATGCTGAGCAGACATAAGTATGGCCACACGGAAAGCCAGTCAATGGTGATCAAGGGCCAAAGTGAAAACCAGGTAATGGGGGGCTCCTACTACATGCAAGGCGCTGGGGAGATACTAAGACATGGCTGTTGCCCCATCAGCTCGGGAGAGAACAGGCAAAAGGGAACTTGCAACAAAGAGTCACTGGAGCCTGAGAGCAAGGCCTGGCAAGCCCAGTTCAAAGCCGTAATGAACAGCAGCTACCACCGCTTGAAGGCATACTGCATGCCAGGCACTATGCTAAGCAATCGCTATACATGTTGCTAAGGGGAGGCCAGCAAAGGTCATGGTCAAATTCATTTCCCCCCACAAGTAATGCACATGGAAAAGGAAAATTTCTTGGTTGGTAGCACGCTGATATCATGTACCTGTCGTTAAGGTGCACAGCGCACACATTTAAGAACTCATTCAAGGGGCCCCGACAATGAAGATGTGCTCATTAGATACTGGATTTTTTCCAGCCTGCTTTTAAGTGTCACCAATATGGCGTGCAAGTAGTGCCATTTAAAATAGCGGGGGACAAAGCTGGAAGGATTTCAGATCCAAATACAAAGGCCCTGGAACCACCAAAGGGGAAACCAGACCTGACTTGAGCACACTACATATGGAGACCCCGGGGCTGCTGCAATGCTCTGGGAGTATTCAGTTACCAGGGAGACCCGGCACTGACCTTTCTGCAGGGAGACAATCCACAGAAGACTGTTTGACAAGAGGAATGCGCTTCCTGTTAACAAGGCACTGCCCCTGTACAAAGGGGGGCAAAGACCCCGTTGGCTTTGAAGAGATGAACCCTGGTTCTTTAGGAGTCTGAAAAAAACAAAATAAGAAAGAGGAGGTATTGTGTAGAAAGGCCATATGAGCCACCCAGCTGTTAAATCCTTTGCTCCAGTGGGTTTGCTAGAGAGGCTGAAGAAATGATAGAAATAAACCAGTAAGAACTTGACATTCTTAATACATTTCTTTTGCAAATACCCACGGCATATAGAAGGTATGAGAGTGCCAACTGATTTAAATTTTACTTCCTGGGTGACTTTCTTTTTTTTTTCTTGTGACTAATGTGATTTTTTTTTAAATTTCTTTATTGATTAAGGTGTCACATATTTGTCCTCATCCCCCCATTCCCATCCCACCCCCCTCCCCACGCATGCCCCAACCCCCTGTTGAACTTAACCGTTGGATAGGCTCATATGCATGCACACAAGTCCTTTGGTTGAACTCTCCCCCTTTCCCCACCCTCCCCTATCCTCCCTCTGAGGCCCGATAGTCCGATCGATGCCTCCTTGCTTCTGGTTCTGTTCTTGTTCCTCAGTCTATGTTGTTCATCATTTCCCCTAGATGAGCGAGATCATGTGTCACTAGATATATACTTATGAGAACTGAATGTGAGACAAGCAATAATAGTTATGCTGACAGGCAAATGAATCAGTCTGTAGTGAGTTTCTTTCTGGACCAACAGTTCTTTTGAGACCCAATTTCAATGTCCACCAGTTCCTTATGTGTACATGTCAGCACTGACCCCTCAGCTATGGATGGTGGACAAATGGTGGTAACAGAGGTCCGACTCCCTCTGGTTTGGTCTCGGCCGGACCCAGGGGCACGGCTTCACCCGGACTAAGGGGCACGTGGCCTCACCCATACCCAAGGGGCGCGTGGCCTCACCCGGGCCCTGGGACCCAGCCTCACCCGGATGGATCCAGGGGCACACGGCCTCACCCGGACCCAGGATCTGGCTTCACCCGTACCCAGGGGCGCAAGGCCTCACCCGGACCCAGGGGCACATGGCCTCACCCGGACCCGGGGGCGCGTGGCTTCTCCCAGACCCAGGGGCACGTGGCCTCACCCGGACCTAGGTGCACGAGGCCTCACCAAGATCCAGGGACACGTGGTCTCACCCGGACCCGGGGGCGCTTGGCCTCTCCCAGACCATTCCTGGGTGACTTTCTAGGCTATCTGACACACCTCAAGCCACTTTTTTTAAAAAAACCTTATTTTATTTTAGCACACTCTATTTAATGTTCTCAAATAACATGATTTTAAATATAATTAGTGTAGAAATGAAATATAATTACAGTTTTGATTTAAAGACAATAAGCCCAGATATCTGAAGTCTTAATTGTGGGATGTTTTTAGTTTACTTTGTGTTGTTTTTCTTGCGTCTTTTTTTCAAAATTTATCTTTATTGTTGGAAGTATTACAGATGTCCCTCTCCCCTCCTCCCCAGGCCTACAGCACTCTTGTCTATGTCCGTGGGTTATGCTAATATGCATGTAAATTCTTTGGTTAATTTCCATGCTCCCCACACCCCCCAGCGGAATACACTACCCTTTATTCTGTGCTCCCATAGCCCTACCTAGTGCTCCTATTATGTGAAGTTGTCTCCTCTCGATTGTCACTTACGTCTGGCCTCAGCATTTTAGCAGCTGCAGCTGCTCAGAAAGTGTCTGCTGACTTCATGAACTGCTTCCATACATTTACCGACACTGCAGGACACTGCAGTACAGCTGTGGTCATCCTTGGCACAGGAGCTTCTCAAGTGCAACATATCTTACTCATCTCCCCCCTCCCTCACCCACCCCCTTGCCTAGCATGGTGCCTAACAGTTCCTAGCTCAGTGAACGTCTGAATGGTGAAGCGCATTCAACACATGGCAGGGTAGGAAGCGGGTAGGAGAGTAATAAATAGGATTCTTAACATAGAAAAACGTGTGAATTAATGACAGTCTTTTCCGGCTTATGAGCATGAACGATGGGAGACGGGAGTTTCCTGGGAAAGTATACATTCAGTTCCCGCATTCCCAGCTGGTGACATTTCTCAGAAGTTGGACAAAGGGGGTTAATAACAACATGCAGGTGCTTCGCATGTAAGCCCACAGGCAGGTATAAGCCCTGGTGCAGGGGAGGAAAGCGGGCCAGAGAGGTTTATTTCTGGCCCAAGTGCACCCAAATGGTGGCTGTCCTGGCCCTGCGGCCCTTCCTCCTCCGAGGCTGCGATCGACCCCGCTGGGCGCCACGCGAAGAGAAGAGAGAAAGGAGCTGGGCGCAGAGTCGGGGCCTGCACGGGGCACTCCTCCCGCACGGGCACTTCTCCTGCACGGGCACTTTTCCGCACCGGGCACTCCTCCCGCACCGGGCACTCCTCCCGCACGGGGCACTCCTCCCGCACCGGGCACTCCTCCCGCACGGGGCACTCCTCCCGCACGGGCACTCCTCCCGCACGGGGCACTCCTCCCGCACGGGCACTCCTCCTCACGGGGCACTCCTCCCGCACGGGGCACTCCTCCCGCACGGGCACTCCTCCTCACGGGGCACTCCTCCCGCACGGGGCACTCCTCCCGCTCGGGGCACTCCTCCCGCACGGGCACTCCTCCCGCACGGGGCACTCCTCCCGCACCGGGCACTCCTCCCGCACGGGGCACTCCTCCCGCACGGGCACTTCTCCTGCACGGGCACTTTTCCGCACCGGGCACTCCTCCCGCACCGGGCACTCCTCCTCAGGGGGCACTCCTCCTCACGGGGCACTCCTCCCGCACGGGGCACTCCTCCCGCACGGGGCACTCCTCCCGCACGGGCACTCCTCCCGCACGGGGCACTCCTCCCGCACCGGGCACTCCTCCCGCACGGGGCACTCCTCCCGCACGGGCACTTCTCCTGCACGGGCACTTTTCCGCACCGGGCACTCCTCCCGCACCGGGCACTCCTCCTCAGGGGGCACTCCTCCTCACGGGGCACTCCTCCCGCACGGGGCACTCCTCCCGCTCGGGGCACTCCTCCCGCACGGGGCACTCCTCCCGCACGGGCACTCCTCCCGCACGGGGCACTCCTCCCGCACGGGGCACTCCTCCTCACGGGGCACTCCTCCCGCACGGGGCACTCCTCCCGCTCGGGGCACTCCTCCCGCACCGGGCACTTCTCCGCACCGGGCACCTGGGAACCAAGGTCGGCTCCGCACGCAGAGGGCACGGAGGAGGGCGCGGCGCCGCGGCCCCCGCATCCCCTTAAGCTCCATCCTCCCGGAGAAAGAGGGCTACTTCCGGTCTGGAGAGGACCAGCATTTTGAAATTCAAATCACGTGGCGGGTTTGAGCGCGAAGATTGCGAAACCCGTCCCGCCCTAGTTTCTCACCTACTAAACCTCAAAGACAAACCGGATCCACCGCTCCTAGAAGGAGACCCCTCCGCCCGCCCGGAAGCCGGGGCCGGAAGTTCCAGCGGGTGACGCCACTTCCGCCGCGCTTCCTGGAGGCGCCAAGATGGACGCTGCGCGGGCCCGGGAGCAGCTCCGGCGGCGGTACCTGTTCTCGCCCGACGCCGAGGCCTCGCTGGACGGCAGAGGCTGCGCCGGGCCGGGTAGGCGCTCCCCCGGGCGCCCCGAGCCGCGCCGAGGTCCCGGGCCAGGCGCCCGGACACAGCCGGCCTCGCGGCCCCCCACCCCGCGCCCCGTCGGGAGGGCCCGGCTGCCTTTCCCGGGGTTTGCCTGTAGTTTGCAAGTCGGGTGTTCAGTGTCCTAAAGGGCCCCTAAAGCCACGTGGCCCTGCGCCCTGCCCCCGGGGCTGCGCTCCAGGAGGCCCGGGAAGGCGGTCTGACACCGGGTTGGTAATACCCGTTCAGAGTGCGCACCGGTCCTGTTTTTAAGGATCGGCCAGACGTACTCGCGCAGGTACACGCGGGGGGTGCAGGACTTCTTTCCCCTCGGCATCGACTGACTGTCCGCCGCGGAGAGCTGCGTAGACACCGAGGCCGACTTGCGGGCCGGGGGGACGGTGTCCGCTGGGAGGCGCCGGGCAGGGTGTGGCGTACGAGCGAGCGGGAGACCGGCCGTGTGGGGTGTGCTTTCCTGTGGACGCGGGGAGGAGAGAAGCAGCAGGAGGTGATACCGATGGTGGCTTCTGGGCAGGGGACCCCGGAGAGATGGGTTTCACGTTAGGTCTTGTTGGCCTGCATTATGGAAACCGTTTGCATTTTATTACGTTTTAAACATAAAACACAGAAGACATCATGCGCAGGCGTGCTGGTTTCTCCGTTTTGAGGGTCTTTGTATTGGGAACAAGCTTGTCAGGAATTCTCAAGGGTGAGGACCTCAGCTGTGTGCCAGTGGTTCTCCCGGGAACGGAGAGGGGGCGCGTCCATCGCGTGGGGGAACTTGGAAATAACTCATTTGATCCAACCCCCGCCACCTGTTCTGTCAGATGGAGTCCCAGGTGGAAGAAATCTGGGCTCCTCACCACCTGTCTAGACAGCACTGTGCCCATTCCACTTTTGAGCTGCCTGAAAAGGTTGTGTTTGCTTAAAATAATTAAATAGTTATAAGTAGTATTTTTGGAAAATTGTGTCTGTTTTGTGCTCTGACATTTGCCTGTGGCATTTTCCTTAATAGGACTTATTACTTCCTAGATGAAATAAGAGACATAATATTAAAATTCCGACACTACTAGATGTTGTCATTCTTTCTGAAAGACTGAATAGGTAGATTTGATTTCAAAATCCATTTAAAGGAGAAAGGTTGACTATATTGAACATGTTTTATAGTGGGTTCCTAGTAATTATTTCTGCAATATAAGCCTATTTTGGTGGTTTCACAGAAGAAGTTTGTGCTATGGTGGGAGAGAATCTGGTTCTCAAAAAGCTCTAGGAAATTTTTTTGTTTGGCTTAAAAGAGGTTGATTTTTCCCCATGCACTTTATGGTAATTTAATAGGTTGAAATCTCCTTTATTTGCAGGAGCCTCTGCAGCTGTTGAGAAAAAGCAAAAACCTCTTCCAAGACTTAATGTCCATTCTGGATTCTGGATATTGGCATCCATTGTTGTGACCTATTATGTTGATTTCTTTAAAACTATTAAAGAAAACTTTCACACTAGTAGGTAAGAAAACTTTCCTGAATATCACATGATCTCACTCATTTGTGGAATAGAATGACCAACATAAACTGATGAACAGAAACAGATCCAGAGACAGAGAAGCATCGATCAGACCATCAGACCTCAGAGGGAAGGTAGGGGAGGTTGGGGGTAAGGGGGAGAGATCAACCAAAGGACTTGTATGCATGCATATAAGCCTAACCAATGGACACAGACACCAGGGGGGTGAGGGCATGAGTGGGGGCTGGGGGGGGGGCAATGGGAGATAAGGACACATATGTAATACCTTAATTAATAAAGAAAAAAACGTAATTAAAAAAGAAAACTTTCCTGGTTCATAAGTTAAACACCCTTGTCTTATTTTTTTATGTTTTATTTTGTTAGTTGAAATTTTTGTTGTTAATCCTCACCCGAGGATATTTTTTCCATTGATTTTTTTTAGCGGGAATGGAGGGAGTGGGAGAGAGAAAGAGAAAGAAAGAGAGAAACATTGATGTGAGAGAGAGACATTGATTGGTTGCCTCCCACACACACCCCGACCAGGACCGGGGATCGAACCCATAACCCAGTGTGAATTAACCATCTTCCACATTGATTTTCAGCATTCCAAGAAACCTGACTTAACGTGGAGGAGTTAATGGTGCCTGTTTATTACTGTCACACTCACAACTTCAGAAACAAAAAAAAAGCTGCTCTCTTTCCTGAGTTTTTAAGGAAAATGCATAGCCGTAACCGGGTGGGTTGCTTATGAGCACACACATGCATGCATGCCTGCATTGAAAGGCTTACTTTTTCATCCTCTTGTGGGTCTCAGGCTCGTCCTTTCTCACCCATGTCCCCGTAGATTGAGACTTTCTGAAATCTGGAATCCAGTGATTGTGGGTCCCTCTGTGTTCCTCTTCCAGCTGATCTTCTTGTAGAAACAGATTTTTAGGCAACCGAGGAAAACTTGTAGGATTTCGTCTGGTTTGCTAAGAGCTGTCAATCCTGATGACATTTTTGTCTCTACAGTTGGTTTCTCTTTGGCGGCGCCTTGTTGCTTGTGAGCGTGTCCATTGCGTTCTACTGCATTCTCTATCTGGAATGGTATCGTGGGATTGAAGATTATGATGTCAGGTATCCAACCCTGATACCCATCACAACTGCTGCTTTTATCGCGGCAGGAATTTGGTAAGTTAACTTCGAAATACTGGTAGAAATGAAGATGTTGATCAGGTACTGATGTACCTGGTACGAATTTCAAAGGAAAAAAAAGGAATAATGGGGAAAAGAGTCTCCCTGTCATTTCTAGTCTCCAGTTTCCTTTTCAGTAACATGTTCTTTATGAATTTAATTATTTAAAACACAAATGGTGACGTAC
The DNA here is from genome assembly GCF_027574615.1 of Eptesicus fuscus. Lineage (NCBI taxonomy): Eukaryota > Metazoa > Chordata > Mammalia > Chiroptera > Vespertilionidae > Eptesicus > Eptesicus fuscus. Next base: position 113,703,158 of record NC_072474.1, on the reverse strand, counting down.
TATGTGTATTCTGCAATTGGCTTTTTAAGTCATTTTCTATGAAGTATAATACATACAGAAAGTGGAAAAAACAAAACTACAGCTGAATGAGTCATCGTGAAATGAGCATTGGCGTAAACCCCTCCAGGTCTAGGAAGAATTGAGCCAACACCTCGAAATCCCTTTCCCGCCTCCCCATAGCCACTGCCCCAAGGAAACACTGTCCTGTATGCTAATTCCTCTCGTGCACCTCTTAAGTACTCTGTTCTGTCTATTTTTTTAACTTTATAGAAATGGACTCACAGCATCTCTTCTTTGATGTTTGCTGTTTACACGTATGATTCATCCGCATTGTTGTGGGTAACAGTTGTTCATTGCGGTCGTGCAGTCCAGCCTGTAGCTGAATCCCAATTTCTCTTTCTACTATTGATAGCATTTGGGTTGTTTCTAACAGAGAAATGCTTTTAACCATCTTTTTACAGTAATGGTTTGATAGTGTGGGAGGTTGAGAGCAGGCGACGGCCATTCTAGTTCATGTCCCTTTGCAGACCCCAACTTTAATCACTTAAGTTCCCCTTAACCTTTTGCACTTGGATGTCGAGTGTGACTCGACACGGTTAGCATCGGTAGCAGGAATCGAGAAAAAAGCGAGTGCAAAGGGTTAAGCCAAGCCAGCCCGCATTAGAAGACCTGTGACTCTAGTCCAAGTACCTTTTGAAGAGATTGTGATAGTTCCAATATTTGTTAGATCACATCTTTGAGAGAAAAAAAACCCACATAATGTTGGCTGAATGAACTTGCCCAAACTGGGTAATAACAGTCCTCCCCCTCCAGGTTCCACAGCAGAAGGTGCGTGTGCAGATTGTAGCTGGAGTGGTCAGCCTGTGGTCTTTTCCTTTCAGCTTCAACATTGCTCTGTGGCCCGTGTGGTCGTTTTTCACTCCGCTGCTGCTGTTCACCCAGTTTATGGGCCTCGTGATGTTCGTCTCACTCCTGGGGTGATTCCTGCAGGTAAGCTCCCTGGAAAGGTCATGTCGTTATTGACCTCATTTGAAAAGCATCCTTCACGACAGTTTTCAGGTGCTCCTTGTGACTTGGTTCATTTGTGTTCACACCGGAGCTGTTTACACTGAGCTCAGATAGCAGGGACACAGAGCCTTCCCTTTTGTGTAATGTGGTTCTGACTCGGAGGGCACCCTCGCCTCCACAGGGCTCACGGAGATAGCACTTGCACCTTCCGGTATAAATACGCTAACACCTGGGACCAGTCTTTATTGAAGTCAACAAATGACTATGGGTTAGATTGTGCTTAAGGAATGGGAATTTGGGGAAAATGAACAATTTTACCCAATTGGGGGGAAACAATTCTGCCATTTTTTAAAATATATTTTATTGATTTTTTACAGAGAGGAAGGGAGAGAGATAAAGAGTCAGAAACATCGATGAGAGAGAAACATCGATCAGCTGCCTCCTGCACACCCCCCACTGGGGATGTGCCCGCAACCAAGGTACGTGCCCTTGACCGGAATCGAACCTAGGACCCTTCAGTCCGCAGGCTGACGCTCTATCCACTGAGCCAAACTGGTTTCAGCTAAATTCTGCCATTTTCTGACTATTCTGGCTGCCTCATAAAAATCTGATGGATGGTACACCAACTTTTCCCTTCGTCTTATGTATGGAACTTCTGACTCCCCACAGACCCCTGCACCTCCCCGGGCCTGTGGCCCCACACGGTGGGGTCTGCTTGCTGAGTGTCAGATAGCACATTTATTAAACACGTGTGTGTTCAAAGGACTCACTCAGGGCTTAGGGACATGGTGAAAAAGACAGGTGGTCTCTCCCTTCCCGTCGCTTGTATCAGAACTGGGTGGAAGTTGACTCCATATATCAGTTTACAGGATGAAAATTAGGCCCAGAGAGGTACAAGTTATCGGGGTGCTAATGAAAATGGACATGTCCACAAACAGACAGCATGTTCTCCTTCTGGAGTTTTAGAGGGAGGTCAGTGTAACTAGGAAAGAAAGGTACATAGCCTATGTTGCCAGCACTTCCATGACCACAGCCATGCTGATGTGCAGAGTCAACCCCCACACACACTGCCAGCCCATCCATGACCACGGCCACCCTGATGTGCAGAGTCAACCCCCCCACACTGTGCCAGCACATCCATGACCACGGCCACGCTGAGGTACAGAGTCAACCCCCCCACACTGTGCCAGCACATCCATGACCACAGCACGCTGATGTGCAGAATCCCCTCCACATTGCTTTGGGGGGCCCCTGGGATTCTTAGAGTGCGCCCTTTATCCTGTTGACATGTGTCACTTCGTCTGACCATGTCCCCTGCTTCTCCCCTTGTAATGGTGTTAAGTCTTGGTCAGTTTTGAGTTTTTCCCATGTCAGGGAGCTTCGACTCCCTGCTGACATGACTTATCAATGGTCATGAAAGCCTGGTAGACTGAACTGCTTCCTCACTACACCCACAGCGCAGTACATTGTCTCACTTGGGGCATAAATGCTGGCTTTCTTTCAGGTTCCAGGGCCTGTAAACCGAACCATTAAACATCCAGTTGACTGGCAGCGTTCCAAATGTGGAAAAGCTACAAGGTGTTTCTGCATCCGGAAGTGAGTGGTGTTCTAGGAAGAATTGTAACTTCATTGATCTGTGGTTGAAATCAGAATAAATTATATTTTATTTGCATATTCTTAAACTCAGATCATATTTCAGATTCAGAATAGGAATATTCTCTTTAAATAGAAATAACTAAGTTGCAATGTGAATCTGTTTGACCCCTGGAGAAAGGATTGGTGTGGACGTCTGAATGAAGCTTCATTATAGATGCGCAGTACTCCCGGTGTTGTAGGTGGATTGCTCGCTCTTCACTTGTGAGGTGACGGACGTGTCCATGTGCCTTTAACCCATTAGCAGTGACTGTGGACCTCACTGAGTAATGCCTTCGTTAGTGAGAGGACCAGCCGAACGTATTCTATGCATTCCTATTTGGATTTTACCGTTCTATGTAAATTATTAGGTTTTCAGCATGTTTAACATATGAACTTTTAATGATTTTTAAGTATGTATGATTATTTTCCTTAACATTTAAATAAAATATTTTTATAACTTTCTTGTGATTTTGTTAATACAAACTTGGGAATAGTTTGTTTTCGCTATCAGTGCTGGAAAGTTACCTGTAGAAATGAGGTTTGTTTTCAGAGAAAGCTGCTGTGCTGTTCAGCCTGGTGTTAGGACTCACCACCAAACCACCACTCGATACTGCCTTTCCCTACAAACCCACGCTGACTTGAGCTGAGGTGGTTTTTATGGAGTCTGGGCACTCCTGGAGCCCCTGCCATCTGCCAGGCACTCAGCTCTCCCTCCCTCCCTCCCTCCCAGGTTCCCCAGGCATTTGACACAAACCGGGCTCCATCTTGTCCCCAGGTCTCCCACACCTGGACAGGGGCAGTGCTCAGTGCACATTTCTCAGTGGATTAAAAAAAAAGTTGGATGCTAGAGAGCAGGGTGAATCAGAGTCCTTGCCTTTAGGGAGCTCAGAATGTTGAAATGACACGTGGGTGATGGAGGGATGGACAGTGGACAAGTCCACCGGGGCCACAATGACTAAGTCAGTGTCTTGGTTCCTGGGGCGGCCATGAGAAGGACTACAAACTGGGTGGCTTGACAACAGAAGTTTATGGTCACAGTTCTCAAGACTAGAAGTCCGAGATGGCGCTGTCGGCAGCATTGGCTCCTGGGGGCGTGAGGAGAATGTTGCAGGCCTCGCGCCCAGCGCTGGTGGTCGGGTCTCCCTTTGTCTCCAGATGGCATTCTGTCTGTGTCCTCACCTCTTCTTCCTTCTATGTGTGTGCCGTCACATGTTCCCCTTTTTAAAAGGACAATCATATTGGATCAGGGCCCACCCTGTATGACCTCCACTTGATCACTTATAAAGACCTTATTTCCAAATAAGGTCACACTCCCAGGTCCTGGGGGTTAGGACTTCATCATCTGTTAGGGGGACACCAGTCACACTGAGACCTACTGTGTGCTGAAAACCACCCATCTACATCCTGCACAAGACAGCAGTGGGCAGGACAGGCACCAGCCTCCCCAGGGGGCAGCCAGGCCTCAGACGCACATTCCAGGGAAGGGCGTGTGCTAAGAGGAGAACCAGGCAGGGCTAGAGCACGGTGGGGAGGACGCGCCGCCCCGCCCCGCCCCGCCCGCCCCATGCCCGCACTGACCAGATGAGGCGACAGGCCCGCTCACTCATGCAGACCCATCCATGTGTGCATTCAGTGCCGCCTCCGTCTAGTTACTGAGCATCCACCTGGCTTGGCTCGAGGGACATCAAGATGATGGCCACGTTCCCTGGTCACCGCCTGCCTTTCCACCCTCGTTTCTGTGCACGTGCGCCATCCTCTCTGGGGGACACCCTCCCCCGCCCCGCCCTGCCCTGCCCCATGTCACCTGGCCAGCTCCTACTCCCCGGTACAGAGGTGCTGCCTTCTCTGGGAGCCCCTCACCCTGCCTGGCAGACTTGGGCTTCCCCAGGCATCTCCTCCAGGCAGCCCTGCCCACGGGCTGCTGGCTCGTCTCACCCAAAGCCATGAGCTCCTTAGGCAGGGCTGCGCCTCTCCAGCCTCCCAGGGAGGCCTCCACAAACACTTGCCCGTTGAACATGTCTCTACCAAAATGTCAGCTCACAGTCCGTCCCCAGTGCCTGGAACAGAGCCTGGCCAGTGACACAGAGCTGAAGGCAAGGCCAGGTCCCCAGGGTAGCTCCCTCCTGGCCCAGGGCTCCCGCGCCAGGAGCCTCTGGCCGCCAGAACTGGCTGTGTGTTTTGCCGGATCCACTGCAAAATGAACGGCAACAATAGAGCATTAATCCAGGGGCGGGGCCCTGCCTCACCGCGCAGGTGGCTGGCGCGGGGGCCTGTCCCCAGGACTTACTAGTGGCATCTTAGCGGGGCATTCAGGTGGACTGCGCCAGCTTGGAGCAGGCTGAGGGTCTGAGGGAGGGGCTCGGGGCAGCTGTATCAAGGACCCCGGCCACCCCACCCCACCCTCAGCTCCTCTCGTCCCGAAGTAGCTCCCCATCCCTCCCTCGTGGGAGGGAGAGAGAGGATCTTTGCTTGGGAAGTGGCTCCTGTCTGTCCGCATCTGGGCGTCTCCTTGCAGACACACGGGGACACCAGCCGGACAGAGACACGAAAAGACACGCCCTCCCCCTATTCATAGATGTAGGGACGAGCGACAGCCTGGGAAGCCGCCGGCCTGACTGAGAGACCCGCACAGAGCAAACACCCCGCAGACATCAGCAGGGAAAGGACAGACGGCCGGACAGGCGGCATCGCGCGCACGGACACTCACTTCCAGGCTCACCTGGACCTCAGGGAGAGCCCGGGACAGCGCACGCCCCCGCGGATCCCGGAGCTCGGCTGGGCCGCAGCCACGCCCCCGCGCCCACTCCCCCCGCCCCCGGGCTGGCTCAGGGCGACCCCGTCGCCCCCTCGCCCACCGCAGGAGCCGGGGGAGGCCCCTGTCGCTCGCCTGGGGGCCGGGCGCCCTGGGACGGAGCTGGAGGACGCGCGGGTGGGCGCCGGGGCAGGGCTGAGGCATCAGGGGCGGGAGCGGCCCGCGTGGGTCGCGGAGGGTGGGAGGGCTGCCCCAGCAGCGCAGGGCGAGGGGAAGTGGGCGGTGCGCACCGGAGCGCCAAGTGGCCGGGGGCAGCCCGCTCAGCCGGGTGGGGGCGGCGGTGCCTTGTCTGGGGCGGGAGAGGGGAAGCTGGCCTAGGAGGGTGACCCGGAGGTGGGATTGGAAGAGGGCGTGGGGCCAGCGCTCAGTCAGGGGCGGCAGGTGGGGGCCGGGGCAGCCTCTCCGGGACTAGACTCCGCGCGGGCCGCTCAAGGATGCCCGAGGGCCAGGGCGCGCCTCCCTCTCCCCGGGCGGCACGGAGCGCCCCGGACAGAAGGTCGTCGGAGCCCGCGCTCTGCCCGCAGTCTCACGTTCTGGCCCCTGGGTCTCGGGGGTTCCCGGGGTCCCCGGCCCCGCGGCGGGGCGCCGCCCACAGCTGCGTCCCGCAGAAGCTGGCCGAGGCGCGCAGCAGCCAGTACGGGCTGAACGTGTTCGTGGCGGGGCTGCTGCTGCTGCTGGCCTGGGCCGTGCACGCCGCGGGCGTGGGCAAGAGCCTCCTGCTGTGCGCGCTGACGGCGCTCATGCTGCTGCAGCTGCTGTGGATGCTGTGGTACGTGGGCCGCCGCGCCGCGCTCCGCCGCCTCGCCCGCCTCAAGGACACGCACGCCGGCGCGCGCTGGCTCCGCGGTGAGTGCGGGAGGGGGGCCGGCGAGGGCGCGGGCCCAGCCTGCTCGCCCGCCCGCCGGCTGCAGCCGGGCCGCTCCGTGCCCTCCGCCCCCCACCCCTGCCTGTTTCTCTGTTCTGTCTCCGTCTCCTGTGCGTCTTTCCTGGCTCTCCCAGCCCGCCCTCCCTGCCCTCCGGCCCTCCCCTTTCTTGGAGAAGCCTGGATGGCTGCAGCAGCCTCCTCTCTACCCTCAGGCTCTGGCCTTGCATCCCATGGTCAGAGCTTCCACTGACCCCAGGATGGATGCCATGCTCCCCATCCTGGCATTCAATAACAACAACAACAACAACAACAATAATAATAATTATTATGTTGGTTAATCCTCATCCGAGGATATTTTCCATTGATCTTTTTAGAGAGAGTGCAAAGGAGAGGGAGAGCCAGAGGGAAACATTGATGGGAGAGAGACACATCAGTTGGTTGCCTCCTGCACGCACCAGACCAGGGCCAGAGAACAAGGTACATGCCCTTGACCGGGATCGAACCCGGGACCCTTCCCAGTCCGCAGACCAACGCTCTATCCACTGGGCCAAACCCGCGAGGGCCCCGGATGGCCTCTTTAGTTTTAACGCGGTGCTCCCGTCTCAGAGGCTTTTAGGTCCTGTCACGATATTGGGTGTTTCCATGACTTGGCATATTCTGTTCCCTCCTCGTGGAATGCCCTTTCCCCCACCCCGCTCCCTTCCTCCCCAGTGTGTTCCCAACCTCCTCCCCCGCCCCCTTTGAGGTTCTGACCGCACACCCCCGACCCGGTTGTGCCCTGGGTGGACACTGTTCTACCTGTTGACACTCTTGTCCCCTCTACCAGGGGGGAGAGCTGTGATGTTCGTCTCTTAGTCCTGGAGCCATTCAGGGCCCGGCACAGAGCAGGTGCTGAGAAAATGCAGGCGGGTGGGTGAAGGGTGGGGCGGTGGGGGACAGAAGCACCTGCTGGGCACTCACAACAAGTTGATGGAAACTTCATCAAGACAGGAGCCCTCCCCATCCTCCAGGAGCTTCCGCCCTTGAAAGGGAGGTAGACACGATGCGGGTCACAGGGGAGGCAGTGGGTGTCTGTGGAGAAGGCCCGTGTCTGAGAAACCATCATGAGAGAGGCCAGGTCCACACATCTCACACCTACTTGAACGAACGCTCATGTTTCAGTCTCACTTAGTGCGCCTTTCACTTCCCTTGCTTGACCCCCCAGTTTCCGCCCGTGTAGCCCGGAAATCACACTTAGTAGAACCGATGACTGCCGGCGACGGGTGGGTGCCCAGCACTCATTTGTCCTCCTTCCCACCCTCCTTCCCTTCGAATGCCTGCCCCCAGACCCCTTCACCCACCTGCTCACTCCCATGGGGCACCCGGCTCTCCATGGGGAGCCATCGGGTGCAGGCCAGGTTCTGCCTTGTGCTATGACTCGTCGGATATGAGCCTTGTCACGCGGATGAGATTTTCGATTTCTCAGGCTCAGGGACTGTGCCTACTAGTAGTTCATCTTGCCTTTGGAAAAACTGGACCCAGCTCCAGGGCGGCCCAACTTCCTGTTCGGAAAATGGCTGTGTTAGGGAGGTTCTTGGTTTTGTGACTGTGAATGGCAGTGGTCTGGCGCTGTATCAAACAAATAGAGGTGAAACGCTGCTTTGAGGATATTGACTTACACAGGCTAACAAGCATTGGAAACACAGGCTTTTGACCTGTGCTTCCTGTAGCGGAAGGACCCTTTCTTTGTCCCCCGCCACTTCCTCCCTCCTCCCTCCGTCCGTTCTTCCTTTTCTCTTTCCCTCCCTCCTCCCACTTCCTCTTCCTGCATTCCTTCCTTTCTCTGTCATCCCTCCCCAACCCCAGCTCTCTCCTCCCTTCCTTCCTCTCTCCCTCTTTTTTCTCACTTTCTCCCTCCTTCCCGGAAGGCTCCAAGCTCTGGGGCCAGGGTAAGTGGGTGGATGGTGCTGCATTTTGGAAGATTGGGAGGACAGGGAGGAGCAGAAGTGAGAATGTGGAGCCAGGTGGCCATGGTGGCCATGCTGTAATATGAGATGTCTATTGGACACTGAGCAGTGATAGGATAAATGAGGCAATAGAGAGAGAGCACACAGTAGGTGCTCACTAAATGGTGGCTGTTAGACACTCAGCAAGTTGCCCCATAATAACATAACCATTTGGATGAGGCGTGTGGACCATGGAGATGGAACTGGCGTGGAAGGCGTGGCTCGCTGTCTGGCTCTATCACCATCACCTTTATTTTTTTTTCTTTTCTTTTTTAGAAATATATTTTTATTGATTTCAGAGAGGAAGGGAGAGGGAGAGAAAGATAGAAACATCAATGATGAGAGAGAATCATTAATTGATTGCCTCCTGCACGCCCCCTACTAGGGATCGAGCCTGCAACCCAGGCATGTGCCATTGACCAGAATTGAACCCTGGGACCCTTCAATCTGCAGGCCGATGCTCTATCCACTGAGCAAACCCAGCTAGGGCGCCATCACCTTTCTGGGTACGGTTTGTTCATCAGTAAAATAAGAATCCCGGCCGCCTCTCAGGGAGGGGCTGGGAGATGTCACGTGAACGCAGTTTGCAAAGCGTGTCCATCCCTCTCAGTGGGCTGGGGCTCGTCAAAGAAGTGAGAGGCCAATTATCCCACAAGAATGGCGGAGGTCACGGTGCCAAGGGAAGTGTCCTCAGCCCTGTGTCTGAGGTTTCCCTGGAGCCCGAGCTGGAAAGACAGGTTCGGCCTCGCTCTGCCCTGGCCGCTGTGGCCGTCTCAGCTGTCTGCGGCTCGAGAAAGCCCGCCCGCCCGTGGAATGCCTGCGGTTTTCCAGAGAAAGTGTTTGGGTCTCAGTTGTAAGGCTTTTCCTTGAGCAGGAAGTATTCTGTTCCATCTGCTGGGTGTGAGGCAGTGAGAACTTCCGTTGGCTGAGCACAGAAGTTTTATCCAAGGGTCTGAGAGTTTGCAAACTTAGAACGCAGGTAGACAAAGCCCCAGAGGTGTTCCAAAGAAGGGTGAAAAGCTCACAGTTCTTAAAGTAAAAACTATATCCTTGAGGATGACCAGCCCTGCCTTGTTCGCTCTTTATAAAAATATATCTGTCATTGATTCTTTTTAAAAAAAATATCCTTTTTTTCTTTTTTATTGATTTGAGAGAGAGAGAGGAAGGGAGAGGGAGAGAGAGAGAGAGAAACATCCATGGGAGAGAGAATCATGGATCGGCTGCCTCCTGCACGCCCCCTACTGGGGATGGAGCCTGCAACCTGGGCCTGTGCCCTGACCAGGAATCAAACCATGACCTCCTGGTTCATGAGTCGATGCTCAACCACTGAGCCACGCCGACCGGGCTAGTTTATTGTTATTTTTACTCGTTTCTGCCCTGTCTGAAGCCCAGAGCAGTGTTACTAACACAGAATGGTGGGACTGGCAAGGAGAAGAGCAGCCATGCCTATCGAGTGCATTTGGAATGCCGGGACGTTGGGAGTGTTGGCCCAGCTATTAGACACAGCAATTCTTTTTTAAAAATTTTTATTTCTATTACATTGATTTTTTAAAATATATTTTATTGCTTTTTTACAGAGAGGAAGGGAGAGGGATAGAGAGTTAGAAACATCGATGAGAGAGAAACATCGATCAGCTGCCTCTTGCACACCCCCTACTGGGGATGTGCCCGCAACCAAGGTACATGCCCTTGACTGGAATCGAACCTGGGACCCTTCAGTCCGCAGGCCGACGCTCTATCCACTGAGCCAAACTGGCTAGGGCACACAGCAATTCTTTCTTGTGTATGTGTGTGAATACTCACCCTCAGATTGACATCTTGTATGAGATGAGCTTTTTACAGAGTGACTTTTTAAAAAATATATATATTTTATTGATTTTTACAGAGAGGAAGAGAGAGGGATAGAGAGTTAGAAACATCGATGAGAGAGAAACATCGATCAGCTGCCTCTTGCACACCCCCTACTGGGGGTGTGCCCGCAACCAAGGTACATGCCCTTGACCGGAATCGAACCTGGGACCCTTGAGTCTGCAGGCCGACGCTCTATCCACTGAGCCAAACCGGTTTCGGCGAGTGACTTTTTCTTCAAATGAGGCACACCATACATTGCATCTCTGTGCAGCCCTTGACCGGAATCGAACCTGGGACCTTTCAGTCCACAGGCCTACGCTCTATCCACTGAGCCAAACCAGTTAGATCCGCATGCTCCTCTGACTGTGACCGCCTCTTCTCCCGCAGACGCAGCCCCTCCCAGACACGCCCAGCTTCCTTGTTCCGTCCCAGGAGTAGCATCCGTGTGTCCCGGCAGCTCTCAGTTCTCTGTATGTAGCAGCTTTATTGAGATACAGCCACCCAACTCCATGAGCCACCCGTCTAGAGTGCACAACCCCGTGGCTTTTAGCATATTCACAGGTAGGGTCAGGGTAGGGGATGTTTCTGTCCTCTCAAAAAGGACCCCTTATCCTTCAGTCACCACCCCCCTACACCTCTGTTCGCCTTGTAAAGTTCTCAATGTCACAGCAATTCTTGAGGTGGGCGCTGTTCCCTGTGTACACCAGGAAGCCGAAAGGGCCGAGAAGGAGGGTTGAGCCCCCCTTGCTGGCAGCATTGGGATAGAGTGAGAAAGAGAAGAGGAACCCGCTCCTTGCTTCGGGCAGAGGGTGTGATATGAAGGGTGACAGAGAAGGCATGGCCCTACTTTCATCTCGCCTCTGTCTTCTCCATCGAGCGGGAAGGACTGGAGGAACTTGCAGAGAGCAGCAGAGAAGGCAGCCACGCCCACAGCACGGGGAGGAGGGGGGGCGACCTCGCAGTGGCTGAGCAGAGCCTGTGTTCTGCTGCTTTGGTTCACGTGCTGGACTGAGTTCCCACTCGGTGCCAGGCACTGGCTGGGCGGTAGGGGGTGGGTGATCAGGCATGGCCGGCCCTGCATCTTGATTACCCAGACAATACAGGCAGCCGACAGGATGGCTAAGAGCATAGCCCCCAGGCAGGGCGTGGACAGCTCTGCACCAAGGAGATAGGCCTTTAGAAATCATGTGCTCCCCTCTGCTTGCTCCTCTTGTCCCCCAGTCCCCATCTCTTCACCCCGAGATCTTTGAAAGGCAAAATCTCTGCTTCCCACCAGTCCCACTCCAACTTTGTTCTGTGTCACAAGTCTCTACTGAGCCTGTAAATCACACATTTCCAGACAGTATCTCTTTATCCCTTTGGATTTAATGCCTCTTACTTATTTTCTCTTCTATTAATCTATTTATCTCCATCCATCCATCCATCCATCCATCCATCATCCATCATCCATTTTCCTCCCTTCTTCCTTTGCTCCCTCCCTCCTTTCTTTCCTGCTCTCCTTCCCTCCATTATACATCCATCTGCCTCTCCAATTTGCCAAGTGTATTGCTCGCTATTGCTCCCTCTCCTCTTCACCTTCCCTAACTGTGAGGACTGGTTGTTTGGTTAAAGCCCTTTGTCAGGCGAGTTACAGGGATGACATTTCTCTCTGACCCTCAGTGTGTTTTTCTGACCACCCGTCATCACCCTCAGTTCTCTTCCAGGCTCTGCTCTTCTCCGTGTACTTAGAACATCCCACCACTTCTTCTCTATTCATTTATTTGTTTGTTTTCTGTCTTCCCCACCAGAATGTTAAACTCACTGAGGGCAGATACGTTTTTTTGTTCTGTTAATCCTCACTCGAGAATACTTTTTGCATTGATTTTTAGAGAGAGTGGAAGGGTTGGACGGGGGAGAGAGAGAGAGAGAGAGAGAGAGAGAGATTGATGTGAGAATGGCACATCCATTGGTTGCCTCCCACACATGCCCCTACAGGGGCCGGGGATTGAACTTGCAACCCAGGTACATGCCCTTAACCAGGAATCGAACCCATGACCCTTCAGTGCATGGGAAGATGCTCTGATCATTGAGCCACACTGGCCAGGGCTGGGTATTTTCTTTTATTGCCCTTCTTATATCCCCAGTGCCCATGACAGTGCTTGGACCATAGTTGTTTCTTGACAAATAGTTGCTGAACAAATTACATTTTTCATGTCTTCAAATATCTTCCTGTCTTTTGCCCTGACAAGAGGATGCCTTGGTGGAAAGAGGAGGGTCCTTGAGCTGCAGTCCTTCCCTAGCTGTGGGCTCCCTCCCCCAGCCCCCCACCTCACCCCCCCAGCCTCCAGTTTCCCAGGCTGCAGACCAGACGCCTGCTGCCAGCTCATCCCTCTGCCCTGTGCACACCCCAATTTGTGCAACATTCCACCTGTGCATGTTTGTCTCCCCAGCAATCTTGTTGGTTTACCTTTGAGCCCCTGGCAAATGCCTCATGCACAGTATTTATTGTATAAATAGATGGGTGAATGAACCCATGGGTGGTGAAGGGATGGAGGCAGAAAAGACTTTGAGAGTGTGAGAAGGTCCCTGATGTATTCATCACAGCCCTTGAGATGCCAGTGACGGAGATGTTCTAGACCAGTGGTTCTCAGGGTGGGGTCCCAGACCACCAGTATCAGCCCTACTTGGCAGCTTCTTAGAGATGCAAATTTGGGGGCTCCACCCCAAACCCAGTGAATCAGAAACTCAGGGGAGGAGGTGGAGCCCAGCTAGGGGTGTTATAACACCCCCCCCCCCTCCGCCCCGACCCGGGTGATTCTGATGCAGGATCCAGTTTGAGAACCGCTGCTGTGGACGAGTCTCATTGTAGACAGGAAAACCGGGGCTGGGAGCAGGGAAAGGATTTGCCTGAGCTCACTGGACTGGTGCCAGGTCCCCATAGCGGCTGCCTGTGACCCGCCACCCCAACCACCTGCCTCGCCTGCTCTTGCTCTGTCTCTTTGTAATCAACACGAACTATGCGTTTGTCCAGCCAGTTCAAAGCACTGCGATTGAATCTCCTCTTACAAAGGCTCTGGTTTCACCGGGGTTTTCCAGGACTTAAGAAAATGGGACTTAGCGTTGTTTCTATATGGCTTTGAGCGGCGGCAAGGAGCCAGGCGATTGCATTACTGCTCATGGCGGGGGGCGGGGGTGCTCCTTGGCGGGGCTGTAATGTTATCTCTCACTGTGAGGGCCCCTGCCCTTCGCTCTCTCACGCCATGAAGCATGTCACACACGATCCGGTTTCCTCCGTCCGCGGGAGAGAACGTGTGAACGGCGCTCAGCGCTGGCCCCGAGGAGGGATCGGAAACGCTGACGTGGATCAGAACCCACGGTCACTACGTTTTTCTTGCTAATTGCTTCATTTGTTGCAAGTTTCTAGTTCATGTCTTTTGTACATTCCTTTCCAGTCTCTTTCTCATATGCATGTTCTTTGTTTGTTTTTATTTTTGGCCAAAACCACGCTAGATAAACCATCAGAGAAAGTTCCTTCTCTTCTTCATGTCATGCAGCACAGACCCCTCCGTGTCACTGCCATGGAGCCCTAACCGATCACTGAAAACACACACTTTCCATTTTAAAACAGTTTTAGGTTTGTAGATGGGCTGCGGAGATAGTGAGTTCCCGTAGGCCTCTGTGCCTTCCCCTTTCTCCTCCTCCTCCTCCTTCTCCTCCTCCTCCTCCTCCTCCTCTCCTCCTCCTTCTCCTTCTCCTCCTTCTCCTCCTCCTCCTCCTCCTCCTCCTCCTCCTCCTCCTTCTTCTCCTTCTCCTTCTTCTCCTTCTTCTTCTTCTTCTTCTTCTTCTTCTTCTTCTTCCTAATTGACTTCAGAGAGGAAGGGAGAGAGAGAGAGAGAGAGAGAGAGAGAGAGAGAGAAACACCAATGATGAGAGAGAATCATTGATCAGCTGCCTCCTGCACACCCCACACTGAGGATTGAGCCCACAATCCGGGCAAGTGCCCTGACCAGGAATTGAACCGTGACCTCCTGGTTCCTAGGTTGACATTCAACCACTGAGCCAGGCCAGTGGGGCCCTTTATTCTTTAGGGAACAGGATTTTAGGCCAGAGAACTGAGAGTTTTAAACAGAACAGTGACACTGTTAGACGGATCATTTTGGGAGAGAAGCTTCCAGGGGCCTGCCGCTGACTCCGCCAGCCTGTTGGGTGTATGTCCTTTGTCAGACCCCGGATGTGCATGGGGTGGGTACCCGGATACACAGGACACGCACCTGTCTTCCAGTTTCAGCCTGTCAGGCCAATAGTAGAACTTGTTAGCTATGCATATTATTTTTAATTGTGGTAAAACACACACGACCGAGTGTGCCAACGTAATCATGTTAAGTGTGCGGTTGAGAGTGTTAAGTACAGTCATGTTGTGCAACTAATCTCCAGAGCTTTCATCTTGCGAAACTGCACCCACTCCCTCCTCGCCCCGCCCCTCTGTGAACGTAACTGCTCTCAGGAGCCTCGGTCCGTGGAGTCACACAGTAGGGCTTATTTCACCTGGCAGGGCGTCCTCACGGTTCATGCACGTGGTTGCACGTGTCAGATGGGCCTGCCGTGTGGACAGAGCCCGTGTTGGTCACCGGTCCCCTGCTGGTGGGAGCTGCGGTGCTCCCTCCGCCTTTTGGCTGCTGTGAGGGATGCGCCCGGAGCGCGACTATAGAAACTCCTCTTCCCGTCCCTGCTTCCGGTGTGTGTGGGTGTGGGTGTGTGGGGGTCACCCAGAAATGCAATCTTTTTTGAGAACCTGCTGTACTGTTTTCTATAGCGCCTGCACCACTTTACCATCATATCAGCGTGCACAGGGTTCCAATTCCCCACAGCCCTGCCAGCATTGTTATCCTCTCTCTCTCTCTCTCTCCTCTCTCTCTCTCTCTCCCTCTCTCCTGTCTCTCCCCCACCCCTTCTCTCTCAGAAGCCGCCTGGGAGGGGACCTGGTTTTCATTTGCCCTTCCCTGCTGACGAGGGATGTTGAGCATCTTTTCATGCGTTCATTCACCATTTGTTTCCTCTGGAGAAATGTCTGCTCAAGTCCTTTGCTCATTTTTAAATTAGCTTGTATTTTTGTTGCCGTTAAATCAGAGTTCTTTGTAGATTCTGGAGGCTAACGCCGTATCAGATATGATTTATAAATATTTGATGGTGTCCTTTGTTTTTTTGAAAATATATTTTTATTGATTTCAGAGAGGAAGGGAGAGGGAGAGAGAGAGATAGAAACATCAATAATGAGAGAGAATCATTGATTGGCTGCCTCCTGCTTGCCCCCTACTGGGGATCGAGCCCACAACCCAGGCATGTGCCCTTGACCGGAATCGAACCCAGGACCCTTCTGTCCGCAGGCCGACGCTCTATCCACTGAGCCAAACCAGCTAGGGCTGGTGTCCTTTGTTGTACAAACTTTTTCTTTTCCTTTTGATGTGGCCCAGTTTATCTACTTGTGCTTTTGTTGCCTGTGCTTTTGGAGCGATAGTCAATAAATCATCGCCAAGTCCAACATTGTTCAGATTTCCCCCTACGCGTTCTTCTCAGCGTTTTCCGGCTTTACGTTCTGCATTTAAATCTTAGATTCACCCCGAGTTAATTTTTTGGACATAATCTGTGAAAAGGAAGGGTCCAGCTCTCTTCTTCCTCACCCCCGTTTGTTGAAATGGCTGTCCTTTCTCCAGTGAGTGGTCTCGTCCCCCTCGTGGGAGACCCTCCGAGCACAGGTGCGAGGGTTTGCTATAACCCACTGTGAAGTGCTGTCAGTGAACAGTGACCCTTGTTCGCGTTTCTGCCCCTCGCCCATGCAGGTAGCATCGCCTTGTTTGCCGTCATCACCGTCGTCCTTGGATGCCTCAAGATCGGGTACTTCGTTGGGTTTTCTGACTGCTTGTCCCCCACCGAGGGCGTGTTCCCCGTCGCACACGCGGTGCACACGCTGGTGCAGGTACAGCACGCTGTTAGCGAGGCTGCCTCTGTGTCCCAGGGCGTCCGAAACGGGGCCCGTGCGGCATCGGGAAATGACGGGCCCGGATCGAGGCTGCTTTTCACGGGAAGCACTTGACCTTTGCTCTGGACGCTGGGGTAGGAGCTGTTCACCGGGTGGTGTAAGCAGGTTAACGGGGCGAGGACAAGCGTTCAGGCAACATCCTCAGTTACCGCGCCACCGTTTCCGCCCAAACCTGGAGGCCCCCCTCTGGTTCTCACCCCCGCTCCCGGGCCCTGTCCCCACCGGGAAGGGCTCTGCCCCCGGAGATGAGGAGGTTCGGAGAGCGACTTGCCATGCTGAGGGTGGGAGGCCCCGGGTGCCCCAGCATTCACGCCCCTCCCCCCCGGAGTTTTAGGCCTCTGGGGTGTGCAGACATAGCGATGGTCCCCACTGAGGCGCCCTCTCTCATTTGTTCCCGTCTAGGTGTACTTTCTCTGGGGACACGCCAAGGACATCATCCAGTCTTTCAAAACCCTGGAAAGGTAAAACCGGGACCGGAGCTTTACGCATTGAGCCCGGGGTTCCTTTAGAACAAGCAGAACCCGCCAGTGCCCTCTTGCTGGGTTACAGACCTGAGACCAACGCTCCTTCCATCCCAGCAAGCAGAGCCTTTGCTCCTGGCTGGGAGGAAGCCCTTTGACCTTCAGGCCCTTCCTGCAGGGACAGGGAGAGCGACACACACATCAGTGATGAGAGAGAATCATTGACCAGCTGCCTCCTGCACGCCCCCTACTGGTGATCAAGCCTGCAACCTGGGCATGTGCCCTGACCGGGAATTGAACCGTGACCTCCTGGTTCATAGGTTGATGCTCAACCACTGAGCCAGGCCAGCCAGGCTTGCTGTTTTTGTTTTCTATTTTTTTTATTTAATTTATTTTAAAAAATATATTTTATTGATTTTTTACAGAGAGGAAGAGAGAGGGACAGAGAGTTAGAAACATCGATGAGAGAGAAACATCAATCAGCTGCCTCCTGCACACCCCCTACTGGGGATGTACCCGCAACCAAGGTACATGCCCTTGATTGGAATCGAACCCGGGACCCTTCAGTCTGCAGGCCGATGCTCTATCCATTGAGCCAAACCGGTTAGGACTGTTTTTTTTTTTTTTTTTTTAATGTGGCTACTGGAAAATGCAAGACCACACACGCGTGTCTCGCGTTACCTGCGTGTGGACAGCGCTGCTGCAGGCCGGGTACCAGGCATTTCCCGCCAGGACTTGTCCTCCGAGGGGACTCTGAGGGGCAGGGCGTGTACTGCTCGGCCTCGCTTGTTGAGTGGTTGCACACAGTCTCTCTCTGTCTCTGGCCAGTGAGCGGTTTGAACCAGGTACGCACACAGCTGGACATGCCCTGTTTAGCTTGAAGGAGCAAGCGTTCAACGTTCCTGAGTTACTTACCACCTTTAGGTTTTAGGTTTAGACTTTCCTAGGAAACCGGGAGGATTTGGCAATCCCAGTGTGCTTGGCAGCAACGAGCTGGAGCTGAGCTGGAGCTGTGCCGCCAGATGGGGCTGCCCCTCCGTGTGCCGCAGTCCCCACCCCTCCCTGTCGTGCCCCGACTCGCCTTCTCCATCCACATTTCCCGCCGGCCCGAAGGCTCGGGACTTGCCACCCGGACTTGCTGCTTTCTTCTGCCCTTTCGCGACAATCTCCCAGCACCCCGTGCTCTTAGTACATTCAGGGACCTTCTCTGGATCCAGGAGTTCCTCTCACCGGTTTGAGTCCTTTTCTTTTCTCATGAGTGAGGTTTAGCGGAGCAGTCATTTGAAAGCAGAGTTGAAAACATACGCTGAGATCAGACGAGGCTCATGGAAGCCGTCTCTATTGCGATCTGGGGTCACCGGAGCCTCGTAGGAGAGAGCAGCTGGCAGGAGGCAGTGCTGCCCGCCCTGAGCTTGCAGGGCAGTTTCCACATCAAACCAACAGGCGTTGCCAGCTCACAGGGCGCTCGCCTGGCAGGAGCGTCCGTGCCGGGTGGGTGGCGCCCTCATTACCTCCTCGGGTTGGGGGGGGGGGTCCAGGCTTGGACAACCGCCACTGGGGCCAGAAAAGAGGAGGAGAAGGGGAGCTGTGTGCATTGGGAGTTGAAGAAACACCGGCGGGAGGCAAACGCGTTGCCTGCATTTGTGAAGGGCTCTGTCCCGTGGCCCCGGCACTCTCAGGAGGCCGGTTCCTTCCCCAGGGGCGCCTGCGCATCGCGTACCTGTGACACTCGTGGGAGCTCCAGGGGGGTCAGCTGGGGTTAGAACTCAGAGGAGAGTCAAGGCCAGGGTTGAGGACCCACTTGCACGGTTGTCCTGCAGGCTGATCATGGCCACGCTGTTCTTGGTGGGACAGGGAGGGGCAGACTTCCTCTGGGCCTCTGCTCTCCAAGGAAGAGCCATCCGTACACGCCAGTTTCCAGGAACGCGCCCCCCCCCCCACACCCCCCCACTCACCAGCTACGCCTGCTACATGCCAGGCCCGCTGCTGCCTGTCCTGGAGGCTACCACTATGACTCCGTCACAAACCTGCAGGCAGGGGGAGACGCTGGAGGTTTTGAAATAGGCAGTGACCCCATTAGAACCATAGCCCCTACACATCTCTCCCCTGTTCCCCGAGGCCAGCATCCACCTCCCTTTTCTCCCTTCTTAGGAGGTCACATGGCATAGCGGCCAGGGCAGGTCTCTGGGGTTAGACTACAGCCCTGCTGCTTACTGACTCTTCACACCCCGATACCACTCCTCACTCTATTTGTGACCTCATTTCTGAACCTGTCGGAGACATCAGAAGCTCACCAATGTCGTCACAGACAGGCTCTTTTTAAAAATATGTATTTTTATTGATTTCACAGAGGAAGGGAGAGAGAGAGAGAGAGAAACATCAATGATGAGAGAGAATCATTGATCGGTTGCCTCCTGCACGCCCCCTACTTGGGATCCACCCTGCAACCTGGGCCTGTGCCATGGCCAGGAATAAAACCGTGACCTCCTGGTTCGTAGGTCGATGCTCAACCACTGAGCCACGCTGGCCAGGCCGGAACAGGCTTTTTAATGTTTCCACTCTGCCATCCTCAGTGGGTTAGGGTTTCATTCCGTGCTGGTTGCTTCATGGTCACAATATTGCTGCCAACACTCCAGCCTTCATGTTCAAGGCTGGGAAGAAAGGGAAGAATGACAGTAAGTCTGCCTTTCTTATGCTTATCTTACTCATTAAGAAAATAAACGCTTTCAGTACCTCACATCCCACTGCCACCATGGCTGCGTCTAGCTGCAAGGGAGGCAGACAGCAAGTCTCGGGCTTGGCGCAGGGTGGTCAGAGGTAGGTGGCGAGGCAGAGGGGGCGGATGATGATTGTTGGGTTGGCCAACCAACAGTAGTGGCATTCCCCACTCTCCCGAGGTCCGCTGTAGCCCTGCCATCATCTCCTCATTGTTCTCTCCTCTTCCCCTCTAGGAGAAAGGGCTGGGGTATCATAGGGTTCATTGCCTGCTTTCAACAAATTCCCGTCCCCGCGTCCCTGATTCCAAGACCCTGTTTCTTTTTGTCCCAGTGAGTTAAGGACTGGCAAGGTTCAAGGTTAAGGCAGAATGCCGAGGCGGTGGTTTGGGTAGTTCTCGTGGAACTGCCCCTCCCAGCCAGTCAGAGGACTCACCTAGGGACCGAGTGGCCAGATGAAACCAGGGTCATGGCTAAGAAGGAGGCCTGCGTGTGTGCGCGTGTGTGTGTGCACACACGTGTGTATGCAATGTCTGTGTGTTTTGCAGGTTCGGGGTGATCCACTCGGTGTTCACCAACCTGCTTCTGTGGGCCAACAGCGTCCTGAACGAGTCGAAGCACCAGCTGAATGAGCACAAGGAACGGCTCATCACCCTGGGCTTCGGCAACATCACCATCGGTGAGTGTGCGCGTGCGGGACCTGCAGACACCAGAACGTCCCGAGGCCCGCAGACAGCCCCCACCCCCCGAGTCTGCCTGCTGGCCCCGTGAGTGGGGGTGCTGAGTGTAATGAGAGGGCTCCTCCGTGACTCAGGGCTTGTCAGACCGCAGGGTGGTCATCTGGGTCCCCCTCTGCACGGCCCAGGTTGGCATGGAAATGCATGACTTTGTGTACACCTGTGGGAGATGGGCGGTTGTGTCTGCCTGTGTTTAATTAAGCCCTTACAAGCCTTCAGTTCTTTCTCCTGAAAGTATAGCTTTTAGAAACCCAGGGCCGTCTAATGGTAGGTTTGGGTTCATTGGCTTCAGTTCATTTGAAGTTTGCGTCGAGGTCTCCGTTGCTTGTCCTGTCGGCCCCCCTCGTTCCTCCTTGCTCCTGTGGGAGAGCCTGCAGCACTAACCACCTTTCTGTTTTCTTCCCACGTCCTTCAGCTTCGACACTGGGACCCTGGGGTTGAGAGGAACGTGGGGTAGAGGAAGGGCCTGCGGACTGGGGACTGGGTTTGGGTCTTGTTCCCATCGCATGTTAGCTTTCGTTGTGTATTTCCTCATTTACCTCCAGCAGGTCCCCTCCTGGTATGGAGCGTGTCTTTGTGACATGGCCAGTGCCTTCCAGAAGGTGGTGGGACTTGCCCTCCTGCCGCTGGGGCTGGCGGTGCTGTCTTAGGCCCCACCTGGCGGCATCGGATGGTCTCAAGAGGAAAGTATCTGCTGAGGAGATGGGCCTTCTCCTCACGAAGTTACTTTTTAATAATAATGTTTAAATCATACATGTAAATCACATTCACGCTGAGAGTTTAGGAAGCACAGGGGAGCAACATCGAGAAGAAATCATGGACTCTGCACCATCACCTCACAGGGCTGAGTGTCGGTTGTGTCTCAGTAAAGCTGGGAAAAGGGACGTATAAAAGTTTCCTTTGCTGGAAAACAGAAAAGAAAAACCAGTGGCCATTTTCCTCCCAGAGATGACCATTGTTAGCATTTCCATTTATGACTTTCCCGATTTTTCTATGTCTGTCTCTCTGTCATCCATAGGTCTGTAATTTACTAAAGCAGAGTCATGCTCTGGATGCTTTGGCAAGCTGCTTTAAAAAAAATTGAAATTCTGTTTTAAAATATGTTTTTATTGATTTCAGAGAGAGGAAGGGAGAGGGAGAGAGAGAGAGAGAGAGAGAGAGAGAGAGAGAGAGAGAGAGAGAAACATCAATGATGAGAGAGAATATAGATCGGCTGCCTCCTGCACGCCCCACACTGGGAGTCGAGCCCCACAACCTGGGCATGTGCCCTCACCGGGCATCGAACTGTGACCTCCTGGTTCATAGGTCGGCATTCAACCACCGAGCCACTCCTGCCGGGCGGCAAACTGCGTTTTGGCTCAACGATATCTTGCGCACAGTTGTGCGTGTTGCTAAGTAAATTTCTACATTTCTAATAGACTGATAATATGATATTCCAGTGGAGGGAGAAAATGTGATTCATGTAATTAATTCTCTTATGGGGGTGTTCATGGTTGTCAATGTAGCCAGGATATGAAACGCGATAATGAGCCGTGGAATCAAGCTTTTCATTCCCCGGGGAAACCCCAGCGAGCGTGCCCGCAGCGACAGTGCCTTCGGCTTGTCCATGTCCCCGGGGCCCCTCTCTTCCTAGAGCTAGATGACCACACGCCGCCGTGCAACTGCTCCCCGCCGGCTCTCTGCGCCGCCATCTCCCACGGCATCTACTACCTCTACCCTTTCAACATCGAGTACCAGATCCTGGCTTCCACGATGCTCTACGTGCTGTGGAAGAACATCGGGCGCAGCGTGGACAGCCGCCAGCACCGGAAGATGCGGTTCCGGTTCCAGGGGGTGGCGGTGGGCTCGGGCCTGGGCCTGGCGGTGCTGGCGGCCACCATCGGGGTGGTGGCGGTGTACCTGATCCACATCGGCCGCTCCAAGGCCAAGAGCGAGGCTGCGCTCACCCTCTTCTACCTGTACGCCAGCGCCCTGCTGACGCTCATGGGGGCCGCGGGGCTGGCCGGCCTCCGGCTTTACGGGCTCGACGAGCAATCACCGGACGAGTCCAAAAACCCGGCCCGCAAACTGGACGCGGATCTCCTGGTGGGCACGGCCTCCGGCTCCTGGCTCCTGTCCTGGGGCTCCATCCTGGCCATCCTCTGCGCCGAGGCCCGCCCCGCCTACACCTGGTACAACCTGCCCTACTCCGTCCTGGTCATCGCGGAGAAGTACATCCAGAACCTGTTCATCATCGAGGCCGCGCACCGGGCGCCCGGCACGCCCCGCGAGGACATCAGGGCCCTGCGGGTGGCCGTGGTCTGCAACGGCAGGGACGCACCGCTGGCTTCTTCCTGCCTCAAGAGCGACGCCGTGGCCCGGGACCTGGGCAGCCAGATGCCACCTGCAGCCAACGGAAGTCTGTGCCTGAGAGAAGTCGGTGGCCCAGGGGAGGCGGAGCCGAGCTGGGCAGGGGCCCCGGGCCCGGCCTGCCGTCCCCGCCTCGTGCAGGGCCGCACGCAGAGGAGCCTCCTGAGGAACATTGCAGCCTTCTTGTTCCTCTGCAACATCTCGGTAATCTGCTTCCCTCCTGCCCCAGCCCTGCACCCCCCGCTTCTCTAGAACCTACTGCTGTGTACGAAACGACCCCCACACTCGGCAACGTAAATGCACCCACATTATCTTTCAGGGTGTCTCGGGGTCAGGAATCCAACCCTGGCTGGGTGCCTCTGCTCAGGGCCCCTCACGGGGCTGCAATCATTTCAAGGCTTGACGGTGGGGAGGAAGGGGGCCGGTTTCCAGCCCACCTATGTGGCTGCTGGCAGGATGCAGTTCCTTGCTGACGGCGGTCCGAGACCTCCCGCGGGTCCTGGCCACGTGGCGTCTCCGTAGGGCAGCTCACCACGTGGCAGCCGCTTCCTCTCTTGGGAGAGGGGATGAGCGAGGTGGGTCGCAGGGTCCTTGCAACCTAATCCCAGAAGTGACATCCCCTCACTTTGTCCTATTCCGTTTGTTGGAAGCGAGTCCCTAGGTTCAGCACAACACGAGGGGGCGGGGCTCCATGAGGGGGGTCCCAGGGGTCATCCGAGAGGCTGCCTGCACCGCGTGGGAGGGAGAGCTGCAGAGGCGAGCGGTCCATTTAAGGGGAGGCGGAGGAACAGGGACAGGGAGACTGAGGAGGGGGACCAGTGTGTAGGTTCCACGAGCAACAAAAATAATAGGTTTTGCAAATTAGTTGCCACTGTACTCTCATCGGAGCCCTCTGAGACAGGTGTTGGTGTTCCCATCTTACAGATGAGGAAACTGAGGCTTGGAGAAGTTGTAGCCTAGCAGTAGCAGGAGTAGCATGAACTCAGGTCTGGCTCCAAAGCAGGTGCTTCCCCCCGCCCCCCCCCCGCCCCCCCACCGATCAGGGGGATGCGGGCAGGGTCTGGGCTGCGCTCTAAGCCGAGGACAGGCCAGCGAGGACACCACAGAACTCACAGCCCAGACCGTGTGGCCGAGGGCCCCAAGCACCAGTGTAGGTACGTGCAGGTGGGTATGGCCCCCAGGTGCCCTCGGCTGTAGGTAAACCCTGGGGGTGCAGGGGGCACAGAGGGAGTTCCTGCCCAGACTGGTTGCATCCAGGAGGGCTTCCTGGGAGAGGTGGTGTTTCAGGACTTGGAGGAAGGTAGGATTTAGCAGAGGGAAGCCAGGTGGTCCCTGATAGAGAGAGAGGCAGGAGCTGAGCCCTGAAGACTCGGGAAAGGAAGGCACAGTGGGGACTCGGGAAAGGAAGGCACAGTGGACCCTGGGGCAGTGCCTCAGGCTCCCTGCCCCGGGGGCCCCGGGATTGGCGGGGGTCTCTTCTCCTGGGCGGCGGCCAGGACTGGTCTCCCTTCTCTTGCAGCTGTGGATCCCTCCCGCCTTCGGCTGCCGGCCCGAGTATGACAACGGCTTGGAGGAAATCGTCTTTGGCTTCGAGCCCTGGATCATCGTGGTCAACCTGGCCATGCCCTTCTCCATTTTCTACCGGATGCACGCAGCTGCCTCCCTCTTTGAGGTCTATTGTAAGATCTAGTCTGCGTCCACATGAAAGGCCGGGCGCGGGGTGCGCGAACAAGGGCGCTCCCCGGAGCCACCTGGGGTGGCCAGGCTGGGCAAACATCGCCTCACAGATGCCAGGCCTGCCTTTTGTCTGCCCGGGTTGTGTCCCGTGGGCCGGATGGCCCATCACCCCGGGTGAATGTCAACAAGTTAGGTCAGAATCGATGAGGCGGCTGAAATCCGTCCCTGCTCGTTCATTCTAGCCCAAGCCCATTTTATCTCCTTCCAAACGAGGGCCTCTGTTTTCGAAGAATGGGATCCTCGGTTGGAAAACTGTTTATCCCGTTTGTTTTTCATAAAAACCACCTTGTGTTTGCAATCCATCATGTGACTGCGTTTAGCCTTTCACTACCGTCTGCGTCGGCGAATCAACCCATAGACGGCACCCTCCCCGGAGCGGGCGAATGTCGATACGATCACATTTGGTCTCTATTGTACTTTCTGCCTGTGCTTAATTTTTTAACAAAGTTATTTTTACGGTTTGGATGGGAATTTGTGCGTCGATCCATCTAAAGACATATTTCTGACCTGAGTCTCGGCACAGTTTTCGTTTGTGATCATTTTGAAGTTTTTTAAAAATACGGACTTTACTGTGTCCTCTTTCACGGTAAGCACACACATGCTTTTTTAGAATGTTTGGACAGTCCAGGAGACCAGAGAGACAAGAATCACCCAGAACGCTGCTGGTGAGCAGGCAGCCGCTCTGACATCGTGGTGTGCGCCTTTCAGCTGTGGATGCTGCGATGCTTGTCATCGCCGCCACTGTCGCACTCGCCCGTGACGACGTGACAGCGCCCATTTTGTACGCATTTCCCCCACGTAGCGGTCTGCCACAGACCTCTCTCCGTTGCTACCCACGCTCTGTAAGTGTCATGTTAGTGCTGCGTTATAGTCTGCCCAGGGAATGTGCCGTGGCTGACGGTTTCCTAGTGCTGGCTTTAGTGTCTATAACTTTTTGCTTTTATGAGCGACTCTGTGGCAATTAACCGTGTTTGTAAAGCCTTATCTACATTTAGAATTCTTCGTGCAGGTGTGTACTTACGCTCAGAATGCCTCGTCTAAAGGTTGCGGCTATCGGAAAGCCTTGTGAGGGATACGGACGGTTGGGAGGCCTTCGTATGTGTTTTTTTATACTTATTTTAAAATCATAATAAAGTTAGTTTACTTATTATAAATACGAACATCTTTTCATCGGATTGCTGTTTTTTGTTGTTTTTTTGACAGCACAGGCAATGGGACATTAAGAAACACGGATATTTTTTTTACATGGTTAAAGTACGTTATGTTTATTTTATGAAAAAAACACACAGCTAAAAATGGGCAGATATGCTAAAAACAAAGGAAAACATCACCGAGGGCGGTGGCTCTCCAGCTGTCGCAACCTGTTCCCTAGGGACCTACAGCGATGTTTGCAGATGTTTCCATGGCTACCATTAGGGGGTGTCACTAGCATCCAGTGGGTAGAGGGTTGGGGTGCTGCTGAAGTTCTGCAATGCACAGACGGGCCCCCACCACAGAGAGTTATCTGGCCCCAAATGTTAATAGTGCTGAGCTTAAGAGATTGTGATATAGCCCGGCCGGCGTGGCTCAGGGGTTGAGCATCAGCCTATGAACCAGGTGGTCATGGTTTGATTCCCGGTCAGGGCACATGCCAGGGCTGTGGGCTTGATCCCCAGCAGGGGGCGTGCAGGAGGCAGCCGATCAATGATCCTCTTTCATCATTGACAGTTCTCTCTCTCTCTCCCATCCTCTCTGAAATCAATAAAACTTTTTTTTTTTTAAAGAGGGAAATTGTGATATAGAAGTAATTGCTGTTAATCCTGGGCACCTGGTTAATTATTAGTACACACACACACACACGGATTGTTTTTATATATATTGAATTTGCATGTAACTTGCCTTTTTAAGAAAATATTCCGACCTGCTGGTCATGCTCTTCCACAGCACTGCTGTGTACATTCAGGGCAGAAACACCGGCTGTTGGAGGACGATGGTGGGTGCAGGGTGTCCTCGGGTGAGGAGAGTCCCCAGCTTGAGGGTGGCAGGGATGGCACTTTTCTGGGGTCTGACGGGAGTGATCGTGACCTTCGCTCCCCCTCAGAGCAGGCCCGAGGGGAGCACGGGGAGGGTGAGTGGTGAGAGCAGTGTGTTCATGCTCAGAAGGGATGGACATTCTGGCCTGGTGTTGTAGCCACACTAATATGAAACACCACCACAGTGATGAGAATGCTAGTTGTCCAAAAGATGTAAGTTAAATCGAGTCACCTGCTGAAAACCCGTCCATGGCTTCCCGTTGCTTTTGGAAGAAATGATAAACTCCTAACCGTGGTCTAGGATAAACTCCTACCAAGAGCTGGCCTGATACTCCCTCTTCTCCTGCCAGTCCCTTCCTCTGCCTCCCTCCCCCAGGCACCTAGGGGCGCTGCTGCAGCCACATATGTCTCCCTCACTTCTTTGACTCTCCCAAACTCTTCTGTGCCCCGGGACCTTGGCACGTGCTACTCTCTCGTGGGAGTGTGTTTCTCTGGCTCCTTGAAATGGATCAGTCTCTTTCTCATCCTTTAGGCCCTGTGGGAGGTCCGTACATAATGAGGTGTGCTCTGGCCATATATATATATATATTTTTAATCCTCACCCAAGGATATTTTTCCATTGATTTTTAGAGAGAGTGGAAGAGAGAGGGAGGGAAAGACAGACATATCGATGTGAGAGAAACATATCGATTGGTTGCCTCCTGCATGAGACCCAAGGAGCCTGCAACTGAGGTAAGTGCCCTTGACCGGGATTGAACCCGGGACCCTGTGGTCCGCAGGCTGATGCTCTACCCACTGGCCCACACCGGCTAGGGCTGCTCTGGCCGTCTGCACGCACACACTCCCCGTTACCCTTCACCGCGGCACCTTTCACGGGAGGTGTTTGTTGTGTGTGCTTGTCTCTCCTGGAGAGGACTGTCTGCTTGTGAGAGTAGGGACTTTGCCGCTTTCCCTCCCAGCTCTCACGGCACAGTCACAGGAACACGTGGCTGGCCTCACACCACCACACTGTTGCAGGGCGTGGGGCAGCGCCGGGAACACGGTGGGCACCCGTGATTGGTGAGTTTCCTGGAACAGTCTGTCAGACCTTGGCGAGACTCTGCCAGCTTCTGGTGAACGCCCCGCCCTCCATTCGCCTGTCAGGCACAAGGTGGCGCTGGAAGCCTGGCTGTCAATAAAGAGCTCAGCAGAGCCCGTGGGTGTGGCTCAGTGGTTGAGCTCCGACCTATGAACTGGGAGGTCAGGGGGGTCAGCGCGCAGGTCCTCAGTAGGTGGCATGCAGGAAGCGGTCGATCAACAATTCTCTCTCATCGGGGATGTTTCTATCTCTCTCCCCCTCTCTCCCTCTCTGAAAATCAATAAAAATATAGATTTTTAAAAAAGAGTTCAGCAGAACCCTGAGCTAGAACACGCTCCCCTCTGCTTGCTCCGACGACCAGGAGTGGGGCCACCTCCACGGAGGCTGTCGGGCTCTGCTCCTGCCCTTCGAAGGGAAGAAGCACGCGGTCCCCCAAAGCGAGCATGTCACACTCCAAGGCTAACGGGGGCCCGATGGATGGGGCCTGCGGCCGGCGAGTGTGACATGCTTGCTCCAAAGCCTCTGGACGGGGACAGGATGCCCCCTAGGGAGTGGGGAGGGGGTGGGGCCGATGGAGGGAACATCTTTGTTGAACCTTAACTAGTTCTCATCTTCCCTGTGAGAACTCAGAGTCCCCCTGTCCTCACCTGGGGGTGGCGGCAGCCTTTTCCTGCGGGAGGAAGTGAAGGTCTGACAGCCCAAAGTGCCGCCTGCACGTCTCTGGCAGATGTTTCTGAAACACCAGTTTTGGGAGATTGGTCCACACCAAGCATAATAAGCCCGCCCGCCTTTGCTGGAGATTGGCATCGAGGTGGGCATGTGCATCATTTAGACCAGGTGCTGAGAAACGGTGGCCCACGAGCCAAGAATGGTTTGTACATTTTTTTTTTTTCCAGTCTGTAGTGAGTTTCTTTTTGGGCCAACAGTTCTTTTGAGTCCCAATTTCAATGTCAAACAGTTCCTTATGTGTACATGTCAGCAATGATATTTCAGTTCTGGATGGTGGACAAATGGTGGTAATGCAGGTCCGACCCTCTCTGGTTTGGTCCTGGGCAACCTGCAGTGATGCACAGCTGCTGACTGCTAGTATGGCAAGTCGACATCAGCGTCTTCCATCTCTGACTGCTTCTCTTCTGTCTTCATGGCTGGAGTAGGGTTTGTACATTTTTGAAAAGTTGTAAAAAAATATATATATATACTGAGTGGCCAGATTATTATGATCTCTGAACACATAATAATCTGGCCACTCAGTATATATCTATTAGAGGCCGGTGCATGAATTCGTGCATGGGTGGGGTCCGGCCAGCCTGGCCAGGGCGAGGGGACATGGGCGGTTGGCCGGCCTGCCTGCTGGTCGAACTCCTGGTCGAGGGGACAATTTGCATATTAGCCTTTTATTATATAGGATATACACTGAGTGGCCAGATTATTATGCGTTCAGAGATCATCATCATCTGGCCACTCCGTGTATATGGCCCATAAAGCCTACACTAGTTACTCGCTGGTTCTTTATAGAAAACGTTGGCTGCTCTAGACAATGGGAGTTAAGGGCGTCCGCTGAGTAGCCTGGGAGCAGTTGAAAGAGATGAGGTCTGCCTTCCTTCCTGCCTGACTGTGACTGGGGATGAAGTCCACCCCAGGGAGCCCATGGGAGGGCGAACAGTGCCTCTCCAAGACGTCCTAGTCCTACGCCTGGACCCCGTGAGCATGCCACCTCCGTGGCAAGGGGACTCTGTGGTGTAAGACCAGGATCTTGAGGTGGAGAGGTTATCTGGGATTACCTGGGTGGATCCAATGTCATCACAAGTGTCCTTACAAAAGGAAGGCAGAAGGGGAGGCAATGTGACCACAGAGGCAGAGATTGGAGCGATGTGGCCACAAGCCACGGAATGCCAGCCACCGCCGGAAGCCAGCAGAGGCAGGGGTCAGTTCCCCCTCAAGGCCTCTCTCTGCTGGCCCTGCACACACCTTGATGTATTAGTAAGTCCAGTGAGACCCATTTTGGAGTCTCGCCTCCAGAACTGTGAGATAATCACTTCGTGTTGTTTTAAGCCATCAGAACAAACTACCACAAACTCAATCTTGGCTCCATCCGCTTTTCTCCACTTCTACTCCAGCCAGCCTACTTCAAGTCTCCGTCATCTGCTGATGGGTCTCTTGACGTAGCTTCCTTGTCAAAGGCAACTACGCTCATCTTCCAAGCGCTTCTCATCGCTGTTGAGAGAGAGGACAAACTCCTCACCTTGGCCCCCGGGGTCCTGCGTGGTCCTTCGTGCCCACCCCTCCGGCCTCATCTCACATCACTTCGTGCTTCACTCTCCCCCTGTGCACCCTCACACTGGCCAGCTTCTTAGCTCTTTTAATGTGCTAGGCTCCCTCCTGCCTCAGGATCCTTGCACTCGCTGCTGCTTCTGGCTCCCACTCAGTTCTGCTCATGTCTCAGATCTCCACCTGAACATCAGTTTCTCGGGGAACTCACACTCACCCGAAGAACAGGCCCCCTGCCCCTGTGAGGAGCTCTGGCCACACCAGCTGGCTTTCCTTCACCGAGGCTGTCAGACCTTGTAATCACACACACATGTGTTGGATTGCTTGAGTCGCAGTCCTTTCAATTTTTAAAATTTTTGCCACTTAACTAGAAGCCTCAAGAGGGAGAGATGATGTCTGTTTTGTTCCCCAACTGTACCCCAGTGTGCGGAGGAAGAGCCACAATCATTGGTGAGTGAACAGATGGACATTTAAAGGTCTTTTGAGGTGAAAAATGGGAACTGAGAAATAGTTTCAATACTATGGAAAGCTCAGTTTAAAAACATGGATTCAGCCGAAACCGGTTTGGCTCAGTGGATAGAGCGTCGGCCTGTGGACTGAAGGATCCCAGGTTCAATTCCGGTCAAGGGCATGTACCTTAGTTGCGGGCACATCCCCAGTAGGGGGTGTGCAAGAGGCAGCTGATCGATGTTTCTCTCTCATCGATGTTTCTAACTCTCTATCCTCTCTCTTCCTCTCTGTAAAAAAATCAATAAAATATATTTTAAAAAAATAAAATAAAAACATGGATTCATTGGCTATTTGGTTGTGCAGGTTAAAAAGTTATCTGTTTGCTTTTGGACAAGAGAAACTCAGGCCAGTGAGGTCCCTTCTTCCTGACTCCATGCTAATTAAGCTCTAAAGCAGGCGTCCTCAAACTACGGCCCGCGGGCCACATGTGGGTGTTTTTGCAGTTTTGTTTTTTTACTTCAAAATAAGATATGTACAGTGTGCATAGGAATTTGTTCATAGTTTTTTTTTAACTATAGTCTGGCCCTCCAACGGCCTGAGGGACAGTGAACTGGCCCCCTGTTTAAAAAGTTTGAGGACCCCTGCTCTAAAGGGACTCCCTGGACTGGATGCACAGCTGATGGCAGAGTTAAGGGACTGCCCGAGGACACAGACTGTGCACTCCGGGGATGACACTGAGTCTTCCCTCTAGAATTCCGGTGCTTTGCACACTGTCAACCGGATCAGATGTGTGCAATGACTAATTACGGCACATGCTGTTCATTGCCTTCCCGGTAGTGATTCCTTTGCTTGCTAAGAAAACCCTGATTTTGTTGGGGACGCAAAGTGACCCGTCTCAGGTGATGGGTCATGGTTTGTTTAAGCCAAGCCTGGGCTTTCCGCGCCCTTCGCCTTGCACTTGAAACAGTTTACGGTCTGCCTTGTGGCCAGGGCGGCCATGTGACTCAGTTCTGGCCACTGAGACATAAGGTCCGTCTAAGATTTTCTTCACTGGTGACCGGCAAGAGACACATAAAGAAAAGTCGCTCTGACGTGGCTTCCCTGCATTTTGCTCCTGGAGTTTGGATTTGGTCGTGGTGCCTGAAGCTGTAACAGCCACCCGGCGACCACGAGGCTCCAGGGTCACAAAGCCACAATGTGGATAAAGTAGAGAACTGGGTGAAAAGAGGAAAAAAAAAAAAAATGAAAAGAATCTAGGTCCTCAGTTACATCGCTGAGGTTTTGCACCAGCCCTTGCCTGCTTCCTCTTAACTTTCTGTTACATTAGAGAATTAAATGTCTTTATTGTATAAGCCACGAGCAGTCAGGTTTTCTGATACTCACAGCTGAAGGCATTTCTAATCAATATATTCATTTAAGATTTCTTTTATTCTGAGATAATTTCAAACTTATAGAAAAGTGTACAACCTTCCCAGCCGACCACAGACCAGTAGTGAGAAAGAAGTGTTTGTTGTTTTAAGCCACTAAATTAGGGGGGGGGGCTGCTTGTTATGCAGCATTATGATAACAAAACCTAATACCAACTTGCCATTTCCTAAGTACAGCATGTGATTTATTCATAATAGCTCTGCATAGTAAATATTGATGTTAGCATTTAAAAATTTTCATTTTAAATTACAGTTGACGTTCAGTATTATTTTATATTAGTTTCAGGTGTACCACATAGTGGTAGACAATTAGGTACCCACTTGGCACCATACAGAGTTATTACAATACTAGAGGCCCGGTGCACAAATTCGTGCACGGGTGGGGTCCCTCGGCCTGCCTGGCAATCAAGGCCTATTGGGGGGGCCAGCCGGCCAGGGGGAAGGACCATGGGAGGTTGGCCGGCTGGGGGGAAGTTGGCCAGCCGACCCCCTGATTGGGGTCAATTAGGGGGCTGGCCGAGAGGATGGGCTGTGAGAGGTTGGCTGTGGGAGCGCACTGACCACCAGAGGGCAGCTCCTGCATTGAGCATCTGCTCCCTGGTGGTCAATGTGCATCATAGTGACTGGTCGACTGGTCATTCCTGTCGTTAAGGTAACAGTCACGTAGGCATATATATATATATATATATATATATATATATATATATATATATATATATATATATATACATACTAATAAAAGGGTAATATGCTAATTAGACCAGGAGACCTTCCGGACAAAGCCATGGTGGCCGGGCGAGGCAGAGGTGATTAGGGGCAATCAGGCCGGCAGGGGAGGGCAATTGGAGGCGATCAGGCTGGCAGGGGAGGGCAGTTGGGGGTGAGCAGGCCAGCAGGGGGTGGCAGTTGGGGGTGAGCAGGCCAGAAGGGAGGGCAGTTGAGGGCAATCAGGCCAACAGGGGGTGGTATTTGGGGGCGATCAGGCTGGCTGGGGGGGGCAGTTAGGGGTGATCAGGCCAGCAGGCAGAGTGGTTAGGGGCGATCAGGCAGGCAGGCAGGTAAGTGGTTAGGAGCCAGCAGTCCTGGATTTCGAGAGGGATGTCCTATTGCCCATTTATGATCTTCAGAGATCATAATAATCTGGCCACTCAGTGGATATATGATTATTGACTATATTCCTTATGCCAAACTTTATATCCTTGTGACTATTTTGTAACTACTAATCTGTACTTCTCAATCCCTTCACCTTTTTCATCCAGTCCCCCAACCCCTGCTCCCTTTAATGTTACCATTTTATTTTATTTTACTTTATTTTAAATTACAGTTGAAGTTCAGTATTATTTTATATTAGTTTCAGGTGTACCACATAGTGGTAGACAATTAGGTACCCACCTGGCACCATACAGAGTTATTACAATACTAGAGGCCCGGTGCACAAATTCGTGACCGGGGGGGGGGTCCCTTGGCCTGCCTGGCAATCAAGGCCTATTGGGGGGGCCAGCCAGCCAGGGGGAAGGACTGTGGGAGGTTGGCCGGCTGGGGGGAAGTTGGCCAGCCGACCCCCTGATCGGGGTCAATTAGGGGGCTGGCCGGGAGGATGGGCTGTGGGAGGTTGGCTGTGGGAGCGCACTGACCACCAGAGGGCAGCTCCTGCATTGAGCATCTGCTCCCTGGTGGTCAATGTGCATCATAGTGACTGGTCGACTGGTCATTCCTGTCGTTAAGGTAACAGTCACTTAGGCATATATATATATATATATATATATATATATATATATATACTAATAAAAGGGTAATATGCTAATTAGACCAGGAGACCTTCCGGACAAAGCCATGGTGGCCGGGCCGAAGCAGAGGTGATTAGGGGCAATTAGGCCGGCAGGGGAGGGCAGTTGGGGGTGAGCAGGCCAGCAGGGGGTGGCAGTTGGGGGTGAGCAGGCCAGAAGGGGGGGCAGTTGAGGGCAATCAGGCCGACAGGGGGTGGTATTTGGGGGCGATCAGGCTGGCTGGGGGGGGGCAGTTAGGGGTGATCAAGCCAGCAGGCAGAGTGGTTAGGGGCGATCAGGCAGGCAGGCAGGTAAGTGGTTAGGAGCCAGCAGTCCTGGATTTCGAGAGGGATGTCCTATTGCCCATTTATGATCTTCAGAGATCATAATAATCTGGCCACTCAGTGGATATATGATTATTGACTATATTCCTTATGCCAAACTTTATATCCTTGTGACTATTTTGTAACTACTAATCTTTACTTCTAAATCCCTTCACCTTTTTCATCCAGTCCCCCAATCCCTGCTCCCTTTAATGTTACCATTTTATTTTATTTTACTAGAGGCCCGATGCATGAAATTCATGCAAGGGGCTCGGCCCTCGTAGCCCCGGCTTTGTCCGGAAGGTTGTTCCACTGTTCGGCCATCTGGTCTAATTAGCATATTATGCTTTTATTATTATAGATTATTATTTTTTTTAAATATATAGTTTTTATTGATTTCAGAGAGGAAGGGAGAGTGAGAGATAGAAACAGCAATGATGATAATCATTGATCAGTGGCCTCCTGCACGCCCCGCACTGGGGATCAAGTCCACAACCCAGGCATGTGCCCTTGACTGGAATTGAACCAGGACCCTTCAGTCTGCAGGCGGATGCTATATCCACTGAGCAAAACCAGCTAGGGCTAATGTTACCGTTTTAAAGATGAGGAAACTCAGGCTCAGAGAGGTTAAGTAACTTGCTCCAGGTCCCAGAGCTAGTAAGTCAGAGAGGGGAGATTTGAACCCAGGACTGTCTGACTTGCAAGCCCATCTCCCTTCCTCTATCTGCACGCCTTTGCCACCTTCTGGCATAACTGTTTCCGCCTGCCTGACACGGCTGCTCTCGGCTCCCCGTGCTTCTGAGCTGTGGAGGGCAGGGACCCGGGCACTGACCTTGGGGTTTGCCGAGGCCTCAGGTCACCATCCATCAGTGAGGTGGCTTTTCCAGCCGCATGGTGGATGCAGATGACGGGCCATCTCTATCCTTCTGCCTGGGCTCTGCGGAGCCAGGCTGAGCACGTCAGCAGGGCTGGCGCCGAGGGAGCTCAGGGGTGACCTGTCGCCAAGGAACCAGGCCCATCTGGGTGTAAAACGGCGTGGATTCTTTGATAGCAGCCACAGCAAATCCTGGCTGCTGTCCTATCGATTCAGCCATTTGTCTCAGGGAGACAAATCCCATTTAGAATACGCCTTCGGAGGAAGGAGGATCAACGAGTTTACACAGAAGAATATTTGCCGACCGGATTAGGAAAACCCCGTGGGCTAAACCGTTCTTAGAAAATCCTCTTAGTACACTTCTCCAGGATCCAGGCGTGCGAGGGGATCGCCTCCTGGCTGTGTCCTCGGAAGACAGGGCCCGGCTGGGACCAGGTAAGAGATAAGGAGTTTATTATCGTCTAGGTGGGGAGAGTCCTTGCCTGCGAGGCTGGCTTCTGAGGTTGACTGAAGACACTCCTCGGTTGCAGCTGTTTACTCTGCCCCGCTCTTCTGAAAACCGTGGAGAAGGGCCTGGGTGAGCAAGGGCAGCCACCGCCTTCACTGAACCATCGTCGCCCCAGGCACGCTGCTCCCCGCATCAGGGGACAGACGTGTGCGGCAGCGGCCTGGCTGCATACTGATACTCTGCATGCATAGGGTCTTGTCGGCGGAGAGAAAAGTCTTAGAGTTCTGAAGACCTACCCTTCCCCCATGGAGCGTCGCGCCTCTGAGCCTTTGCACATGCTGTTCCCTCTGTATGGAATGTCCCTCACCCCGGAGTGCTTTACCCGCAGCCCGCGTGTCCTCTCTTCTGTGCAGCCCTATCCCGGCCAGTCCACCCTGTTGCTCTCACGCCGCCATCTGACTAAGACACCTTGTTTATTTCCTGTGCGAGGCAGGGCCTTCTCAGTTGCAGGTGACAACTGAAACTCAACTCAGATGCGTGTCAGCAAAGGTGACTTCCTGGTTTTTGTAACTGCGAAGACCAGGCTGTGCCTGGAGCTAGCGGCTCAGAGACGTCCTTTTTCTCTCGAAGACACAGGTACAGCCAGAGGGAAAGGGAGGCTCAGAGCCACTCGTGGAGGATCTACTTTGGCCTCATCACACTTGCCTTTGAAACTACTCGGATCAACCCATTGTGAAGATGAGGAAACTGAGGCTCAAAGGTACCAAGTAACTTGCCCAAGCTCCCACAGCTAGTAAAGCCGGTTCCTGCCTGCCCCGCCTTTCCTTCTCCCTGTCTTCCCTTTTGTCCACTTCACTGTGATTTCAACCCAAAGAGGGA
The DNA here is from genome assembly GCF_027574615.1 of Eptesicus fuscus. Taxonomy (NCBI): domain Eukaryota; kingdom Metazoa; phylum Chordata; class Mammalia; order Chiroptera; family Vespertilionidae; genus Eptesicus; species Eptesicus fuscus. The sequence continues at coordinate 113,667,463 of NC_072474.1, read as the reverse complement.
CTTCCCTGGGAAGCCTCCCTTAACTCTCGGGCCTCGGTCAGCCCCTCCTAATGCTCTGTACCCTTCCTTCCCAGCCCTTGGCACAGCTGGAACCTTCTCGGGACGATTCTCGGGTGAAGCCTATCTCCAACACCGGACTATAACCTTGAAGAGGGAAAGGACAATACATACATATATATTTTATACACTCTTGCGTTCCCGGAGGATAAAACAGCATTTGGGACATAACAGGTGCTCGATAAATATTTGCTGAATAAAAGAATAAGAAACTGACATTCAAACCCCGGTCTCCAAAACCCAAGCTCTTTTCTGACCTCGTATGTTGATGTTCTCCAGGACAGGAGGGGGTGGGGCCATCCGGAGTGAGGGGTTACCGTGTGACCCACTAGGAAGATGCCGTGTGTGCACACGTGTGTGTAGGAGAGTGGCTTGAATCCAGGCTGCCTATGGCCGAGGAGGAGCAACAAGAGAAGAAGCAGGAGCACCGAGCAAGGGCAAGGTGATGAAAAGAACAAAAGACCTCACCGGACTGTCTAGGGATCGGGGTCACAGGGAGCTCCCAGGGCTGTCCGTCGGGGGGTGACACGCTCATAGTTATATTTGACAAGGATCACTCTGCCTGCCGTTGAGCGGAGGGTGGACAGAGGCTCACAGCAGAACCCAGAGTGCCCGAACCCAGGACGGTGTCACCATAAAACAGGGCGGGGAGGACACAGTCCTGGACAGGGATGCCAGCGCCGGAGAGGAGTGGTCCAGCGCCTCGGAGATGGGGAGACAGGTGGCGAGTGTGACTGCAGTTCTAGGCGTGGGCATCTGGACAGATGGTCTTGCCTTCCCCCTCAGCAGAGAGCAGGGGGGAGGGGTGTGAGGGGGAAGGGCTGAGCCAGCTGAGTCTGAGACGCTGGGGCCCTGAGGTGTGGCTCCAGGTGAAGTGGCAGGTGGCTCTGAGTGGAGGGGGAGGGTCCAGCCCCTGTTTCTAGACCTCACAGCAGGTCTCAGATGGGACGCTGCCGCAGGCCGGTGCCCCATTCATTTCTCTCCAGCAGCCTTCCCATGAGCTGCACAGGGCAGCGATGGGCGGGTCGCAAGCGGAACTTGTCCGAGGGAGGCGTGGTGAGATCCTGGAACAGGGCTCTGCCTGCCCAGCCTTTCTCCACCTCTCTCTCTCTCTCTCTCTCTCTTTTTTTCTTAATTTTAGCCCTGGGCCACCCATTGAAGCCTCAGTTTCCCCTTCTGTGAAGCACTGAGGTGCTATTAATCCATCCCTCTCAGGGCGAATAAGGAGGAAGCCTGTGCTAGCGCCCTGCAGAGGGGAACCACCCCCCCCCCACAACCGCCCCCCCCAGCTGGGGCCCCTTCCTCTAGTCTCCGGGTTCTCAGCAACTATTCCCCAAAGCACAGAGGCTCTAGAATTGGGGGTGCTGGTAGGGAAGAGGACTCTCTCAAGGCCAGGTGAACCCCCAATCTTAGAATGTGTGTGGAGGGGAGGCTGGGAGACTTTCCTGGGAGACAGCCTCCTGCACAGGGGCCCCGGGGAGGGGAGCAGGTGGGCCTTCCCTGGCCGGTTTCAGGGACCCTCCCACCACCCGCAGGCGTGGGCGTCATTGCCCCATTTTGAGGATGAGCCAAGGCCCAGGGAGGTCAAGTTTCGCGCTCAAGGTCACACAGCCTGGAATCAAGTCCGAAGTGGGACTCAGGTCTGTGAGAAACCCAGAGTCGCCCCCTGTACCCCACAAGCGCTCTTTCCCAGCCTGCAGGACAGTGCTACCTCCCCCCCCTCGCCCCCATCCCTACCCCACCCCACCTTCCTGCTGATTAAACATGGCCGTGGCCAGCACCCGCAGCAGGGCTGGGCCAGGCGCCTGTTTGTCTTCCCGGGCGCGTTCTGCCCGGCGCGCTGCGGGACTCTGGCACTGGGGTGCCTCTAGGACCTGCGAGTTCGTCCCCAGACTCTGCCAGGCAGGGCGCCGGGAGACCCTGCCCAGGCACCGGCCGAGCGGGTGAGCAGGAGAGGGCGCCCCGGAACCCGTGGGGCGGGCGGGAGCGCGGGAGAGCGAAGACGCGGAGGCGCGGGGCAGGAGCGAGGGCCCGGGAGCCGCGGGGACCCGGGCAGCGCCGCCACGCTCGCCTCCAGCCGGCCGCTCCCGCTCCCGCCCTCGCCCCCTCGGAGGTGACTAGCTCCGTGCGTCTCCGGCTCGGAACCAGACCCAGCTCCGCGCGCCGGGGCGTTGCGGGCTCCCAGGAACAGCCCCGCGGGCCCGGCTACTTCCTGTCCCCGTCCCCAGCGCCGGCTCCGAAGGGGCGCACCGCGGCCACCCAGCCGGAGGCGCCCGAGGCGAGAAGAGTCCCCGCGCGCCCCGGGGTCCCAGCGCAGCGCACGGTGAGCGCCCCCCGGGGGCTCTGGGATCCTTGGCCGCGGGTTCCCTCGCGCTACCCCCGGGTGCCCGATGGGGCCGCCCGGGGGGCACAGGGCCGACGTTTGGAGCGCACGCAGCCCGCCCCTGCCGCCGAGTCCGACATGCTGCCGCGGGGGCGCAGTGGCACAGAGTACCCCGCGCGGTTCGGGCGGCAGCAGCCGGCTCCAGGAGGCGCCCTGGAGGGAGCGGAGGAGGCGGCGCCGCTGGGGCCCGCGCAGGTGCTCACCGCCGGCCTCCTGACCCTGCTCATCGTCTGGACCCTGCTGGGCAACGCGCTGGTGTGCGCGGCCGTCGTGCGCAGCCGCCACTTGCGCGCCAGGATGACCCACGTGTTCATCGTGTCTCTGGCCGTGTCCGACCTCTTCGTGGCCTTGCTGGTCATGCCCTGGAAGGCTGTGGCGGAGGTGGCCGGCCACTGGCCCTTCGGCGCCTTCTGCGACGTGTGGGTGGCCTTCGACATCATGTGCTCCACCGCCTCCATCCTGAACCTGTGCGTCATCAGCGTGGACCGCTACTGGGCCATCTCCAGCCCCTTCCGCTACCAGCGGAGGATGACCCGGCGCGTGGCCCTGGGCATGGTGGGCCTGGCCTGGACCCTGTCCATCCTCATCTCCTTCATCCCGGTCCAGCTCCACTGGCACAGGGACGAGGCAGGCTCCCCGGGCGCCGTGGACCCGCCGCCAGCCGACCTGGCCAACGGGACGTCCTGGGGGAGAGCGGGGGACCCAGAGGTGCGGGAGGAGAACTGTGATTCCAGCCTGAACCGCACTTACGCCATCGCCTCCTCGCTCATCAGCTTCTACATCCCCGTGGCCATCATGATCGTGACCTACGCGCGCATCTACCGCATCGCGCAGGCGCAGATCCGCAGGATTGCCTGCCTGGAGAGGGCGGGGCAGCGCGCGCAGCGTTGCGGGAGCCCCGTGGGCGGTGCGCCGGAGCCCGGCCTGCGGGCGTCCATCCAGAAGGAGACCAAGGTGCTGAAGACCCTGTCGATGATCATGGGGGTCTTCGTGTGCTGCTGGCTGCCCTTCTTCCTCCTGAACTGCATGGCCCCCTTCTGCAGCCGCCGCCCCGAGGGCGCCCGCGCCGGCTTCCCCTGCGTCAGCGACACCACCTTCGACGTCTTCGTCTGGTTCGGCTGGGCCAACTCCTCCCTCAACCCCGTCATTTACGCCTTCAACGCGGACTTCCGGAAGGTGTTCGCCCAGCTGCTGGGGTGCGGCCGCCTCTGCTCCCCGCGCACCGGGGTGGCCACGGTGACCGGCAGCCACGAGCTCATCTCCTACGACCAGGACACCGTCTTCTCCGGGGAGACCGCCGCCGCCTACAGCCACGTGGTCCCCAGCGAGGTGACCCCCCGCCACAGGGCGGGGGACCAGGAGGAGGAGGAGGAGGGCCCTTGGAATCACATGGGCCGGATCTCTCAGGCGTCCCCAGAGGGTGACCCTGCCGCCGAGTCCGTCTGGGAGCTGGACTGTGAGGGGGAGACTTCTTTAGGCAAAACAACGCCTTTCACCTCCAGTGGGTTCCATTAAACTGCATACAAATGCCCTTCGTGGACCTACAGAGCTGCCCAGACACTGCAGAGCACGGAGAACACACACACACACACACACACACACACACTTACACACACACACACACACACACACAATACACACACACACACATTTCCCCCCCCACACACACTTCCACACATACACACACACTTCCACACACACACACATACTTCCACACACACAGACACACACAGACACACACACACACACACAGACACACACACACACACACACACTTCCACACACACACACACATACTTCCACACACACACAGACACACACACACACACTTCCACACACACACATGCACACACGCACGCACACATTTACACACACACTTCCACACATACACACACACACAGACACACACACACGCACACACACACACACACACTTACACACACACACACACACACACACACACACACACTTACACACACACATTTACACACACACACACACACACACACGCGCACACACACACACATTTACACACACACACACACGTCCAGTGTTGCCCGGATCGTCATCGCTCCTCGCTCTGTGTAGTAGCGTTTGTGCTTAGAAACCTTACCTGATTGGTTTGTTGTAAGAATTGGCAGAAGCAATTGGGACAAACTCAGTCTAATATACCCCAGTCTGGCAGATGTGGACTGATGGTCCTTTTAGAGGTGGTGTTTGGTCCTTAAAAATAAAAAAAGTGGGACTTGGTCTTAAAAATATATCCTCCTCCCTGCCCCTTTAAGCCAACGGGTGGCTCAGTGACTTGGGCTCGGGCGGCTTTTTAAACAGGTTCAGTGTGTGCGCAGCGCTGACGGGGCGGGCGGCCCTCCTGTATCTTGCTTCCCGGGGCCTGTGTTTAAGCAGCATCTGCTCTCCGTGTCCTCCGACGGCTGAGGAATTCTTCCCGACTTGTCCTGGTGTCTAATAAACACAGATTACGTGTGTGATGGGTGACTCTCTTGCTTTTGCCAGCTTGGTCTGCAGGATGGCTCCCGCAGAAACCATGAACGCATCCTTTCGAAGTCGGGAGGACCTTGCTGGGTCTGGAAGCACATGTTCCGTCTCTTTCCTTTACAGACAGCTTGGCCTTAAAGAGGCACGCAGGGCCGAAGGATCTTTTTGTTTGTTTGTTTGTTTCTTGTTAATCCCCACCTGAGGATATTTTTTCCCATTGATTTTTAGAGAAAGTAGGAGGGTGGGAGGAAGGGGGGGAGAGAGAGAAACATTGATGTGAAAGAGACACATCGATTGGTTGTGCACACTCTCTGGCTGGGGTCGGGGAACAAACCTGCAACCCAGGTACGTGCCCTTGACCGGGAATGGACCCCTCGACCCTTTGGTGTGCAGGCTGATGCTCCACCACCGAGCACCTGGCCAGCGCATGGGCCAGGGCAGTGGTCGGCAAACCGCGGCTTGCGAGCCACATGCGGCTCTTTGGCCCCTTGAGTTTTTAGCAAAGGCCAGCTTAGGAGTACCCTAATGAAGTTAATCACAATGTACCTACCTATATAGTGTAAGTTTAAAACATTTGGCTCTCAAAAGAAATTTCAGTCGTTGTACTGTTGATATTTGGCTCTGTTGACTAATGAGTTTGCCGACCACTGGGCCAGGGGATCTTCAAGAGCTTCCGATGCCTCAGAATTATTTTTATTAGACACAGACATCTGGAGTCTGTGCTGAGAGCTAGCTTCAATGCCACGGCATCAAACACGAGCACCCCAAGCCTGAGATTCTTTTGATCTGATTTGGAATCCTCGTTTTAAAAGAACGTCACACAAGACAACTCTCTGATTCCTAGACGGGTCCTATCAGTTCAGGGAGGCGCTCACGTGGCATGGCGGCGAGATCTGGCTCAGCCTCGGCTGGAGGGTCGAAAGGCACGTGGCTTTTGACCAACCGTGCGTCCTGAGGGACTTTGACATGCTGACCTGCTTTGAAAAGCAAATCCCAGTTTGAACCAGGGATTTTCATTTGCAGACAAACAAGCAATGAGGGAATGCACTTTAACTAAAACGTAGGAGCGAGAGATGACATTTGAATGAACTTGAAAAACCTGTGCATTGAGGGGCTCCCCAAAATGCCCAATGAGGTCCAGTCATTTCCCTTCCTCCCACTGCAGTCTGCACAGGAAGGGAGGGCGTCATGTTCCAGAATCATCCCGGTCAAGATCAGCGCGCCGCCGTCGGAGCTAAGTCTGAGCGCTGCTGGCGCAAGCGAAGGAAATGTGGATATGCAATTCCGTGCAGCCGGCCTCCCCTTTGAAGCAGGTTTATCAAGACCCAATCGTTCCACTTGGCCCCTGTTAGGGATCACCATTGTTCGAGTCCACTGGCCAGCCAGGTCTCGTTCACTGTAAGATGTGCAGTGCCCGGCACGGGATGCGTAACCGGTCGTTTGCTGAATGAACAAGTGACTGTTCGGGAACGGCGAAATGGAAAGCAAACCCTATTTGGAACACTCATTTTCATATGTGATTTGGAACATTTCATTTTCCTATATGATTTAGTCAAATCGATGTTGGAGTCTGAGTTCCGTTTCTGACCTCCTGTGAACCGAGAGCGAACTGGGCCCCCAGGGAAGCACTGGGACGGAGCAAGGTGCCTGCTCTGTGGTTCAGGAAGTGGCTGCGTGACCTTGAACGAGTGGACGCAGCTCCCTGGCCTCAGGTTCCCGCTGCGTTTGTCCATTGCCCTCCGCGGTGCCGATGTGAGTGGATGGAGTCCAGGGGGAACAAGGCTCAGTGTCCGTTTCCTCCCGGGGCGGCCTGGAGCGTTCCCTGCGCAGCGAGAAGCCCCTGCATTGTTTCCCACTCTCTGCCCTGGTGAACCCCTATTAAAAGGGGAATTCCTTATTCCTGGCTCTCCGGAGACCAGTGTCAGGGAACCCAGTTTGAGAAACTCCGCTTGATCTGGACGTCTCGAAAATGCAGCTGTTTTAGACAGGCTGTTAGAAGCCAAAGCTTTTGTGGCAAACATTGTTCTAGACCCCCGTTCACATCGTTTCTGTGTCGGGAAGTATGGGTTATGTGAGGATTTTGGAAGCCCCTTCTGAAAAATACCAGTCAGTTCGACTGTTCACACGACCGTGTGGTGGGCACTGTTCTAGGGATCCAGTCACCCACCCGGTGCTCGGTGTCCTGAGCTGCTTTGTAGGGGGAGAGACACGCAGATGGGCCGGACTGGGCCAGGCTGACGGCAGTGCGTGGCCCTGTGCAGATGGAAATGTCCCGCCAGGCGGCCATGATCGATGTGACGCCACAGGAAGCAGCGAGAGCAGTGGCGAAGCTGTGTCACCCGGGGTGGTCCAGGAGGGCTTCTTGGAGGAGGCTGGTGGAGAGAGACCCAGATGAAGCCGTCGGGGTTGGAGCAACTCTCATGCCAGGAGGAAGAGTGCGCCAGACAGAGGGGCTGGCTCCAGCTCGGGCCTGGGAATGGGACGGTGCCTGGCCCCTGGGAGGAGAGAAAGGCCGCTCCTGTGGCTGAGGGCCTGGCAGGTCGGAGCTGTGAGGTGCTATAACGCAGGCCCTGTCTTCACCAGCTCGTACAGCTGATGCTCAGCCCGGGGGCAGGCACTTTATTCCCCGCTCACAGATGAGGCGATGGAGGCATGAGGAGGCTAACTCACCAGCCCAGGACCACAGCTTAGGAGCGGCAGAGCCGGGCATGAACCTGGCAGCCCGGCCGTGGAGTCTACACCGCCCGGCAGTGGTGAGAGGGGCCGCAGGGCATCCCCCGTCAGACACTGCACTACACCTGGACCAGAACAGTCCTCCTTCCCGTGTTAGGAGCTGGTTACCTGCGGCGTTCCCATAGCCACCTTGCCGGCGCACCTGCGTTGGAGGGCGAGCAGCAGGCGGCAGTGGGGCAAAGGGCCGCGTCCTGAGCCCGTCCGTGGTGGATCCTCATTAGCCCCACGTGCTAGCATTTTCCCATTTTACAGATGCGGACCCTGAGGTCCAGAGAGGGTAGTTGGTTGTCCAATGTCCTGTCACTAGGAAGTGGTGGGACCAGGGTGTGCACCTGGGCCAGTGGTTCTCAATTGGGGTGACTTTGTCCTCCGGGGGCCATTTGGTCATTTTGGGTTGTTGCAACTGCGTGTGGGGTGCTCCGGCCGTCTAGTGGGTCGTGGCCAGGGATGCTGCCAAACCCCCTACTGTGCACAGGATGCCCCCCCTCTCCCCCCCGGCCCAGGACTATTCGGCCCTGAGAGGGCTTGACCCAGGCTGGTGGAGTCCAGGTCCCAGCTGCCTGTCTACAGAGCGCACTGCCCAGGCTTGGAAACAGTCCCCCAATTAAACCACAATGAGACATCCCCTCAACCTGTCAGAATGGCTACCGTCAACGAATCAGCAAACAGCACGTGTTGGTGAGGGTGTGGGGAAGGGGAGCCTCGTGCACCATGGGTGGGGATGCAGACTGGTGCAGCCACTGTGGAAAGCAGCGTGGAGGTGCTTCAAAAATTAAAAATGGAACTGCCTCATGACCCAGCGATTCCGCTTTTGGGAATTTATCTGAAGAAACCCCAGACACTAATTTGAAAGAATATATGCACCCCTATGTTGGTAGCTGTGCTACTCATAATAGCCAAGATTTCAAATCAGCCCAAGTGCCCATCACAGGAGTGGATAAAAAAGTGGTGGCACATTTACACAACGAAATACTACTCGGCCATAAAGCAGAAGGAAATCTGACCATTTGCACCAGCATGGAGAGTCCTGGAGAGCACTCTGCTGAGTGAAATAAGCCAGCCAGAGAAAGGCAGGTACTGTATGATCTCACTCATATGTGGCATCTAATGAACAAACGGAACTAACAAGCAAAACAGAGACAGACTCATAGATCGAGAGCAGGCAGACAGCTGCCGTTGGGGAGCGGGGTGCTGAGTGGGAGAGTGGAGGGATTGAGCAAAATAGGAAAAAGGAAAAACCTATGGGCATGGACAATAAGCATGGTGATTGCCGGGGGAGGGCAGTGGGGGCAGGTGGAGGAGGGTTTGGGGGATAAATGGTGACAGCTGGAGACTTGACTGGGGGTGGTGAACACACAATAGTGTAGAGATGATGTGTTGTGGAATTGTGCCCCTGAGACCTGTGTAATTTTGTTAACCAGTGTCACCCCAATAAATCCAATGAAAAGAAACAACAAGAAACTCCACAGCCCCAAGTTCAAATTCCAGCTCCCCCCCGTTTAGTGGTTGTTTGGATCTGGGCACCTCTCCTAGCTTCAGTTTCTTTATCTGAGAAATGGGCTCATCAACCCCAAAGATTTGGGGGAGGATTAAAACTGGATGTGTGAGACACTGAGGTTATTGTTGTGTTGTTCTCTTCTTTTTCCTTCTCTCTTCCCCTTTTTATAAGAACTCTATGGTCTGACACATTTGACGGGGCCTTTGGGGTTCCTAGCTTGGGTAGAGCTACACTGTCCTGGAAGCTAAGGGCCGTGACAGCCGAGACCCGTCTCAGCTCTGCTTCCTCTCAGCCTAGAACAGGGGTGGGTGCCTGACACGGAGTAGGTGCTCTCTAAATGTCAGCCTCTTGACCTCGGTGTCTCTCTCTCTCTCTCTCTCTCTCTCTCACACTCACTCACACACACACACAAACCCGTCAGGTGTTTACACAGCGAGTCCCAGAGTGGTGTTGCCCATGGGAGGTGGTCCCCACAGTTGGGGCTGATCAGAGGCCTGCAGGGCTGCAAGCCACACAGGAAGTGTTATCATCACACAATACACATAAATGCTCTTTTATACCCAGCAGAGTGTGTGCAGTCTTCCCCCAGGGCTCACAAACACCTCGAGGCCCTTCCAGTCTGCCCATTGAAGAGGAGAGACAGGCCCTAGTCGGTTTAGCTCAGTGGATAGAGCGCCGGCCTGTGGACTGAAGGGTCCTGGGTTCGATTCAGGTCAAAGGCACATGCCGGGTTGCGGGCTTGATCCCCAGTAGGGGGCATGCAGGAGGCAGCCGATCAATGATTCTCTCTCATCATTGATGTTTCTCTCTCTCTTTCCCTCTCACTTCTTCTCTGAAATCAATAAAAATATATTATTAAAAAAATGGACACACACACATACACAAAAGAAGTGACAGGTGACCCGGGGCGGGGCCCAGAGGCTTATCAGCCAGAGAGACTCCCCCTGAACTTGGGGTGGCTTTCTTTCCTGCACCCTGTCCAGCTCACGGGGCACAGAAGGGACATGTGAGCAGGTGAGCCGGGAGCACTTCCTTAAACTCGAGACTCACTCTCCTCACCCTATTCCGGGCTCCGTGTGATGGCAGGAACGACTCGTCCCCACTTGGGGAAGGTCCATGGCTTAGTTGGCGAGACACGAAGTGGCAACTGAAAAAATGACGCTTTGTCCTAGGGAACAGCCAGGGCCCCTCAGCCATTCCTGCCTCCCAGAGGCCTCCCTCCCTGAGGCCTCTCCTGTGTGGGGGCTTCGGGGCAGGTGGGCTCCTTATAAGGGCTCACAGCTCACAGGTGTGCACCCGGGGCCAGGAGAGCCAGGTGGGCCCTGTGTCTCCTCTATGACTGGCCTCTGCGAACCACAGACGTGAGTCCCTGAGGCCAGACATTGGTCAAGGGGGGACATCAGACCCCGCTTCTTGATGGGAGGGGTGTCCAGGAATTCACAGATGTTTTACATTTTCTGTTTATTGAAAAATTATCCTATCTAATAAAGACGGAATATGCAAATTGACCACCACTCCACAATAAAGATGGCGGCGCCTACAGCCAATAATGAGGGAATATGCAAATTGATGCAACAGAGGGGGCCAGGCCTCTGGGCAGTGCGCATGTCGGCAGGTGCGGAGCAGCCGGGGCAGGGCGGGACACCTGCTCATGAGGGGGTGCTGGGGGGTGGTGGAGGGAGTTACAGGAGGGCCCGAGTGAAGGCGGAAGACGGCGGCCAGAGTGAAGGCCCGGGTCCTGGGTGCCGGAGGGAAGCCGGTGCCGGGAGCCAGGGGAAGGAAGGCCTATTCTTGCACAAATCTTTGTGCATTGGGCCTCTAGTTCTGATATACTATCAGACTTATAGAAAAGTTGCAAAATATTACAAAGGAATTTCTAAATGCCCTTGATTCAAGTCCCCCAAACATTAACATTTTAGTATGCTACTTGCTTTGTTCCTCTCTCTTTTTCTCTCTCCACTTAAGACACAATGTCCATTTACTCTCAAATATTTCATACTTCAGAGCATTTTTTTCTACAAGCAAGGAGTTTTCTTTCTTTTTAAAATATATTTTTATTGATTTCAGAGAGGAAGGGAGAGAGAGATAGAAACATGAATGATGAGAGAGAATCACTGATTGGCTGCCTCTTGCACACTCCCCACAGGAGATGATCAAGCCCACAACCCAGGCATGTGCTCTGACCGGGAATTGAACCCATGACCTACTGGTTCATAGGTCAATGCTCAACCACGGAGCCATGCTGGCTGGGCAGGAATTTTCTTATCGAATCTGCAGACCTTATTCAGAGTTCATGATGATGTCCTTTAGAGAAAAACCTGAGACCCTGTTGCACTGAGCTGTTACATCTCTTTAGACCGTCTTTATTCCGAAACAGCTCCTGCCCGTCTCTCGTGACATTGACTTTCATGAGGAACACCCAGCCAGGCACTTGGGAGAATGTCCCTGCTGTTTCCTCCTGACGAGAGTCTGAGCCTTGGGCGGGGACACCACGGAAGCGATGCCGAGTTCCTCCCAGAGCATCGTGCCAGGGGGTGCGTGCCGCCAATGGATCTTCCATGAGCAACCTTCGCCCCCCAGAAAGCTCCGTGTACCCTGTGCAATGCGTACGCATCCTTTGGAGAGGTACTTGGAGGCTGTGGGAATACCCTCTTCATCTTCCAACTTCCTCCCGTTGGTTTAAACATCGATGAAGGACCCTCCCCCGAGGCAATGATGATTGTGGTTGCCAAATGGCGTTCTTGAAAAATTCCACCATCTTTTTATTGTGGGTCTTCTACTGTAAGGCAAGGCATTTCTCTCTTGCTCTTTTGTTTTCAGCAGCAGTGTAGATTCTGGGATGCCTGACTTTTTCAGCAGGTTGTAACCCTTCACTCTCCATGTTTATCATGATGTCTTTATGGCCCCAGGTTTGGCCAGTGGGAGGGCCTTAGCAGTCAGCTCCTGTGTCCTTCATTGTTCTCCGAGCCGTTTGCTATTTCTTGGTACAAGACACCTTGTGTATCCCCTGCCTGAGCCCTGGAATCGGCCATGTCTCCCACACACCGATTGTTCTCAGCAGAGGGAGGTACGTAGGAATCTAACCCTGGGCACTGGGGAGCCATTGTCCTGGGGTGACATAGCTGCTAGGCCCCCTCAGAGGACAGAGCTGGGAACCAGATACACTCCTATGTGCATCTGCTTGGACCCATAAGCACCCGCGTCTATTTCTGTGCCTCGCTGTATACACATATTAAGTCCCATGGGTTCATTCTGATCCTTTATGGGCATATTTTGAAAGAATGACCCCTGGCTTCAATCTTTACTTCCTTCATTTCTTAGTTCACGAGACCAGGAAGTTAAAGGAATTCAGTTACCTGCCAAGGTGTGTTTTTCCCCTCCCATATTAAAATGGGGGTAGAAACTTGTAGTTCATTGGCAGGGATAAGTGACATGACACGTGGCACGTGTGAGGCTATGCACGCAGTGAGAATTCGGAAACCGTCAGCTGTGTGATCGGGTCTCTAAGGCCCGAGAGCAAGGGCAGGCCCGCTCTGTGTCCGGGTAGCTCAGGGCCTGGAGCTCAGGGGCCAAGATCTAGGCGAGGGAGAGAATGAATCAACAGCAGCCCAGACTCGGCCACACCTGGAGCAGGAAGAGATGCCAAGCTTGATAAGGAGATAAACGGTTGGGAGCAGGGAGGGGTCAGAGGAGAATGTCCTGTTCTTCTTTTTGTTAAATTTATTTATTTGAGAGGGAGAGAGAGAGGAGAGAGAGAGAGAGAGAGAGAGAGATGTGGATTTGTTGTTCCACTTACTTATGCATTCTTTGTTTGCTTCTTGTATGTGCCCTGACCTGGGGATTGAACCCACAACCTTGGCCTATCGGGATGATGCTCTAACCAACTGAGCTACCCGGCCAGGGCCTAAAGGAGGATGTTCCTGAGGCCAGATGGAAGCCCTGGAGCTCTAGGCCAATGTGAGAAGAACTCACAGGAGCATGAGTGACCCCACTCACAAGTGGGCACAGAGCTGGTACCAAAGTGAGAGGAGGCGTGTAGGGAGGGGACACGTGCTTTTTGCTTGTAGGAGGGTCGTGGCTGGTTGTGTGTGGAGGACAGACCGGAGGCAGCCTCTGCGAGGGCCTCCAGTGACCGCTGCCTTTGGTCTTCTCCCTGAGTAATTGCCTCCACTTGAGTGTGGCTGAGCCTCATGGTTTGTGTCTCATGAACAGAATATGGCCAACGTGATGGATGGATGCCACCTCTGAGTTTAGGTTCTGAAAGGACTGTTCTTTCCATCCCACCCGCTATTTCTGGCTCTTTCTCCTCTTTTTTTTTTTTTTTTTTTTAATAAGTTTTTATTGACTTTTAGAGAGAGAAGAAAGGAGAGGGGTATAGAGAGAGGAACATCTATGAGAAACACCATGGATCGGCTGCCTCCTGCACGCCCCCTACTGGGGATTGAGCCTGCGAACCCGGGCATGTGCTCTGACCAGGAGGGACGCTCAACCACTGAGCCACACCGGCAAGGCTCCCTTTCTCTTTCTTGTTTGGATGGAAGCCGGCTGCAATGCTGTGAGCTGTCCTGTGGGGAGGGCCGGTGGCCAGAAACGAAGGGAGGCCTCTGGCCAACAGGCACCCAGGACCCGAGACTGCCCTAGCCACGAGGGTGAACTTGGAGGGGAAGCCTCGGCTGAACCTGTAGCCCGGCTGGCACCCTGACGGCCGCCTGGGAGAGACCCTGCCTGAACCAGAACACCCAGCGCAGCACGGCCTGGGCTCCCGGCCCACGGGAGCGGGGAGATCATAAACTCCCGCTGTTTCCGCGGCTACGTGTTGCGCTGATTTGTTCCTGAGTCATAGATGCCTCGCTCAGAAGACAAGGGAGGAACGTGCTGTGTGCCTTCGAATTGGGGGTCAGAGAGAAGGGTGCTCCCTGTCCTTGGACATCCGTTTCCAAAGGAGACCACCAGCCCAAAAACGTTCCTCCCCAGTCACTCCTCCCGTGTAAATGACATTGGTGACATTATGCTTTCCCCACCACGCCTCCCGTGAAGATGGAACATCGTTCACTTGCTTTTGGATTAAATAGAGACGCTCAGATGCTCAGGACTTGATTAATCCTGATGGAAAGAAGTGTGGAGAATGGCAATTTACAACGGACAGCTGTGAGCTCCTGGGAGGACAAACCGGCATTTCAAAGGCCTGGTCTGTGTCTGCTTTTGGTAGTCCACGAAAGAGAGCAGTTTTGTCTTGTTTTCTGTGCCAAGTGGCAGGAAGCCATTTTCAAAGAAGAGTGAAGGGGGAAAAGGAGATTTCAAAAATGAACTGAAAACAAACTCAGGCACTGGGTCTTCATCACGGCAAACTCCTGCGGCGAGAGAGGCTGTTCAACTACAATCCAGAATCGAAGCAACTTCTGGTGAAATGATTGGGACGTTTCGGGCAACAAAAAAGGAGTGTCGGGCAAGGAAGCAGGATTTTGGGTTTGAGACCAGTTGTGTAATTTTTTTCATTTTTATTTATTTATTTATGTTTTTAAAAGATTTTTTAAAATGGATTTTTAGAGAGGGAGGAAGGGAGAGAGAGAGCAAAACATCGAAGTAAGAGGGAAACATCCATCGGCTGCCTCCTGCATGTCCCCTACTGGGTTATGTGCCCTGATGGGAATCAAACTGGCGACCCCTTGGTACATGGGATGATGCCCAACCAACTGAGCCATACTGGCCAGGGCCCCGTTGTGTGATTTTAAGTAAATGATTCAACATCTCCTGAGTTTGGTTCCTCACCTCTAATAATGAAAACCATCATGCCTACATCACAGGGCCATTATCTCATGGATCCTGTGGGGGTCAGAACAGGTCACCCCAAGGAGTACCTCTGTGGCATGTGGATTATTTTGAGCTAAAGGTAACCTAAACCCTGTGGCCTCAAGGGAAACTTCTGCCCTGTCTCTAAGTACCTAGGATAATTTGAATTAGGGCCTTGCCCATAATAAGAGATGGTCAGAGATAACCTTTTGAACTATCTCTATGGTAGGGCAAACTACAAATTACTGAACATCTGTTCTTCTTATCGTTAACATCCTCCCCTCAGAAGCCCTAAGGTGCCTTACATCATCCTTAGCTCAGAATGTCATAGACACCTCATTTCCCCTTTCTGTCTCTGAGCCTGTCAGGTACGTGGGGTTCCCATACAGACACATGTAGTTACATTTGGTTACTTTTCTCTTGCTAACCTGTCTCATTAGAGCAGCTGAAAGAACCTCAGCAGGTAGAGGAAAGTCTCTTCCTTCCCACAATCCTTTGTGGCAGCTTGCTGTGGTCTAAATGCTTGTGTCCCCCTCCATTTTATACATTGGCATCCTAACCCCCAAAGTGATGGTATTAGAAGGTGGGGCCTTTGGGAGGTGCTTAGGGCAGGAGGTCAGAGTCCCCATGGTTGGGATTGGTGCTCTTATAAAAGAGATCGGAGGGAGTTCCCATCCCCTCTGCCACGTGAGGTTGCAGCTACAGCAAACACAGAGCTGTCTTGGAAACGAGCTCTCGCCAAACACTGAATCACCAGCACCTTGACCCTGGAGCTCCCAGCCTCCACGCTGTGAGGGATGAAGTTCTGTTGCTTACAAGCCACTTAGTCTGCATTATCTACACTAATAAAAGAGAAATATGTAAATTGACTGTACCTCTGCAGCACCCCCAGCCAATCAGGAGTGAGTATGCAAATCAACCCATCAAAGATGGCAGGTTAATTTGCATACACAGACGCAGAGCCAAGACTGAAGGCTCCAGCCCAAGCGAAGACTGAAGACTGAAGACGACTGAAGACTGAAGAGGCTTGGCTTCTCTGCTGCGGCCGGAGCGAAGGCCTGGGTCCTGGGTGCCGGAGGAAAACCAGTGCCGGCAGCCAGGGGAAGGAAGGCCTATTGCACGAATCTTCATGCAATGGGCCTCTAGTTTTGTTATAACAGCCTGAGCAGACTGAGACACAGCCCTGTGCATAGGTGTGCTCATTCCCATTGTACAGCTGAAGATGCTCTACAGAGAGGTTCAGAGAGGTCATGCTGCTTGCTTCAGGTCACACAGCTAAGAAGTGGTGAGGTCTGGCTTGACACTATCCCACATGGTAAGAATGTGATGTGCAAATAAATTGCAAAACCAAACCAAACCCACGAGTCCCAGAGACGTCCTGCCCTCCTGTCCTGTGCCCCGTGCCAGGAGCCCGGAATTAAAGACCCATCGGCAGCGTATTCTGTGGAGCCCTCAGTGGTGCTGGAGGAGGAGCCTGGTGGTGGTGGAAGGTGAGATGATGCTTTTATTATTTATTTTATTTTTTAAATAAATCTTTATTATTCAGATTATTACAGTTGTTCCTCTTTTTTCCCCCCATAGCGCCCCTCCACCCAGTTCCCACCCCACCCCCTGGGATGATGCTTTTAGACTCAGCTTCAGACTCGTGTGGCAGCTGCATGGGGGCCATCCAGGCGGGTGTATGAGGGGAGGACAGAGCAGAGGTCTGGACCTGGGCCCCCGGCACCAAAGATGACGGCCAACATTGGCCGCTTAGTTGGTGCTGGGCACTGTGCCAAAGGTTTCGGGGTGTCAACCCAGTCAGTCCTCAGAGTGGCACAGGGACATGGCTGCTCTCGGTGTCCCGGCTGTGCAGAGCAGCGAGGGGACCTGCTTCTCAACCACATGCAGGCAAAAGCGAAAACCTCAGGGAGAACAACCTCGGACGTCCCAGGCCTTCCTCTTTGGGGGTTCCGGGCTCAATCTCGCCCCTCCAGCTCCAATGTCCCCTCTACTTGAACCACTTTCGGTCCCCTAAGAGCTCCCGCACCGTTGTTTGCTTCACGTGAGTTGTCCTGGGCGCAGTGTGTGCCAGCACTGTTCTCCCTGAGAGCTGGGAAGCATTCCTCTGGTGGTTGGGCTCAGGGACCCTCAGGAAAACACCTTCGCATGCCAGGAGGAGGGCCGGAAGCCTCACTTCCGGATCCGAAAGACAGCAGGAAAGGGTTGCCACCAGGGATGTTGAAGGAGGCGCTGACTGCCGGGGCCTGGCACAGGTCCCCCGCCCCGCCTTCAGTTTCCCTGCACAAGGGCAGGCCATGTTCATGCTCTCCATCCCCAAAGGACCAGGGCCACGAGGGAGCGCCCTGAAGGTCATGAGAGCAGTGCTTTATTGGGTCCGCACTGCTCAATGGCTACACGCACAGGCTGCGTGCGAAACAGTCTATAAACATTAATTCATGCGATGCTCACCACAAACCCAGGAGGCAAGTGCAATGAATAGGACCGCGTTGCAAATGACAAGATTGAGGATTGGAGAGGTTCAGCGACTTGCCCAAGGCCACACAGCGAGTGTGGCAGATCGGAGTCCTGAGGGCCCAGGGGGACCCTCATATATCCCATCAGGCCACACTCCGTACCCCAGAGCCCAGTCTCCGTACCAAACACCTGCCTGTCGTGGCTCATGCTCCTGTGTGGGAGGGGGAAGCCCCCTTCTCTTGGTTCTAATGGCTGGTCGAGTAATTAAAATAACATACAGTGGATTAACCGGAAAAAAATAGAATATAATACCTATGCACAGGGAACTCTCATGAACATGACGAATTACAAAGACAGTGGCTGTCCCCAAGGCAGAAGGAGGTCTCTATGTCACTGTGGACTGAGGAGAAGGAAGTAAGGCAGTTTACAGGGAGATGAAGAGGGTTAATGTTTAGTAAAAACTGTTCGCTGGGCCTCGTGGAGACAATGGGCTCCAGAGAGGACTTTGATCAAATGGGCCTGTTGAGGCTCCCCCCGCCCCCCTCCCCTCCCCGGGCCTGCCACACCTAGTTCAGGTGAGATCAGCCGGCCGGCCTTCCATCCACATTCTTTCAGGCAGTTAGGGGGAGGCCAAAGGTTCTTCCTGAGCCTCCTGGCCCTTAAAAATAACCGCTTGAAAGAATTGATTTCCCAAAGAGGCATATTTGGGGGTGGCCAACTCTGCTCCCCTTTCCCTCCCTTAGGCCTGAGTCCTGGGGCCCAGGGGGACCCTCATATATCCCATCCGGGCACATCCATCCCATCTGTTCTTGAGCAGCCCTGGTCACAACCCTCTGAGGTTAGTAAGAGCGCTTTTCTGACCCTGCCATCGCCATCTGTCGCTGCTCCCCAGACCCATTCCCACGCCCACGGCTGTGCTAGGCCTGTGATCCTCGTGAACGCAGGGGCCCTGGTTCACCTGGAGGCACCAATGCAAAGGAATGACATGAGTGGGGTTGACCAGATGCCTCGCTGGAAGGTGTGTCATCTGTGGGCTCCTCGGCCACCCCACAGGAAGTCTGGGGCGTTGACCAGCTTTGTCTCTAGACCCGAGGCAGATGGTTTTCCCCTGGTTCTGAAACTCTGCCCCCACGTGCCTCTGGGTTTGGTTGTCTGGAGGCAGCAGAGAGAGCGAGGAGGTCAGTCTGGCTGGAGTGTGCGGTGCCGGAAGGAAGCCAGCCCAGGGAGGCAGGGGGAGCTGAGTCATGTGGGCTCCCTGCCAGCCCAAGAGGTCGGGACCGGGGAGCTGTGGGAGGCAGCTAGACAGACAGGAGCAGAGCGAGGACGATGGGCCAGGTCCAGAAGGTCACCAGGGCGGAAAGCCCCGGGTGCCTAGCAACAGACAGACAGTTGTAGGGTGGGACCTCGTCCCCAGGTTGGCCTTTCCTCCCTGGCATATCGCTGGTGATGGGGTTTAGACCCCTGACCTTTCCTCCCTAGGATAACATCTAGGCCTCTGTTGTGTTTCAGCTCCAGGCCCAGAGAAGAAGCAAAACCAGACAATTAACTCCACGGCTGACCTCAGGACCGGCTGCATTAGATAATGGCCCCCTGCCCTGGCGCCAACCAGTGGAGACCCTGACCCTGAAGGACCCACCTGGAAAACTGCTGAATATTCTATTGAGAACTTCCCTGGGGACCTCCCTCCCCTACACTCTCTGCCCTTAAACCCTCAGGATGAGGACCCAGCGTGCTCTCCCTCCTGGGAGTTCCCCTGGCCTGTGCCTTCCTTCCCCCCTCTCCCTCCCCCACCCCAGGCCTCAATTTCACCTTCCTCACTTCTAAGCTCCAAGGGCCCGTCCCCTCCCTCTACAACTTGTTTTCTGTGTCCATTTCTTCTACACATTACGTCTCCACCTCTGCGGCTTTCTAAACAAGTGTTTGAGTCTTGGCTCTGAATTCTTCCCCAGCCAGAACTCAAGTACCGCGCTTGCTGAACCCAGGGCCAGTCTGACCCCACCGGTCTAACACCTGGCGCCTTTCTCACCTCCCCCAACAGAGCCCCTGAGGGTCAGGCAGCAGGAACGAGCACAGCATTCGGATTCCTCTTCAGGCAGATACCCCGAGCAGGGCACGCAGAGGACGGAACAGAAGAGTAAGAACTAGGACGATGGGAGACTGTCCCTCTGGCCAGATTGACCTCGTGATGGGGCACGTGATGGGGAGGCGGCTGCGTTTGAGGACTGAGAGCACAAGAAGCCTGGCGGTGCAGAGGGGCGGCTGCTGACATAGCCTTGGTTACCGCGCAGGCTGAGTCCTGGGCCCCAAAGATGTTCACATCCCAGTTCCCAGGGCCTGCGAATGGTACCTTCTATGGCAAAAGGGGGGCACATTCCCTTATACGGCAAGAGATGTGATGAAGTTGAGGATCTTGGGCTGGAGGGATAATCCCGAGAGGCCAGGTCATCACGGGGCTGAGCCGGCATCTGCTGGCTGGCTCCTGTCTCTGCCGCTTCTAACGGTGCCGCAGGCTGTCCCGTGGTGTGACCGGGACGCCTGGCCCGGCTGGGTTGGCTGCCGCGTTGCTTCTCTGTCCTTGTAGCCCTCTTCCCAAGCTTCCTTGGCCAGAGCAGTTGAGAGTCTAGTGCCATAAAGCAGACCATAACAAACACGAGACCCCAGAGAGAAGTCGAAATACATCCCTCAGAGGCTGCGGCCGGCTGGCTGGCTCCTTTAACTCGCACAGGTCTGGGGAGAGAGGCTCCTTGCCCTGACACCCAGCTCGGAGAGCCGGATTCCCACCAGCTCTCACCTGCACTGCGTGCCTCCTCCCTCAGGCCGCCCTCTCGGCCTCCTCCCACCATCCCAAAGTATTTTTAGCCAGAAGACATGGCAATTAAAAACTCTATACACGACAGCGTTCCTTTCCCTCACCTTCCCTTTTCTGTTTTTAAATCCTCACCCCAGGACATTTTTTTCCATTGATTTCTAGAGAGTGGAAGGAAAGGAGGAAGGAGGAGAAACATCAACCGGAGGGAGACACATTGATTGGTTGCCTCCCTGGCTGGGCCCAGGGAATTGAACCTGCAACCCAGGTATGTGCCCTTGACTGGGAATCGAACCCACGACCCTTCGGTCTGCAGGCTGATGCTCTCACCACTGAGCAACACAGGCCAGGGCTTCCCTCACCGTTCTAGTAGACGTGCACTTGAGCTGGAGCGCCCGCTCTGCCTTATCTCCTGTTGGCCGTGGGATCCTGGCAGACGCCGTGCTGAGCGCCCTGGTGGTAGACACGCCCGGCTCTTTCAAGAAAACCTTGCCCGTCTCCCACTATCCACACGCAGCTGTTTTCCCACATGAAGGGGTCGTAGAGGCTGCTGAGTCCACAGGAGGGCGGGCAGCTGAGATTCAGGTTGGTCCCCATCCCTCTCTGACCCTTTGGAGGGACTTTAGTCCGGGGGGGGGGGGGGGGTCTGTGCACGGGAGCACCAGTGTCCCAAGGCTGCAGGCACGGGGAGTAAGGCAGCTCGGGGCACCTCAGGACGCTGTGGCCGTGGGCATTTCCCTCCTGAGAAGCGCCCTGGTGTTTGCTGGGTCCTACCTGCTGCTTTAGCGTCAGCGCAGGTCCCCCTCTGTGCCCAGCTGCAGCCCAGTGGTCAGAAGCGGCAGCTTCCCAGTCAGTCGAGAGCGTCTGCACCCTCACAGACGGCCACGATATCCGATGTCCCGCATCCCAACACCCACCACTATCAGGGTCTTCGGAGGAGCCTGATTCCTTCGTGGGCTATTTATAACCAAATCAGAGCGGGGTCTTTAGGTAAAGAGGTCCCTCCCTGCCCTCCCTCCAGGGGTTGTCAATCTCTCCCCCTCATGAGACGCTCTGGCTGCAGTAATCCGACTTAATGAATGGACTCGTGAATTGGAAAGTGCTGAAGGCAATGGAGTCTTTGACTCATCATCCCCTTCCCGTGCACTGAGGCCAGCTTCAGTGTTCTCTCTGGTTGGCTCCGGACTCCCTCCCTGGTTCCAGAGGGCTCTGGAAGGGTTGTCAATCAGTGCCCTGTGCCCCGCCTACCACTTCTGGGTGGGGCATATGAGCAGCTGGGCCTCTTTTCCAGTCTCTGGGAAGTTGATGCCTGCACTTGGCAGGTGGTGGGCTGTGTGCAGGGCCGGCCACAGTCCCCCCAAGCTGGCCACGTGACTTTGGATGCGTCCCAGCAGGAGGTGAAATCTATTTCCCTTCCCCCTGAATCTGGGCTGGTCCTAGACTTGCTTTGATCAGGGGAGGGGTGCCGTGTGAGTCCCCAGCGTCAGCCTCTAGAGACTTTGCAGGTTCTGTTCTCACCCTCTTAGAACGCCGCTGCTCTGTGATGGCCGGGGCCCTCGCTGAAACCGAAACACTTCATGCAGAGTCCACGCAGAGAGGGGTCTGCCGGCCTAGCTGCTCTAGCCATCCCAGTCGAGGCCCCTGACCTGTGAATGGGGCCTCCTGAGGCCCCCCGGCCTCCAGTTAATACCACCTGACCACAAGTGCTGGGGTGGGGGTGGGGTGGATCCAGAAACACTGCGTGCACCCAGAGAACTGCCCAGTTTGCTCACCCACAGAACTGTGGGCAGGAAAATGCCCTTCCTTTTTAAAAAAAATATTTGTATTGATTTTAGAGAGGAAGGGAAAGGGAGAGAGAGAGAGAAACATCAATGATGACAGAGAATCATTGATTGGCTGCTTCTTCACACCCGCTACTGGGGGTCGAGCCCACAACTCAGGCAGGTTCCCTGACCGGGAATTGGTGGATGCTCAACCATCGAGCCAGAGCCACGCCAGCGGGCTCAACACAGTTCCAATTAAATGGAGACCCGGGACATGGATATGTCCTATCACTGCTGCATCCCCAGCATTTACCACAGTTTCTTGCACATAGTAGGTACTAAATAGAGCGCTGCTAGATGAGCAAATTAATTGTGAATAAGACAAGCTTTGAAACTGGGAGATTTTGACAGACAGCGGAATTAAGTGTAAAGATGTTAGAAATCACCAGGCCAGTGCAATTCGGCTGAAACCTAACGGCACGGAACACACCCAGCAAGTGAATGTGTATCAGTCAGCACACTCTCTGGCAGGTGACCAGATTCTAACTCATGCGGGCTGAAACATTTTTTTACATGAAGCTTTTCACTCGCTTAACTAGGGAGTCTGGTGAGGCTGGATTCAGGAGCTCAAATAATGCCCTTCGACGTGCCCCTCCTTCTTGGTGCTTCGCGGTTCTCCTGGACTCTGCTGGGCTTGCCACCCACTGGGGACAGATCTCTCTCTCTCAATGCATTACCTATTGCTCTGGAACAAAACACCCCCAAATTTAGAGCCTAAAAGAACAGCATTTGCCCGGCTGGTGTGGCTTAATGGTTGAGCATCGATAAAGGCGAAGGGAACAAGAGCATGGGTCCCAGCAGGAGGTGTGAGTGGGAGGACGGAGGCTGCGTTTCAGAGCCCGTGGACACCCTGCTCCAGCGGTTCCAGCACCACGCACCTCTCGGATGGAGCGGGCACTTCTCATCTCCTCGCTACCCATCCCTTGGCGATGGGCAACATCGCAGTCCATGTTGGGGCTAGGCACAGAAAAGAACCTCTGAGAGAAGGCATTTTCAGGGACGGCTTAGAGTTTTACCCACGAGTGAAAGCAAATATTTTCCTGCTAGAATCATGTTTGGTATTTTCACACATATAATCCCCTCTGGTTCCCACAGCAAAACTGCAGAGTAGGTGTGCACACCTGCCGGATGTTGGGCATCATTTAACGCCGGTAGTCTTGATTCTGCATCTAGAAGGGTTCAGCAATCTGGAGAGGGGGCTGTGTGTAGATTAAATAAGAGTCCAGAAACGAAACATAATTTTGAAAGGCATATTGGGGGAGGCAGAGGAGCTTGGCTGAAGAAACCAAGTTCTCCTTGTCTCAGGACCCCTTGCTTTTTATTAACACAATTCGTCCTAAGGCAAGGTGGAGATATACACTTCAAAGGGTAGGGTTTCCTCTACAGAGTCCATTGTCAGATTGGGAAATTGCCTGCGGCTGTTCAGGTGTTTGGCCAACAGGAGGTAATAACATGTAGATTAAGATGCCCTGAGCTGTCTGGCAGCAAACAGTCAATTTATGTATCCTTTTTAGGTTTGGGGAAATGCCTTTAGCCATTCCAGCAGGCGATAACATATGTGACTTAGCCCTTGTTGAGTCCCCAAGTTCCATCAACCTTTCGATGAAACTCTTGCAATTATGATATGATGGAATTGGCTTCCAGCACACACCCTCATAATGTCCATTTCTTTTCCTTCTTGGAATTCAACACAGTTCTTCTTCTTTTTTTTTTTTTACTTCCAGGCATTTTGAAGAAGGGGTTCTGGTGCCACACTCATGATTTTTCACAGTCTAGACCCAAACCACCAACCCGCCTGACCTCCCGCTCTCCCCTCATATCCACACCAACAATTTGTTATTCTCGGAATTTGCCATTCCCACATCATTGACCCTTTTGTCTTCAATTCCTCCTCCCCCTCTTCTCAGTCAGAGGAAACTTGAGTGTGCATCTGAGAGGCGGCTCACCTGCGGCCCTTCAGAAGCATCTATCCTAATCGCCCGAAGCCACAGCCATTCTCTCCTCGGTCCCGCACCCTCCTCATGTTTCCATCATGGTGTTTAGTTATTGAACAAATATGTCATGAGCACTTACCAGGAATGCGGGGTCCTGAGGTGAATCGGCCGTTTTCTCGTAGGATCTCAGAGTCTAGTAGGGAAGGCTTCAGGTGAACAAAGGTCACCACGATTTCAGCCATGGCCGGTTTGGCTCAGTGGATAGAGCGATGGCCTGCAGACCGAAGGTTCCCAGGTTCGATTCTGGTTGTAGGCTCCTCCCCGGCCCAGGCAACCAATCAATGTGTTTCTCTCACATCCATCTCTCCTCTGTCTTTGCCTCTCTCTTCCACTCTCTCTAAAATCAATGGAAAAATATTCTCGGGTGAGGATTTAAAAAAAAAAAATCACCATGATTCTAATGCAGCGACGAGTCCTCAGTAAAGGGGAACCCAGGCTTCTGTGGGGATGGGAAGGCCAGAACCCGGCAATCCTGGGCCCACAGGGAGTGTTCTAGCGGCCGGAGGGCCTCAGCGTCCTCGTAACAATGAACGGGAGTTCTCCACGTGGAGGGAAGGAGAGCGGCAGAGGCGCTACCAGACTTGGCTGAGCATCGGTGGTTTGTCTTTCCAAACATCTTCTCAGCCTCTTGAAGGGAGGGATTGGTGTCCTCCATCTCTGCATCCCCATGACCTAGGACAGGTGTAGAGCAGGTGCTCAACAGACGTTCGCGGGGTGAATGAGCTGGACTCCACTCCAGAGAATGTCAATTCTGTCCTTGTCCGGGGCATCGTCTCTGAGCAGTGCCACCTAACTCACCGAATGAGAACGTGTAGCCAAGAGGAATGGGTCTGTGTCAGCTGTCTGTGCACGACTGAACAAACTGCCCAAGCTCGGCAGCTTGAAGCAACACTTTCTTTTTTAAAAAATGTATTTTTATTGATTTAATAAAATAAATCACACGATGGCGTCAGCATCTAAGAGGGAAAGCCTAGAGCACAAGCCCCCATTGAGCTTCTGCCTGTGTCACATTTTCTGAGTCTCAGTGGCCAAAACACGGTGTATGGATTCCATGCGATGGAAGATGACACTAGGGCTCTGACGCTTCGGTCCACCACAGGTGAGCGGGCGGCGGGCTGTCACCGTGGAAGGGATCGATGTCCGGGTGGGGTTCCCAGGTGGAGATGCACATCAGAGTGGTTGTTCCGGAGACAGGGGCCTGGGCCAAATTGCTGAGGTCCTGTAGAGCAGTGATGGGAACATTAAACTTGGCTGGACCTAGGGGGGGGGGGGGGCACAGGGTGTGGATCAAATGAAAGGAACCCAGTAATGTGTACTTCATGGGTTTTCTCTCGCCTCATAGGCGATCCGTGGAGGTATTTTGCAAACTTGAAAAGAACAGAAATGAATCTTGTCAGGCAGGAAACCCAGGTCAGCACCCCAGACAGCTCCGAGGCAAAGCAGCTGCACCGAGAGAATCCTGAACAAGAGTCCCTCTGCTTAGTTGGACGTACCCGGGTTCAAGGAAGCAGCTTGCCCAGAGTCTAGACAACTGGATCGGCTCGATCCATTCTCATTTGCCGGGGCTGCTTCCTGTGGTGACTGTATGAACAGAGTTTAGGTTTGGTCAAGAGTATGAGAAAGCCCAAGTGAGAGGGGTTCTGACTCTCGTAAGCGAAGGCCGTTGCTAGGCAGGTCGGGCTGTCATGGCCCCTCTGCTCCAGGAAGTCCAGACCCTGGCTCCTCACTGCTCGCTGCCCCGCACCCTTAGGGGGGCCCTTCAGCTTCATGGTCTAAGGTGGATGGCCAGTGTGCCTGTCACTGCACCCGCATGTTTTCATCGGCTCCTCCCTCCAATGAAGGCAATTTTTCTGGTGCCTAGTATGTACCAGAAAGAGGCTAAAGCCCGGCCGGTGTGACTCAGTGGTTGAATGTTGACCTATGAACCAGGAGGTCATGGTTTGATCCCCTGTCAAGGGCACATGCCAGGGCTGTGGACTCCATCCCCAGTGTGGGGTGAGCAGGAGGCAGCGATCAATGATTCTCTCTCACCGTTGATGTTTCTATCTCTCTCTCTCCCTCTTCCTTCCTCTCTGAAATCAATATTAAAAAAAAAAAAAAGAAGCTAAAAGGTGTATATGTGTGGCAACAAAAAGTCAGCATTCGCCCTAGCTGGTTTGGCTCAGTGGATAGAGTGTTGACCTGCAGGCTGAAAGGTCCTGGGTTCGATTCCAGTCAAGGGCACATGCCTGGGGTTGCCGGCTCGATCCCCAGTAGGGGGGCGTGCAGGAGGCAGCCGATCCATGATTCTCTCTCATCATTGATGTTTCTATCTCTCTCTCCCTCTCCCTTCCTCTATCTAAAATCAATAAAAATATATGTGTGTGTGTTGTTTTTTTAAAGTCAGCATTCTTGGGATTCTGAGGAAGAGAGGAAGAGAGAAGCTTTTTGAGACCTCGTGTGGAGAGGCAGCCAAGATGAGCCCTCGCTAGCCTGGGCGGGGCAGTGTTTGAGTCCGACACCGGCTACCTGGTGTGATTGTGCTTCAGAAAGATTGGGGGTTTTTGCAAACAGAAGGTTTGCGGCCACCTCACGTCAGCACGTCTATCGGCACCATGTTTCCTGGTGAAGACGCCGTGGCGATCAATGAAATGACAGCTAACGATTGATAACGTTTAACACACTTTGTTGATAAACAGTGGCAGGGTTGGGGAGGACTGGCTCCCATTTTGAAAGAAGTTCTGCTGTGAATAAAACGTTACCACCCAGCATCACACGCGACAGAGAAATCGTGCGTGAAAGGAACAGTCGATGGGTGTGGCAAGCGTCTTTGCTGTCTTAAGAAATTGCCTCCCAACCTTCTTGCCTCCCCAACCTTCAGCCACCACCACCCCATCCATCACAGCCATCAACCCCGAGGCAAGACCCTCCACCAGCAAAAAGACTGACTCGCATCTGTAATAACCACCACCACCAACGGAAAGACTGCGACTTGCTGAAGGGTTCAGAAGACGGTAAGCGTTGTTTTTTTTTTTTTTTTTTTTTGGCAATAAATAGCTTTTAATTAAAGTATGTACATATTTCAGACATAATGCAACTGCACACAAGATAGACTACCACAGAGCGTACAAATAACTCTTATGTGCACCAGGAAACCACATGTGTGTGACTCGTTTATTGTGAGACCTGCTTTCCTGTGGTGACCTGGAGCCGAGCCTGCAGACCCCGAGGTGCGCCTGTGTGTATACTTCTGTGCCTCTGGAGAACCCTGACTCACACGCTGTCTTCCAGCGGAATCTCTTCCAGGATCGGCAACCACGAAGCACACGCGGGGCAGCCAGCACTAGGCCATCGCCGCGTCCTTCCCCTCCACGCCCGTGGGCAGCCTCAGAACCAGTCTTAGCATCGTTGATGGTTCCGACGGAAAAGCGTGCCATCTGCAGGGCCTGCCCCACCTACTGAACGTTACTTCTTGCATCGGCCTTCCTGGGTCTTCGCTGCTGGGTCCTCTCTCTGGTCTCTGCGACACGTCTGGCCCTCGGAGGTGACGGTGTTTCAGGGCTGGAGGCCTTGAGCCCCATGGGACAGAGCCAAGGCAGGCAGAGCAGGGTGGGGGGTGGCACCAGGCTCCCCAGAGCCGGAGATCCACAGGGCAGAGCCAGAGATGGGGACCAGGCATTTGCCAGGCGGTCTGAGGCGTCCTTCACCTGCGTTCTGAACATCTGCGCCCAGGACGCACGTCTAGGTTCACTGGGGATTCAGGATCCGACGGGCGCGGCTCACGGCTGCGGAAGGCAGAGCAGGGACTCAAGGCCTGTGCCCCACGCACTGCGTTCCTCCCTCCCCGATTTCCACTCGGAGCCCTGGGCTCAGACGTGAGGAAGGCAGGCCGGGGATCCGTGTAGGAGAACGCGGGGTCTGCTAAGACGTAGGCTGGCTGCTTCCAGCTTCCGGGAGAGTTTGGGGGACACAGCCGTGCACGAAACCCAAAGGGTTGCCGTATTAAATGAGCAAAGTTTCACTTTTAAATCCTTCATAATGTTCAGCGCGCAGAGGGATCTTCGGTTTTCTGAAATGGTGAGACCATCCGTGCGGACCAGGGGCGGGAACGCCCGGCCCGCAGGCTCTGTAAAACCCTGGGAGCCATGTGCTCCGGCCCTGCCAAGGCATCAGGGGTGCCTTAATGAAATGCGTGGCCAAACAGAACAGGCTGATGTCTAAGTGGGTGATTTTGTGTGGCCTGAGGACGATGTCACAAATATCCAAGTGGCCCTTGGCAGAAAAAAGGTCCCGCCCCCCGCCCCGCCCCGCCCACCCCCGTGGTTTAGACAATCCCACTTTTGACGTAATTGTCCAGCGTGGAGGAGGCCTCTGGTTCCGGCCTGTCCGTGGCCTTGTCGTCCGTGACGGCCGAGTCTGTCTTCTCTGCTGGTGGGTAGGCCTTGTTCATTTTGGCAAATGCCTGGCTGATTTCGGCGTGGGTTCGGTTTTTGGTCTCAGGGAGGACAAAGTATAAGTAGAGAGCACCCGCGGAGCAGATGGCGGCAAAGACCAGGAAGCAGTAGGTGCCCAGGCTTTTCTGTGGAAAGGTGGAGACAAAGCGTCAGCTAGACAAACACCACACTGGCCACGAAACCACCTCTGAGCAGACTGTTCTTTGTTAAAAAAAAAAAATTAAAAAAAAATTAAAAATAAATAAATAAATAAATTAAAAAAAAAAATATATATATATATATATATATATATATATATATATATAGAGAGAGAGAGAGAGAGAGAAACATCAATGATGACAGAGAACCGTTGATCGGCTGCCTCCTGCATGCCCCACACTGGGCATCAAACCTGCAATGCGGGCATGTGCCCTGGACCAGAGTCGAATCCTGGACCGTTCAGTCCGCAGGCTGATGCTTTATTCACTGAGCCAAACCAGCGAGGGCCAGACTGTTCTTTATGGACCCCATTCATCAGCCAACACTCCCAGGTGCAGCTCCGCACGCAAATGTGCCTTATAATCGTGTACAGGAGACGTCTCCCGTGAGGCACGAGTAAATCAGCTTCAAACCCCAGGAAAGATGAGGAAGTGGCAGTCTTTATTTATTACTTTTTTTTTTTTTTTTGGAGAAAAGTGGGCATATAGCCCGACCGGTGTGGCTCAGTGGTTGAGCATTGACTTGTGAACAGGAGGTCTCATTTTGATTTCTGGTCAGAGCACATGCCCGGGTTGTGGGCTCGATCCCCAGTGTGAGGCGTGCAGGAGGCAGCCGATTAGTGATTCTCTCTCATCACTGATGTTTCTATCTCTCTGTCCCTCACCTTTTCTTGCTGAAACCAATAAAAAAAGAAAAAGAAAAATGGGCATATAAAACTTAATCATTGTGTAAGCCAATTACTATCTATGGTTATCCTTTTCAAAAAGTATGTTTTAAAAATTGGGATCGGCCCTAACCGGTTTGGCTCAGTGGATAGAGCGCGGCCTGTGGACTGAAGGGTCCCAGGTTCAATTCCGGTCAAGGGCATGTACCTTGGTTGCGGGCACATCCCCAGTTAAGGGATGTGCAGGAGGCAGCTGATCGATGTTTCTCTCTTATTGATGTTTCTAACTCTCTATCTCTCACTCTTCCTCTCTGTGAAAAAAATCAATAAAATATATTTTTTTAAAAATTGGAATCGAACTTGACCTCCTGTTCATAGGTCAGTGCTCAACCACTGAACCACACTGGCTGGGCTATCTAACATTATCTTAAGTTCATATTTACCATTAACCACATTCTTCCTTCCCTCCAATATACACGTGAGAAAAGTGTGATGTCAAAAGGCAGTGAAATTCCTCCATTCACAAGAAAAATAGGGAAGATTACTAGGCCCAGATTACATCACTTTTTCTAACATGCAAAGATATAACTGACTGACTGTGACTCTGATGCAGCCTTGGACAAAGAAGAGAGAAATGTGGGATGCAGTCCCCCTAGCTCAGTGGTCGGCAAACTGTGGCTCGCGAGCCACATGCGGCTCTTTGGCTCCTTGAGTTTTTAGCAAAGGCCAGCTTAGGAGTACCCTAATTACGTTAATAACAATGTACCTACCTACATAGTTTAAGTTTAAAAAATTTGGCTCTCAAAAGAAATTTCCATCGTTGTACTGTTGATATTTGGCCCTGTTGACTAAGGAGTTTGCCGACCACTGCTCTAGCTCACGCACCCTGCTTATGGCGGCGAACGCTCGGAAGAGAACGGCCCGCTGGCTGCACTAGACCAGCTGCACCAGGCACCTCGGCAGCTCCTGTGCCCGCAGAGCCTGGCGCGTGTAGTTGCTCAGCAAATGTTTGTCCAGTAAAAGACCCTCAGGGTTCCAGCTGTCGGGGCTGTGCCCCCCCCCCGATGTGCCTCTCTTCTAGGGGCCCCGAGACCCGTTAGCTGAGGATTCCCCGGGAAGGCTTGGTGACCACCTGGGAGAAGCGGGAAGGGGACCCACGCATTTTATGGGGGTTCCCTGTCCTACACTGAGACCTGCCCCATCCTCGGTTCCTCCTGGTCACAGCCCCTGTTTCTCAGAGCCCAGCAGCTTTCACGGATGCGCTACACTGACCCGGGCGGTTCCCGCAGAGGGGCTCTGGCTGGAATTCCTCCCTGCCTCTTCCAGACCCCCCACCCCCGTCCATGTTTCTTGCGTGGCTCCTGGAGCTCCAGCCCAGTGCCCTGCTGAAAGTGAGCCCGTGGGAATGATGGCGACCCCCCTCGCAACACGCTGCTACTCGGTGCGTGATTGTGTGGGAATCACACAGTGACAGACACAGCAAAAGCGATGAGCAGGATGCAGGTTTGAGGTTCTACCCAGCTTGCCTTGCATGCCCTCCACGACAGGAGGCTCACTCCCTCTGAAGCAGCCCTTAGCATGTAGGGGAGCGCCTGGAAGGTGAGGAGGGAGAAGGGGGAAAGGTTTGGGACAAGGCACACTTCTCCCTCCAGTGGCTAGACCGGCCTCTGCTCTGTGACTCGCCCCTCACTCGGAGGGCTGCCGAGTCAGAGGGTACCCCGTGGGCGAGAGGCCCCAGCCAGCCATACCTGGATGAAGGGGAAGACGAGGCCCACGACGAAGTTGGAGAGCCAGTTGACCGTGCCCGCCACGATGAAGGCCGCCGGCCGCTGGGACTGCTGGAAGAACTCGCCGGTCAGGACAAAGGGGATGCCGCCTGCAGGGAGAGCCCGGGTGGGGGGTGGGGAATTAGTCACCCCGAGGAGGAGGCCATGCCGCCAGCCTCCATCTCCTGTGGCAGGGCAGGCGGCGGGAGAGCCCTCAGCCTCTGGGCAGCGGCCTCAGAGTGGGTTGCAGCCCAGAGCTCCGAAAGGCACGAACACCATCTCTGACCTGGCTCCTCTGAACAAGAGGTCCCCCCCCCCCCCACACACCCTGCCCCCCACACTCCCCGGCGGTGGAGGACTGCGTGTGCCAATTTGATGAAGCAGCAACTGCCATTTACGGAATACGTTGTGTTGGGAATGCTTAGCATTTCATCTCTGGGCTATTGGCTACCATGCACCTGGGGCGGGGTGGGGGGTGGGGGGCGGGAAACTGCAGCCCAGAGAAGTGCCTCCACTTACCCAAGGTTACCCAGCTCCGAGGGGCGGAGCCAGGACGCAGGCCTTGACTTTGGTAGATGTTTGCTCAGGCAGCACAGGTGCTGGGAGGCCTTTCCCTGCAGCCTCGGTTAAAATGCGCCCCCTACTGTTCATCCTGTCCCTCTTCATCCCCTGCGTTGGTCCCCTCCTCCCCGTGGGACTTCCCTTGCCCTGGCTTTATATTTATATATTTCTGGCCGTGCCTGGCTCCCTGTCTGGGAGTGTAAGCTCCGTGGGGGCTGTTCTAGCAGCTTCTCCCAACATCTGGGTCACAGCTGGGCACAGAGTAGGAGCTCACTTACAGGTGCGAGAAACACGGAAATGAACGAAACGGGAAAATCCTCCCGAAGGAAAGAGGGCCAGGCTACGGGGTCCCGTCCCGGTCCTCCGCGGTGTGAGGGCCGAGGCTTCTCGGTCCATCCAGGGCCTTTACTTGTAAGCACCGTGATGGGCTGAATTGTGCGCCCCCCTCTCCCCCACCAAATCCACATGTTCAAGTCCCACCCTCAGCACCCCAAGTGTAACTGTATGTGGAGATGGGATCTTCAAAGGGGTGATTAAGGTAAAAGGAGGTCATACGATGGCCCTGATCCAGTCTGACTGGGATCCTTAGAAGAAGAGGCAACTAGGCCCGGCCGTGTGGCTCAGTGGTTGAGCATCGACCTATGAACCAGGAGGTCAGGGTTCAATTCCTGGTCAGGGCACATGCCTGGGTTGCGGGCTTGGCCCCCAGTGTGGGGCAGTCTCCCCAGAGTCTGCCCACAGACACCAGGGGCGCCTCCCAGAGAGCAAGGCAGGGGCCACACCCCCTGAACCCCTTCTCAGTCTCCCGGGGACACGGACGCAGAGCCACGGCAGGGCAGGGCTCTCAGTCTCATCCACGCTGGCCATTTTACAGATGGGGAAACTGAGGCTCAAGGAGAGGCGAGGACTTTCCCACGAGGGCAATGCCAGAGCTGGGGCTGGACAGGAGTCCTGGGTGCACACACCAGACTCCCCTCTTGCAGGCACTGCAAGGTGGTGGCTAGGGGCTGGGAGTCCCGCATCGCCATCCTGTCGGCTCCGGGCAAGTTCCCTCCATCCCCACCTTCTCTTGAGCTGCCACGAGCCCTGCCTGAGCTAAGTATAGCAACGTGGTCAGTGATCAATACAGCTTAGCCATGGCCATTGTCGTCATCATCATTGTATCTTCCACACGGAATTGAGACGTGTCGGTGGGTGGCCACAGACCGCACCTCGAGTATCATGAATTCATCCCAAACCCGTGTGTCTGCCTCACGCCCTCACAGCCGTGAGTTGTTGTTGTATGTTATCACTAACGTGTCTTGGGTAGCACATTGCCCACCATCTGTGGGATGGAAATGAAGGCCGTCACTGAACCTGAATGGCTGGGGACTCTCTCTCCCTCCTCCATCCCCAATCAGGCCTTGCCCCCTCCCTGAGCCCCTGACTTCCATGGTGGTGCGGCGAGCCCTGGGCCAGCTGGTGCAGAAGGGGGCGCCCTACCTGGGCCGCTGCAGAAGGACGCAATGATGGCCAGGATGCAGACGATGCTCAGGTAAGGGATCCAGGGGGCCCGGTCCTGCGAGGGGGCAGCAGCGGGCAGGTGAGGAGGCAGGTGCGTCGAGGACCTGGGTTCCCACCCCAGCCCCTCCTCAGCCATCTGTGTGACCTCAGACCTTACTAGCAAGGGAAGGGGGTTGTGGGGCTGGGGACCGGCACAGGGTCATGGTTCAAGGACGTCTTTGACCCGGTGAAGGTCACTTTACATCTATGAACCCCGTTTTAGCGTCCAGAAAATGGGGATAATGATAACCCCCAAGCCATTCCAGCGCCTATTTTACAGACACGAGGAGCAGAGAGGTTGAGCTGCTGAAAGTTTTGTGCGAGGAGGTGGGACAGCGGGGATTCACACCCAGGCGGGCGGGCCCCAGAGCCCCTGCTCGTACCACCAGCCAATGATGGGACAATTGTGCAAATGCTTTGTATGGCAGAGCCGGGCGGTTTAGGAAACATCAAGTGCAACCTCTTCCACTCCACGGAGGGGTAAACAGAGCTCAGAGAGGGGATGCAACTCACCCAACGTCACACAGCTCTTCAGGTCTCTGGTCTCCCAGGCCCAGGACCCACCCCTCAAACCCCCCCCAGCAGCTTCCTGGCTGAGATGCCCCTGGGGGAGCCATGTCTGCAGGCGGTGCCACCTTCCCAAGCCCAGGCCCCGGGCACCGAAGCCGAAAGCCAGCCCCACGCCGAGCTCCCGAGGGCGGGACAGGCACGTGCTCTCACCTGCAGCGTCAGCGTGACCGTGAGGATCCCGAAGAAGAGGGTCATCAGCCCGAAGCCGCCGATGAGCAGGGGTCTCCGCCCCAGGCGCTCGATGACCAAGCCCTAGGTCAGGGTCAAAGAGGCATGGTTACTACAAGCAACACAGGAAGGGGGTGCAGGGCTGGGAACGGGCACGGGGGGGGGGGGGGTCGTGGCTCAAGGACAGCTTTGACCTGAGACAGGCAGGTGACTCTCTCCACAGCCACACCCAGGGGGGGGGGGGTGGGGAGGTGGGGTGCGGGGCAATGACCTTGATGAGAAGGAAGAAGGAAAAAAGTCCCGTGTGTCCACCCGTTCACCTTTCCTCCCATCTCCCTCGTGAGGGCCGTGGGCTTATCTGCTGGGGAGCCTGGACGAGGGGCCGAAAGGATGTGGCTGCGGCAGCCCTCCCCTCCCCCCCACCGGAGAGCAGGCTGCATGGAGTCACGCTCTCTGTTCCTCTCTGCCCCGCGGTGCCGATTTCAGAGGCGAGGACCCCGGGGCGGGCATGGGGCTGCCTTTTTCCACACTCTGGGTGACACCAGCGACTGCAGCCCGGAAGCCGTGCCCCAGCCCAGCGTCCTGGGGCCGTGGGGTGGCACTGACCCCCACTCGCAGCCCCGGTGCCTGCCTTTCAGTTGGGCCAAGGCAGGCTGTTCACTGAGCGACTCAAACGCCAATGACCCCGAAGAAGGTGACTGTAGCCGAGTTTCAGAGACAGGCTGGGTTAGCGGGCACACCTTTCTCCAAGCGGCTTCCGACGAGGCTCACGTGATTAAGCACTTAGGTACTGAGGGTTTGCCCTGGGCCGGCGCCTGGCCTGGAGGAACGCGCAAAGACCAGGATGGCGGAGGTACAGTGTGACAACGGCTGTCCCCCTTTCTTTCAATCTATTGTGCGACACACACGTGCCCACACGTGCATACATCCGTGAACACACGCCGAACACTGGAGCGAGATGGCACGGCCCAGGCGGGAGCCAGCGCCCAGTATGCCAAACGGCTGACCTTGACCTTGACACGGTGGGGATGGGGGGGTCCCTGAGGAGCCTCAACACACCAGCCTGAGGGACTCTCCCGGCAAAAGTGGGTTATTGCCAAAGCCTGAGCTATGGAAACCTGGGAGGAAGAAGGGGAACGGCTCGGTGACTGCTGGTCAGCTCTGTCCTAGCAAAGACAGCAAAGGCGGAAATGCCCACTTCCCGTCCCCGTCACCGACTGGCGATGCCGCTCTAAATACGCAGGCCGGCCTTCATCGTTGCTTCCAGGGACTTCTGTCTGGGGAGAAGCTGAGGCCGGGGAAGGCTATGGCTATTTTCAAGTGAACAGAGTTTTAAAGTCTGTGAACAGAGGACAGGGCCTCGGAAATAACTGTCTCCTCGGGACAGCTCTCTGTAAACGGAAACTTAAAAATAATTCGTTGAAACGTAAACTTTGCTTGGCAGTTTCTGTGTCAAAGGAGAATATGTGTGAGAACCGTGTATCTTTTTGGGCCAAAGGTATGAGAAGTGGAAAAGTTACATTTAAAGGACTATCACTCCAGGGTGGTTCATGAACCCTAAAAATAATAAACGAAAACGGCCTGGAGACATTTTGTCCCAAGTGTAAACCCAGACGGGGATCGGGGCCAACTGGCCCGGAAGGCCAGGCTGCCGGAGCCCAGGCCCTCCCGTCCTCACTCCTGGGAACCGTCTTCCCTGGGGCGTCTGCAGCCCCCAGGGAAACACCCCCACCTGCTGCCCCTTCGAGAGGAAAGGGAACCTCTTAAGAGGCTCATGATCACCAAGTTGCACCGCTCTTAATTTGGGGCACGTGGGGAAAGCCAGCTGTTAAAGAAAGCTCTTGCCCTACCCCGTGGTCGGCAAACTGCGGCTCGCGAGCCACATGCGGCTCGTTGGCCCCTTGAGTGTGGCTCTTCCACAAAATACCACGGCCTGGGTGAGTCTATTTTGAAGAAGTGGCGTTAGAAGAAGTTAAGTTTAAAAAATTTGGCTCTCAAAAGAAATTTCAATCGTTGTCCTGTTGATATTTGGCTCTGTGGACTAATGAGTTTGCCGACCACTGTCCTAGCCGGTTTGCTCAGTGGATAGAGTGTCGGCCTGCGGACGAAAGGGCCCCTCGTTCAATCCTGGTCAAGGGCACGTACCTCGGTTGCAGGTTCCTCCCCGGCCTGGGCCCTGGTCAGGGCGCCTGCAGGAGGCAACCAATCGATGTGTCTCTCTCACATCAATGCTTTTCTCTGTCTTTCCCTCTCTCTTCCACTCTCTCTAACAATCAATGGAAAAATATCCTCGGATGAGGATTAAAAAGCAAAATAAGAAAAAGCTCTTGAGTGAAGTTGAGAAAGAGACACTGTGTGGACACATGATGGGGAGTCGGTGCCTGGCCATTGGTACATGGAGCCGAGAGCCTGGTGGGCAGAGGGATGGGTGGTGGGAGCAGCCGGCACGAAGGGGACACAGCCGGCTGCCTTCACCGGAGCCAGCCAGGGCAGGGCGGGGACACAGCCCAGCCACCCCACCTTCTGCTTGGCCGTCTCTTCCCCTCTCTCCTGTAACACGCGTTGGGGCCGGGAGCTCGAGGTGCCGCAGTGAACTCTAAAGGCTTTGACGCTGAAACCGCGGGATTGGTTGGGAAGCAGAGGGGTCTGTGGACAATGGAAACGGACAGGACGTTTTTCTTTCTTTGCTTCAACTCTACGGCGTAGTCCATTCCTGACAGCGACACGCACGTGCTGCGATGCGTGAACGGTGAGAGTGACGCATGGGAATTCTGTTTCCCTGGCCGGAGGAAGATCGGGGTCTCAGCTCCCAGGGATCGAGTCTCGAGCCTCATCCTCGCGGGCCGCCACCCCAGGTGGCTGGGGTGCTCGGGCTCCTGGGGCCAGGGGACACCTGTGGAAGTTCCCTCGTCGGAGAACTGACGCTGCACCAAGACAATCGATCTGGAACCCAGCTGTTTCTGCAGAGTGACAGTCCTTCCGGGCTGCCCACGCCGATAGCAGGGCCAGGAGCCAACATCAACGGCAAGTCAAACATGTCGCCCTGACCGGTTTGGCTCAGTGGATAGAGCGTCAGCCTGCAGACTGAAGGGTCCCAGGTTCGAGTCCGGTCAAGGGCATGTACCTTGGTTGCGGGCACATCCCCAGTAGGGGGTGTGCAGGAGGCAGCTGATGAATGTTTCTCTCTCATCGATGTTTCTAACTCTCTATCCCTCTCCCTTCCTCTCTGTAAAAAATCAATAAAATATATTTAAAAAAATGTCTTTCTCACCTGCCTCACAAGTTGTGGTCTATGTCTGTAAATGCGTATACCACCAGGGCAATGAAGTCATCCCTCCCGGGTCCGGGCCACATGGAGGCGCCCAAACCTCAGAACAAAGCCATGGTCATGGGCTGTGCACGTCTCAGGGAGAAGAAAGAGCAGAAAACGGGGAAGTCCTGTCTGAGGGGCAGTGACCTCACGGGCGGGGTGAAGTCGCAGCTCTAAGTTTGGAAACAAGGCCATAGAGCGCTGCAAGGGGCCAGGGACCCACTGACTACTGACTGCCAGGTGCACCGGGCCTTCGGGCGCCTGGAGCGCGTTTCCATGGCAATTCTGCCCGGCGGTGGAGTCGGTCCTGCGGCCGCTGGAACAGGGGGCGGCAGAGTGGCCTAAGGAAGCAGTTCTTCTCCTTCGGTCCTGGAGGCCAGAAGTCAGCACAGGCCGCAGGGGCAGAGCTCGGGGCTGTCGGGGGGCTGGGCTCCTTCCAGGAGCTCCAGGGGCGGGTCCGTTTCTTGCTTCCCGCAGCTTCTCCAGGCCTCCTGCCTGCCTGGGCTCCCGCCCCTCCGTCCATCTTCAAAGCCAGCAATCGCATCGAGGCAGCCTCTGCTCTTGTCTTCATGCTTTTCCTGACCCTCACTCTCCTCCTCTTCGAAGGAGCCTGCGATTCATTGGGCCCCCGGGGGTCCAGGAAACCTCCCCACCCGGAGGCTTAGCTTAGTCACAGCTGCAAAGCCTCTCCTTCCACATCCGGTGAGAGGCACAGCTTCCAGGAGTTTGGACATTTGGGGGGTTGGGAGCCTGCCCACCACACATGGGCACGGTTACACCCATTTAAAAAATGAGCAAATACACCCCGAGACGTCGGGCAGTGTTCCCGAGGCCCCTCAGCTGGAAGGAGGATGAGTCCGATTTGAATTCAGAGCTGCCAGGCCCTAATGCCCACGCGCTTCCTCCCCAGCACACTCTCCCACCTCAGGTTCCCAGACTCACGCTGAACTTGATCTCATGGTTGTCCAGGGGTTAGGGCAAATGCTACCATTTTAAGGACCATTTCCAATGGACGGCTCTGCATCTGCAGCTCTTTTAGAAGATACAGTGGGGAGAGGGCAGACGACTGCGGACATGCACACGGGGCCAGGGGACAGGCTGCACAATGCACTCACTTCCCTTCGCCAGGCCACTCCTGCGCCCTCAGCTCTCCCTCCCGGGCCCCTCCTCCAGGCAGCCCTCCTGGGATCCCTCACAGGAGAGTTCATCCCAGTGTGGCACGTGGTGCGTGTCTGTTCTGGGCCTGTCTCTCTCTAGATCGTGACAAGGTCCCTGGTGACGCCCTGGCATGAGCAGGGTGTGGGTGCACCACAGCTGCCTGTGGGCGGATGAATGCATGAATAGATACGTATTCCGCCAGGGCAATGATGCCGTCCCTCCCAGGTCTGGGCCACATGGAGGCGCCCAAACCTCAGAACACACATGGTCCAAACTGCAAGGCAGCAGCAGGCAGGCTGCAGGGCCCGGTGCCGATTTCAGGAATGTGAAGCCAGTCACCTCCTCCGGGGGCTCATACTTCTAAGAAACACTTCGTCAAATGCCGCCAGCTTTTGAAGATGACGATCTGCCAGCCAGAGCGTGGGGAGCGGAAGGAGGAGTTGGGGAGACGGAAGCATCACCGCCCGCCCCCGTCCTGTGCTTGCTCCTCTTTTGAATGGGGGTGAAAACTGGACTTTCAGGACTGGTGTGAGCCTTCGTGAGACCCCAGGGAGAGCACCGGGGTCTGGGGAGCAGCAGGGGCCCCAGATGTTAGCCCCCTCGCTCCCTCAGGTTCTGACCTACTGGGGCTGCGTGACCCTGGGTAAGTCACTTCTTTGAGACTAGGTTTCCTCAGCTATCCAGACGGTGAGAATCCCTGTGAAATCCTGCTCTCCGCCAGGGTGCTCATCGCAGCCTCATCAGAAAGGCAAGCGGGGGAACGTACCTGCTTAGAGCAGGCATCGCCACCGCTCACTGAGAGCCCATCACCTGCCTGGCTTGCATCGCTTGCATTGCATTACTTACACTTAATCCTCACTCACCGCCCCCCCCCCCCCCCACCTCCCCGGAGGCAGGGGCCATGTCCTCATTATAGAAGTGGGGAAATCGAGCCACAGAGCTGGGGAATGACTTGTGCGGGGTCACGCAGCTCAAAAGGGTCGGAGCTGGGTCAGAAGCCAGGCAGTGTGGCTCTGAGCGGGGACTGCCCCCCACGCCCCGCAGACAACGGTTAAGGAAACTGCCGATTGCCACGTTGTGACGAATGATGGCGCCTTCACACGAGTGCCAGTTCAGGGGCGATGGTTTGCCTCCCTTCCTGTGTGCACGTCACACTTCCATAACATGTACTAACAAGCAGTAATGAAGCGGGGAATCGTTCTGACATCAGCCTGTGGAACAAGCGCAGGATTGAGGTGGGAACACAGTAGGGCCGCTGTGGGGAGGGAATGAGACATGCATCTCTGGATAGATGGGGGTGGGTGGGGGTGCCCAACTGCCTTGGGTATCAGGATCGTAGGTGGTTTCTTCTTTGTTTCTTTCTATTTTCCCCCGAATTTTACGAATCTATCCTAATGACGCATGTTGATTTCTTGTTACAACAAAAGACCCGAAAACCCCCCAAACAAACCCCATCATTTTCTTTCCCGACTGCTTTTCTGCTGATCAATTTAAAAATTAACAATAACAGCTTGGGGGAGGGGGGTCTGGTCTGTAACTCGAGACAAGAATTTCATAAAACTCTTGTGAAATATTGAAGCATTTTCCCTCCAATAAAAAGACTGTGGATGGGAGGAGAGGGAGACAGACACCAGTCTCA
Organism: Eptesicus fuscus; assembly: GCF_027574615.1. Classification (NCBI taxonomy): domain Eukaryota; kingdom Metazoa; phylum Chordata; class Mammalia; order Chiroptera; family Vespertilionidae; genus Eptesicus; species Eptesicus fuscus. The sequence goes on along the minus strand of NC_072474.1, from coordinate 113,627,417 downwards.
ACACTTTTATGGAATTTGCTTTCTAAAGCCGCTTGTTAAAACGCCCCGTTAAGATCAAGGAGCAGAAGTAAGTGTTCTGTTGAAAATGAGTCTCTGCTGGTTTGCACCCGCCTCAGCCTTGCCGCACAAATCAGAGAGCAAGAGTGGGAGAAATCAGCTGCCCCATCAAGGTCAGAGAACAGGTCACTCTAACCCTCTTCTCTCTCCTTTGGAAAGAAACCCCAGGGTGGATCGGGAGCCGAGAGGGCACCCCTACAAGGCAGAGGAGACGGGAATGGCTTGTCAAAGGGGAAGCTGTCCCCCAGGGAGTGAGCGCCTTATCCAGAATCACGCGGCCAAGAAGATGCTGAGCCAGCATTCGGATCTGGATCCCGTGCAGAGCGAGTGCAGACCCGGGCAGTTTCTGTGGGACCCTCCAGGTCCCCACTGCCCCCCCCCCCCACATGGGGACTCCCCAGGCCCCTCTGCCCCGCCCCACATGGGGACTCTCCAGGCCCCTCTGCCCCGCCCCACATGGGGACTCTCCAGGCCCCTCTGCCCCGCCCCACATGTCTGTTCTGCAGCCAGAGGCTGAGAAAGAGTGGCGAGCGCTTTCTCGGATTTTAGACCGTGGCCCATCGTGGAAGCCCCTCTGTGTTGCACGAACCGAAGGGAATGTCTTTCTCCTTCTCTCTGCCTTGCAAACACCTACATACCTGGGCTGGGAAGATGACAGTGCATGGTCTGAAACGTTTTTAAGGTCATGACCACAGACCTGAGTCTCCCGGGGCCTCTGGCGGGGACTCCCAGGGAGATACGCCCCTCCTCAGAGGGAGGTAGCGGCTGTCATCTGTGACGAGGTAAGAGCTCCAAGGAGGGAGCGATTTTTTAAAGGAGGAAAATGGTGAAGCAAAACAGACGAGGATGTTCTCTAGATGGTGAGACAGCAGTGATGGACGGCACGATCACTCCTCAGATTCACACACCCTCCGAGGGACCAAGGGCGCCGCCGCTATGGGGCCTGGTTCCCTGCGGCCCCGCTGACTCCCCTGCGAGTTCTCGGGGTAATCCTCCCTTTACTTACAGAGAAGATGGAAGCCAGGGTCTCGATGCCGCCAGTGCTCAGGGTGATGTAGGGGATATTTTCTGGAGCGACCCCTGCTTTCCCAAAGATGCTGTTGGTGTAGAACCAAATCTTCAGGCAGGGAAGGAAAAGAGGGAAGTCAGTCAGTGAGGGACGTCTACCTCCCAAACTAACACCGGGCACACGGTGGCCTCGGAGGTTCCCTGCCCCAGCCAGAGTCACAGGTACAGCTGCCTGGCGGACCCACTGCCTGCTTCTCCCCTCCCACAGGTCCCCCTCTTCATACCAACAGATCTCCCACATTACCCCTCTTCATACCAACAGATCTTCCACATTCCCCCTCTTCATACCAACAGATCTCCCTCATTCCCCCTCTTCATACCAACAGATCTCCCTCATTTCCCCTCTTCATACCAACAGATCTCCCACATTCCCCCTCTTCATACCAACAGATCTCCCTCATTTCCCCCTCTTCATACCAACAGATCTCCCACATTCCCCCTCTTCATACCAACAGATCTCCCTCATTCCCCCTCTTCATACCAACAGATCTCCCTCATTCCCCCTCTTCATACTAACAGATCTCCCACATTCCCCCTCTTCATACCAACAGATCTCCCTCATTCCCCCTCTTCATACCAACAGATCTCCCTCATTTCCCCCTTTTCATACTAACAGATCTCCCTCATTCCCCCTCTTCATACCAACAGATCTCCCTCATTCCCCCTCTTCATACCAACAGATCTCCCACATTCCCCCTCTTCATACCAACAGATCTCCCTCATTCCCCCTCTTCATACCAACAGATCTCCACATTCCCCCTCTTTATACCAACAGATCTCCCTCATTCCCCCTCTTCATACCAACAGATCTCCCTCATTCCCCCTCTTCATACCAACAGATCTCCCACATTCCCCCTCTTCATACCAACAGATCTCCCTCATTCCCCCTCTTCATACCAACAGATCTCCCACATTCCCCCTCTTTATACCAACAGATCTCCCACATTCCCCCTCTTTATACCAACAGATCTCCCACATTCCCCCTCTTCATACCAACAGATCTCCCACATTCCCCCTCTTTATACCAACAGATCTCCCTCATTCCCCCTCTTCATACCAACAGATCTCCCTCATTTCCCCCTCTTCATACCAACAGATCTCCCTCATTTCCCCCTCTTCATACCAACAGATCTCCCTCATTTCCCCCTTTTCATACTAACAGATCTCCCTCATCCCCCCTCTTCATACCAACAGATCTCCCTCATTCTCCCTCTTCATTCATACCAACAGATCTCCCACATTCCCCCTCTTCATTCATACCAACAGATCTCCCACATTCCCCCTCTTCATTCATACCAACAGATCTCCCTCATTTCCCCTTCTTCATACCAACAGATCTCCCTCATTTCCCCGTCTTCATACTAACAGACCTACCTCATTCCCCCCTCTTCAAACCAACAGATCTACCTCATTCCCCTTCTTCATACTAACAGACCTACCTCATTTCCCCCTCTTCATACCAACAGATCTCCCACATTCCCCCTCTTCATACCAACAGATCTCCCACATTCCCCCTCTTCATACCAACAGATCTCCCACATTCCCCCTCTTCATACCAACAGATCTCCCACATTCCTCCCTCTTTATACCAACAGATCTCCCACATTCCCCCTCTTCATACCAACCGATCTCCCTCATATCCCCGTCTTCATACTAACAGATCTCCCACATTCCCCCTCTTCATACCAACAGATCTCCCTCATTTCCCCGTCTTCATACTAACAGACCTACCTCATTTCCCCCTCTTCATACCAACAGATCTCCCTCATTTCCCCTCTTCATACCAACAGATCTCCCACATTCCCCCTCTTCATACCAACAGATCTCCCTCATTCCCCCTCTTCATACCAACAGATCTCCCACATTCCCCCTCTTCATACCAACAGATCTCCCACATTCCCCCTCTTTATACCAACAGATCTCCCACATTCCCCCTCTTCATACCAACCGATCTCCCACATTCCCCCTCTTCATACCAACAGATCTCCCACATTCCCCCTCTTCATACCAACAAATCTCCCTCATTTCCCCTTCTTCATACTAACAGACCTACCTCATTTCCCCCTCTTCATACCAACAGATCTCCCTCATTCCCCCTCTTCATACCAACAGATCTCCCACATTCCCCCTCTTCATACCAACAGATCTCCCTCATTTCCCCTCTTCATACCAACAGATCTCCCACATTCCCCCTCTTCATACCAACAGATCTCCCACATTCCCCCTCTTCATACCAACAGATCTCCCTCATTTCCCCTTCTTCATACCAACAGACCTCCCGTATTTCCCCCTCTTCATACCAACAGATCTCCCTCATTCCCCCTCTTCATTCATACCAACAGATCTCCCACATTTCCCCTTCTTCATACTAACAGACTAGGAGTGACAGGGGCTTGGCCAAGTGTGACAATGGGCTGTCAAAGAAGTGTTAGTGGCGCTTCAAGGAAGTCTGGGTATTTATCCCAAAGTGTTGAAACAGGACCTCAAAGCGATATTGGCACTCCTGTGTTCAACAAAACATTATTCCCAATAGCCAAGATGTGGGAATAACCTAAAGAAAACACCTGTTAGGATGGTTGTTATTTTTTAAAGAAGGAATAACAAATGTTCGTGAGGATGCAGAGAAATGGAAACCCTTGCATAGTGTTGGTAGGAATGTAAATTGGTGTAACTACCATGGAAAACAGTATGAAAGGTTCTCAACAGATTAAAACTAGAACTACCATCTGATCCAGCAATCCCACGTTTGGGTATTTATCCCAAGGGTTGAAAGCAGGATCTCAAAGAGATATTGGCACGCCTGTGTTCAACAAAACATCATTCCCAATAGCCAAGATGTGGGAATAACCTAACGGTTTATCGATGGATGAATGGATAAGGAAATGCAGCCAATACACACAATGGAACATTAATCAGCCTTGAAAAAGAAGGGAATCCTGCAGCATGTGACATCATCCCTAAGTGGAATGAAGCCTGGAGGATGTTCCTCTAAGTGGAATAAAGCCAGTCACAGAAGGACAGGTACTGCCTGAGTCCACATATATGAAACTAGTGTCCCGGTGCACGAAATTCATGCACATTAAAAGGGGATTAATTAGAGGAAATATTTTAATATTGCTATTTGCCCTTTCTCTATAATAGAAGTGTCCGAGATGAAAGAAAATTAGTAAAATGTATATAAAAATCTCCCTCCTGTCAGAGTCTGGGGCGCACCACGGTACCCAGAGTCAAGTCCCCACCCATCTGCGCGCACCTTGAAATTGCGCGAGACCCAGACCCGGCTGGCCCCACCCCTTTCAAGCCCTGCAGGGTGGGGGGCACAGCCTCAGGTCCCCCATCAAGCCCCACCAGGTGGGGGATGCGGCCTCAGGTCCCCGGGCCCTGTTGCAAGGGCAGGAGGGTGCGAGGGAGTGATGACCATTTGCGTATTAGCTCTTTATTATAGAGGATATCTGAAATAGTCAAACTCACAGAAGTGGAGAGTAGAACAGTGGTTGCTGGGGGTTGGAGCAGGGGAATCGGGGAGCTCTGTTCAGTGTAAAGTCTCAGTTCTGGAAGGTGACTAAATCCTAACAATCACTGCACATTGAGCCTGCAGTTGATATTGCACAGTGAACTCAAAACATTTCTAAGCGGGCGGATCTCATGTGGAAGGTTCTGACATCAATAAAACATCCATGAGAGGCGATCAGTGCGAGGGGCGCACATTCCGAAGCGGGGGTCTTGCCGCTGCTGACTTGGGGAGACACAAAATGCTTTCCCTCCTATGCTCATGCCGCGGGGCCTACAGATGCGCCCTGGTGGGGTTTATACAGTTAACAGGGCATGCAAATCAGAAAACTACACCCGCACGGAGGCGAGAATGCTGCTCAGAAATATCCTGATTCTCCATCTGAATGCCTCATTCAATACAGATCCTGTCTGTGGCTTCTTCAAGTCCAACTCTGAGCATTAAGAAACGGATGCATTTTCCCTCTCTGCTGTCTCAGGCGGGGAGGGGAGGCTCTGAGACCCTGGGGCATGACCTTAACCTTGTGAAGAGGAGGCAACAGTAGGACTGGTCCAAGGTCATACTGGTGACCTAGCCCCTCCCTATTCTGCTGACTTTAACCAAGAAACAGGTAAAACCACCCTGGCTGTAACTTTCTACGCTGCCACTCTCCCCTCTCTGGATGGGAACCACTGTCATTTCATATCACCTGCCCTAAACACCCCCAAACCCTCCCTGCCAGCTCTGAGGGGCGGGGGGCAGGCTCATGCCCATTCTGTGCAAACAAGAGGGGCTGTTTACCTGGGTGCCTTGGAAGGTCACCTCTGGGCCCGGCCACAGCTCTCCTGAGCACATATGCGACCCCAGAGGGCACTGGGTGCTTCTGTGCAAAATCTCCTCTACATACCCATGCCACGTGGCCGGCCTGCTGACTTGCACACCTGCATGAATGGGGAGCTCACCACTCCTGGCGGCAACCCACTGTTCTCCAGAAGCAACAATGATGATGATGATCGCATGTCAGCCTCCCTGTTCTCAAATTCCCAGATTCTAATTCTGGAGCAGGCAAGGGGTGGCTGAGCTCATCGGAGGGCTTGGGGGGTGGCTCCATGGGGGGACCTCCTCCTCCCACCTCCCCACCTATGTCAGCTCAGGCCCCAGGAAATGTACCCTTTAAAGCCTTGAGATTTTCTCAGGCCAAAGTCGCCCACTGAAGCCAGCCCAGCTACAAGTACTTTATTTAAATCATCTCCATGTTTCTTCCTTATGACTTCCTAATTCCCATTTTATGAAGAAGCTAGAGGCCCGATACACGAAGATTCATGCAAGAATGGGCCTTCCTTCCCTTGGCTGCTGGCAGTGCCTTCGCTCTGGCTGAAGCCGCCTTTCCACTCCGGCCTGGAGCCGCCTTCCCACCTTCCCACACTGCCCAGAGGCCCGGAGTGGCTGGGATGGTGTGGAACGCCCCGCACCCAGCCACTTGGTGCCTGTGTATGCAAATTAACCCACCAGCTTTATTGGGTTAATTTGCATACACACTCCTGATTGGCTGGTGGGCGTTGTGAAGGTATGGTCAATTAGCATGTTACTCTTTTATTAAGTACATAAGACTTTTAAGGATTTCCAGGGATAAGTAATTACAGGGCTGGGCAGCATGTATTAAGGGATAAATCCACTAGCTGCTGCACTGAACACTTCGCACGGATTCTTTCTTTCAGTGTTATGTCATCCCATTTTACAGATGAGGAAACTGAGGATCAGATGATGTGGTTGCCCAATGGTGCAGAGCTGGGACTGGAACCTGGGCACCCAGGGCCTGAGCCTGACCCACCCACCCCTCACCTCCCTCCAGTCCCTTCGACTGTGTGGGACGCTCACCGCGTTGAGGCCGCAGAGCTGGTAGCAGGCCATGGTGACCACCACGGTGATGACCTGCCAGCGGACGAAGGGGGTCCTGAGCAGCTCCAGCGTGGACACCAGGAGGATGTTCCTCTGCACGCGGCCCTCAGCCAGGGCCTCCTCCACCTCTCGGGACACGTCCTCCTTGCCCAGGAACGTCTGGAAGGCTGTGCACGGGGACAGGCAGGGACGGTCAGCCGAGAGCAGCTGTTTGTGTCTGATGCTGGGCCCCGCAGGGACGGTCCCGCCACTCAGACACACACGTTGTCAGGGACAGAGCTGGCAGGGGCCTCTGAGGCCATGGCATTTAAAAATAGGAAAGCAAAGCCCCTGAGCACGCGGTGACTTGCCCAGGGTCACCGGGCGGCCAGGAGAAGAGGCGGGAGAGAACCAGGACTTCCTGAGTGCCCCAGAGCAACGCCGAGTGTGCCCGGGTTCAAGTCCCGTCTCTACATGGGGCAGACGAACAGCTTGCTGTCATCCTTGCCTCCTGGGGCTGCAGAGTGACTGTGCTTTATTTAACACACTAACTCACACACAGGGAGTGCTCCCCACACACAGTGCTGAGAACCTCGTTTGCCTCTGCGCTCGTCCTCACTGGACGCATCAGGATGCCTGGCAGCCAGCTCCACGACCGGCAGGAGGACCTCTGGGCCTCTTCCCCATGCCCCCTGAAATGCAGACACCTGGCGGGGGGGGGGGCAGTCTCAGAGCTCATCTTCCCAGGATTCAGACAAACCCATGCAACCTAGGCCTTTGCCATGCCGAACGTGGCAAATTTCCGGCCTCGGCGAGCCTGTCATTTTTCGCCCAGACCTGACTGCGCAGGCCTGCAGGTGGGTGCATAAAGGTGGGCTGACTGGTCGGAACCCTGCTGCCATCATAACCAGATGGTGGGAGCGACTTAAAGGCAGATGCAGATGGTCAGCCATGAGATGCATCCTCCTGCAGGCGAAGGGGCTGCCATGGCTGGGGGGCTGCAGGGGGCGGGGGTCAGCCTGTGACCGACACCGTGGGCGGCAGCCTCAACCACGCTGCTCCGAGCTGTGGACAGGGGAAAGTGCTCTCCTTAAGGAGCAAAGGAGAAAAAGGCCGTGAGACTTGCCCCAGATTCTCCAAGAAGGCGGCCAACGAGGGTGTGGGTGTCGCTCTCGGAAGTGACCTGGAACTGCCTCAGAAAGTCGCTTCCATAGCTGTGACCTGGCCCTTTTTGGTGTTTACCGTGGGCAAGTGCGAGGAGTGGCTGATGAGTGACATCCTTCCTTTAACATAATTCACTTAATGTAACTGTGTGCTGCCGGGAACAAAGCTCCTGGCTCCATTGGATTTTGAGTCCCGATGGTGGTTGTCTTGGCAGGGCCAGACCAAATGCCTTCCCCTCCCTGCCTTACCACATCCCCTATCTGGTACTTCACTTCTGTTCAACCCAATGAACCCCCTCCCCCACAGTGGACGTGTGGGCTCTTTCCCCATTTTCAGGTGCTGGAAGCTTCCCATCAACTGACAAGTGTGGCACGAATAAATCAGACCCGGCTGGGACTGAGTCGCCGGCCACCCTGAACTGGGGGTGGCGGGGGTGTAAAGGGGTGGGGGTTGGGGGAGGGGGAGCCTGGAAGGGGCCTTGGACTCCGATGGATGGATTGTACTGATGGCCCCCACCATGGCCTCCTGACATCTATGTCCTTCACTCTGTAACTATGTAGCCCCTCCCACTCTGGCTCTGGGCTTGACCATGTGGCTTATTTTGGCCAATGGGATTTGAGCTGATTTGAAGCTTGAGAAACTGCTGGTTTTTCACTTCCTCTCTGGGACCTGTGCTCTCCAGGGGAAGGGGCCCAGCTAGCCTGCTGGGGGGGTGAGGCACCGGGAACAGAGGTGACGCCCCCCGAGACCAGCCAGCTGACCACCAGGCATGAGAGAGAGCTGCCCCCAGACCAGAAGGGTTCTAAGGGCAGGCCCTGTGCAGATGAACAGGACGTCACAGCTGGCCCAATGCCCGCTAATGCCTTAAGCCAGGGAGTTTCTAGGTGGTGTGCTACACGGCATTATTGCGGCAATAGCTGACGCCACAGGGCCCCTTCCACCCAAAGCATCAACAGACCGGCCGAGCACCGAACACGAGTGCTTTGTTTCTGTTCAGAGCTCCCACGGCAACACTGTCAGGGTTCAGATCCCAGCGCTGCTGTGTGCTCGCCCAGATGCGGGGTCAGGGGGCCCATCCTCACTGCTCTGTCTTACAGTGGGAATGATCATGTGACCTCCTCCCCATGGCTGCTGGGAGGGACTGCCCATCTAAGAGAGGTGCAGGGCTTAGCACGGACCGGACCGCTCTCAATGCAGGTGGGCTGCTCAGGGTGTGCTGTGTCCCTGGAGGGCTGGAAGGCTATCTCCCGATAGGTCTCCCCCTCCCTCCTCCCAAAGGATGCCTGGCACAGTAAATACCCATTGTTTTCTGGGTGCCTGGGGTGAAATTAGCCCTTTTATTAGCACAGATGCACATTCTAATACTCCCTTTCAACCTAAGCCCAACACCTTTGTTCTTTTTATAGAGCGCACATCTAATATTAACCTTTTTTTTTTTTTTAATAATTAGCCTTCTCGCTCACTCCCTCCTGTGCTATGAAGTAAATCTTTCAAGCCTTCTCCACTCTCTGGCATTTACTTACATGCACCGCCCATTCCAACTGCTCTTAATTGAAGCGTTTCTAAGAGTTCTTTCCCGGTACAGCCAGAGGGTCAAGGGGCACCCTCCCCCACCAGGAGGAATCGCCCTCTTCCAACAGTTAGCCCTGCTGCTTTGGGGACCCCTCCCCTCGTCCTTCTCAGCCACATTCTTTCCACTGCAGACCCTCCACCTTCTGACCAGCAGCCGCCTTCCCTGGAGCCTGCCGCCCCCACGGGCCCCACAGGAAGTCCCCAGGCGCTGCCCACTGAGGTTCCTCTGGGCGTGTGTGGGAGGAAAGGGACCCTCAGGTTCCAGTTCTTCTGTCAATTGCTGGGTCCCCTGTGGGCTTCTGGGAGAAAGAGACCTCAAGCCGCCCGCCGTACCCCCCCCACCCCCCCCACCCCCACAAGCTCCACCACGTTTGTGCATAGAGGTTGGAGGAAGACCTGTTGTTCCCATCATGTTCAAAGGCCTCTGGAAACTCAAACCATAAACCCCAGCTGTGGGCAGGAAATGTCATCCCCGGGAGCCTCCATTTCTAGAAACATGAAGGTAATGGAATGTTCTCTGATTTCACATTATAGAAGTGTTGTAAACGGGAAAACACATCTGAGCCACAAACTGCGAGACAAATGTAGGCGATTATTAATATTTCATTATGCCATTTGTGAGTTCAGAAAAAATGTTGCTTGAATTTTAAAAAATGTTACACTAATTATATGAAGCAAGACTGTATGTCTCAACTTCTTTCTTGGGTGTGGACATTAGTGAAATTTAGATTAGAGGACAGGATCTGGATTAAAAAGTGGACAGAGTTCTCAGTAGCAATGACAGCAAATGATACCACAAACCATAGGTAGACAGATAGACAGATAGATGATAGATAGATGGATAGATAGATGGATGGATGAATGGATAGATAGATGGGTGATGTATAGTTGCATAGTAGATGGATAGATGGGTGGATGGGTGGATATATGGAAAGATGGGTAGATGGGTGGATGGATAGATGGATAGATGGAGAGATGGGTGGATGGTTGGATAGATGGATAGATAGATGGATGGATGGATGTATAGATGGATGATGTATAGATGCATAGATAGATGGATAGATGGATGGATGGAGAGATGGGTAGATGGATGGATGGATGTATAGATGGGTGATGTATTGTTGCATAGATAGGTAGATGGGTGGATGGATGGATATATGGAGAGATGGGTGGATGGATGGATGGAGAGATGGATGATGTATAGATGCATAGACAGATGGATAGATGGGTGGATGGATGGAGAGATGGAGGATAGATGGATGGATGGATGGATAGATGGATGATGTATAGATGCATAGATAGATGGATAGATGGGTGGATGGATGGAGGATGGAGAGATGGATGGATTGATGGATAGATAGAGAGATGGGTAGATGGGTGGGTGGGTGGGTGGATGGATGGAGAGATGGAGAGATGGGTAGATGGATGGATGGATGTATAGATGGATGATGTATAGATGCCTAGATAGATGGGTAGATGGGTGGATGGATAGAGAGATGGGTAGATGAGTGGATAGATGGATGATGTATAGATGCATAGATGGATAGATGGATGGGTGGATGGATGGATGGAGAGATGGGTAGATGGGTGGATAGATGTATAGATGGATGATATATAGATGCATAGATAGATGGATAGATGGGTGGATGGATGGAGAGATGGGTAGGTGGGTGTGTGGGTGTGTGGATGGATAGATAGATGAGTGTTGCTCAAGGTCAGACGTCAGAGCCAGGAATTGCAGGCGGTGCTGGTTCTTCCCGCCCCTCATGCTTACCCATGCCATTGTCAATTGTGTCTCGTTTTATAAAACTGAACAAACGCATGCTGGTGCTCATGCGTGTGGTCTCTCTCAAAGCAGAATGGCTTTGCCTTTGGTGGCTCTGCAGAAATGCCCGATTCCAAAGGCTGAGCTTGCCTTGGGCGCACAAGTCACCACTCAGGGGCTGAGGAGAGCCACCTAAGAGGACGCCACGCCCACGTGCTTCTCTCCTGCAAGGGGATCCCGACTCCCTCGTGGGGGCTCCAGCCCGGGTGCTGTGCTGCTGGTGCTCACCCTGTGCCTGCCATTCCCTTCCTTTGGAGTGAATGTTAACATGGAGAAGTGGGCAGCAAAGAAGAAAAGGCACAGAGGATGCCAGCAGAGACCCGAACCACTAAGAAATCTGTGTTCTGCCCTGACCGGTTTGGCTCAGTGGATAGAGCGTCGGCCTGCAGACTGAAGGATCCCAGGTTCGATTCCGGTCAAGGGCATGTACCTTGGTTGCGGGCACATATCCTGGTGGGGGGTGTGTAGGAGGCAGCTGATCGATATTTCTCTCTCATCGATGTTTCTAACTCTCTATCCTTCTCCCTTCCTCTCTGTAAAAAATCAATGAAATATATTAAAAAAAATTAATAAATCTGTGTTCCGTCATCTCTGCAGCTGGGACACCCCATGGAGACACCGTGGCACAGAAGTGAGCAGACCTGGGTCCTGTCCTGCTCTGTCTTGGCTTTTCCAGGCCCCCAGGGTGGCCCGCGCCCCCTCCCTGGGCCGCCAGAGCCGGCTGTGGGGCAGATGAAATGGCTTAGGATACCCCAGGGCACCCAGCACCATGCCTGCAGAGAGGGGTGGCCCAGGTTTCCGCATGCCCTGCGCCCTGACCCTGTGAGACACCGGAGCCACGTGGGAAAGGCCGCGGGCCGTACCTTTCTCGGCCGCCGCCTGGTCGTGCTTCTCAAACAGCAGGTAGCGCGGGCTCTCGGGGAGGAAGGGCAGGCTCACCAGCTGGACCGCGGCGGGGATGAGGATCACTCCAAACAGGTACGGCCAGGTGCTCTCCTGGAGGGAGAAGCGGGCCAATGAATGGGCGTGGCAGAGGGAGGCGTCTACAGCTTTCCGACTCCACGGCCTCCACGTCAGTCAGCCCTGTGCCCTGGGAGGTGGGGGGAGAGGGAGCTGGCGTGACCCCGCAAAGGCACTGGCACAGGGAGGTGGTCTCAGCTGTGACTGCGCTGACAGGTTCAGGGAGGGGCTGCTCTCTCGTCACTGCCCCCTGGTGCTCTTTCTGAGCCACTGCAGTTTCCCCAGGGGCCGAGCTCTCTCCCCATCTTATTTTTACTTTGTTTGCACTGGCTCTTGGCTCTGCCTGGGATGGTGTCTCCCACCCGCTTCTCCAGAAAGGCTCCCCGGCCCTCCCTGCTGCATCTGGGCTGCTCCGGGCTCCCTGGACCCCAGGCTTCCTACATGGCCACCACGTCCGTTGTCCCTTCCATCTGTCCCTCTAGCAGCACGGTCCTTGCAGGCAAGGACTTTGTCTACCCACCTCTGTGGGGCCTAGTGCACTGGGGATGCTCAGTAACTGTTGGTTGACCGGGGAAAAATGAGTTGGTTGGAATTATACGGATGTAGGAGGCAGAGATGGTTGGAGGCAAGTCCTCTGCTGTGGCCCAGAGGTGAGGCAAGGAGGGGTTGAATCGAAGGGCATCGAGGGGAGGGAGAGAGGCCCTGCATGAGCTGGAGACCTGGAGGGAGATGGGCCAGACCAGCAGGGAGTGAGAAGAAGCCGGGTTGGGTGAGGGTACTGACGGAGGCATCTCGGGGAAGGGCTAGGACGTCGCTCCCCAGGGATCTGCCTGGGCTGCTGGGTGCTTTACAGCGTGTGAGGCTCGAGGCCTCCCTCCAAGGCCACGCTGTCTAAGACAGGCTCCCTGCCCCCCCACCGCCCCCCCCCTCCCGCTGTGCTCTGCCTCATCACCCGCGAGGAGCCAGCTTCCTAGATCTGTGTCTCAGATGTGTGTCCTCCACTGAAACGCAAGCGAGGTGCATGAGGCAGGAACCCTGTCTGGCTGTCCTCCGCTGGATGGAGCCCAGAACAGTGCCAGGCACACAATCGACAATAAGTGTCCAATGAGTGAATACATCAGGAATGAACTAACTGCTCCCGCCCGCTATGGACACTAGGGGGCGCCTGACCACAGGCTGGGTCTGGGCACAGCGCCCCTGAGCACCCCAAACCTTGAGCCCTGGGTGAGGCGTGCACGGAAGCTGTCATTGGAAGCGTACTGAAGTGTATGTCCCCCGCCTTCTCCTCCTGCCCCCTCCTGCCGGGACTCAGCCCCAGGCGAGGGGCATCAGCTGGGCAGTCCCAGTGCAGTGACCATCACTCCTGGTCTCATCTCCTCCCTCCCTCCTGGCCTTCTGTGTCAGTGGGAAGGGGAAGTGGCTGCATCCCTCCCTCGTCCCTGTCTGACACTCAGGCGGCAAGTCCTGGACTCATCGCCCCTCCTCTCTACCCCCAGGGCCACTGCCTCCATTCCCCTCACCCCCTTGCCACACACACCAATCACAGCAGCCTCCTGCCAGGCCCTCTCCTCCCTTTTCACCCTTCCCACCCTGTCCCACTCCCAGCCCCAAAGCCACCTTCCACTCAGATCCGGCTGAGTCACTCCCCTGCTCTAGTGCCGCCTGGCGCCCCCCCCTCCCCCCTGCACAATGTCAGCTGCAGCTCCGTGAGCAGGGGCCTCATATCACGCTCCCCACTCGTGCTCTTCCCTCGGCCCCCAGCCACTCGCGATTCTTTCCCGGGGCTGTTCCCCACCTCGCGGCCTTTTCTCCAGTTATTCCCTTTCTCTGCAGTGTCTTCTCTCCAAACCCCGCAGTCACCCGCCTAACTGCTGCTCACCCTTCAGGGTTCAATTTCAAGGCCACCTCTTCTGGGAAGCCTTCCTTGATCTCCGCCCCCCCGCCCCCTCCCCCCCCCCCCCCCCCCGAACCTAGGTGAGGTGCGCCTCCTTGCCAAGGCCACAATGGTTGAACGGACTCAAAGCCAGGCCTTTCTGCTTCCAAAACGGAAAGCCAGAAACAGAAGACTGTGCGATCCCATATTTATGTGGGAAAGGAAGACTCCAGAGTGAGGGAGAGCTAAGCAACGCATCTTGGGAAGTCGCCCAAAGCACATTAAATGAAAAGCACGCTGCAGAACGATGCTGTGGCACGATGCCATTAAAAGAACTACGTAGGTTCGTAAAGGTTTGCAAAAACATAAACGAATGGTAATTGAGCTGTTCACAATAGTTGTGCGTGGGTGGATTTGAACATGCTGTGTGGTTAGAGTTGGTTATCTATTCCTTATGTCCTTAAAAAGCCCAAACCCAACCAGAGGTACTCAGCAATCGCTTTTCTCCAATAGTAAGTGGAAGGCTGGATGCTCAGGAATTCCTACGCATAGGGACAAGCTTTGTGGGGAGGGCTCCCCTCTGTCCTGCCAGGGGCACAGGGAGCTGAGATGGTGACATGAGAACAGACGCAGTTGGCCGAGAGCCACGCTCACCTTGCCCAGCAGCTCAGGCAGGCCCAGCAGCTGCCCGGTGAACACCCCGATGCAGATGAAGATGGCGGTCACCTGCCCCAGGGAGCCCCGGATCTCCTTGGGCGAAATCTCGCTCAGGTACATGGGGAGCGCGCTGAGGGCGATGCCTGTGGAGGAAAGAGGGCGCTTGTGAGAGAGCTGTCTCCTCCTCTGAGGAGCCCTCAGGCCACTGAGAGAGCCATGTCCTTGAGGAAGACTCGGGTCACGGCCCCTTCCTCTGCTTTCCCAGGACAACAGCAGCACGCACCCAGCACCACGCCCGACTCTGCCCACGGCGCCAACGTGTAACATGCCCGGAATCCTTCAGTCCACAGGTGCGGCTGGGAGGTGGATTTCACAGAAGAGGAAATAGCTAGGATGGTGACACTGTGGTGCTGCTGCAGGTGATGGTGGTGATGGTGGTGATGGTGGTGGTGATGGTGATGGTGGTGGTGGTGGTGGTGGTGGTGATGGTGGTGGTGGTGGTGATGGTGGTGGTGGTGGTGGTGGTGATGGTGGTGATGGTGGTGATGGTGGTGGTGGTGATGGTGGTGATGGTGGTGGTGGTGGTGGTGATGGTGGTGATGGTGGTGGTGGTGGTGGTGGTGGTGATGGTGGTAATGGTGATGGTGGTGGTGGTGGTGATGGTGGTAATGGTGATGGTGGTGGTGGTGGTGATGGTGGTGGTGGTGGTGGTGATGGTGGTGGTGGTGGTGGTGGTGATGGTGATGGTGGTGGTGGTGGTGGTGGTGGTGATGGTGTTGATGGTGGTGATGGTGGTGATGGTGATGGTGATGGTGGTGGTGGTGGTGGTGATGGTGATGGTGGTGGTGGTGGTGGTGGTGGTGGTGATGGTGGTGGTGGTGGTGGTGGTGGTGGTGGTGATGGTGATGGTGGTGGTGGTGATGGTGATGGTGATGGGGTTGGTGGTGGTGGTGGTGATGGTGTTGTTGTTGGTGGTGGTGGTGGTGGGGATGGTGGTGGTGGTGGTGGTGTTGGGGTGGTGGTGGTGGTGGTGATGGTGTTGTTGGTGGTGATGGTGGTGGTGATGGTGGTGGTGGTGGTGGTGGTGGTGATGGTGGTGGTGGTGATGGTGGTGGTGGTGGTGATGGTGGTGGTGGTGGTGGTGGTGATGGTGGTGGTGGTGGTGGTGGTGGTGGTGGTGATGGTGTTGTTGGTGGTGATGGTGGTGGTGGTGATGGTGATGGTGGTGGTGGTGGTGGTGGTGGTGATGGTGGTGGTGGTGATGGTGGTGGTGGTGGTGGTGGTGGTGGTGGTGATGGTGTTGGTGGTGGTGATGGTGGTGATGGTGATGGTGATGGTGGTGGTGATGGTGGTGGTGATGGTGATGATGATGGTGGTGGTGGTGGTGGTGGTGATGGTGGTGGTGGTGGTGGTGGTGGTGGTGGTGATGGTGATGGTGGTGGTGGTGGTGGTGGTGGTGATGGTGTTGGTGGTGGTGATGGTGGTGATGGTGATGGTGATGGTGGTGGTGATGGTGGTGATGGTGATGATGATGGTGGTGGTGGTGGTGGTGGTGATGGTGGTGGTGGTGGTGGTGGTGATGGTGATGGTGGTGGTGGTGATGGTGGTGGTGATGGTGGTGGTGGTGGTGGTGGTGGTGATGGTGGTGATGGTGATGGTGATGGTGATGGTGATGGTGGTGGTGGTGGTGGTGGTGGTGATGGTGATGGTGGTGGTGATGGTGATGTGATGGTGGTGGTGGTGGTGGTGGTGATGATGGTGTGCACTGCGAGGATGTGTCTTACCTCTTTTACTGAAATACATTAATGTTGTAGCATGTAGCTATAATTCATTCATTTTCATTGCTGTGTAGTATTCCATTGTATAAATATACCACAATTTATCTCCCCTCCTATTGGTGGACACTTCAGTGCTTTCCAGTTTGGGGTCAATACTAATAGTAACCCATGAACACTCTGGCACAAGACTTTCATTGCACACGTATGTATGTAAGTTGTTAAATACACTATAATCATAATGTATGCACTTTCAGTGCTAGTAGTTAAGCCAGTTTCCTCAACGTTCATACCAATTTACCTCTGCTCCACATAGTCACCAACATTTGGCATTAACAAACTTTTCAACCGTAGCCATTGTGGCTTTAATGTGCATTTCCTTAGTTACTGAAGCGATCTTCTGTACCTACTGGCCACTCTGTAGGTGCCTGTTCAGCCTCTCAGCCGCGTTTGTGTTGGGTTGCTTAGAACCAGCCATCGCTGTCCACTGGAGACCTTCTAACGCAGCCGACACGGGCTCGCACCCGGGAGAGTGGGCAGCACAGTCGTGCGCAAACACAGAGTACCTCTGCGTGGGCCTGAGCCGCCTGGCCACCCACAGAGCTGCAGGCTCAGCAAATGGTATTTGCTTTCTGCCATTATGTCTCGGGTTGAGTTTTTACTTTTATGCAGTGAGATAAGACCTAACTGACACAGACAAGGTGATGGCATTAACCCAGGGACGTGGCAGAACCAGGCAGTCGGAACCCATAGCCCTGCCCTAAGCCATTTCCTGTCCTATGTCTCTGAGCATTGGTGTCCTCACGGGAGTTAGCAGCACCCCCAGGAGGTGTCACTGCCCCTCCCGGCCACCGGGAGCCTCACCTCCATCCACGCCCATGACGAAGCGGCCCACGATGAGCATTTCAAAGGCGCCTGCCTGGAGCGAGAAGGCCATCAGCAGCGCGGCGGTCATCGCGAAGAAGTTGTTGACCAGTAACGTGCACTTCCTGGAGGGAGAGGAGGGGTTCAGACTTGACTTGGGGTGGCAAACACACAGAACAGTATCTAGGCGATGTACCGTAGAATCATAGACCTGGCGCCGATATAATTGTATTAACCAATGTCACCCCAATACATTCAATAAAATAATAAATTTAAAATAAAAGGAAGCGTTTGATGAAGAGGCCTGACCACGAGGCTGTCCATCCTAGGAGCGGGGTCCCCACTGGCCCCCCACAGCCACCTCTGGCTGTGTGATCCTGAGCCAGGTACTCGCTCCCTCTGGGTTCACCCTGGGGTTGATGATCACGCCCACGAATCGCTCTGTGCCGGGACTGTTCCCACTGTTTTGCGGACACATCGCTGAGACGCCATGGCTTAGCCGCATGACCTGTGTGGGGGCCTGGGACCGGGCTCCTGCACCCGTCCTGTCTTCATGAGCCGGGTGACTTCGCACTCGATGGCTCCGCGTTGTCTTTCCTCGCCTGCAATGTGGTCAT
This sequence comes from Eptesicus fuscus, assembly GCF_027574615.1. Classification (NCBI taxonomy): domain Eukaryota; kingdom Metazoa; phylum Chordata; class Mammalia; order Chiroptera; family Vespertilionidae; genus Eptesicus; species Eptesicus fuscus. The sequence goes on along the minus strand of NC_072474.1, from coordinate 113,609,617 downwards.
CCTCGCTCCCTGCAGCGAACCCCGCTCTGGGACAGACGTCAGTGTAAGCTCTTTACACGAGTCGCTCCGCTACGGCTCAAAATGAGCCTCTCAGGTGAGCCACGTTCCTATTCCTACTTCATAGAGCAGTGAACCAGGACAGATGAGAAACTTGCTTGAGGTCCTACAGCTGGTGCGTCAAGGAGCTGGGCAAACACCTTAGCCCAGGGGTCCTCAAACTTTTTAAACAGGGGCCAGTTCACTGTCACTCAGATCATTGGAGGGCCGGACTATAGTTTAAAAAAAAACTATGAACAAATTCCTATGCACACTGCACATATCTTATTTTGAAGTAAAAAAAACAAAACGGCAAAAACACCCGCATGTGGCCCGCGGGCCGTAGTTTGAGGACGCCTGCCTTAGCCTCTCGCAGGATGCTGTCCCCCAAAGACTCAGCGAGTTAACAGGGGGTCAACTGTGTTATCGGTTGTAAGAAGCTGGGCGCTTGCCAGGGGGCCTGTGACTGCTCTTTGGAGCCAGAGCTATTTTCACCGTTTCTGACTTATCTCCAACTTGCCCTAATTCCCCCCCCGCCCCTCCTACATCTTCCTGGAGAATCCCCGAGTTACTGACCTATGCAACTCAGTGATGATGGTTCAAAGGCTGCTCATGGCCACACCGTCCCTGATAGCAAATGACGGCAGCGACCCAGTGTCCGCTAACAAGCAGCTACGGAAGGAAGGGATGATGCATCTGCCAAGCGCACGCTTGCAGACACTGAGTCAGAGACAGCCCTCTACAGTCTGATACGGAAAGGTCTCCGGGCCACGCTGTGAAGTGCAAAGAGCAAGGTACAGCCCTGGGGAGACTGGGAAACTACCTGTATGAAAAGGGGTGGGTGTCGGGGGGGTAGAGATGGGCACAAGCCTCAGAGGAGATACACAGAAAGCGGGTAACACCGGAGCCTCCAGAGGGGCGTGAACTGCGTGAAGCACAGAGACTTTGAGCCGTGGGTATCAGAGTCCAGGCGCGAAGCTGGGCCTGCAGCCAGCGCCTGGGCACCAGCATGGCCATTGTCCTGTGTCATGAGGGAGCAAGGGGTCTGTCACTAGAGCCAGGCAAGCCGAGGACAAATGGCCCCAAGTGAGGGACTGGGGCTTAGAAACTCTTCTCTATGGACAGACTTCTCCAAGCCAGAGAGGCCAGGAGACAAGGAGCCTGCATCTCTGAGACCAGAGCTTGGGGCGGCTCACACCCTCCCTGTCCTCACCCCTCTCCCAAATCACAGACGAGGTTAACGTGCCCTGGCCGGGATGGGCCCCACGGTGGACCTGCCGGTGACCACGTCGAGGACTCCCAGGATGCCCAGCTCCATCTGAACTTCTCTCCCAGCCCCTTGCGCCGGCCCTGACCCCAGCCTTGCACACCGAGCTCAGCCTCCTCGTCCTCCTCGACGGCCCTCCCGGGGGATGAAGAATGAGGCCTCAAGCAGCATGGCCATAGACACCATGTGACAGCAAGAGAGGGCTGGTGGCCACACAGACCCAGATCTGAATTTCGGGTCAAGTGCGTTCTTCGGAACCTGGGACACCTGCTGGGCCTCGCGGCCTCGATGCATCCCATGTGGGAAGCATCATCTGTCGAGCTTGGCATGTAGCAGGAGGGGGCAGACGGTAACGGTCTTCAATGCCTGCTGCTTCTCCTCCCCCCGGAGCGGCGATTCCAGCTGAGCCTTCACCCGAATTCGGCTCTCACTCTGTCGTGATGCAAACAGGAGTCGGCAGCTGCCCGGGGCATGACAGCCCACAACTTTGATCTAATCTCTCTGCCTCTGAGGATCACTTAGAAGTTTAGTGTCTCCCAAAGGCGTTTCCTCTTTGGCTCTCCTTTCGCTTTCGTGGCCGCCACGCTGCTGAGGCCACCGTCATCGCCTTGGCCGCACACGCGGGGAGGTGAGGTGCTGGCTGAGAGGGAGGTGCCCGCCCCATGTCACACACCTGCCCAGGTGGGGAGGCAGGACTTGCCGGCCCACGGCACCCTGAGCCCAGCCCCAGCGACCCTTTCCTGTGCCATCTGCTCGGGGTCAGGGCTTCTATGGAAGCCTGTCTGAGCGCCTGATGTTTTAAAAAGCAGAGCTCTGTGAGCACAGGGCGTGGTCCCACAGACACCGTGCTGCGTGCCGTGGCTCCGGCCTGCTCCGTGCCCCGGGGCCTGGTCCTCTGGACCTAACTCAGAAAGCTCCTGGTTCCTCTGGCTTCCACTTGGGTTAGACCACTGGTCGGCAAACCCACTGGTCAACAGAGCCAAATATCAACAGTACAACGATTGAAATTTCTTCTGAGAGCCAAATTTTTTAAACTTAAGCTATATAGGTAGGTACATTGTTATTAACTTAATTAGGGTACTCCTACGCTGGCCTTTGCTAAAAACGTGGTATTTTGTGGAAGAGCCACACTGAAGGGGCCAAAGAGCCGCATGTGGCTCGCAAGCCGCGGTTTGCAGACCACTGGGTTAGACCAATGGGAGGCGCCGGCAGCAGATTCAGGGGGTGGGGGGGGGGGGGGTTGGAGGAGAGAGAGGCCACGGCTCCCTCTCTGTTGGGACAGTAGAGTTTTGACCTCCCCAACCTCAGCTCCTGCTGGGCAGCCCGTCGTCCGCGGCTTCCCTGCCCCGTGGCCTCGGGGACCCTATTTCCGCCCCTTGCCCTTCCGACATTCAAGCCTCTCCAGCTGAACTCCGTGGCATTTTGTTGTCTGCGGGGTCCTGACGGGACACCGATATATTATGAATGTGATGGATAGGATCCCCCCACACAGGCAGCCCCCACTGACCTCCCACAAAACTTTCCGATCGGCTTCACCATTAACGTCCCCACGAGTCCACCGATGGCGAATATGGACACAGTGACCGACCAGAGCAGCGTCAGAGTGTCGGGGTCGATCGGGTGTCCGTGCCTTCTCTCCCACGTCTCATTGTAAAAGGCCTTGATGTACTGAAAGCAAACAACACACCGTTACTCCTCCTGCTCCCTCCGGCAGCCCGGAGCAGCTGTGACTAAACCAAACAGCTGCTGTAGAACTGGTCACACGCCAGGACTGCGCTGGGTTCTGCCTGAGCCTTAATCACGGAATCTTCTGACAAAGTCTGTGGATGGGCCCTATTTTTTGTTTATTTTGTTAATTCTCATCCAAGGATACTTTTCCATTGATCTTTTAGAGAGAGTGGAAGAGAGAGGAAAAGATGGAGAGAAACATCGATGTGAGAGAAACACATCAATTGGTTGCCTCCTGCACGCGCCCCAATTAGGGCCCTGGGCTGGGGAGGAGCCTACAACCCAGGTACATGCCCTTGACCGAAATCGAACCCAGGACCCATTGGTCTATAGGCTGACACTCTATCCACTGAGCCAAACCTGCTAGGGCAAAGGAAGGGAAAGGGAGAGAGAGATAGAAACATCAATGATGAGAGAGAATCATTGATCAGCTGCCTTCTGCACACCCCCTACCAGGGATTGGGCAACCTGGGCATGTGCCCTGACCAGGAATGAAATCAGTGACCTTCTGGTTCATGGGTTGACACTCAATCACTGAGCCACAGCGGCCGGGCAGATGGGCCCTATTTTTTACCTCATTTTGCAGATAGAGAAAGTGAGGCTCTGAGAGACAATGTGACTTGCTTAGTAAGTGGCAAACCTGGGAGTCAGACTCAGATCTGCCTCCAAACCTAGAGCAACAATGATACCTGGGCTTCTCCAACTTCGGTGCCCAGCAGAGTCACGCGGGCAATGTGTTTAAAATGCACATCCCTCACGTTCGAGAAAAAGCTCTATCCCCTCGGGGTGGGCCAAGACACAAGACCCAGAAAACTCGAGCCAGCAAAGGAGAACAAAGTGCTCATGTGCATGTCATCGAAATTGACGTGTTCTGTTCTTCAAAGGACACGGTGACAACAAGGAAAGACAGGCCACACACGGAGGCCACACACCACATCTGCAACGCATCTGTTGCAAAGGACCGGCATCCACAGTCGATGAAGAACTCTGACACGTCAATGGGAAGACAGACGACCCACTTTCAAAAGGGGCAAAAGACTCAGACTGCAGAGAAAAGTCACGTGACCAGTAAGCTGATGACATGTTGCTCAACATCATTAGTCAACAGTGCAATGAGGTGCCACATCATGCCCAGGAGGTCCATCACCATCATTGCTGATGCAGTGGGTTTGGGATGGAGATGGGGTGAGTCTGAGGCAAACCAAAGATGGAGGTCCTGGCCCTGCACTCCCCAAGCAGGTTCCATCCTGGAGATGTTCACAGCTTCCCCCCTGTTACCCACCAGTGTCGCCATAGCCAGCAGATGACATTGTGGAAAAATTGTAGGTTCAGATTGCACAGACCTGGGCGTGAATCCCAGCATCTTGACTGGCTAACCATTTAAACCAGCTGGATCTCGATCTCCTCAAATGCACACTGGGACTGATGACACCGATATCTCGGGGCTGTTGTGAGGGTCAAACAGGAGCATGGAGCAGGGCTGCCCAGGCCTTGGATAGAGCTAGCACAGCCCCCAGGAGCCACTTCTCTGCTGGGTGATCTTGAGTAAGTTACTCAAACTCTCTGTGCCTCAGGTTCCTCATCTGGGACACCCTTTCCCTCCGGAAGGCGTTGCCATGGGGGTTTCATGTGAGGATGAGTAGAAAGTGCAGTGCTAGGTCCACAGAGGTGCGCAGTGAGAGCCAGAAGCTGGGTGGCTGGTGGTGGCATGGATGTCAGTGTGTCTGTATCTATCAGGTCAGGGTCCTCGATGTGTCTATTGCGCGGGCTGACAGCTCCATGAATAATTTACCACTGTCTCCCCAGCCAGTCCCTCAGGGGCCAGGTGTGTGGCAGTGCATTGAACCGTGCAGGCTGCAGCCAGGTAGACCGGCTCAGGACACCTCCAGATGATGGCAGGAACTTGCTGGACAGGGGAGGGGAGTGATCCTGTAGCCTGTCTCATGATGTTCAGTTTCTTACTGAGTCATACCGAACCTGTCGTGACTCCGTACGTACAGTTATCCTCAGGAGCTCTATAAAGTGCACACAATAGGACACGTTTGTGGCTGGGCCAGAGGGCACACACTGCTGTGTAACATGGCCCAGGCCTGAGGGATCTGTGAAGACAGGCCACACGCCTGTGCAGCCAGAGAACCATACAGACGTCCTTATGAGAGTGCCCACCCCAAGCCAGGCTCTGGATGCCTGAAGCCAATTCCAGCATGTCATAATTGCAAGAGTTTCATCAAAAGGTTGATGGAACTTGGGGACTCAACAAGGGCTGAGTCACATATATTATCACCTGTTGGGAATGGCTAAAGGCATTTCCCCAAACCTGAAAAGGATGCATAAAATCATTGCTTGCTGCCAGACAGCTCAGGGCATCTTAATCTACACGTTATTGCCTCCTCCTGGCCAAACACCTGAACAGCCGAAGGCAATTCCCCAATCTGACAATGGATTCTGTAAACCCTACCCTTTGATGTGTATATCTCCACCTTGCCTTAGGACAAGTTGTGTTAATAAAAAGCACGGGGTCCTGAGACAAAGAGAATTTAGTTCCTTTAGCTAAGTCTTCTCTGACTCCCTATAATGCCTTTCAAAATTATGTTTTGTCTCTGGACTCTTAATTTACGCACAGCGCCTTCTCCAGATTGCTGAACCCTTCTAGATGCCAGATCAAGACCACTGGCATTATCTGGGAAATGAGGGCCACACGGACAACATCCCATGAGCCCCGCAGTACCACCGAAGGTCCCTGCATGGCAGAGCTCAGGCTTCCCCCACCGAAACACGGCCCGAGGCTGCTCTCCCGAAAGGCCTGCTGGCACCGTGGCCCTGGGTTGGCTACAGGGACTGTGGGTTCAGGAGGGCCCCCAGCATTCCTGGGACCAAGCAGAGCGGCTCCCAGGCCTGGCCTGTGCACAGCCTGACACAGGCTGATCACCTCCGAGACGGAACTGGGGACCTGCTGAGCCCCTAACAAAAACCCTGACTGAGTCTCAGATGAGCTTCACCGTGGACACCTGACAGGTGTTGTCCCAGCTCAGCGCGGGGCGGGGGGGGGGGGGGGGCGAGTGTGCACTGGGGGACCAAGTGTGTGCCAGGCCCGAGTGTGTGTGCCAGGGGCCTCTGCTGGGAGCGTCCTGAGAAGGTGGAGCCTGTTTCCTGCAGGCTTCACCCCCCCACCCCCCCGCCCCTGCTCCTTTTCCCTTTGCTGATTCTGCTTCCTGTCCTTTCACTGAATTAAGTCACAGCTGTGAGTGTGCTGGTGCTGGTCCCATGAGTCTCCCGGTCCGGCATTGGACCTGGGGGTGGTCTCAGACCTGAAACACCTCCCAGGTCCTCGGGTACATGCCCAGCTCCAGTTCTGACGGCTATTCAGTGTGCAGTGCTTTCTCCCCACTCCACGGCTCTTGGGGACTTGGGCTAACTGACAGGTGGGAAGGAAGCTTCTAGACTTCCAGGCAGCTGAGAATGCTTGGCTCCCACTGCTGGCTCTCACAGTGCTGAGAGAGGACGCTGCGGAGGATGGACCTGCACAGCTCTCTGGCCCTTCCTCCCTGCCCATGGCCTGAGGGTTTCCTGCTCTAGAACACGAAGAAAGTTCCATTTTCTCTTTGGCTCCAGGCAGAGGCAGGCAGACCCGTGTGTCCCAAACAGCCTTCTTATTAAAATGAAAGCAATCCTGAGCCTCACTCCTGCCAGACACTCCCCGGGGAGATTGCAGAGTTGTGTTGGGGGGCACTGCACATCCATGTGGACCTGCCCTCCGCTCTGAGAGCATTTCTGCAACTCCCATGGGGCCGCTGGCTGGCTGGTGGGGATGAAAAGGGCGAATGTGTTCATTCCTGTCCAAGTTGCTCGCAACGCTCAGATCAGCCTGGAGGTGGCAAGACCTTCAAGGGGCATTTATCTCTTCAGCCCATGCTCAGGGGGCAGGTTTGAGCACTGGTTGAGAATAACATCTTTGTAGAACAGGAATCATGACCGTGGCTTGCAGGTGGGGCTGCTAAAAGAGTTACGTGAGGTGTGTGGCCCTTGGCATGATGCCCAGCACATAGCAGGTACTCAGCAAATCCCAATGTCTTTCTCCTACAGGTCAGGAACAGCGCGTTTCTACTTGTCTGGGTGTGGTCACACCAGGCCGGCTGAATCTCTGCTCCCCGTGTCCGTCAGCAGCCCCCTTGGCCCCTCCCCGCTCAGCAGAGCTTCCCCGAGCTTCCCCATGAGGCACAACAAAGGCACTTTCCAGAGGGACTTGTGAAATGAGAGCATTCTGAACTCAAGAGGCAGCCTTCCCAGCTCCACTAAGCTGGGGGCCTCCAGGGGGAAGCAGGCAGGGGCAGCACCCACAGTCTGGATCATCAAAGATGCCAGCACCCAGGCCTGGAGAGGGCTCCCCACCTCCCCAATCAGAGGCAGCTCTGCCAGCTCCAATTCCAACCCAACCTAACCCAACCAAACCATGACTCACAGCTCCCAACTTAAACAATGCAGCTGCATCGCATACTCGAGAAAAATTGACAGCAACCTAAGCGGCCACATAGGAAGGTGGGAGGGGCAGCAGCACACAGTGCTGAGAAATCTGGGGCTGGCCCAGCCCATGGCTCAGTGGTTGAGTGTCATCACATGAACCAGGAGGTCAAGGTTCAACTCCCTGTCAGGGCACATGCCTGGGTTTTGGGCTCCATCTCCAGTAGAGGGTTTGCAGGAGGCAGCCCATCAATGGTTCTCTCTCATCATTTGATTTTTCTATTTCTCTCTCCCTCCCCCTTCCTTTCTGAAATACTATCTAATAAAAAGGTAATATGCAAATTAGCCGTCACTCCATCACAAAGATGGCGGCGCCCATAGCCACAAGATGGTGGTGCCCAGTCCTCTCAGCCTCGCCGGAGTCCCCCAGTTCCTGCGGGGAGGTCGCTGAGAGCGGGCACGTGAGCGGCCTGGCGGAATGCTTGCTTTGTTGCTGCGGCGACGAGGCAAGCGTTCCACCCCAGCCGCGGAGGGCCTCTGGCAGCGGGCACTGAGCGGCCAGGGGGGTGGGGGAGGGGGGCAGGGAATGCTTGTGTCATTGCCCCAGCGATGAGGCAAGCGTTCCGCGCCTGGCCGCGGATGGGCCTCTGGGCCGCAGAGAGCCTCTGGGCAGTAGGCGCAGAGCAGCCAGGCCCCACAGAGAGCTACTGGCACACGGATTCGTGCACAGGGCTACTAGTCAATAATAAAAAAAAAAAATCTTGGGATGGAGAATTTTCTATTACATGGAAAAAATGCTGATGATATAAGTGTTAAGTAAAAAAAAGATATATAAACAATCTTGGGGAAGGGAGTATATTTAGATAAAGCCTTAAAAATGAAAGAAATCTATTTTGTAAGATATTATAATGGTGGACACTTGTGAAATGAGAGCATTCTGAACTCAAGAGGCCATTATACATTTGTCAAAACCCACAGAACGTACAGTACCAAGCGGGAACCTTACTGTGAACTATGGACTTCGATGTGTCAAGACAGGTTCACGGATTGTAACACACGCACTGCAATGTGGGAGCTGTGGACCGTGGGGGACGCCGTGTGTAAGTGTGTGGCGGGGCCAAGGGGTACACAGGAAATCTGTACTTTCTGCTCCGTTTTGCTGTGAACCTAAAACTGCTCTCGAAAATAAAGTTTATTCACTAAAACAATTTTGGCCCTGACTGGTTTGGCTCAGTAGTTAGAGTGTTGGCCCGGGGACCCAAGGGGGTGGGTTTGATTCCCGGTCAAGGGCATGTACCTCAGTTCTGGGTTTGATCCCCAGCCCCATTGGGGTGCATGTGGGAGGCAACCAATCAATGGATGTGTCTCTCTCTCCTCCCCTCCTCCCTCCCTTCCACTCTGTCTGAAAATCAATGGGAAAAAAATATCCTCAGGTGAGAATTAAAAAAAACAACCCCAATTTTGAAACGATGACGGAATTGCCCCTTGCTCGTGTTCCCACGGTCGTTGCTCCACCCATGTCATTCCATCCCAGGTTCAAGCGTTACCCGTCCCTCCTCCGGCCAGGAGTGCAAAGGTCCCCACCCTCTGCCGAGTTTCAGCTGAACTTTCCAGATGAAGCAGGAAGGCAGACTCCCAGGCCTCTTTGAAAGGCAAACACGGGCCAATCAGACCCCCCTCTCAGAATGCTGGCCCAACGACCAAATCAAAGCCATCGAGCGCTGTACGACTTAGGAGGGCCATGTCCACCCCCTGGCTTGCAAACTGTTTTCAGCAGCAGAATCAATTTTTCCAATGAACTTACACAGAGTTAACAGTAAAAAAAAAGGGGGGGGTGTTGTGGGGGGGGGTCAATGGGGAAAAAGAGGGACATCTGTAATCCTTTAAACAATAAAAATACATTAAAAATAAATGTTTTTTAAAATGTCCACAGCCAGGCTCTTGGCTGCCTCTTTGCTCCCGCCCTACGCGCTCCAAACACACCTGGCCTCAGCCACGTCACCCTGTGTTCCCGCAGCGTTCCCGCAGGTGTTTCACATCCCAGGCCACTGGGCCTTTGCTCCACCCTCGACACAGCATCACCTCCTCCAGGAAATCCTCCCTCACACCCACCCACCTTGCCCCAAGGGTGTCGGCAGGCCCAGTGGAAGCCAGCACCCCCAGGAATGGGGGGCACCGAACCCTCACAGCCCAGGGAGGTGAGAAGCAAACGTTGGCTGCCCAGCAGCAGGGCGGTGTGGGGGCCTGGAGACACGGCACCTGGCGGCCCGGTTCCAGGGAAAACCAAAGGCCACATTCTCTGCCATCGTTCAGTGAGTGTGTGTGTGTGTGTGTGTGTGAGAGTGTGTGTGTGTGAGGATATGAGTGTGTGAGTGAGTGTGAGAGAGTGTGAGAGTATGCAAGTGTGAGTGTGTGAATGTGTGTGAGAGCGTGTGAGGATGTGTGTGTATGTGCAAGAGTGTGAGAGTATGCATGTGTGTGTGAATGTGTGTGTGTGAGGATGTGTGAGTGTGAAAGTGTGAGAGTGTGTGTGTGAATGTGTGTGTGTGTGAGAATGTGTATGTGTATGTGTATGTGTATGTGTATGTGTATGTGTATGTGTATGTGTGTGCTGTGAGTACCAGCAGGTTCCCGGGTGCCCCCTCGCTCAGATGAAAGAACACGAACACAAACAGAACAGAGGAGGAGAAGCGGGCCCCTCTGTGGCCCCTCAGACTCGTGCTCCTTGCCCTGGACTGAGACCCTCGGGATCCGCCCTGGCCCCTCCGGAGGCCCCCTCCTCTTCCCGCACTCTCCCAGGACACTCCCACCCCAGCCTCAAGGAACTGCCGGGCCCCACACATGATCGCCATCCTCTGTCCTGTATCTCCCACCTCCCCTTCGAAGGCGGGGGCCGGTGCTTCTCTCTGCCCGGTCCCCCCAGACCCCCGGCTGGCACAGAACCTGGCACCACCCAGCTCCAGGGGGTAACACTCAGCTTGCCCACGCCTCCTCAGTGCCCCCTGCAGGGCGCGTCCCGTGGCCGCGGGGCACTCACCGGAGTGGGGGCGTTCACCACGGAGAGGTTGTATCCGTACAGGAAGGAGGAGCCGAAGGCGCCCAGGAGAGAGGCTGCGATGAGCGAGCAGGACCAGTTCTGGGGAAGGAGAGGACAGCACATCAGACCCGCCCGCGGCTGCACGCTGCTGTTTTAGCTGAACGTGGCCAGTTTCTGGCCCTCAGAGGAGCACAGAGCAAAGCCAGACACAGCTGCCAGCAGTAGCCGCTGGCCCTTCCTGAGAGCCACGGGCCAGGTTTGTTCTCAGCACTTTCTGGGAACGATGTCCTGGAACTCACCGATCACCGCTATTTTTATCCGATTGCATAGGTGAGGAAACAGGCAGAGCTGCCCCGGGGGGCGGGGGGGGGGGGTCTGGCTCAGCCCCTCATGGTCACCCTCCTGCCTCTTCCTCTGGGCACGGTGTCAGGGCCCTGCAGCTCCTGCCAGCCACGCAGACGCACCCACCCGTGCACACACTGCTCCCGGCGGAGGGGAGGGGCCCATCCCCTAGGCTGCTGGGAGCACCTGGGGACCAGGACCCGCAGACAGAGAGTTACTGCACTTGGCCCGGAGATCCAGGCCCGCCTCCGTGTAATCCTGCCCCGTGGCTCCCTCCAAGCACGGCCACAGCCACGGCAGAACCTCGGAGCAGAAAAGTCCGGACCCCTAGGCAAAGGCTGGCCAGCTGGCAGGAGCTGGACACAGGAAGGGCTGCCATCCAAGGCTGGCCAGGGGGTGTGGGCCACTCGCCAGACGAAGGGGACCCAGGTGTCCTTGGACGGCACATTCTCTGCCATCGTTCAGTGAGTGTGTGTGTGTGTGTGTGTGTGTGTGAGAGTGAGTGTGAGAGTGAGTGTATGTGAGAGTGTGAGTGTATTTGTGTGAGAGTGTGAGAGTGAGTGTATGTCAATGTGAGTGAGTGAGTGTGCGTGAGAGTGAGTGTGCGAGTGTGAGTGTATGTGTGTGCGTGCGATTGAGTGTATGTGTGTGTGTGAGAGTGAGTGTGAGTGTGAGAGTGAGTGTATGTGAGAGTGTCAGTGTATTTGTGTGTGTGAGAGTGTGAGAGTGAGTGTATGTCAGTGTGAGTGAGTGAGTGTGTGTGAGAGTGTGTGTGCGAGTGTGAGTGTATGTGTGTGTGTGTGCGCGAGTGTGAGTGTATGTGTGTGTGAGTGTGTGAGTGTGAGAGAGTGTGTGAGAATGTGTGTGCGTGTGTGTGTGTGTGTGTGTGTGTGTGCTGTGAGTACCAGCCACTGACAAAGCTCCAGGGACACGGCAGTAAATGAGGCAGCTGAAGTCCAGAATTCAGGGAACTATGTCAGAAAGTTCTCAGCACTTTCTGGGAATGTCCCTTTGAAGGGACCCCGATAGCCACATCCCTGCTCTGCCCGCCTGTGGCCTCCTCTGGCATGGGCTCCAGGCCGGATGGTCCACCACTCCACTGTGGCACCTGGGCCAGTTCCTGGACCTTCCTGGGCTCAGCTTGCCCAGCTGTGAAATGGGGCCGCACAGGATGGAAGGGGTGGGTGTATTTGCTGGATGCGGAAGTGTAGAGTATCGTGTGCACGTGGTGAGTGTTCAGAAAGGGTGTTTCCTCTCTGTTTTCTCTCCCCACGCCCTTCGACCCAGGCATACAGAATGGCTGCTGCCGAGGGATGTGCCAGGGCCTCTCCGGGCCTGGCTGGTGTGGCTACACCCCCCGAGGTCCCCCCTCCCAGAGACTACTTGTCTAGGACCCATCGCCCTCGGCTCCTCCCTGAGAGCCCCACCTCCTGCTTTTACATTCAGATCTGAGGCTGCTCCATCGGACTCCCAGCTCTCACCACTGTGTGACCTTAGCCCAGCTACACAGCCGCTCTGTGACTCAGGTCCTCGCCTGTGAAATGGGGCTGATATTAACCCCCTCCTAAGATAGCGTGCTGAAGGAAGGAGTTCAAGCAGGTAAGGTCCACACCTGTCCTATGTCAGGTGCCCAGGAGTGTCCCCAGCTGAGGCTGGACAGTGGGCGGGGCCTTACTGTCTAAGGGTGGACGTCTCGCTTCCTGCCCTCTGCTTCCAGGCACTGAGCCTGCTGCAGACGAGACGCTGGTGATCACATGGAGGGCGAGACGGAGGATGGAACACAGCCCGCCCTCTGTATTCAGGGGTTCCACCTCCGTGGGTTCAGCCAACCACAGACTGGAAACATCCCCCCAAAGTTACAGTGCTGCTGATGTGTATTTCCCAGTCACCTGAATGGTAGTTATGTCTGTACTGAACACTATGGCCTTTTAGTCTTGTCATTATTCCCTAAATAACACAGTATAACCACTAGTCACACCACAGGGACACTGTGTTAGGTATGATAAGTAAACTGGAGATGATTTAAAGCATACGGGAAGGTAAGGGTAGGTTATATGCAAACACTACGCCATCCTATATACTAAAAGGCTAATATGCAAATTGACCAAACGACAGAATGACCGGTCGCTATGACGCGCACTGATCACCAGGGGGCAGACGCTCCACACAGGAGTTGCCCCCTGGTGGTCAGTGCGCTCCCACAGTGGGAGCGCCGCTCGGCCAGAATTGGGCTCACGGCTGGCGAGTGCAGTGGCAGTGGCAGGAGCCTCTCCCGCCTCCGCGGCAGCGCTAAGGATGTTCGACTGCTGGCTTACCAGGAGCGGACCTAAGGCGTCAGTCGGACATCCCCCGAGGGCGCCCAGACTGTGAGAGGGCGCAGGCCGGGCTGAGGGACACTCCCCAAGTACGCGAATTTCGTGCACCGGGCCTCTAGTTTCGTATAAAGGACTGGAGCACCTGCGGATGTGGGTGTCGGAAGGAGTCCTAAACAAATCCCTGTGGATACCCAGGGACGCCTGTGTTTTTCTGCAGTAAGAGCAGCTTGAACTTAACGGGATCCATTGACGGGACAGAATCGCACTTCGGACAGAACACCATTCTCCATCGCCTGCCTGTAAACTCACCCTTAGGGTCTCAGCTCAGATGCCACACCTCCTAACCCCCCACCCTGGCCTCGCTGGGCACCTTCTCTCCCTGAGCCTTCCTGGCTCCCCACACCATCACTCCGGCTTGTCTGCACCATCAGAGCGGGGAGGAGGACAGGGGGAGCCATCTTCCGGAGCCCCCCGCCCCTGCGTGCCCCCTGTGCCCACCACCCCTCACCACGGCCCCAGGGGCAGAGGGTGCCTGCTGTGGAGACAGGGAAGGAAAAAAGGGCGACTGCCCAGCAAGGTCTCGTTACACCAGCCCAGTCACCGCCAGAAGGTGCTGTCGGCCCCAGGGCACTGGCCACAGGGTTGGAGCACCGATGGCCGAAGTCACCGGGACGGGATGCAAAGCCCCGTGGCCTCGGGGCAGGCAGTAACAGGCACGCACTGCGACCCACGCGGGGACCCCGAGCCCTCTGTGGGGGGACGGAGGCCCACGTCTCTGTTTACCTGCTTTCTCTTCCCACCTGGCTTCCCGCTCCTCAGCCAGGCCACCTTGGGGGGCCCCGGGGGGCTGCAGCCCCACGTGAGGGGCGCTGAGCCGGGCTCCTCCCGGGAGTCCATGCTCCGCTTCCCGCAGTGCCCAGGGCATCTCCGAGGGCCAGGAGGCAGAGTCCATGGGAGGGGCGGCCCCGGCCGGAAGTGTGGCAATTCTCTTGTTTGAACAGGAAATGGGTAATTTTTTTCCCTGATCCCCAGTGAAAACCACAACTGGAGCTAACAAGGGAAACCTGTCTTCTCAAGGATCACCCCTGGGCGTGAGTTTTCCTTTTTAACGAGGCCAAGGCCAGCGCAGGGAGGGAGAGACCAGCATAAAGCCAGGCCCGCTCCCTCGGGCAGGGGAGGGGCCGTCCGCCCGCAGGCGTGGAAGCCCCGAGGAATCAGGTGGTCCGGCGGCCCAGGCCTGAGGGTTGAGCTGAGGAAATGTTTGACAAACAGAGCAGGCTGGTTTTTAAGATGATAATTGTGCACGGCCCGCGAATGATGTTATAAATATCCAAATGGCCCTGGGCAGGAAAAAGGTTCCCACCCCTGCCTTGAGGGTTGGGACGGATGGACGGATGGACGTTGCCGTAGAAGCCTGGTAGGAAGCCACGCCCGACGCCAGCCCCCTTCCCTCTTGCGATGCCGTTGGCACAGGTGGCACACACGGCCATTCGCCCTCTGTGACTGCGCGTCCCCAGGCAAGCCGCTTTGCTTCTCTGAGCAACGCCCCCCCCCCGCCCCCTCCCGCCCCCCCATTTCCAAGCGCCAAAGGGGAGAGGCTCCTGCCTGACTGTCCTGCAGAGTCACTCAGGGGCTCGGAGGGAAACCACGAAGCCCGTGCGCAGGTGGGCATGGCTGCCTGCAGCTCTAGACCTGCAGGAAGGAAAGAATCGGCCATGGGCTCATTACCCATCCCGCTCACTCAGCGTGGGCCGCGGAGGGGCCTCCCTCGTGCCCGCCCCCGACGGGCTCAGGGGCAGCGTTCCGGCGACCAGACCCCTCCTGCACACGAGGACGGGGTGAGACTTAATTTTCCTTGTGGCCAACCCGCCCCGAGTCAGAGAAGCGCCTTTAAACCCTGGTCAGGACAGGTCGCCTTGGCCCTGTGCTCCCCGAGGCGGAGCAGGTGCTGAGGCCACAGGGGTGTTTGGGGGACGAAGAACCCCCGGAGGCCAGGGCGGCCTCAAGCCCACAGACAAGAAGCCAGCGGAAGGGGCTAAATGGAAAGCGCATATTGAAATCAGCCGCGGAGCCCCACAGACGCGCTGGGAGCGGCCGTGTCACAGGCACGTGCGAACCGTGCGAACGCACAACAAGGGGAGCAGCCGCTCAGCAGGGGAGCCAGGACTTCCCGAGGGACACGCCAGCCCTCACCGCCAGGTGAGCGATTCCCTGAGCACGTGGAACAGTGCGACGGCCATTCTGCACATTGATCCCACAAGGAGACTCGGGGAGAACCGGCTCTTCTGGAATCGATTTGCAGCCCGCCCTGCCCCCCTCCACGCGCCCTCTCCCCCATCTAGGCGGAGCTGTGGTCCAGAGCAGGATGCTGACATAGACACTCTGAGCTGTAACATGTAACACGATGGCTGAGAATTCCCCGGGGAGACACAGAGGGAGTACTGAGCCAGCCTGCGGCTGAATCATGGAAGACTTCCTGGAAGAGGTGGCTCCTGGGTCACCGAACCTGGGGAGTATGCTGGCCAAGAAGGGTGTGGTGTGGGAGGGCACTGACCCAAGGCCCGGGGTATCAGGGTGTAGGGAAACAGTCGGGTGTGGCGGGGGTCTACGGAGGGAGGCAAGCACCCCAGACCAGTGACTGCCCAGGGGAGCCGTGACTCAGCCCAATACAAGCCCTGAGAAAAGCCTCCGGTGTCCACCTGGAGGGAGTGTCCGTGGAAGGACGCTGGATGGCCTGGGCGGGTGGCCCTCCCCTTCACACCTGCGAGGTGAGGATACCGGCGCCCAGCTTGCCCAGGTCACACTTCCCGGGCCGTCTGGCCCGTATGCTCGTGTTGATCTTTGCCCTGCCAACGGAAGGTTTCATATAAATATGGACTTATTCTCCTCCGAGTCCTGGTAGCTCCCACACCCATCACAGGAGACCAGGCACACACGGGTGGAGGTCTGAGGCCGGCTCCACCTTGAACTGGCTGCATAGCCTTGGACGAGCGGCCTCAGCCCTCGCCGAGCCGAGCCTCATCGCCGGCGAAACCTGGGTGGCGATGCTTTCACCCTGGTGTGCCGGGAGAAGCGAATGAGATCCCTGTGTGTGAAGGCCCAGCGCAGAGCGGGTGCTGGCTGGCTCCTGGTTTTGCACATGGTTTAGAGAGAGGGCCCAGGGAGTCCCGAGGAGCGGGGAGAGAGGCTTTCTAAGTGCTGAGGACTTCCTGGAGGAGGGGGCGGTGACCTGGGCCTGTGGCGGGTGGGGGACAGGTTACGGTGTATCCTGAAGGATGATGTCATCATCCCTTTCCACATCAATGTCCCCTTGGTCTAGGGCCGTGGTCGGCAAACTGCGGCTCGCGAGCCACATGCGGCTCTTTGGCCCCTTGAGTTTTTAGCAAAGGCCAGCTTAGGAGTACCCTAATTAAGTTAATAACAATGTACCTACCTATATAGTTTAAGTTTAAAAAAATTGGGCTCTCCAAAGAAATTTCAATCGTTGTACTGTTGATATTTGGCTCTGTTGACTAATGAGTTTGCCGACCACTGGTCTAGGGGAAATGGAGATACCTCCCCCCTCCAAATCCGGAAGGTCACCCGCAGATAGGATTTTTATCAACCAAGTTCAAGCCAGCCAAGGCCTGTGCCTCACCGCATACACTTTATGATTCACACGACTCCTTCCCACGTCACCCTGCGTGCAGCCTCTGCTCTCCTGGCCTGACCCCCCGTAGCCTGCATGTCCCCGGGCGGGAGGAGCAAGGAGAAACAGCCCCAGAGTCCCCGGGCGCTCCTGTAAGAGGTAAGGGAGCCAGGACTGACCGATTTCTTTTCCTCCAAATCGCTTTCCTTGTTAGCGGCCGGGCCCTTGTCACTGAGCTTCATGGCTTCTTTCTCGGGTTTGGGGCTGGCCTCTTTTTGTTCCTGAGGAAGAAGAAAAAGGAAGAAGCCATTGGACTACTGCTGTCAGAGATAGGTAACTCAGGGGAGTCGGCGAGGGGTGCTGGTGGAGGCACCCGCACGGGGGACCCCTGCTCCTGGGCACCCCCTGCTCCTCTCTGGCCTCAGTTTCTCCATTTGCGAGATGGTTGGGTTGACTACATCTGTGTCTGGAATGCTGGCTGGCTGGCTTTTAAATACAGGCCTCTCCCAGAACAGCCCCGTCCACACGGCCATGCTCGCGCTGGGCACAGGCTGTGCACACTAGCCTTCCTGTCCCCACGATGTGAAAATAAAAGCCGGGGGAATTAAAACGAAGCGGTCCCTCCCCTGTCCAACCGGAAACAATTTACCCAAATTGTCACCTGGATCCCTGGCACGACAGAGCTAAGGAATGGGACAGCTGCTCTGAGATGGGGAATGTTTAGGCCCTTTGACCCAACTACTCCATGTGTAGAAACTCATCCTGACACAGTAAAAACTGTGCACCAAGATTTCAGCCAGAAATGGCACTGAAGCATTTCATTTCATGTTAGAAAAAAATGGCACTCGCAACAGGAAAAAATATGTAAGAGGGAAGTTTAAATAAATGGCGGTGCCTCCCAGGATAAAACGCGCGGAGCACTGAAAACCTGACGCTAGAGAACGTTACTGTCCTGAGGAAATACTCAGGGTTACTCTCACTTGGCAAGAAGGGGAAGATCTATGAAAGAATATACATTAGTCAGCATTAAAAATAGATGTACTCTTAATAGCCACTCTTTT
The DNA here is from genome assembly GCF_027574615.1 of Eptesicus fuscus. Lineage (NCBI taxonomy): Eukaryota > Metazoa > Chordata > Mammalia > Chiroptera > Vespertilionidae > Eptesicus > Eptesicus fuscus. The sequence continues at coordinate 113,591,745 of NC_072474.1, read as the reverse complement.
TAAAACATATATTTTTATTGATTTCAGAGAAGAAGAGAGAAGGAGAGAGAGAGAGAGAGAAACATCAATGATGAGAGAGAAACATGAATCAGCCGCCTCCTGCACACCCGCTACTGGGGATCGAGCCTGCAACTGGGCAGGTGTCCTGACCGGGAATCGAACCGTGACCTCCTGGTTCATACACTGATGCTCAACCACTGAGCCACACTGGCCGGGCTGAATAGCCACTCTTAAAACAACATACTTAAACTACGCCCATGCATTTTTTAAATGCGAAATTAAATTTAAAACAAAATATTTATAGTCAGTTATTTATTCAACAAATATTTACTAAGCCCCTAGCATCCGGTGATTGTGATGCAGTGTCAAGCAAGGCAGTCCTTGCCCTGCCTGCGTGGAGCTTACATGCTAGGAGAGACCATTAGGAAGGGGGTGCAGATGGCCCACGGGCACGCAGACGGCTCACGGGCACACAGACGGCTCAGGGGCACGCAGACGGCTCACGGGCACGCAGACGGCTCACGGGCACACAGACGGCTCAGGGGCACGCAGACGGCTCACGGGCACACAGACGGCTCACGGGCACACAGACGGCTCACGGGCACACAGACGGCTCACGGGCACACAGATGGCTCACGGGCACACAGATGGCTCACGGGCACACAGACGGCTCACGGGCACACAGACGGCTCAGGGGCACACAGACGGCTCACGGGCACACAGACGGCTCAGGGGCACGCAGACGGCTCACGGGCACACAGACGGCTCAGGGGCACGCAGACGGCTCACGGGCACGCAGACGGCTCAGGGGCACGCAGACGGCTCAGGGGCACGCAGACGGCTCAGGGGCACGCAGACGGCCCACGGGCACACAGACGGCCCACGGGCACGCAGACGGCCCACGGGCACACAGACGGCTCACGGGCACACAGACGGCTCAGGGGCACGCAGACGGCTCACGGGCACGCAGACGGCTCAGGGGCACGCAGACGGCTCAGGGGCATGCAGACGGCTCAGGGGCACGCAGACGGCCCACGGGCACGCAGACGGCTCACGGGCACGCAGACGGCTCACGGGCACGCAGACGGCTCAGGGGCACGCAGACGGCTCAGGGGCACGCAGACGGCTCACGGGCACGCAGACGGCTCACGGGCACACAGACGGCTCAGGGGCACACAGACGGCTCACGGGCACGCAGACGGCTCATGGGCACGCAGACGGCTCAGGGGCACGCAGACGGCTCACGGGCACACAGACGGCTCAGGGGCACACAGACGGCTCACGGGCACACAGACGGCTCACGGGCACGCAGACGGCTCACGGGCACACAGACGGCTCAGGGGCACGCAGACGGCTCACGGGCACACAGACGGGTCACGGGCACACAGACGGCTCACGGGCACGCAGACGGCTCACGGGCACGCAGACGGCCCACGGGCACACAGACAGCTCACGGGCACACAGACGGCTCAGGGGCACACAGACGGCTCACGGGCACGCAGACGGCTCAGGGGCACGCAGACGGCTCAGGGGCACGCAGACGGCTCAGGGGCACGCAGACGGCCCACGGGCACACAGACGGCTCAGGGGCACGCAGACGGCCCACGGGCACGCAGACGGCTCACGGGCACACAGACGGCTCACGGGCACGCAGACGGCTCAGGGGCACACAGACGGCTCACGGGCACGCAGACGGCTCAGGGGCACACAGACGGCTTACGGGCACACAGACAGCTCACGGGCACGCAGACGGCTCACGGGCACACAGACGGCTCACGGGCACGCAGACGGCCCACGGGCACACAGACGGCCCACGGGCACACAGACAGCTCACGGGCACACAGACGGCTCAGGGGCACACAGACGGCTCACGGGCACGCAGACGGCTCAGGGGCACGCAGACGGCTCAGGGGCATGCAGACGGCTCAGGGGCACGCAGACGGCCCACGGGCACGCAGACGGCTCACGGGCACACAGACGGCTCACGGGCACGCAGACGGCTCAGGGGCACACAGACGGCTCACGGGCACGCAGACGGCTCAGGGGCACGCAGACGGCTCAGGGGCACGCAGACGGCTCAGGGGCACGCAGACGGCCCACGGGCACACAGACGGCTCACGGGCACACAGACGGCTCACGGGCACGCAGACGGCTCACGGGCACGCAGACGGCTCACGGGCACACAGACGGCTCAGGGGCACACAGACGGCTCACGGGCACGCAGACGGCTCACGGGCACGCAGACGGCTCACGGGCACACAGACGGCTCACGGGCACGCAGACGGCTCAGGGGCACACAGACGGCTCACGGGCACACAGACGGCTCACGGGCACGCAGACGGCTCACGGGCACGCAGACGGCCCACGGGCACACAGACAGCTCACGGGCACACAGACGGCTCAGGGGCACACAGACGGCTCACGGGCACGCAGACGGCTCAGGGGCACGCAGACGGCTCAGGGGCACGCAGACGGCTCAGGGGCACGCAGACGGCCCACGGGCACGCAGACGGCTCAGGGGCACGCAGACGGCCCACGGGCACGCAGACGGCTCACGGGCACACAGACGGCTCACGGGCATACAGACGGCTCAGGGGCACATAGACGGCTCACGGGCACACAGACGGCTCACGGGCACGCAGACGGCTCAGGGGCACACTTACGGCTCACGGGCACACAGACGGCTCACGGGCACACAGACGGCTCAGGGGCACACAGACGGCTCACGGGCACACAGACGGTTCACGGGCACACAGATGGCTCACGGGCACACAGATGGCTCACGGGCACACAGACGGCCCACGGGCACACAGACAGCTCACGGGCACACAGACGGCTCAGGGGCACACAGACGGCTCACGGGCACGCAGACGGCTCAGGGGCACGCAGACGGCTCAGGGGCACGCAGATGGCTCAGGGGCACGCAGACGGCTCAGGGGCACGCAGACGGCCCACGGGCACACAGACGGCTCAGGGGCACGCAGACGGCTCACGGGCACGCAGACGGCTCACGGGCACACAGACGGCTCAGGGGCACGCAGACGGCTCACGGGCACACAGACGGCTCAGGGGCACACAGACGGCTCAGGGGCACACAGACGGCTCAGGGGCACACAGACGGCCCACGGGCACGCAGACGGCCCACGGGCACGCAGACGGCTCACGGGCACACAGACGGCTCACGGGCACGCAGACGGCTCAGGGGCACACAGACGGCTCACGGGCACACAGACAGCTCACGGGCACGCAGACGGCTCACGGGCACACAGACGGCTCACGGGCACGCAGACGGCCCACGGGCACACAGACAGCTCACGGGCACACAGACGGCTCAGGGGCACACAGACGGCTCACGGGCACGCAGACGGCTCAGGGGCACGCAGACGGCTCAGGGGCATGCAGACGGCTCAGGGGCACGCAGACGGCCCACGGGCACGCAGACGGCTCACGGGCACACAGACGGCTCACGGGCACGCAGACGGCTCAGGGGCACACAGACGGCTCACGGGCACGCAGACGGCTCAGGGGCACGCAGACGGCTCAGGGGCACGCAGACGGCTCAGGGGCACGCAGACGGCCCACGGGCACACAGACGGCCCACGGGCACGCAGACGGCCCACGGGCACGCAGACGGCTCACGGGCACACAGACGGCTCAGGGGCACGCAGACGGCTCAGGGGCACGCAGACGGCTCAGGGGCACGCAGACGGCTCAGGGGCACGCAGACGGCTCAGGGGCACACAGACGGCCCACGGGCACGCAGACGGCCCACGGGCATGCAGACGGCTCACGGGCACGCAGACGGCTCAGGGGCACGCAGACGGCTCACGGGCACGCAGACGGCTCAGGGGCACGCAGACGGCTCAGGGGCACGCAGACGGCCCACGGGCACGCAGACGGCCCACGGGCACGCAGACGGCTCACGGGCACGCAGACGGCTCACGGGCACGCAGACGGCTCACGGGCACGCAGACGGCTCACGGGCACACAGACGGCTCAGGGGCACACAGACGGCTCAGGGGCACACAGACGGCTCACGGGCACACAGACGGCTCAGGGGCACACAGACGGCTCACGGGCACACAGACGGCTCACGGGCACACAGACGGCTCAGGGGCACGCAGACGGCTCACGGGCACACAGACGGTTCACGGGCACACAGACGGCTCACGGGCACACTTGGTTCATGGGCACACAGACGGCTCACGGACACACAGACGGCTCACGGGCACACTTGGTTCATGGGCACACAGACGGCTCACGGGCACACATGGCTCACGGGCACACAGGCGTGAGCGGCATGTCCCAGGCGGGGTCCGGCCTGGGCTACAGACCAGCAGAGGAAGGTCACAGCTGTGCGTGCTTACAAAATGAACGGCCTTGAAGCCGCTGTTCCCACTTGGCCGTGATATTTTAGCCACTTATCCTCTTATTTGTTTTCTGTGGTTTTCCAATTTTCTACACTGGGGAAAACAAAACGAAACACCCACCTCTACAACTAGAAAAACGGGTTTCTACGTTTTCTTTAAATTAAAAAAATTTTTTTTTGAAGAATTAAGCCCTTATGTTCTCAAGTAGCCAAAAAGATTTAAAAGATAAAATTCTGGAAGAATACCGCTCTTACAGCATCAGCTCTGGCCTGACGGGAATGTGGCCCGGGGAGCTGCTGTCGCCAGCACTGGCGTGTGACCTTCGAGGCCCTCCCCTTCGAAACGCCACCTGCCTCCTGCCAGCACCCCCCAGGGACGCTCAGCTCGCTGGACCGCCCCCCTCAGGCTCTCGGGGCTTCTCGGGCTGCCCCGTGGCCGGAGTCCTCTCCTCCTTCCCCGTCTCACCTGCAAGGCTCCCGGCCCCGCTCCGCGCCCTGCCCCCTGCCCCCTGCCCCCCTGGCACATCTGAAGCGCTTCCTCCGGGCCTCCCCAGCCTGTCCCATGAGCCCCCCCGAGCTGGGCCGACCAGCTGACTGCTCTCCTGTGTCCCCAGTGACCGGACGCATCCTGGTCCTGGTGGTTCTCTGGAGGGGTCACCTCGGCCAGGCCGTGCCGTGTGGTTGGGCACCTGGAGAGGGGCAAGCTGTTGCTGGGGTTTTAGAAACGAGGAATGTTCACTTTAAATAAAGTGGGTGACCCTCCATGATACTGTGGGCGCCTCCTCCCGTCGCCTGGAGGCCCCGAGTGCAAACACAGAGGTGCCCCGAAGGGGAAGGAATTGGGCCTTGAGATGACAACACAGAAATTCTGCCTGTGGTCCCGACTTCAAGTGAAAACGGCAACATCGACTCTTGGGACTTCTATGCTGGCTTGCCTGTGGGCTTGAGGCTTGCCAGCGCCCATAATTAAATGAGCCAATTCCTTAAAATGCCTCTCTCTCTCTCTCCCCGCTCCCCTCTCTCCCTCTACCTCTATCTCTGTCCATACACATCACTATATCTAACATACAGATACATAGCCTTTGGTTCTGTTCCCTGGGGAACCCTCACCGAGACACTCCTCACACTGGGGCACAGCTGATTACCTCTCTGTCCACAGAGTCTGACACAGTGTCTGGCCCCAGAGGCGCCTGGGAAACAGAATGGGTGGGGTGCCAGAGAGGGGAAGGGAGAACTCAGACTGGGGTCAGATGGGATGGCCTGGGGCAAAGGAGCCAGAATGAGGGCATCCATGGCCCGCCCTGCCCGCCTCCGGGGCCTGCACTCTCATCCAGCTTCTGTGAACGAATGGCTGTCACCACGTAGCTCCAGGGAGTGCCATTCACACAGGTGACACTAAATGTCCCCCTGAGTCATGCCACGTCTGTTTCCTTATCAACCGATCAAGGTAGTCATCATTCTCTCCCCTTAGGTGAGGCATCGTGTAGATACCAGGCCCGGAGGGAGGCCCAGCCAGCCCTCGCTGTGTAATTACTGACAGCGATTTATTGTTCGCCGGGCTGGAGACGCCGGGCAGTGACAGATGTGGCCGAGGCTGAGGTGGTTGTGAGGTACCCGGGTGCAAGTACTATTTGGGGTGCAAGTACCGCTCGGGCAGCAGAAGGAAGAGTGCTGCTGGGAGGAATCTGGGGTGGTGGGCAGCGTGGGAGGATGGGTCAGGTCGCCAGGGAGAGTGGAGAAAGAGAGGGGCCCTACAGAACCCCAACCTGGAAGGAGCAGGTGGGGGTGGGAAATGGCCCAGGAGGCCGAGCTGGAGGAAACAGGGAGAGGGGGGAGTTAGAAACGAGGAGACGGTAGTATCCAAACGCTATCAGGAACCCACAGAGCGGAGCCCGAGGTGGGAGGTGTGCCCGCAGCCCAGTGGGGAGAGGCTTGCGTTCTTCCCAGAAGACACGGGAACGAGCCGGCACCGGGAAGGGGTGTGGGCGGTGGGTTGTGCTTCCTTCGGGGTCACGCCACTTCCGATCTATTCCCAGGCCAGCAGGGAAAGCAGGGGGTTTGCTAAGTCAGGGAGGACCCACCGCCCAGGGGAGCCGTAGGCAGCAGGGGTCTGAGACCGCGCAGCTCACCCTATAGCGACCCCCACAGAGCTGAGCATGACCTCATCACCCCCGAGACATCACGTCACAGGTGGGAAACCGCCCGCCTGCGCAGTGCAAGGCCAGGTGCAGGGAGCTGGCGCCCCAGGCAGCATAGAGCCGGGGCTTCAAATCCTGGGTCTGCTGCTCCCTCGCTGTGTGACTTGGAGGAAGTTACCTAACCTCTCTGGACCTGTTTCCCTAGGGGATAATAACAGGGTCTGCCTCCTAGGGACACTGTGAGGACTCAGTGCGTTACTGTGGATGGAGCACATAGTAAGTGCTCAGTGATCGCAAACTGCTGTCATCATCACCAGACCCCCCGCCACGGGCCTCAGCCAGCACAGACAGGGAGGAAAAGGAGGGGAAATCGCCTGGTGTTTGACTAAAGCACCCTGACCTGCCTCAGAGTAATTCTCTAAGGTTTCAACAGAACAACAAAGAACACAGCATAACAAAATAAACGCAAGCTGGGGAACGGGGTCCTGAAAACGCGAGCTTCCTGTCTTTTGGATCCACAGTAACAATGCTGACGTGGCTGCTTTCCAGCTCTAATGCGACGCCAGGGCCTGCCAGTGTGGCACAGGGCTGAGGTACTCACCGCTGGATCCGCTCCGAAGGCTCAGGGCTGAGGTACTCACCGCTGGATCCCCGCGTCCCGGGCCTCTGAGTGCCCGCCTGCCGCGATTCAGCAGCTCCATGGAGCAGACCTCGCTCCCGGCGGTTTGAGGGGCGCCGCCCAGGCCGAAGCTGGGTTAATACTTAGGGAACTACCTCCGCTAGGCCTATTGCCGCTTCTCCCGATAATGAAGCCCTCATGGGCACCACCTGCGTCTGACCCGTGGCCTGTCCTGTTAGAAATAAAGCCAGGAAGCCCAGCTGGTGTGGCTCAGGGATTGAGTGCTGACCCGTGCACCAGGAGGTCCCTGGTTCGATTCCAGGCACGGGCACATGCCCCGGTTGTGGGCTCGATCCCCAGTGCGGGGGGAGGGGGGGGGCTGCAGGAGGCAGCCATTATTTCTATCTCCCTCTCTTCTTCCCCTCCTTTCCCCTCTCTCTGGAAATCAATCAAAACATTTCAAAAAAAGAAAGAAAAGAAAGAAAGAAAGAAAGAAAAGAAAAGAAAGAAAAGAAAAGAGAAGAAAAGAGAAGAGAAGAAAAGAAAAGAAAAGAAAAGAAAAGAAAAGAAAAAAGAAAAGAAAAGGAAAGGAAAAAGAAATAAAGCAAGTGAGCCTTGAAGTGTCTTTACCCAGCGACCTGTGGCCGAGCTCGGCTCTGAATCCCACGGCTGGAAGGCAGACCCTCAGTACTGGCTTGTGTTGTGTAAAAGGACCAAGGCAGAGAACGGGCCCTGACTCGTCAAAACCCCGCAGAAGGTCTCGACAGCAGCGGGCCTTGTTCTCCCAAACCTGGCACATGCCAATGGTGCCCACTTCCCTGCAGGGCCGGGCGCCGCTGCCCTGAGCAGAGCCCAGGCTTCCAAAGCCGCTGGCGGACGCCCCTGGACAGGAAACGCCGCACCCACCCTGGTCCCCGGGCGCGCTGGCTGAGTAACACTTGCTGGCGCTTGACTCTTCATTTTCAGGATTAATCCTCTGCCGACTTGGCGTGGAGCTAGAGCTAATCCCAAGACGAGCTAACGAAAAGGAATGTGGAAAACAGAGCAGGAGAGAGAGAGAGAGAGAGAGAGAGAGAGAGAGAGAGAGAGAGAGAGAGAGAAAGGGAGAGAGAGAGAGAGAGAGAGAGAGAGAGAGAGAGAGAGAGAGAGAGAGAAGGAAGGGAGCAGGGAGAGGGTGGGTGGTGGGAGGTTACAGTCCGGGCCACCAGCAGCCGTGGGAAGAATAGCCGGCATCGCTCATGGCCAATGTCATTGTTACATTCGCATCTGCCGGACGCCACGCCAGGCACTTCGTGTACATTTCCTCAACTCCGTCTTCACCACATTGATTTCCAAGTCCCTCCGTTTCAAGCCCCTCCTTTCACTGTTCGTACGAGTCCCAGTCCCCCCCGAAACCGCTCCCCAAGCCGATCGAGGACTGCGAGGGAGCGTAGCTTACCTGTCCCCGAGCTTCGCTCGCCTGTCCCAGTCTAAAGAGCAAACAGATAGACCGGCTCCCGGTGAAAGCAGATATAAACCTGGGAAACTGTGAAAGACAACAGCGTTAATGATTACATGGCATCCAGCCCGCCTGTTGCTGTAAACAGGCCACGAGGCCTATCTTGACAAGCGATAAATGATTAACACACATGCCCAGGTTCGGGTCAGCAAGTTCTGGACCAGGAGCTGGTGGCAGAGGTGTCCTGGCTGCTAAGCCCCTGGCTGCCGGCTAACGGGTTGACCTTCCTGGGTGTCGGGTCCCTTCTCGCTGGTGTGAAGCTGTGACCGGCGTAGGACCAACGTGCCGGGCTGTGGGGAGGGTCAGGTGCGATGACATGCCGGACACGAATGAATGAGGCTGGTCAAGCCCTAAACCCAAAGGACCAGGAGGGCGTTCACTTCTCCTCTGTGGGTGCAGGAGGACAGTCAGCCGGGGAGAAAACACGAGAGCCATCACTCCTGTCGGAAGTGATGTGCATGAGCTAAGCCTTCCCCCTTCGGAACCCGGTGGGACAGAGGGCTGGAGGGGCAGACACGATGGAAGGGACCCAAGAGAGTGCCTGTGCAGCCGGTACCAGTCCAGGCTCAGCCAAGGGCACCTACCCAGAGAGAGGTGGGGGTGCGGGAAGTGGGGCACAGAAAGATGGGTGCCCGGGAGTCCCCCCCCCCCCCCCCCCCCAGTATGGGAGAGGGATGCTGGGAGACAGGGCTGTGTGGGGAACATGGAAAAGGCCATCCGATTCCCCGGGCATCGACTGAGAGCAGCCGGACGGCCTTTCCCTGGCTAATCTCGTTTCCCAGCGCCTTCATGTTGACCAAGGGGTGGGCTGGCGACCCGGGGGAAGTCACCTGGGCCCTGGGAGACAGCTGCCCGCGATGCCCTTATCAACCTGCCTCTGAGGGCTGGCAAGCCGCACACCAGCGAGATGGCACGCGTGCGCCCGGTGATGTCGGCTGTGCTGAAGGCAACGCAAACACACCCAGACGGAGGTGCTGGAGCAAGCCTCCCGCATACCCGGCTGGTGCCCACCCTCCTGTGCCCACACAGCCGCCCAGCCTCGCTCTTGCTGTCTCGTTATGCCGGTGAACGGCCTGGCCTCTCCGACTGCACCTTGCTCGGCCTGCCTCATTTCCGTAGCCTTTAAGGCACTTGCTTCTGCTTAGCTGCTTATCCTTGAACGCAGACATAACAAGCATTGGAGGAATTCTGCTTACGTTTTACAAAAACAAGAAACCTACAACAGAACAAAACAAAACGCAGCTCCTTGCTCGGAATCGCCTCCCCTGGGGCGATAAGGAAGTGTGTACCAAAATAATGAGTGTTTGTCCAGGGTTTATAGGAACACGGAGACCAAAACCACAGCAACTGGAGTCTGTTGCCGGAGAACAAAGTTCGCCTCCCGGCCCCTGCTGGCTCCTTGATGCCTGAGATCTTCAGTCCTCTCCTGACCTCAGTCCCTCCAGTGTCCCCTCCCTGTTGTGGAGCGAACGCGAGTGAACGACCACTGGAGTCCAGACCCACTGTGTTTTGCAAAAAACCTTGAGTCTAGCATAGCTCAGATAAGCAAGAGACCAAGGACGCCAGCAGAACGGGGTGTAGCTCTCCCTGCCGACGCCCCCCCTTTTCTGCATTAACCATTTACTCTGTCCTTAGCAGGGGAAACAAGGCAAGTGGTCTGAGATCCTGTATAACCAGGCTTTTTACACTTAAGGAACAGCTGCTCTCCCTCCCAGATTTTCCTTCTTTACTCCAAGGCCCCAGAAGATCTCAACCTTCACCACTTCTGATATCTCCAACCATCCCCTGTCCCCCAGCCTAGGGCTTCTCTATCTCAGCAGGCTGAGAGTGAATTCCACTGCCTCTACCCTTAAATTAACCCTAGAATTCCAAAATTTTAAACTAACACAGTAAAATTATAAATCAAGGAAAAGCAATTAAAAGTTCTCTACTGTTTCCCCCCTAAAGCAGGGTTTTCACTATCTTTCACACAGACTCTCACACTTACATTTCCTCCCTGAGGCCTGTCCGGCTCCCCGAGGCCCCAAACCTGGTCCAGTCACTGGAGGCCAAAAGGCCAGCACGCGGCGGCGCTCCTGGGCCAGCACTTCCCCTTTCCTGTAAATCAAAAGCGTTAACGGAGGCTCCATAGTCATCCACTCGCTGCTTGAATTCCTGAAAATTTTTTCAAAAAACATTGCAGGGGAGTACAGACAGAACATGAAGCAGACTGACCCATTCTAATGATAGAGATAATTAGACCACAATAACACAGAATAACAAAGACAATGACAACCAACTGAGGATCACCGGGCACCGTCGTGCGCCACAGGATCTGGTCTCGAAAGTAGCGCTGCGTCCAGCCTTCCAGAGACCCTAGATGGGCGCCCACAAAACCAGAAATAAGTTTCTTACCGGTAAGAACCAGATCCAGGTGGCTCCTATCAGAGTCAATCAGGAAATTTAGCAGGCGGGGTCTCAGACCTCTATCAGTCCCGGGGCTGAGGAGCGTCTCTCAGAGATCTCCCCACTGGGTCAGAGAGTCCGGGGACCCTGGTGGGCTCCGGTCACAGGACCAGTCAAAGGCTGGTTATCTCGCTGGGGCATCTCCAAATGTTGTGGAGCGAACTCGAGTGAATGACCACTGGAGTCCAGACCAAATTAAAATTTAGGGAGCCTTTATTAGCCGGCCGGCCGGCCAGCTGGCCAGCCAGTGACTGCTCTGCCTTTCTCCATGCAGGGAGTCCAGAGAGCAGCCCTGACCCTTTGTCTAGGACCGCTTTTAAGCACATTTACCACATCCTATTTTTGCAGAGCAAGCAACCCAAGACAAAACAGTTTTTCCCAAGCAACGTCAGAGTCATGCCATTGACGACCATGTTATTCACAAGGTCATCCTGTTCTTCAGAAAGCTGACAGTGTTCTGTGAAAGAAGGCCTACGTGCTGGGAAGGGGCCATGAGACCATATCTCAAGGCCTGGCCTGGTGTCAGCACTGACAACTCTATCTGGGGCATAGTCCACGGCCTCTCTGGAATGGGCAAAAATTCCCACTCTCTAACACTCCCCTTGACATGAAGAAAGCCCGAATTCTGCGCTTTCATGAGGTGGTTCTTTGGGAGGCTCATCCACCATCCTCTTGGCTCGCTGGCTTTCCTGCCCAACACCTGTCACACGCCTTATTGGCCAAGGTGCGGAGAGCGGCACAAACTTGAACTATCTCTGATGCCAGGATAGTTCAACCGTTGGTTCTGCAGCATCTGGGTAGACAGTGTCAGAGGGTGACGAGGAGCCTGGGGTCCAAAGTCAGACCTCAGCGCCAGCTCGCTGCTCCCCAGCCACATCACACCAGACACCTGCGCGTTGTGAAGTGGGGTAGGGGAGGACTCGTCTCAAGGTCATGTGAGGATTGAATGAGCTGCTGCCCTTGGCAATGCCTGCCCTGTCGCAAGCAGTAAATATTCACTGTTGCTATTATTATCGAGAAATCCTTTTTTAAAAATTTCTTTATTGATTAAGGTGTTACATATGTGTCCTTATTCTCCCATTACCCCTCCCCCCCACTCATGCCCTCACGCCCCTGTTGTCTGTGTCCATTGGTTAGGCTTATATGCATGCATACAAGTCCTTTGGTTGATCTCTCCCCCTTATCCCCACCTTCCCCTTCCTTCCCTCTGAGGTTTGATGGTCTGATTGATGTTTCTCTGTCTCTGGATCTGTTTTTGTTCATTAGTTTATGTTGTTCATTATATTCCATAAATGAGTGAGATCATGTGATATTTATCTTTCTCTGACTGGCTTAGAGAAATCCCTTTAAAAAAAAAAAATTCTCACCCGATGATATTTTTTCCATTGATTTTTTGAAAGAGTGGAAGAGAGAGGGAAAGAGAGAGAAATATTGATGTGAGAGAAACACATCAATTGGTTGCTTCCTGCATGGCCCTGACCAGGGCCCGGGCCAGGGAGGAGCCTATAACTGAGGTACGTGCCCTTGAGCGGAATCGAACCCGGGACCCTTCATCCTCAGGCTGATTGGTGCTCTTTCCACTGAACCAAATTGGCTAGGGCGGGAAATCTCTTGTTTTATTGTTATTTTTATTCTTGGATCTTTATTCTTTTTCAAATATTTATGGAGCACCTACTATGTGGCCATCGTACCGCTAGATCCTGAGACAGGTAAACCTGCTACTTCTATTGGGTAATTCAGAGTCTGGTCAGAAGGATGAGCCAGAAGGAGGGCCTACGTTCAATAAGCACCTACTATCTGCCAGGTGCTGGTTATAAGTAGCCTCCCTTACTCCAAAAGGCAGATCCTGACGTTTTGTTATTTCCATTCTAGGCTGAGCATACCTGGGTTCTGGAGGTCAACCCACTTGCCCAAAGCACCACGGCCTGTGAATGAGAATTGAGGTTTAAAGTAAGACCACCCATTCTCGGCCCATGTGGCTCAGTGGCTGAGTATCGACCCATGAACCAAGGGGTCATGGGTTCAATTTCCGGTCAGGCACATGACCAGGTTGCTGGCTCAATCCCTGGTAGGGGGTGTGCAGGAGGCAAGTGATCGATGATTATCTCTCATCATTGATGTTTCTACCTCTCTTTCCCTCTTCCTTCCTCTCTGAAATCAATAAAAATATCCTATATAATAAAGAGAGAATATGCAAATTGACTGTCACTCGCCACAAAGATGGCTGCGCCCACAGTGGAGGTCGAGTTCCCATAACCAGCCTTAATGAGCAATCAGTAGGGACCTGAGGCTGCACCCTTCCCTCCCCCCCCGCCCCCGTGGGGCTTGACAGGGGACCTCAGGCCATGCCCCCGACCCTGGCACCAGGCCGGGGGACCTCAGGCTGTGCCCCCTGCCCCGGCACTGGGCCAAGGGACCTGAGGCTGCGCCCCCTGCCCAGAGGGGCTTGACAAGAATGGGACCGGCTGGGTCTGGATCTAGCCCAATTGTGGGAGGGGAGGGGGGGGGGCGGCCAGGTCTGGGTCTTGCACAATTTTGAGGTGCATGTGGGTGGGTGGGGACTTGACTCTGGGTCCCATAGTGCACCCCAGACTCTGACAGGGGGAAGATTTTCATATACATTTTACTAATTTTCTTTCATCTCTGACACTTCTATTACAGAGAAAGGGCAGATAGCAATATTAAAATATTTCCTCTAATTCATCCCCTTTTAATGTGCACGAATTTCATGCACCGGGCCACTAGTATTAAGATAAAATAAAATAAAACCACCCACTCTGCCAGCCTGACCGGATCACTGTGGGAAAACTCCTCCCAGGGGACACACCCATCAGGGAGCCTCAGGGCCTAGAGTTCAGAGAATCTCTCTCTTTTGCTTTTGGCAGCCCAGCATTCAGACTGACCACTTTGGAGGGACCCCCACTCCTGGGTTTTGTGGGCTCACCCTTCCCACCACCTTCTCTAGAATTTCTCTCTAGCAACTGTCCTACTTCTCTGCAGCAGCATCCATTTCTCCATCTCTGTTCCAGGCTAGGACAAATGTCTTAATATAACCAATTAAAACAAACAAACTAAAAAGGTGAGGATGTGGAGAAATTGGAGCCCTTGGACGTTGCTGGTGGGGATGTAACTGGTTTAGCCACTGTGGAAAGCAGCTCGATGGTGTCTGAACCATCAGACATAGAATCCCCATGTGGTCCAGCGACTCCAACCCCAGGTGCACACCCAGACCTGCAGACAGGTGTTCAAGACAAACACGTGTGCACAAATGCTCACAGCAGCCCTGTTCACAGTAGCCAAGAGGTGGGGCAGGCCAGATGCCCGTTGGCTAAGGAGAGGATAAGCGGTTGTGGTTTATCCACACAAAGGAATGACGATCTGATACTTGCGACAACATGGAAGGACCTTGAGACCATTGTGCTAAGAGAAAAGAGCCTGACACAAAACATCACCTGTTTTATCATTCCGTGTCCATGCAATGTTCAGGTAAGACGATAGAGGCAGAAAGCAGACGAGTGGTGGCCGGGGGCTGGGGGAGGGTGTGAAGGGGAGCAGCTATTTAATGGGAAAGGGGTTTGCTTTAGGGGTGGTGAAAATGTTGGGGAACTAGACAGGTGTGGCTGCAGGACACTGTGAAAGTGCTAAGTGCCACTGAACTGTTCACTTTAAAATGGTTAATTAGCGTGGCTCGGTGGTTGAGCATCAACCTATGAACCAGGAGGTCGAAGGTTGTGGGCTTGATCCCCAGTAGAGGGGGTATGCAGGAGGCAGCCGATCAATGATTCTCTCTCATCATTGATGTTTCTATTTCTCTTTCCCTCTCTCTTCCTCTCTGAAATCAGTAAAAATACATTTAAAAAAATAAAATGGTTAATTAATAAATCAAATAAAATGGTTAATTTGATAGTGAGTTTCATCTCAGTTTAAAAGCAACACTTATGCTGGCCCCAGGCCTCCTGTGATCACCTGTTTCCCATGCTCTCTGTTGCAGCAAAATCTCCCAAAGAGAATCCACTGTCTCCGCTCTCTCCTCAGCTCCCGCCCACCAGGGTTTGGACCCACCACACCACTCACATTGCGTTTCTGAGGACATCCATGATCCACAGTCAGTGGTCAAGTCCCATCACCACTGACTGTGGATCATGGATGTCCTCAGAAACACAATGTGAGTGGTGTGGTGATGGCAGCAAAGACTCTTTCACCTCCCAGCAGCCTGGATGAAGCTGACCACTGCTCTTCCTCTGGGTCCTCCTAGAAATGTCCTTTGCAGCCACTACACTGGCCTGATCATCCCTCCGCCTCCCTGGCCACCCCTTCTTAGTCCATTCAGCTGCTCCCCTCGCCTACTAGACTTTGTGGTGGAGGGTCCCAGGACACAGCCCAAAGCCCCCCTTCTGTTCTACCCACACTCTTCCCATGAGTGACTCATCCAGATGCGTAGCCTTAAAACCAATGATATGCTGTTGACCCCCAATTCTGTCCCTCTGGCTCAGACCTCTCCTCCAGGTCCAGATGCATATGTCCACCCTCCAGTCAGTGCCCCCAGGTGGCTAAGCAGCGTCTTGAACATAGCCGGTCCTAAACTACACTTCCGACGTCCATGTTCCAGCCCCTCTAACCTCCCAAATATCAAAGACTCTTTCCTTCCTCCAGACTCCCTCCTAGTGCCTGTCCAAATCGTCAAAACTCTTGTCGATTCTGCCCTCAGTTCTATCCAGGGCAGATGACATCCTCTGTCACCTGGGAGACTGCCTGCCATGGCCTCCCGACAGCTGTCCCTGCTCACCCCCCACTCCCCAGACGGTTCCATCCAGCGGCATCTCGAGTGACTTCCTACAGCAAAAACCAGGCCAGGTGACCCACCCTGCTTAAAGCCTCCTTGACTTTCCTAGAGGCAGACCCCCACCCCCCTCGGCCCGGATTCAGACCCTCCTCCTGTGCATCAGTGTGGTTTAGCGGGACAGACGCGGCTTTGGCCCCACAGTGACTCAGCTTCCATCCCTGACTGCCACCAACCAGTGTGTGACCTTGAGCAACTCCCTTGACCTCTCTCAGCTCAGCTTCCTTACCTGTGTCACAGGCATGACAATATGTCCCTGTGGGAGGAGGATAATAACGTGTGGACATAATACCAACACCTAGCAGAGACTCGTGAATCGGACCTATTTTTAACACCAGTAAGTCAATCATTCATGAAATTGAGCGTGTCCAAGATAAATATTTATACTTAGCTGCTCCTTCAGAGCTCCTCCCTGTTTTTTGTTCAGCTTGACCAGAGTTGACTAACAAGCCTGTAGGAGGCTTTGGCCGCCCTTTGTGGGCCTTAATGACCTTGGGATTCCCAGGGAGACTCGGTACGTGGTTTGGATGTAGAGGAAAGGCTGTGGACCGGATGCTGGCCAGCTTGCATCTTCCTTAGACTTGCACAGGCTCACGGGAGCTTCTTCACTGAGCTCTGAGCTCCCACACGGTTCTTTCTTTTTTCACTGCCCTCCTTCCACGTTCCTCTCCCCCTCCCCTACCTTCTCCTCCTCCTCCCCTCTTCTTCTCCTCTCCCACCCCCTCTTCTCTCTGCACTCACTGCACAGGGTCTCCCATCCCATCTATCTGCTGACTCTCTCCATGCCATCAGACGCCCCCTGCTCCCCCTTAAAACCATGCTCCTCTCCGTCTTTACCTTCCAGGTAAATGGCATCACCATTCTCGGCACTCTCCACACCCCAACTTAACCCTGCGATCCATCCAGAATCTGACCACTTTTCATCAAAAGCGTCTCTTCCACCCAAGTCTGAGCTACTTCCGTGGCCTCTTGCCTCTGCCCCTGCCCCTCATACCACCACCATCACCATCACTACCACCACCATCACCATCACCACCACCATCACCACTACCATCACCATTACCATCACCACCACCATCACCATCACCATCACCATCACCATTACCACCACTATCACCACCGCCACCATCACCACCATCATCACCTACACCTACATGGTCATGAAAACATAAATAGAAAAAAATAAATGAACAGAATCCATGGGTCCCTTTGGGTTGTGTCCTCCACAGAGTTCTGAGTCTGTGGCCTGTACTGGCTCTTACCTTGAGGGTCAAGATGAAGGACCTTTCTCCCTGCCAGATAGATGAAGTCTCTGAGATCCACTTGACCTTGGAGCCCCAGCTGCTGGCCCACCTTCCCAGCTGAGGTTGTGCATACAGAGTTCAGGCTTATGCTCTGCCCTAAGGCAGCAAAGACTCTTTCCCTGCTCAGGGACAGTCGCTGCCTCACACCCTGCACCGAGGACCCGGAATGCTGAGGGGACCTTCCTTGCTACCAGGAGCACTGACCCAGCACCTGCTCCCAAGACCCCTCGCTCAGCCAGTTGTCATTTCTGTGGCCCTGTGACAACTCTTTTAAATGGAGATACCCACAGCACCTTAGCCTTCCAAGGTGGCAGTTACTTTTCTGGGTCTGACAAAGCTTGGGTCAGGGCAAGGTGACAGGGAGGAAAAACAAAACAGCAAATACCAGTGCTCTGGGCGCTGGACCTCTTTCCTTCTGTTTCCTGAGGAGCAGCTGCTGGGGAGGGGACATGGGAGCCGGCGGAGGATGCTCTCTGTGCCACAGCGTGAGGAGGGAAGGCCAGGGAAGGCGAGTTCTCCCTCCAGGTTGATGAGGGGCAAAGAGGCAAGGGAGGGGCAGAGTCAAGACTGACACCCCCACTGATCTCACCGATTTGCCCTGGCCAGCTGGACTCAACCTCATTGTTCAACTCTTCCAGCCCCAAATGAGCTCCTGGGACTCTAAACCTTCCAACCTGAGGAGCAGCCACAGGCCAGGCCACACATGGACACTTGTTTGCTGCATTTCGCCAAGCAAGCTCTCCTCTGGAGAAGAAATCATCTGTCTATCCTTCCATCCATCCAACCATCCATCCATCCTTCCATCCATCCACCCATCCACCCATCCTTCCATCCATCCACCCATCCATTTGTCCATCCATCCATCCATCCACTCCTTCCATCCATCCATCCATCCACCCATCCACTCATTTTCTTATTCACTTACTAGAGGCCCAATGC
Organism: Eptesicus fuscus; assembly: GCF_027574615.1. Taxonomy (NCBI): domain Eukaryota; kingdom Metazoa; phylum Chordata; class Mammalia; order Chiroptera; family Vespertilionidae; genus Eptesicus; species Eptesicus fuscus. Next base: position 113,573,593 of record NC_072474.1, on the reverse strand, counting down.
ACGAAATTTGTGCAAGAGTAGGCCTTCCTTTCCCTGGCTGCCGGCACCAGCTTCCCTGTGGCACCCGGGACCCAGGCTTCCCTCCAGCCACTAGCACCGGGGACCTGGGCTTCCCTCAGAGCCCCGGCTTCGTCCAGAAGGATGTCTGATCTAATTAGCATATTATGCTTATATTATTATAGATTATTTAAAAAGGCTTCCTGAGGACTTACTAAGAGCCCGGCTAGGCTGCTGGTTAGTTGCTGGAGATACAGAAATGAAACAGATCAAGTCCCTCCTGGAAGGAGCTCACAGTCATAGGAGGGAGACAGACTCATGCAGAGAGCTGTAACCACATGGAACCTGTTCCTTCGCTCACTCCACACACACTGACTGAGCCTGCTGCCCAGGCACTGGGGTGGAGAGGGATGACTCCCAGGCAGAAATGCCCACCCTCGTGGAGCTTACATTCTAGGGAGGAAGACAGACCAGAATACCAAGCGCGTGTGTGAGTGATGCAGGGCCGTGGAATGTGACAGGTGCCCGTGTGTGAGTGATGCAGGGCCATGGAACGTGACAGGTGCCGTGTGTGAGTGACGCAGGGCCACGGAACGTGACAGGTGCCCGTGTGTGAGTGACGCAGGGCCATGGAACGTGACAGGTGCCTGTGTGTGAGTGACAGCAGGGCCATGGAACGTGACAGGTGCCGTGTGTGAGTGACGCAGGGCCACGGAACGTGACAGGTGCCCATGTATGAGTGATGCAGGGCCATGGAACGTGACAGGTGCCCTGTGTGAGTGACGCAGGGCCACGGAACGTGACAGGTGTCCGTGTGTGAGTGACGCAGGGCCATAGAATGTGACAGGTGCTGTGGGAAAACGGAAGAATGCGGACAGGATGCTGGGTTGGTGGCAGAGCTGGGGAGATGGCAGATTTTAAAAAGATGGTTCTGGAAGGCCTCCCTGGCACCATGCCAAACCACCGTTTCCTTTTGGGGAGGCAAACCTGAACTTCTCTCTGCGGGTGGAACACTACAATGGAATAAGATGGGTGCAGAGTCAGGCACTTCGGGGGGCCCCAGAGGCCTCTCTCCATCCTCTCCAGGGGCCAGAGAGCCTCTGAAAGTCTCACTCCATTTCCTCTTTGTGTCCTGGGCCCTGGAAAGTAGAAGTTCTGCTCTTAGGGGCTCGTGGTGACTGACTGAGTCTGTTATCCGGGCTGACATCACTGCCAAGAGCGAAGGTTGTCTGTCTTGCGACGGAAGCTGGATGTTGGGTCTCGTCTGCCCACCCTTCCCCTGCTGTCCCGCACCTGCTGGGCTCTCCCGAGACCCCACCCCTACCCCCACCCCCACCCGAGCCCGGACTGTGTTCCTCCTCCCTGGTTCCGCGGCTCCCAGGCATTCTCTTCTCTCAAAACTCAACCGGAGCCTTGCCTTTCCCAAGAGCCCCCCCGCACCATACCTACCCAGAAATCTCCCCGATAGAGCATCCTGTTTGATAAATGAGACCTGAGCTTGAAACCCTCGGAGCCAGTGCAGGCCCTTTTGCCTGGTGTTTATCATGCAGGCGCCACCTGTTATCATCTGGTTTTTATCTGGGCCCCACCCCCGGGAGAACCCTGCTGGCAGGGGATTTCTGAGGCCCCCGGCCTGGCAGCAGGGAGGTGGCGTGCCAGGCAGCATCCTCGGCGCTGGGCTGGGCCTTTTCTGCTGTGGCACCCAGATGCCTGGTCTTTGAGCCCTCAGGTTCCAGGAACCACCGCTCAGTGACTCAGCTCGAGACCGACTCCAGGCCTCCTTCCCACGCTGCGGCCGCTCCCTCACACTGTCCTCCTTGGCCCTCGGCCCACTCTCAGCCCGCCCTTCGGGGCAGTGAGCTGTCAGGAGCACAGCCCTGGGTCATCGGCAGCTGTCCCAGCCCCTTCACTCTGAGCTGCTTGGCCCCGAGCGGTTCTTGCATCTTTCTGCCTTGGGCATCTGCACCTGTGACATGGGAATGAAAGCAGCAAACCCCAGCTCACGGGCTGCATGCCTTGTTTATTTGGCCCGTGTTAGCCTTTGAGTTTGACATGTTTGGTCCACATGCCGTGGATAAATGTGAGTTGTCGCCGTTCAACCAGAACTCACAATTAACCCGACCCTTTACATGTTCACAATTTTTGTAATAAAGAAAAAAATTACAGCATAACAGTTACGGTATAGAAATGAGAGCTGGCAACGTGTGGCCCACTGCTTGTAAATTGTGTGACCTTGAACAAGTTTCCTTACATCTGAGGTTTAGTTTCCTCATCTGTGATATTGAGAAGTCAACACCTAATGCACACACTTTGTGTCATGGAGCCTCTCTTACAAGTTCTCCTCCTCAGAAAAAAAATCCTGTAACTGTGTGGTGATGGGTGCTAACTGAACTCACCGTGGTGGTCCTTCCACAATACATACGTACATGTCAAATCATGTATGTTGCATACCTAAAACATACACAATGTTCTATGTCAATTATATCTCAATCAAAAAAAGGAAGGCATTTATTGAGTGCCCACTCTTTGTCCAGGGGCTTATCACAATCAGACACACAGGAAGCACCCCATAAACGTGGGCTGCATGGATGCAGGGCTGAGCGAATGGGCGAATGGAGATGATAAAACGAAGAGGCACCAGTCCCTTATCACAGAGGTTACAGTCTAATCAGGGAGATAGCCCGGCTGTAACTTTGAGGCCAGGTGATAAATTTTTTAAAGGGAACGCGCAGCGCTGAGAAAGCATGTCAGGAGATTGTTAAATCCACAGGCGATGGCTGAGAGGGCTCGGCTCCAAAGGCAGTGCTAGGGCTGTGCTGCCAGAACAGGGCCCGGATTGAGGGGGGACCGTGTTCCTCATCTGGAAGGTGGAAAACAACAGTGTAGTAACCACTGGTTTTATCTACTCAGCACCTTTCCCTTCTCCTTTTGGAAGAGAGAAGAGCTACTCAAATACCCACTCCACACTGCCTGACCTGAGCATCAGCATGTCGGAGGGCGAGAGAGAGAAATTGTTTGCTCTCACTGAGTAAAAAATCAATAATCAAGATAATCACTTGCTGTGTCACTGTTTGGCTTTTACTCTCTCTATATATACGCTGAGTGGCCAGATTATGATGATCTCTGAACGCATAATAATCTGGCCACTCAATGTATATCCTATATAATAAAAGGCTGATATACAAATTGTCCCCTCGACCAGGAGTTCGACCAGCAGGCAGGCTGGCCAACCGCCCATGTCCCCTCCCCCTGGCCAGGCTGGCCGGACCCCACCCATGCACAAATTCATGCACCGGGCCTCTAATGTGTGTATATATATATATATACACATGCACACACACACACACACACACACACACACACACTGAGTGGCCAGATTATTATGCGTTCAGAGGTCATAATAATTTGGCCACTCAGTGTATAATCCCACATTCTCTGAAACACAGCCTGTGGCGCCCTGGGCCCACTTCCCACATTATTTTTCTTCCTAAACTGGATCAACCGGTCAGCCCCTTGAGTGTTGATTCGCCGTGTGAGTGCGAGGGTCTCACAGGTGAGGCCGGGGGCCGGTCACGGAGCACAGAGATGCTCGGGCGCTGGCACTCCTCCCTCGGAACAGAGTCCAGTGAAGGCGGGGAGCAGAGGCAACGCAGCCTCGGGCCTCCTGTCTGCCCATGTTCCACACCGGGTGGCACCCAGTGATGCGGGCGGCGTCTCCCTCACCCCAGAGCGAGCCTCGGAGGACGAGCTGAGACTCCTGAGGTCTGCGGTAGGCATGGAGAGATTTTAGCACCCCTTCCCCCAATAACAAACACCGCCCACCCGCAGCAGGAGAGAGAGAGGGGTGCCGAGAGCCGGCTGACGGCTTCTGGAGGGTTTTCAGCGTTGCTAGCCGTGGGATCTGCTGCCACCCTCAGTCCTGCCACTGGAGCGGAAAGCAGCCAGAGACATCGTACTCCGATGACTGTGACTCTGTTTCAATAAAACTTTATTTACACAGGCGGGCAGTAGTTCTCTGCCCTCCGCCCGGAACCTCCGTGTGGGCTCACTAAAGCTCCGACTCAATACACCAGGGCTGGGCTGTCTGGGAGCAGGTCTCAGCCGCGCTTTCCTAAGAACTCAGACAGCGCCAGTGCCGCTGGCACCGAGCAGGGCCCGGGCAGCGCCCGCCCCCTCCTGCCACCAGGGCGGGTGGCTGAGTGAGTGGACAATGACTGTACGTCCTCGATAAACAGCAGTCTGCTCCCACGAAACCCTCAGGCTCTCACTTCCTCCTCCTCTGCCCCATCTGCGTGAACAGCACCACCAAGCTCCCCTAGGGAACAGCTCGTGGACCTGTCCTGGGTCCCCCATCCAGGTGTCCCATCTCACTGGGAGGGGTCTCACCCGGTTCGCCCCAGCCCCCTGCCGTTGTCCTGGGCCAGGACGTCAGCCTTCTGACCGGTCTCCCTGCCTCCAACCTCCAGCTTCCAACCCAGTTCCCTACAGTCTTTTAAAAATATATATTTTTTAATTAATTTCATAGAAGAAGGGAGAGGGAGAGAGAGATAGAAGCATCAGTGATGAGAGAGAATCATGGATTGGCTGCCTCCTGCTCACCCCACACTGGGGATCGAGCCCACAACCCGGGCACGTGCCCTGACCGGGAATTGAACCCTGACCTCCTGGTTCGTAGGTCGACGCTCAACCCCTGAGCCACGCCAGCTGGCCCGGCTTCCCTGCAGTCTTTTTTTAAATTTTAATTTCTTTATTAATTAAGGTATTACATGTGTTTTTATTCCCCCATTACCCCTCCATCCCCCCAACTCATGCCCTCACCCCCCTGGTGTCTGTGTCCATTGGTTCGGCTTATATGCATGCATACAAGTCCTTTGATCTCTCCCCCTTACCCCACCCTCCCCTGCCTTCCCATAGGTTTGACGGTCCCTGCAGTCTTACTGGTCTCAAAGGCCAACAGCCTGCTCAGAAGCCTTCGGCGGCCTCAGCTGCTTCTCGGCTAAGCCTCCAGCTTCTCCACTCCCAGCCCCACCCGGGGCACACAGAGCCCTGGCAGCGGGGCCTGCCCCAGCCCCTGCCCCCGCCCCTGCCCCACCTCAGTTCCGGCGTGTGCCCTGCAGACAGCCCGCCCCAGGCATGAGAACGATGCCCTTCCTCACTCACGTCTCCCTCTGCGGGGGTGTCCCCCATGCGGGCAGCAGTGCCCTGCGCCCACACTCTTCACCTGACCAATCCCCACCCCGTTTTAGGACTTGCCCCTCCCCCACCCAAATTTCCCCGTGCAGCCTGCAGGGGGCAGTCTCGGGCAGAGTTCGCTTCCCCGCTGGAATCCAGAATGCTTCATCCCAATGCCCTGGGCCGGGCCCAAGGAGGACACGCAGCCGACCGGCGGCGAAAGACTAACTGGCCGTCGGCGTCTATTAGGGAGAACTGCTATTGATCAGGACCTAATGGTGATTGTTTGCATGACTCTTCAAAATTAATCCTTGAGCAAACCCATCAGAACCAAACGCCTAGCGAAGAAACTGCCCGGGAAACGCTCCTCACCCTGCCGAGCAGTGAGGCTTCCCAGGATGTGTGCTCGCTTCCCCGGGAGAAAGCGGCCTTCCGCCCCTCTCTGTGGCGCTTCCTCCTCCATCTCATCTGCTCCCGTGATACAGCCTCATGCCATTCCCAGGTAAGACTCAGAGAAGTCAGGCAACTTGCCTGCGGTCACACAGCCAGAATGGGCTCCGACTGCCCTGTCGTCCCCCACACGGAGCTGCCCCCCGAGACAAGAGAGCCACCTGCAGCTGCTATGCCTTCTTGGTGGGATCGGCTGCTCTGTGCTAGTTAGAAGCCATCTGAACGCATTTTAAGCAAAAAGCCTCGTGCCCGGCCGGCGTGGCTCCGTGGTTGAGCATCCCATGAACCAGGAGGTCACGGTTCCATTCCCGGTCAGGGCACATGCCCAGATTGTGGGCTTGATCCTCAGTGTGGGGCGTGCAGGAGGCAGCCGATCAAGGATTCTCTCTCATCATTGATGTTTCTCTCTCTCTCTCTCCCTCTCCCTTCCACTCTGAAATCAATAAAAATATATTTAAAAAAGAAAAGCTTCGTGACGTACATATCTGGTGGCTGCTGGCCTTGTGATGGATGAACTGCAGTCCGTCCTGGCCCTTGCAGTGTGAACCTGACTTCGAGCCGCCCTACCTTTGTGGCTTGAGTGGGAAGGAGACAAGAGTCCCTCCTCTAAGGCAGCGCCTATGAAGTGAAATCTTAGCTCCATGGCATTGGGACCTGGGTCTCCAGCCAGACATTTAGCTGGAGCGTCAGCACCCGTGACCCTCCCCTGGGTTCCGCCGCGCAGAACCTCTGCTTCTCACCGTGACCGTGGCTTGTCGACCTCCTGGCCCAACGCAAACATCGGCACCGATGCTGCCAGCCCCCGTTTGGTGACACACCTGCTGGAGGTTTTGTGTTTTTGTTTTTTTTTAATCAGAACTGAAAACCAGGCTAATTGTTCCAAACACAGGCTTTCCTTTTGCTTGGCTGCCAAGGAAGCTGGAAAGGAGAGAGAGAAATGCAGAGAGACCGGCTGAGGCAGGCCTCCGGGAAAGGGAGGCGGCCGAGGACCGCAGGGTCGGCAGGTGTCGGGAAGGAGGAGCGAACCTTCTCTGCGTGGGAGAAGGCACCCAGGCTGGGGCCCGCGTGGGAAAGACACGCCAGTGTCCTGGGCCCCTGCTGCCTCGCTCTCAACCTCATCGACGCATCGGCAACACTTACTGGTTCTGGACCAGACGGCCCCCAGCCCCCTCTCTCCTCTGACCGCTGCCCCCGCTCGCGGCTCCTCTCCTGCAGGGCCATCGCTCTGCGGCTTCCCCTGCTTGGAGGGCACTGTGTCCTGCCCTCCATTCCCATCCGCTCCTGGTTTTTGTCCTTCCTGGTCCCTGCCACTCCTTACGACCTCCTGTCTGTGGACTGGTGGCCTGCTGTCTTTCTGCCTCGCTCACCGATGTCCCTCCAGCAGCCGGCGTGGTGTCTGCCTCATAGAGAGCGCTCCGTGAAACGTGGGTGACGCGTGACGGCGGGCTGACCCGCACCCGGGCAGGTTTTCACAGGGCACCCGGACACGGACAGTTCCGGCCGTGCCGTGGGGGTCAAGCACTTCACCCGTGTTGCTAAAACATCGGCTGGCGAAGTTACACACATCACCGAGCGCAGTGCCAGAGGGCACGGGAAGGAGAGGCCCCCCAGGTGGAGGCGACCTTTGACCCTTATGCCAGGGGCTGCTCAAAGGCGTGGCTGTAAGTCACGGACTGCGCACACTCACCCTGCAAACAGGAGCGGAGCCAGGGGTCGGTCCTGACCCCTCCACGCACGTCCACTCCGCGCCCCTTCAGCCACCTGGCTAATGCCTGACACCTTTCATTGATGATGCCCCGTCCCAGGCCACCTTCCCTCCCACAATGCTTCAGGTCACCACTTTTCCTTTTCCTGCCCCCCCGCCCCCCCCCCCCCCCCCCGCCGCCCATTTAAACGTTCACGTGTAAAACTGGAAGACTGGCTGCCTCTGGGGGTGCGGGGTGGAGGGGGAGGTGGCCAGGGCCCCAGAGAGCAGTGGTTCTATTTCTAGGGCCAGTGGCAACCCCGCCCCCCCCCCCCCCCCCCATCACGTGTCGGCCCTGGCTGTCTGCTGGAGACGGGCGAGCGCAGAGAAACAAAGGAATAAAGTGTGCGCCTTCACCTCTCTCATCTGATGTCATTCTCTTCCGAGTCTTATTTTTAACTGTTCATTAGAGAAACCTATTTTGGTCTTAGAAAAGTCAAGTTAAGAAAAATATGGCTTTATTCTTTTTTTAAAAAAGTGACCACATAGATAAAACCCAGCTCCTCTCCCCAGGTCCTCAGCCAAAGGACACCAGGAGCCCATGTCGGAGAGAGGAAAGCTTGAGGACTGTGTCAAGGTCACACTGCAAGGACAGAGATGAGGGGAGATTTGAACTCAGGTCTGTCTGTTCCAACGCCTGGGGTCTCTCCTGTGTCTTTCCTTCCCCCATCCGAGCTCCCAGATGCTCCCCTTTCCTCTCCCTGTGAAGGCGCCTGGCTGGGTTTTCCAGGCCCCTGGTCAGTTGGCTGAGCTCACCTTGTCCCCCTGCTGGAGCCCGGGATCTTAGCCCTCCTCTTTCCTCTTAAATGCAGTCACACCCACCCCAACCCCCAGCCAACAGCCCCTCCTTGGGTCACTCTGACCCTGTGCCAATCACAGCGCCCCAGGGTCGTCTGGGCACCTAGCATGGATCCCTAAGGGAGCAGGTGAGCAATCCAGCGATGATGAAACTTGGATTCCTGTGCAGATGTTACACCTCACAACCACCCCCGGAGGGAATCACGATTTTCATCCGTGTTTTCACAATGAAAACAACTGAGGACAAGATCACCCAAAACGTGGTGAGCAGGGAGCAGAGCTGGAGTCGGGCCAAGCCTCCTAGACACTGAGTGGCCAGATGATGATGATCTCTGAACGCATAATAATCTGGCCACTCAGTATATATCCTATATAATAAAAGGCTAATATGCAAATTGTCCCCCAACCAGGAGTTCGACCAGCAGGCAGGTCGGCCAACTGCCCATGTCCCCTCCCCCTGGCTAGGCTGGCCGGACCCCACCCACGCACGAATTCACGCACCAGGCCTCTAATATATATATATATTTATACACTGAGTGGCCAGATTGTTATGCATTCAGAGATCATAATAATCTGGCCACTCAGCGTAGCTCCCATGGCTGGAAGTGGGCCCACACTCACAGGGCCTGGGCTCCGACTCCGGCTGCGTGACCTTGGGCCAGTCCCATCCCCTTGCTGGCTTTCTCGCCCTTCCACTGGGGTGTAGAGACGGTAAACACCCTCCCTGCTTCACAGGGTCGCCCTGAGGGTTGTTTACCAACACGGACATGAGAAGTCCTCAGACCGGTGCCTGGCACACGGCTTCACATAGGTTAGCTGCTCTGTTTCTTTAAGAAGTTTTGTTATGGGCAGCCCGCATCATGGGGGCCAGGTGAGACCTTAACTACAGTCAGAATTCTAGAAGGTCAGGCTGACTCCGCGGCCCACACCGCTGACCTTTTTCAGGAGCGCCTGTCTGTTTGGTTGCTCTTCTCTACAAAGGAAGAAGGAAGGAACGTAGAACAGAAGGCTCGTCAGTGTGATGGGAAAGGGTCTTCTCCCGCTTTCCCGCTTGTTTCTCATTATGGTGGGGGGCGGTGCTAGTGGATGATGTAGGCATTCGGCAGAGCCGGAGCTGGCCTCACAGCCTCGCCGTGTACAAGCAGGATGACCTTGACCACGTTCCTTAACCTCACAAACATCTGTTTATTCCGCTGTCAGACGGCGAGGAGAGTGCCAGCGTCGCTGGGCTGGGGGGCAGGACCTCTGACGCCCCATAGGGAGCGTTCCACCAGGATGGAGACCCTGACCCTCAGCCGCCCTGCCGCCCGCCCTGCAGGAGCGCCCTCATACCTGCCCCTGTCCCCTCGGGGCCTGGGACAGTGTGTCCCGCTCGCTCCTGTCTCCAGAAGCAGAGGGATAAGGCCTTAAATAATGACTCTGCTTCGCTGGGGAGAGTGCGCCCCAGAGTTCCCCACACCCACATCCCCACCGAGGGTACCAAAGGCCATCGCTGGCAGAGGGAGGACCAGACCTCTGCCCTCCTAGCTTCCCCACGTGAGTTTAACAGATTGCTCCCCAAATTAAAAACACAAGACACTACTCACCACCTCTGGTCTCCCGCTAAGACTCAGGGCCAGGACTCCCTGTGGGAGGAGCGCAGTTCAAGCCACACGTGGCGCCGTGGCGTTCCCCCGGGCTGGATTCTTACGAACTTCCCGGAGCTCCCTGGCCTTTTCAGCAATGTTTTCCCCCAGCCTGCTCTTCCAGTCCGTCTATCAGGTTCCTGCTGCCTTTTTAGGCTCCTCGCTCCTCCCTAAGTTAATTTCCTTTCAAGTGTTTCCCCATCCTAACCCAGGCTTTCTCAACCCTGGCCCTGCCACACGTTTGGCAGGTGTTTCTGATCCAGGGGCTGTCCTGTGCTTTAGTTCGGAGGGTATTTAGAGCATCCTTGGCCGATACCCGCTAGATGCCAGCGGCAAGGTCTCCTGAGTTTGTCTACTGCGCCATGACCAGACCACAAATGCCTCCATAATTGCCAACTGTCCCCTGGGATGCCAAGTCGCCCTCGGCAGGAGCCACTGTGTTAATCCCACTGAGTCCTGTCCCTGTTGATGGAGTCACTTCAGGAGATCGTATTTCCATCTCTGTGCTTCTATGTCAGCGAGACCAAGTGCCGGGTAGCCATCTGCCCTGGACCGGGAGCCCTGTGCTTCTAGCCCCTCCTTCTCCAGGCGTGGTGTCCATAGAGGAATGTGAGTGGGATGTTTATGTATGACCATGTTCAACAAGAGGCCGGTGTTGCTCGTGGCACTGTGTGAGTCAGGGTTCTCCAGAAAACCAGAACGAACAGGATGTGTGTGTGTATAAAAAGAAATTTATTTTAAGGAACTGGCTCATGCGATTCATGGAGATTACAAGTCCAAAATCTGCAGGGCGGGCCAGCAGGCCTAAGACCCGGGGCAGAGTTGCTCTGAGCCCAAAGCCTGCCTGCTGAGAAATTCCTTCTAGACCAGGGAAAGTCAGTCGTTTCTCTCTCCAGGCCATCAACTGATCGGATGAGGCCCACCCGTATTAGGGAGGGTAATCTGCGTTCCTCAAAGTCCGCAGATTTACTAGTAAATGTTGATGTCACCCCTCAAAAAAACCTTCACCAAAACATCCAGAATAACGTGTTTTTAAAAAAATATGTATTTTATTGATTTTTTTACAGAGAGGAAGGGAGAGGGATAGAGAGTCAGAAACATCAACGAGAGAGAAACATCCATCAGCTGCCTCCTGCACACCCCCTACTGGGGATGTGCCCGAAACCAAGGTACATGCCCCTGGCGGAATCGAACCTGGGACCCTTCAGTCTGCAGGCCGACACTCTATCCACTGAGCCAAACTGGTTAGGGCCAGAATAATGTTTGACCAAATATCTAGGCACCGTGGCCCAGCCAAGCTGATACAAACAACTAATCATCACGGGCAGTGATGACGAATTACTTTATGACAAAGAGGGCGGTGAGGCCAGGCTTCCGTGATTACTGTCTGAAATGTCAACGCTACAGATGCCACACCGGGGCCACCAGCGGCTCTTCAGCCTGGTCAGAGCAGTCACTTGGGGAGCCTTGAAAAGATCCGGGTGCCAGAGCCGCCCTTGGAGAGGCAGGTGCATTTGGTGTGAGGCAGGGCTCAGGCAGCGATGCATCGTGGGAGATCCTCAGGTGGTCCCAGCCTGCGGCCAGGGTGGAGAGCCGCTGGACTGAATGAATGACTGCATGACCCGTCCTGCCCCAGGACGGACCAGCAGAGATGAGCACAGACTTTGCAGGAGGCGGACTGGGCTTGAGGTCCCCTTCCCTTCAGGGGAGTATGGGGTGTTGGGATGGCCATTGTGCCTGCCTCAGCCTGGCGGGGGGGTGGTTTGAGAAGAAAATGCTTGGAAAGCACCGAGCACAATCCCCGGAGGGAGGCGACGTGTGTCCCATGCCAATAGGTGCCTGTTCCCATCTCCCATTTGGCATGAACAGCCTGGTGTCCCTGCTGTCGTGTGAAGCTCCTGTTGAACTCTAGTAACACTCCCGCTTTCTCTCACCTGGATTGAGCTGGGAGAGGACACTGCTAAAGGCAGGCGTGGTCTCATCTTCACAGCGACCCGGCGAGGAAGACCCGATGGCAGACCCAGGCTCTGGAAGGAACTGGAGGCTCAGAGAGGTTAGGGGACCTGCCCGAGGCAGGTGCCGACTGTCCTGGATTTGGCTGATGCTCAAGGTTAAAGCCTTTGAGTATCTCGCATCCAGAAGACAGAAGTCCGAGCGATGGCCCCTGGGAAGGAGGAAGCCCCAAATGCCGCATGGTTTGCAGATGTCACACCGTGTGCCGAGGACGCCTGAGAAATAACAATACCTCTTTCAGGAGTGTGCGGTTCCCTGAGACCTGGTGCATGGCCAAAGCCAGCACGTTCCCGGAAAAGAGCAGCCGTCAGTGGGGACCGTGCTTTAAAAGAAAGGGCTCCTTCACCACAGGAAGCAGCCATGCAACCCCCCTTTACAGGAAAGGCGAGGCCCGCAGTGCACCTGCCCGGCCGGCTTCCCCAGGGGGTGGAAGGAGGCGTGGCCTTGGAGCGGGCCTGTGCACAGGGCAGACAGCGCCCAAACGTCCACTCTGCAAATCAGTGACAGGTAACACAATTCCTTTCTTTTTTCAAGTCAAAATTAGGCATTGAAGTCATCTCTAAATGGTTTCAAAGATTTCAGAGTGTAACACATCGAGTGACTCTGGGTTCCTGGCAACTGCCAGCGTCTGAGACGTAGGCGTCCGTCTGCCTGGGCACCGAGTCCCGCAGGCTCCCTCTAGACTCCGCCCCGAGGGCATGAGGCGCCTTCTGCTTGCTGTCCCCGGCACGTTCATTTCCAGACTCATTCACATGGGCTCACACTTTAAAAAAATTTAAATCGTGAAACATATTGTAGGTTTTAAAATAGCAATAAAATATGTAAATATCCTATATAATAAAGAGGGAATATGCAAATTGACCCTCACATCATCACAAAGATAGTGGTGCCCACAGCCAATAAGGAGGGAGTATGCTAATTGACTGCCATGCCCTCAAAGATGGCGGCGCCCACAGCCACAGGATGGCAGTGCCCAGCCCCTCCAGCCCCCCAGCTGCCCAGGGCCAGCCAGAGGTGCAGTCAAGCCTCAGATGGCAGCTGCCCAGCCGCCCAGGGCCGCCCAAGGCTCAGGTAACCAGGGCCAGCTGAGGCTTGCACTGCCGGCAGTGGCAACAGCAGAAGTGGGGGCGTCACCTTCCCCTGATTGCCAGGTCACCTCCCGCACCTGAGGGCTTCAAGACTGTGAGAGGGGGCAGGCCGGGCTGAGGGACTCCCCTCCAGTGCATGAATTTTCATGCACCGGGCCTCTAGTATATTTATATATTTATTATATATTACAAGGATATATTATACAATGTTATATACTTATATAAATATATCATATTTTACAAAAATATATTTATATATGTATTATACATAATCTATATATAACCTGATATATAATCTTTATATCTTTTTTATATACGTATATACATATACAATTTAACAAATGATTGTATCAACACCTGTGTAACTACCTTGGCAGACAAACTTTTTTTTAAATCCTCACCCAAGGATATAGATTTTTAAAATTGATTTTTAGAGAGGAAAGAAGCTACCTGGTCAGGGCATGATAGACAAACTCAGAAGGAAGACAGAGAGAGAGAGAGAGAGAGAGAGAGAGAGAGAGAGAGAGAGAGAAGCATCAATGTGGGAGAGGGACATTGATTGATTGCCTCCAGTAGTTGCCTGGACCCAAAATGAGAAGACTAAGAAAAACCGGTGAAACATACTTAAACCAACGTGAGGTGATGTCAGCTTGCTGAGATGTAGATCAGGGCTCCCACCACATGCCAAAGACTAAGAAATTCATACAAGAAGAAGTGAAAATAATAAATACACTGCCCTAGCCAGTTTTGCTCAGTGGATAGAGCATCGGTACTAAAGGGTCCCAGGTTCGATTCCAGTCAAGGGCACATGCCTGGGATGTGGGCTAAGTCCCTGGGAGGGGGCATGCAGGAGGCAGCCGATCAATGACTCTCATCATCGATGTTTCTATCTCTCTCTCTCCCTCTCCTTTCTTCTCTGAAAGCAAAAAATATATATACTTTAAAAAAAAGAATAAATTCACTAAAATGATCCCCTCACTCACGCAGATTGAATTGGGATGTCCTGCTGGCAGAATTGGTTTTCAAGTCATGACACCCATCCTTGGCAAGGTGTAGCTCATTAAGAGGAAAGCAAATTAACAGGATGCTTTTGGACAGTTTGGCAAAACGTCCGACATCTTAAAAATGTAGATTTGTGTCAAAACCGGTTTGGCTCAGTGGATAGAGCGTCAGCCTGTGGACTGAAGGGTCCCAGGTTTGATTCTGGTCAAGGGCATGTGCCTTGGTTGCGGGCACGTCCCAGTGGGGGGTGTGCAGGAGGCAGCTGATCGATGTTTCTAACTCTCTATCTCTCTCCCTTCCTCTCTGTAAAAAATCAATATAGTACATTTAAAAAAGTGTACATTTGTTCTAGTTACCCCGTTTATAATAGTTTATCTCAAATAATAATCCTAAATGCAATGGTGGATTTAAAACATGTTCAGCAAGACATTTGCACTGGCAAAGACGGACACCGAGTAAATATTAGGAGGATGCTTAAATAAACGAATCCACTTGTTGGGTCGAGGCTGATCGTTAAGGGGATGTTTGCTTCGGCTTTGAATACCAGCCATACGTTCTGTGGCTGTGAATTAAACAAAAACAAGCCGGCAGCCCTGTCGCGGACGCTTCCCACCGACAGCAGCTCTTCAGTGCCGTTGGGCAGGTTGGGGTCAAGTCCCAGCGACCCCACCTGGACGCCGTGGATGTTTGGGAAGTTGCTGAGTCCTTCCGAGCCTCGGGTCCGCTCACAGTTCTGTTTTCAGGATCCAGTGCGATCACACAAGCACAGCAGCCCTGTGCGTTCCGGACACTCGAGGAACGCCACCGGCCTCTTCCTTCGGTTCATCACGCTGAGTGCGGTGGGGGTCAGGGAGCACGTGGAGAGGAGGGGACAGAGTAAAAAATCACCTGCAGACTGACTGTAAGCTTGAAACCTGCTCGGGTGGCGGGACAGGGTTGGGGGAGGTGGAGGCATTGAGCAAAAAAGAAAAAAAAAAAGAGAGAGCTCGTGGCCATGGACAACAGCGTGTTGATTGTGGGGGCCGGGGGCGGGGGGGAGTTGGGGGCGGGATGGAGGTGGAAGCGGGCCTAGAGGGGATGAATGGTGGTGGAAAAAAATAAAATAGAATGTATGAAAAATAAATTAAAGAATAAAAATATGTCTTTCTCCACTGAGACCTAGAAGGATGCAAACAGTTTGTTTTCCTTTTCAATTTTTAAAGACAAGTGTTGTGGAGCAGATGCGAGTGAATGACCACTGGAGCCCAGAACAAATTAAAATTTAGGGAGCCTTTATTAGCCGGGCGGCCGGGAGACCCGGCGACTGCTCTGCCATTCTCCACACCGGGAGACCAGAGAGCAGCCGCGACCCTTTGTGTAGGACCGCTTTTTAAGCCCATTAACCACATCCGGTTTTTACAGAACAAGTAACCCAAGACAAAACAGTTTTTCCCAAGCAACGTCAGGATCATGCCAATGACGACCATGTTATTCACAGGGTCATCCTGTTCTCCAGAAAGCTGACAGTGTTCTATGACATAAGGCCTCCGTGCTGGAAGGGGCCATGAGACCATATCTCAAGGCCTGGCCTGGTGTCAGCACTGACAACTCTATCTGGGGCATAGTCCACGGCCTCTCTGGAAGCATGCTCAAAAATTCCCACTCTCTAACAACAAGCCGGAAAGAGGTGCCTGTGTTCCCGCGAGGGCTTCCGTCCCAGGGGTGACAGTCTTGTTCCCAGGTCCCGCCTCAGCTGAAAGGTGGGAAATCTCACCCCAATCTTGGCCCCTAGTGACGGGCGCCTAGTACTTCTACCCAGGTGGGCAGCGGGGTCTGGTGTGACTACAGAGGTGAGGTTGGGGGATGACAAAAGCACCTCTCCCAGTCTACACAGCCTGCCACACTGGCCTTCAATCGCACCATCGCCACCACGGAGCGCCCTGCAGATTCTCAGGCCCCAGGCTGAGAGGCTCCGCAGTGAAGCTGGGAAACGTGTGGTGTGTGAAACGTAGGGCAGTTAGTAAAGACAGCCCTCGCCGGTTTGGCTCAGTGGATAGAGCATCAACCTGCGGACTGAAGGGGTGCGGGTTGGATTCCGGTCAAGGGCACGTACCTTGGTTGCAGGCTCCTCCCCGGCCCCGGGCCCTGGTCTGGGTGCGTGCAGGAGGCAACCAATCAATGTATTTCTCTCACATTGATATTTCTCTCTGTCTTTCCCTCTCTCTTCCACTCTCTCTCGCTAAAAAAAAAAAAAAAAAAAAAGAATAAAAAAAATAAAAGTAATGTGCCCCAGGTGTTATAACCAGGGGACCTTCCTTTTAAAAAAAAAATACTTAAAAAAAAGCAAGTTAATAAATACAGAACTCAATGTATATATCCGTGCATATATGGTATGCCTACCATATGGTATACTAATGTGTAGGAATATACCTAGATATATATATATCTGTACTAGAGGCACGATGCAAGAAATTTGTGCATGGGGGGGTGTCCCTCAGCCCGGCCTGCACCCTCTCGCATCCGGGACACCTCAGGGGATGTCCGACTGCAGGGATCCCTGCAGGGATCCCTCGACCCAACAAGTGGATTCGTTTATTTAAGCATCCTCCTAAACTGGCAGTCGGACATCCCTCTCGCAATCGGGGACCACTGGCTCCTAACCGCTCGCCTGCCTGCCTGCCTGATCACCTTTAACCACTCGCCTGCCTGCCTGATTGCCCCTAACCGCCTCTGCCTCGGCCCCCACACCCGGGACCCGAGCTTCCCTCCCTCTGGCCGGCCACAGGCACCCGGCTTTGTCAAGAAGGACGTCCAGAATGATGTCTGGTCTATCCGGTCTAATTAACATATTACCCTTTTATTAGTGTAGATATGAGTAATTTTTCACGTGTGTACATACCTGTGTAGCAACCATTCAGATGAACACATAGGACAGTCTGGCCCTGGCCGGGTAGCTCAGTTGGTTAGAGCATCATCCCAGTAAGCCAGGATACAGAACAGTTCCAACACCCCGAAGGCCCCTCCTTAAGCCAGAACCCCTACCCCCAGGCCAGGGAACCATTATTCTGTCACACAGGTTAGTTGAGTCTGTTCGTAAACTTTGGATAAGGCGGGGGTGGGAACGTCCCGCTCTAGGGCCTTAATCATGTGGTCTGGCCCTGCCAAGGCATTAGGGGTGAGTTAATTAAATGTTTGACCAAATACAGCAGGCTGATTTTTAAAAAAAAATCTTTATTGTTCAGAGTATTACAGATGTCCTTTTCTCCCCCGACAGCCCCCATCCAGTTCCCGCCCCACCCAGGATTTCATCACCTTACTGTCTGTGTCATAGGTAATGCATATCCTGTATAATAAAGATGTAATATGCAAATGGTCATTATGCCGTGAAGCGTAATGACCGACGGCGTAATGACCGGACCACAGATCAGCAGGAGGGTGGGGCAGCGAGCTACAAGTGGGCGGTGGAGAGCTACAGGAGGGAGCAGGGCAGCAAGCTATGAGGGGAAGCGGGGTAGCTACAGGAGGGTGGAGCAGCGGGCGGAGAGCTACTGGAGGGCGGCAGTGAGCTACTGGTGAGCTACTGGTGCACGGATTCGTGTGCAGGGCTGCTAGTATGTATATAAGCTCTTTGGTTAATCTCTCTCTGCCCTCCCTCCCCCCTTCCCTCCGAGATTTGTTAGTCTGTTTCATGTTTCCATGCCTCTGGTTCTATTTTATTCATCAGTTTATTTTATTCATTAGATTCCTTGTTTATTTGCTTTGATTTTTAGATTCAGTTGTTGGTAGATATGTATTTATTGCCATTTTATTGTTCATATATTTTCTCTTTTTTTTTTCTTCTTCCTCTTCTTAAAGAATACCCTTCAACATTTCATGTAATACTGGTTTGGTGGTGATGAACTCCTTTAGCTTTTTCTTGTCTGTGAAGCTCCTTCTCTGACCTTCAATTCAAAATGATAGCAGGCTAGTTTTTAAGTTGATAATTGGCATGGCTGGTGAGTGATGTTATAACTACCCAAATGGCCCTTGGCAGAAAAACGGTTCCCCGCCCCTGGTGGAAAGGGAGGGAACCACTCCTTTGTGTCCAGGTTCTGTTCACGAGCTGCATCCCTCGGTGTAGTCTGTCTGGGCGGCCGAGTGGGGATGAGCCCACATTCCTCCGTCCTCCCGTCAGTGGGCACCTGGGCTGACCCCTGGCTGAGGCTCTTTGCACCGTGCTGCTCAGATGTTCTATCGAATGTCGTGCTGGACAGACACCCTTTGTTCTCTCCTCCATCCGTGGAGCACCAGGACACGATGTGTTTAATTCTAGTGGACACGGCCATGTATAAAAATCTGTATTTTTATGAGTTTCTGGTGCAGGCGGTCTTGGACTGCACTTTGAGAAACACCGCAAAGCTAAAAACCCGATCATGTGAGCAAACCATTTCAGTTCGCCCTTTCTCGGGCCACCGGCAGGGAAGGGCTCGCTTCTCTGAGATGCTGGCGGGGGATGTGGGAGCCGCAGAGAATGAGACGTTACTATCCCAGGGCGCCTCTTTGGGTGACAGCGGAGGCCAGTGGTGGGGACACTGTCTTCCTTGGTCCACTGGCCACTTTAACACAGATGCAGAGCTTCTCCGAGGCCAGGCCGGGGAAACAGGACTCCCGCTGGGGCGGCGGGAGGGGGTGGGGGGGCGCGGCTTCCCCGCTCTGTGCTGGCCACGCTGGCTGCGGGCCCTGCCTCAGCCTCTGCCCAGCCTGGTCGCACGCTGCTCTCTGCTGTTTGTCGCTGAGCACTACAGCCAGGGGCCTGCGCAACCAAACAGCAGGCAGGCCTCCAGGGATGGGAGGCCCTCACGTGGAGGCAGGCGGAGAGGGAGTGGAGGCGGGACTACATCCTGAGCCCTGACCGGTGGGCTGTCATCCCCACCCCGACCCACCCCAGGCTGGTCTCCTGTGCATGGTTCGGGTTCCTCCCACAGCTTCCTAACAGAATCACGTGTTTAAATCCTTTGGCTCACCACCAACACCGCATCTTGCAGCTGATTGAGTCCCCAGAGCTGACTGTGGTGTCGGGCTCCTAAGAGAGAATCAGTGAGTAGTTCATGAACATGAGTGACTAAGTGACTGGCATGGACTTGGAATAAAGTGAGGAAGGCGAGTGGCTCATGTAGGGACTTTTGAAGAGAACTAAGCTGTTAGGATCACAGTTCTTCTACCTGCTGCACCCCCACCCCCACCCAGCTCTTCCAGACACAAAGGGACCTCTTGTCTGCGCTGGCAACGTCTGGAGATGTTTTTGGTTGTCACACTATGGCACCTAAGTGTGCAGAGGACAGGGACACCGCCCAGCCTCCTGCAAGGTACAGTCGCCCGCCACGCAGTGCCAACCATTCCTAGTAGGGACGTTGACCAGAAAAGCAGACTCCTAGAAATCTAGGGCTCAATATACATCAAGAGTGTGAGGTTGTAGCTATTCATCTCCAGAGAGGGGGGAGGGGTCCAAGCAGGAACGCTGGGTGGCATGGAACCCTGCCTGGCTGGTTCCCAGGACGGTCACGTCCCAGTCCTGTTTGGCTTTCTGAGCATCGGCCCCGACCTGAGGGGCCACCTGCTCCAGGAGGCCTACCCTGCTTACCCCCGGGACACGGGCACTATTTGTTGTATAGTATCATTAGCTGGGTAATAACTGCGTCCTACTTCCACAGTGTAATTACCATGTGCGCTTGCTAATTGCCTTTTACACCTATGGCGATTCTGCCTCACACTTCCTGCATTCCTAGTGGGATTCCTGGGCATCTCATGCAGTCCCTGTGCAGCCCCGAGATGTGCCACCATCACCCCACTTTACAGATGCGGGAACTGATGGAGTCGTAGACTCTGCCAATGCCCCAGGTGCGCCCCACCCCTTTCTGTCCGTCAGCTTAGGAAAGGCTAACACAGCTCAGCGCACGGATGGGACAGGCCCAGTGCTTCCAGCTCACAGAGGACACTGAGGCTCAGAGGTGGCCCAGGTCACAGTGACGTGGTGGTCGGACAGGAACAGGACCCAGTGTCAGCCCCTTCCCCGGGGCCTCGCGCCCATCGGAGGGCGCACCTCACAGTCCCAGTGCCTGAGTCTGAGCCTGAGCGCCTCCCCCAGCCCCAGGGGCCCGCCACACAGAGTCAGCGATCCACAGTGAAGAGAAAAGATATTTAATCATCTCTCGCTCTAATCTCACAAAGCGCTGTTTTCACAAGTGCGGGGAGGGATTGCTCTCAGCAGCATTTACCAGTGATTCCGACACACGCAAGAAAACGCCAAGTCACCGTGTTGATGCTCACTTTAATTTCCGCACTGAGAAAGAGAAGGTGCACCGACGACAGCTTACAGTGACGCATCTTAACCTTTAAATTAACCTTCGCTTTGGGGGCGGGAGGGGGAGAGAAAGGAAAACATGGAGGGTGACAGTGACATGGGGACCAGGACACCTCGGTCTGCTAACAAGGGCTCCTGGAGACATCGCCCTCAACCCATGAGCTAGTCAACAAGACAGGCAACAGTTAAGACACATTAAAAAAACTAAAAAAAAAAAAAAAAAAGAAAAACAAAAACCCATCACGGTTCATTCTTAAAATCAAGCACAAAAACCCGATAGTGGATACGAGGTCCCGCGTGCCCGTCTGCTTCGAGGCCTTCTGGGGGCGACTGCACAGCGTGGCTCACGCAGTGACTGCGTGACACCTGGGCCACAGCACCCCGGCCCCTTGGAGCCGCAGGTGCGCCCCCTCCCGGCGCAGCCCTGCCTGCAGGTGGGCTGGGACACGCCTCCCCAAGCGGCAGCCCCGGAGCCGGGAGCAGGCTGTGTGCTTTGGAGGCGCTGCCTCTGGAATGTGCCACGGGCTGGCTGGGGTGGGTTGAGTTACGCTCCACACACTGTTTAAGTGCTCACTTTATTTCTCATGTGCAAACTGTCACTGTCTAAAGCTTTCAGAAGGACGTGTATAGATACGAACACCCTGCGGAGACAAGGGTCATCGGGAGCCGGGCCCCTGCTCCGGGCGGGCTGGGGCGGTACAGAGGTTTGGAGAAAGGCCGTGTTCTGCTGCGCTTGAACTCTAGTCCCTGATTCGGCCGTGCGGAGGCGGGTCCTCAGTAGCTGATTGTCCACTCTTTGACGGAGGCATCGTGGGAGGTGGTGACCAGCGTGTGCTCGTCCAGCCAGGCCAGGCTGCTGACGTGGTGGAGCCGGTGTGCGTCTGAGGAGAAAGACACACCTGAAGGAGAGCCCAGCTGCTCGGCTCCTCCGCACACCGTGCACGGGGAGGACGAAGCAGCCTGTGGGGGCCCCGGACTCGATCGCTAAGGAATCCCCTTCCCCTCGTTGCAGAAGGATCAGGGGCTGGGAGGGAGGAGAAGCGGGCGTCCCCTCCGCTGGCGCTGACACTCAGGAAACTGACCTACACAGGACGACCCCGCCCGGGACGTGAGCCACGAGGGACGACAGCGCCTGTGACATGGGCTGCTGCCTCATGTGGAAATGACGTGTTGGAGTAAATAAAATTAACCATTAAAAATAACTTCCTGTTTCTTTTTTAAACGTGGCTGCTAGAAAAATGTAAAGCCCCCAGGATGGCTCTCCTGAGGCTGCTGTCGGAGAGTGCGAGGCAGAGGGGGTGGGTGGGAGGGGAAGGGAGGAGGCGATGGCCCGAATGCTTGTCCTCAACGTTTCTAAGGTGAAAAGCTAATCTGGCTCAAGGTGACGGCATGAGAAGTTCAGGCCACGGACGGGAGTGCTCTTACGAGATGTCACAGAGCCCCGCCGCCGCGGGCACAGCGAGAAGTCCTGACGTGGACGAGGCCCCACGGACCATGCCGGCACCCTGACCTCGGGCTTCCCCTCCAGAGCGGTGAGCGACTAGTTTCTGTTACGGGTAAGCCCGTGTGGACGGACTCGGCAGCCGAATGGACTCCGACAGAGATGTCAGAGGCCCGACTCAGCACGGGGCCTGTGGATGGAGACCCCCCGCTACCACACCTGCTGTCAGTCCGAGGGCCCAGCTCGGCCCGCAGAGCCTGGCTGGATGGGGAAGGAGGAGACACGCCTTCACCAGGGGCCTCCCTGCAAGGACAGACGGGACACTGGAGCCCGGGGCCAGCTGCCTGGGAGCTGATGGGGGTGAGAGTCACCTTGGATCTTGACTCTGGTCTCGGGGTCACTCAGGGTCCAGACGTACACCATCATGTCCATGCCCCCAGAGGCAAAGTGTTCGTTGTCTGGTGACCAGGCCAGGCAGACGATCTTTGCATGGTGCCCGTAAAACACATTGTTTTCCTAGTTGCGGGGTAAAAACAGAGGCAGCAGAGGTCAGGGGTCAGGCCAGGGATGGATCCTCACCAACCCTCCCAGAGACCAGGAGCGCCAGGCGACGCCTCCCGCTCTTGGCCTCCTTGTAAGAACCCCACGAAGTCCCTGCTGCTTGAAGATGCAGCCCAGCATCGAACACCGGCTCTGTCCGAGCCCTCAGCCCAGCGAGGGGACACGGAAGGGCCTGGCCAGGGAACTGCGGAGATGGGAGGCATGAGGCCCCCCCGCCCCGCTCCGCGGGGCCAGGCCGCCTGGGCAGAGCAGGAGGCTTTGCCTGCGGCCACTTCCAGAGCGTGCCCCGGCCCGAAGCCCTCTCGCCAAGGGGTTGCTAACAGCACATCCCATCTTGCCAACCCCCAGAAATGGCCCGGGATTGTCTTTCTCGTTTGCCTATGGCGGCCTCTGTGGATTCTGCTCCCGTGAGTTACTCAGGGGTCTCAAGGCTCCTTACAGGCAAACCAGACCACTGAAGACGTGATCTCGCGGCACCAGGCGGAAGGGCACCTCCTGGGGGTGGGGTAGGGTGGTGTTTATCTTGACAGGTGAATGCCAGCAAACATGTACTCTTGTTCACGTGTGTCTCTTGTTATGTGTACATTTTACAGCGGGATAAAATGTTAATGGGAGAGTCTAGCTGGTGAATTCTTTTACTCTGCTGTAGCTTTCAGAACTGTCCGTGTTGGGGGTGGGGGGTCGCTGGCGGTGGGGAGGCCCAGGGACTGGGGACCCGCCCCCGTCCTGTGCTGCCCCCTGCCTCTCACCCCGCCAGGGACCAGGTCTCTCCGAAGCACGGCCCCGTTTGTGAGGACGGGCGCCGCCCAGGGCAGCTGTGCTGTGAACAGGAACTCACTCCCACGTGCAAAGCGCCCTCGGCTGCTCCCTGCGCCCTATTGCTGGGAGCAGATGAGCTGCCAGGTGCCCTGGCGACTGGGTCCTCCTCCCCACCACCTCCCAGTGTCCCCCAAGCGCACGCAGTGCTGGGACAACCAGCGCGCGTCTTTCCTGGACCCAGACAGCGATGAGCCGAGAGAAAAGCCGAGCCCAGGCCCTCTGACAGAGAGAACAGGCCTCAGGGCGAGGCGGGCACCTAGCCAGGCCCGGCTAAGCCCTCGGCACCTTCACAGCCGCCGCCGCCCAGCTCCCTCGCTTCCTCGGAACTGTGACCTATCTTGCCCAGAACACAGTTCCCACGGCAGGGCCTGTCCCACGCCGGTCACGCTCTAAGAGCAAAGTCACCTGCTCCCATGCACCTACCTGGTTGGTGACAGGAGGGAAAGGCCGTGGCCCCCACCCCCCACCCGCACGGCCCGCCACGGGGACACAGGACAGCCTGCCACTCACCGCGTAGCCGTCGGCAACGCTGAAGACCGTGACCACCTTGCTGGCGTCGCACACGGCGAGGAAGGCGCCGTCGTGGGAGTAGGCCAGGTCGGTCACGGGACCCTTGGCCTCCAGGAGCTTGCCCTCGTCCTTCAGCGAGGTGCCCAGGATGGAGTACAGGCGGACGTTCCCGTCCTGCAGGGGTCAGGGACGGGGCAGTGACTCGGGGAGGTGCTGCAGGGAGGGGCCCTAGGCACCCCGATTCTGATTCTGTGTCTGGGTGCTCGGGAGTCTATTTTACAAACACTCTGGTAAGTTCCAGCGAGGGCTCCCAGGCCAGGCTCTGAGGACACGGACACTCATCAGCTCTCTGTGCTCCCAGCACTCAGCAGCGCCTTCCAGCACCTGCTCCCTGGCAAACCTCCCTCTGCCCAGCTCTTTCAAAGGGCTTGTGCCTGCCATTCAGCCCACTCGCTGCCCCTAAGCCCCAGGGGTCCTTGGTCAGGGATGCCCATGGCCGACCTCTGCCCAGCTCCCAACAGCCGGAGCCTCCGAGGGGCCTGGGCATCTGTGGGTGGTTCTGCCTGCACTTGGGAGCCTGACCAGGGTGGATGCACCTCAGGTGCCTCCCCTTCGGGGCAGGGAGCCCTCAATTTTACGCCCCCGGGGCCTGGCACTGAGAAGTGCAACACTCACTGGAATGAGTTGGCGAGGGTGGCAAGGGTGAGCACACGGGGCGGAGCTAGAAGGAAAAGGCGTAACCGGGGTAGGTGGTGTCCCTGCAACCGCCTGAGGCCGCCCCGGGACAAGCCAGGGCCCAGCCTGCACTCAAGGCAGCTGAGCTGCCCGGGTCCCAGAGGCGGTTCAAGGTCCCCGGGTGGGTCTGAAACGTCCCTTCCTCGTTGCCCTGTGCACAGAACCAGGACAAGACTCGCCAGGGGCTGGGCAGACCTTGGGGACTGAGGGTCACCATGGAGGTGTCCTGGCTGGTTCCCAGGGGCCCAGTGCCACTCCCTCCTGTTTGGCCTAAGAGCCCCACACTCACAGCCCAGGCACCCAGGGCAGAGAGCCTTACCGTGGCCCCGACAGCCACCATGTCCCCGCCGGGGTGCACCGCCACCACCTCGGGCTCGTAGCCGGGGCTGTCGATGCTGAAGCACTTCTTCTGGTCCTTCAGCAGGACGATCTGGAGACACAGGCAGCGGTCAGAGCGGGAGCCCGGCACACGGCTCAGCTCCGGTCGGGGCTCCCTTTCTGGCCTTGCTGCGGGCGGACCGTGCGGGCCAGCCTCAGGCCTGGGACCCCGATGATGCTTCCTCCCTCGTCAGTCAATGGGACAGCGACGGGTCCTAGTCACAGGACTGCAGGGAACACTGGCCGTGACGCCACCACCCCTACTGCCGCCATCACCACCACAGCACCTACTTCCCCCGACAGAGGGCGAAGCACCGGGAGGCCGAGGCTGCGCAGCCCTGGGGACGCACAGGACCCCCGAGCATCCTAAGTTCTGGTCTCTCAGGCCTGAGGAAACTCCCTTCGTGAGTCTGACCTGCTCACTGTGAAGCGTCCAATGTCCTCAGTGCGTCTCCACGGCCTGGAGTGACAGAGCTGGCACCCCATCTTACAGAGGAAACGGGGCCCCAGGCTGACGCCAGCAGGCGGGCAGCAGCACTGAACGTCCAGCCCACAGGCTCTGCCCTCCCGCAGTGCAGCCCCAGGAGGGGAGCCCGGGACAGACGGCTCCCAGGAGGCGGCCTCGGGCTCCCTGTGCACTTCTCTGGTACACCACCCCAGCCTCGTTCCTCCTCCTCTGATGGGGACAGAGTCCTCGTGGGGAGAGGGGGAGGAGGGGGCTGAGTGCCCGGGTGCCTGGGCCCTACGGCAGGGCTCTGGGGACAGACATATTGGGGCTTGATCCCGGTTCAGCCACCACTGCCTGCGGGGCAGCTCCCGAAGCCTGAGTCTCAGCCCCCTCGGGGTAAGACAGGATCCAGGGCACAGGTGAGTGCCTAACAAAGCCAACCAACCAGCAGCCATGCCCACGGAGCGAGCCACTACCTGGCTGAGAGCTGCAGGCCTGAGTCCCTGGGAGGCCGCGGATCATCGCCCGTGCACACAGAGCACCTGCCACGGCCCATAGCCCATCCCTCCTGCAAAGGCCAGGGGTTCAGAGGCCTGGAAAGCGCCCTCTCGAGGAAGCATCCGCCCGCCCACCCAAGAACCTCGCCTTCCAGTCCCTCCCCGACGCGGCTCAGGCGCTCCAAGGCATTACTCCTCTGCCCGCCACTGACCACCGGCCGTGGCAGTAATTGCCTGGCAGGAAGTCGTGTTATCTAGGACACAGAATCCATTCTCCCCGAAGCAATTAAGCTCACAGAACGGGGAGGGGCTGCGGATGCGGAATGGCAGCTTCTTTAGCAGGGTTCGCCACTCCTGCCAGCACGGGCCTGGCCACTCCTGCCGGCTGGGGCCCCGTCACACCTGCCTTCCTGACCCCCACGCTGGGATGCCCAGGTCTGCTGGGAGATGGTGTCTGCCACAGAGCAGAATGCTGTACAAAGTGGGTCAGGCCTGGGGCTCAGGCAAGGGCGTTTCCTTCCGGAAATTCCGAGAGAGACAGTATGTAGGGACCTCAACCAGAATGAATGAGGACCAGGCTGGGGAGCTACAGCCGCAAACTCCTCCCTGGCTCGTGCCCCTGCCATCAGGTGGCCTTGGGAAGTCACCAGATCACCCAGGCTTCAGCCTCCTCCTTAAGGAAGGGGCTGACAGAGGTACAGGGGCCATAACCCTCCTGTGAGCTGTCAGAGAGGAGGAAACGGAGCCCAGGGGGGGTGAGGGAAATGCCTGAGGTCACACAGCGCCGCCCCTGCAGGGCTGGGATCACGAACATGAGTGAAGACTCAGCCCTGCTCTGCCTCTCGGAGGCCTCACAGCAATGGACACACGGGGCCTGACGCTCGAGTGCAGGATCTGACCGGCTGCCTGGGCTCAAATCCCAGCCCTGCCCTTCGCCAGGTGCACACTTTGGGCAACAACTTGCCCTCTGCCTCCGTGTGCTCACCTGGAAGAAGCGGACGACCCCACACGTAACTGACAGGACTGCTGAGGGAACATGCTGAAGGCCAGCGAGGGCAAAGAGCTCAAGGAAAAGGTCTGTTCGAGCCACTGAGCCATGGGATGGGACGGGACGGGATGGGATTCAGAGATGGGACGCTGCCCAGCTGCCCGCCCTGCCAGCCAACACCGCGGGGCCATACCTGCCCGATGCACACAACCACCGTGTATCCTCCAGGGCCGACAGCCACGCACTTGGGTTGAACGTCCAGCTTCACCACCCCCTGTCCGCTGTCGGAGAGAAGGAGAGCACGTGACGGCCATGCCTGGGGGCTCAGGTAGGTGCGCACACACGGACTGTGAACGCGCGGCAGCTCTGGCTGCTCCGGAGGACGTGCTGCTGTAACCCACGGGGTGGGGGTGGGGGTGGGGGGGTCGGCTAAACCCGGGGGAATGACTCAGTCTGGGAGAAAGCTGGAAATCACGGCGGGGTGGAGGGTGGGGGCCTGGGGAAGGGTGACGAGAGGAACAAAGGGAGTAATTGCTGCTGCTATTTAAAGCGGTTAAGTACCCACCACCCCACTGCACCCTGTCACTGCTCTGGCTCCCTGTCCAAAGACCCTGTTTCCTGGGTGCAGACAGTACTGAGCTCTGCCCCCCTCATCCCAGGCCGTGACCAGTCTACTCAGCAACTCACTTTAAAATACATGGTGTCCCCAGAAATGCATACACGCGCTCTGAATAATTATGAAGGCCGTGATTATTAAAATTCGTTTCATTTTCAAAACTGAGCTGTCAGCTGCTCAAGGGTGTATACATTTTTTTGGGACACCCTGTATAATCCATTGTTTTTAATGGGTAAAATTGTGTTTTTACTTTCAGCTGATACTATGAAAACACGTTCTAGAAAAATTTGCACACACAAGAACTTCCTTGAAAATAATAAACCGAGGCAAGTTCCACGTAACTGGGCCAAGCGTGGGGTCCCAAAGGCTCAGGGAACTGGCCCGTGAGAAGGCGGCCAGGCTGTGGCTCCGCCCGCCGAGGGTTCTCTCACCCACCGAGGCTCAGGGGCAGTGCGGCCCCGGGCGAAGGCAATGCTGGGGTCACTGGGCAGCAGGAAGAGGACTGGGGCCGGAGGTCCAGGTTCTGGGGTGGTTCCTGCGCTCATCCTGAGGCCTAACTGACCAAAGTCCCGAAAGGAAAGCGAGCCACAGCACGCATGTCCGCTACGATGGGTGCCGTGCCCAGTGAGGGTCACCAAGACGACCCCCGGAGCCTGCCGCCTCTGGGAGGATGGTGGCATCTACACAACTAACCGCAGAGTGAGGTCTGGGGAGTGGGTGCTGGAGGTGGAGGCTGCCTGCGGGCAGGGCCAGGACCCCCCTTCCTCCTCGCCCAGCCCGGGAAACTGCAGAGTGATTGTTAGAGCAACCAGCCCGCTCCCTGGACTGCCAATCAAACCCCAGGGCAAACCGAATGCGACACTGCTTCTCACTCACACCTCCCAGTGCCCGTCTGTCCGTGGGGCACCTGCCATACGCCAGTCACCTCACCTTACCGGTGGGGAACAGCCGAGGAGGGGGCGCGGTGAGACCTGCGCCCGGGCCTCCCAGGCTACACCTGGTCACGGTCTGCGCACACCTGGCCTCTAACCCAGCTCCTGGCCAAGAGCCCACAACAGAGTGAGTGCCCAGGACATGAAGCGAAGAGGGAGGAGACGCTGGGAGCGGTGACTGCGGCAGGCACAGCGCCCTCTCGGGGCGGAGGCGCGTCCCAGAGCCGCGGGCAGCTCACCTGTAGTCCCGCAGCGTGAGGTTGGTGTACCGCACCGTGTCGTCCATGCTGCAGCTCACCAGCTGCCCGGACTCGTCCACGGTCATCCTGGACACCTGGTTCGTGTGGCCCTTCCCAGTGAAGGAGTCGTTCTCCCCGGTCTCGGAATCCCAGTAATGTGGGGGGCGGTTAAGGAAAAGTCGGACCTCCAGAATGGGGGGCGGGGGTGCCCACAGCCAATCCCTGTCCCAGGCAGCATGAGGGACAGGGCAGTAAGCACAGGGCCTGAGGCGAGCTCCCCGAGCTCATCCATGCCTCAATCTCAGAGCCGTCCAGGTAAACCAGCAAGACTGAGGCAGGCCAGTGGGCCATTCATAACCCAACGTGCCCGGTCAGAGCCTCCTGCGATAGCAGTGCACAGGCCAGCTGAGGTCACAGAACTGCGCCGAGCGAGGAGTTAGCAGCACCGACAGATCACAACCCAACTACGGAGGCCGTTGCTGTGTAACAGCCAGCGCTGTGCTCTGCTCCTTCTGGAACCTGCTGTGGAGCCCATGTCCACCAGCAGGAGGCTGGCCGTGCCCGCTGCTCAGCAGATGGACACCAAGCTGCCCCAGGTAAAGCCTGGGCCGACCCATCGCAGGGGGCCATGTTCGTGCCCTGTGAGCGCCAGGGGCTTGGGTGTGAGGTGGTTTTAAATGACGAGCTTCTTCTTTCACATCAGCGAGTGAGCCTCTCATTCCCAATGCAGTTCCAGTTCCCGCTGGGAAGCTGGTGTGCGCTCCGCGCTGACCCTCCTTGTGACGGGGACTCCAGCCTGGGACCCGGCAGGACATGTAAGGGTCGAGGGTAACGTGTGTGCACTGACACAGGGTGGGGATGAGTGGGTGCCGGGAGGGGAGAACCCAGGCCATCTGAAGGCAGTGGCTGCACACCCCACCAGGAGAGGCAGGTTCTAGCACCTTCTCTCCCCCCTGGACATATGCCCCCTTTCCCCTGCATCTCTTTACATGTAATGGGGCTGAGGGCGACTTATCTGCCTCCCTCTCTTGGGACCGTGGGGAGACTCCCTGGATCTCATGAAAATGACGAAGGTCTGTAGATGGGTCTGTGGAGGCGTGAGAAACGGGGAGTCCCGGTCAGCCCCTTCCAGCTGCAGCACAGAGACTGGGAAACTGTCTACACGAGGGCAGCTCAATGATGCCCCCAACTGGGGGCCAGGCCTGGGTATGGGCACCTGTGGGGGGCACCTGACAGACATCTGCTCCAATGTTCAGGACGGTCCCGGGAGGAGGGATTACCAGCCCCGGCCACAAGCACCGGGTGGGGGGGAGGAGGGAGTACCAGCCCCGGCCACAAGCACCGGGTGGGGGTGAGGAGGGAGTACCTGCCCCGGCCACAAGCACCGGGTGGGGGGAGGGGGGTGGGATTACCAGCCCCGGCCACAAGCACTGGGTGGGGGGGGAGGGGGGGGGGACCGGGTGGGGGGGGAGGTGGGATTCCCAGCCCCGGCCACAAGCACCGGGTGGGGTGGGAGGGGAGGAAAGGGCGGTCACACACGCGTCTATATCAGTGCTGACTGGAGAATGGCGGCTCAGTTCCGGTTCCAGCCCCGCTGCCCAAGGGGCTGTTGGCCTTGGGTAAGACGCTTCAGCAATCTAAGCTGGTTTTCCCATTTCTAAACTAGAGGGCTCTACTAAGAGGTCCCAGGTCCTTTAGAACCTGAGACTCACCGAGTGGACTGCTGGGAGAGGGATGGGCCAGGACTAGTCAGACAGGGGAGCACCACTCAAGGCTACAGAGTGAGAGGTGACCCGCCAGGTCACGGCCATGGCGCTCCAGTGGCTGCTGACAGCTGGCTGGCCTTGCCTCTGGCACCACCCGAGCAGGAAGCTCCACCTCACCCGCCAGCGGCCCCGAGCCAGCTCCGAGTCAAAGGATATTGATGTGTCCGTCGTGGCTCCCGGAGTAGATGTAGGACTTGCCGCCGTTTTTATGCACCGTCAGGCACTGGATTGACTTGCTGTGACCCTGTGGAGGAGGCAGGGCGGGGAGCTGAGGACACGCCAGCCGGCCTCTGCGACTTCCAAGTGCTCCCTACCAACTCCACCCGACCCCGAGCTCCCAGACGATGCCCGAGTGCCCTGGCAGAGGCGGGTCTGCAGCGGGTGGCAGCAGGTCAGCCCGAGCTCCTGGTTGGGCTGCAAGTCTCCCGAGATGACAAAATCACTGGGGCTGACAGCGGGAGAGGGCAGAGGGCAGGCCCTGGGGATCAGGGACAAGATCCGGGTGGCGTCTTCCCGCCCCTCTGCTCCTCCCTGCTGCCCTGACCCCTGGCCAGGCACTTGAGGCCTCCACACCTCAGGCTCCATCACTTCCGAGTTCACCTCCTCACCCGCCTCCAGCCCCTCATGCCCAGGGGGCTCCCCATGTGCAGTCGCGTGTTCAAATCCCGCATGAAGTCCAGGCCTGCCTTAGGCCACCTGGTCCTCCTCCTCGAGGTTCTCGTGGCTCCCCAGGTCTGTGACGGTGCTCCACTTACCCTGTCTGGGGCTCTGGGGGTCATAGCCCATGAGCCCCTAACTGAGGGAGGCTGAACCCCTCAGGACAGGAGGAGGAGACAGGAGGAGGGGTGAGGCCCCCTCCAAATTCCCCCCAAACAACCAGCATCCTGCCACTTTACCAGAGCCCCGGGCCCGCCTCCCGTCAGCCCCCCAGCCTCTCCCTTTCCGCCTTCCACAGCAGGTGCCTCGGGCAGCCTCACCTTGATGACCCGCAGGGGTTTGCTGGGATTGTTCTTGTCCAGGTAATTGATGTACCCAGACAGGGAGACGCTGAGCAGGTGGTCCTTCTGCCACAAGCAGCCCAGCTGCTGGTCCAGAACGTTGGAGCCCATGGGGAACGTGGTGACGACCGAGTTCACATTGACGTCCCAAATTTTCGAGGTTTTGTCTCCGGAAGCAGAAAGCAAATGAGTGCTATCAGGACTCCAACTAATCTACTCGAACAGAACGGTGTGCACGTGTCACATTTCAGTGGGAAGTGGCCTCAGAGAGCAGCCCGGCCACAGCCCCCACGGCCGAGCAGGGAGAAGCAAAACCAGAGGGGGGGCATGCCGGGGCAGGGACAGGACGAGTGTCCAGGCCACGTCACCCGATGGACGTGACCCCGAAGCTCTGGACCATCCCCCGACTCTGAAGCTTCTAACAGCAAATCTGTTCGGTGAATGCAAACCGGCCCGACCACGACCACAGACGAAGCCACGGAACACGAGCCCATACTCACAGCATAAATGCCTCCGTCGTGAGCCTTGCTCCCGCCCAGGGCGCACACGTTCTCTCCCGTCTTGCCGTCGTAGATGTGTATCTTTCAACAGAGGGAGGCTGCGGGTTACTGTGTGCATGCTCAGTGCTCTTCCTGATCACTGTTCTGTCAGTTCCCGACCGACGCTCAGAGAATTACTCTAAAGCTCTGCTCCACTGAAGGGGAGTCAGAGCCGTGTCTCGGGTGCTTTGGAGACAGCCCCTTCCCGGTGGGAAAGAGGGAGATTCCTACGTTCCCACGCCGAGACCGGCTTTAGTGAGTTTGTTCTGAACAGTCACCGAGGACGGTCAGAGGAGCCCCCCTCCACGGCCCCCAGCCCGGCCCGGCCCTCACCTGGCCGTCAGCGCTGGCCGTAGCAAACCTGTTCCCGTCGGGGGAGAAGCGCACGCAGTTGACGAAGCGGCTGTGGTCCTGTGGAAAGGGGGCCGTTATCCACCCGCGGACGGGGGTCCAGGAGAGCTCTCTGGGAAGCACACAGCCTGCCTCACAGCTACTGCTGCTAACCGAGCCCACAGCCACAGGAGGACCCCGGAGCTCCTGTCAGCGAGGGCTGGCTCAGCTCCTGCCTCGCCCTGGCCCATCTCTCTGCCTGGAGGGCCCCTGAACACCCCGGCCAAGGCTCCGTCTGCTACGCCGCGTTCCCTCATCTTGGGGCAGAAGCACCCTCTTCCCTCTCCCCCGGAGCAAGCTCAAGCCCAAGCCCGTGTGCTGTGACGGTGAGGCCTCCTGCCCGAGGCCCCAGGCCTGGCCCAGGCCCAGCTCAGCTGTGGGGTTTGTGCTCCTGGCTCCTGTGTCCGCTGACCCCTGCTCTAAGGGTGTGTGCTGTTCCCTTCAGTCCTAGGCACGCGGAGCGGGAGGACAGGGCTTCCCAGCAGGGGCACCCACCCACTGAACAACAGTGAAACTGAGTCCAAGTTCCAACCCGGACTCTCAGGCCTTGACTACCCTGCCTTCACTGCCACACCCACCATCCTACCACTGCGAGGGCCTCGGGCCTCCAGGCACCTGTTACAGGAGACACCAGACCCGAGAGGCCAGGCTGTGAGGAGCCGGTCTCCAGTTTCCCGTCCAGAGCTCTTGGCTGAGCCAGCTCCGGGCCCCGAGCAGGAGGCTGGCAGGCAGGGGCCCCTGGCGGGGAGCCACCTGAGGTCAGATTCTTAACTACTCAGGCCACCTGCA
Source organism: Eptesicus fuscus (assembly GCF_027574615.1). Classification (NCBI taxonomy): domain Eukaryota; kingdom Metazoa; phylum Chordata; class Mammalia; order Chiroptera; family Vespertilionidae; genus Eptesicus; species Eptesicus fuscus. The sequence goes on along the minus strand of NC_072474.1, from coordinate 113,540,739 downwards.
ACGACTCTGCTGTCCACTCCAGGCTGGAAGGAAGCCAGCCACCCAGCAGGGTCCACCCGCCCTCCCTTGGGAAGAGCGATGCACGAAGCCAGGGCCAGGAGGGTCTGAGACATTGCCTCTTCGTTCCCCCCAGTCCTCAGGGCAGCCCCGAGGTGAAAAGCAAGCTCTGAAAACAAACCACGGCTCAAACCCTGGACATCTGGCCAGACAGCCAGTTCTCTCGTCCCTGCTGCTCCAGGTTTCCTCCATAGAGTGGACAAGGCAGGGGGGCTGGGTCAGGGGGCTCGGGACCTTGTGACTAAGAGGCTTGGCAGGCGGGGAAGAGGGGGCAGGGCTCCCTCCCTAAGAACGGGGAGCTGGCCACAGCGGAGCGGGCCTCGGGGTGCCACCGTGGACACTGCCCCTCTGCCCTGGGCGCAGGAACAGGCTGTGGACTAGAGGCACTGAGCCACCGATGGGTTGTCATAAACTGCACTTTCACTGGTTCCCCGAGAACGAAGCGCCCCCCATACAACCTGGCTCACTGAAGTCAGGACGCCCTCCTGAAAGGCAGTACCGGCGACTAGGCCCTTGCCCTCCCCTCCTGATTCCACACGCCCTTGGTGATCCCATTAGGGTGCCACCGCCTCTCCTTCGAAAGGCTGTCCCCCAGCACCAGTCCCATCTCCTCAGTCACAGCACTCAGCTGGCCCCGACGCGGCGGGACACGGTCCAGGGCAGGTGCCTACGTGCCCCTGCAGGCCCGGGAACGATGCAGGCTCCCGGGAGGGGCCCCACAGACCAGTGCCACTCCCACTCCGAGTCCCGGTGCTGGGTGGCTTTAAAATCCCCTCAGCCTTCCCTGCATCTGGAGCCAGGAGTCCAGAAGAGCAGGAGACTGCTGCCTGCTCCTGAAATAGCCCACTAACCTAAAGAGGGAGGGAGCCCCACAGCCCATTAACCAAAGAGGGGGGCTAAAAATAGCCCTTCCCGCGGGAGGGGCCGGGACAGAGGAGGAACGGGCTGGGCAGCATCTGGGGCGGGTTCCAAACTTGAGCATCTCACAGCTGCCCAACCTGGCCGCCACCTACTGCACTGGGGCTTGTGGCCCTGTCCCACCCCAATCAGCCCGCTGGGGTCACAGCACGAGCCTGTGGGCTGGCTCAGCCTCCGCGGTCCCAATTCGGAAGGTCCTGGGTGGCTGGTCCCCTCCTGCTGACCTTTAGTCACAGCAGCACTTACTGAAGCTCCCCAAATCCTCCCTTGCCATTGCCTCCGGCCCCCATCTCCTCCCTCTCACCACTGAGAAAGCGGAGGCGTAAAGCAAATTAGGTGACGATGAAGTCATGCACCCAAGTCCGTGTCATTGACAGGACAGACCCCGGGCTCCACAGCCCGATTCCAGTGTGCACAGGTGTCCCCGCTGGGAGCCCTCCCTGGTCCCACCTGCCTTGTGCCCTGGTCCGGAGCGCCTGGGGAGAAACAGGCTCCGACACCTGTGCCCACCATCACCTCCTCCCTTCGGGGCTCCGAGACGCGGCTCCGCCCTGACCTGGGAATGCCGCCTGGCCCTCCCTCAGCCGCTGCCCCTCCCACACCTGGCTTCCCCTCACTCTGCCAGGTCCCCCCTGTAGGGCACCTGGAGAGGCAGCCCCGCGCCCTTCACCTGCCTCAGCTGCGCCGAGAACAAAGGAGACCGCCCTCCACCTGCCTCTCCCGGCACCAAAGGGACAAAGGCTTGTTCTAATCTTCCTTGGGCCACTCGCTGTCCAGCCAGGCACCTGCTGTCAGCCAAGGTCAAGCCTTTGTGTCAGCCAGGAGCACGTGGAAAGCTGGGACTGCGACCCCACAACCTGGGACATTTCACCAGGGCATTTACTGCATCTAATTCCTCTCCTGTGCCACTTTACAGGCGTGTCCCTACCCCTCACCTTTCCCGGGAAGGCACTGGAGACAAACCTGAATGTCTCTGGAGGCCCACCTCCTGTCACCTTGGTGGCTCAGCTGGTCTCAAGATGGCACAACCAGAGAGCAGGCTGACGCCAGCCCTGGGCTCCCTTGCTAACACAGCAACTGCAGACCAGGATGCTGGTTTAGTCACATGGCTAGTAGGTGCTCGGGACTCCCACCCCAGAATGCACACTGCATCCCAGACGAAGCCCGGCCCTGTGCAGGGCCCCTCCTGCTGGAACTGGAACATCCACACCGGCCTAGTGCAGGATTAGGAGGACTGGGGACCGTGTGGCGTCCCCTCACAAACCCTGCTTTCTGTCTACATACCAATGGTGTGTGCCCGTGACCTCTGCCATCCGCATCTAACAGGTTTAGGCTCCACTGGCTTCAAAGCCCCCCCTCCAGAGAGAAGCCCACTTACGCCAATGGTAAACTTGAACTTGAATGGTGGCCCCTCAAAGAAGGCGGCACAGTTATCGTCACTGCCCGTCACCAGCCGGTATGGCCTGCTCTGCTTGATGTCCACGCTGTTGATGACTTTGTTGTGTCCCGTGATCTCGCCCACAGAAGAGCCGCTGTCCCACAGGAAGACGGCTCCAAACCTTTATCCAACGAGAGGAGTCACAGGAAAAAGAATCAGTCCCGAGAAGCTGGATGTGACACGGACAGCTGAGTGTCCAATTCAGCCCCGGCTCATGACCGTACTTCACACACTCATCCAAATCACACACTGATGACACTGCGGTTTTGGCTCTACGCAGTATTTGTCGAAAGCATTGAGACCACGTGTCTGCGGAAGGGGCTGGAGGTCCGTGTTTGTGTGGCCCAGGGCCAGCAAGCCTCCCTAAGAAAGCATCCGCCAGGGACCGGTTTTATGGTTAGTTTCCTTACTGGGCAGGACACGAAATACACCTGCCATCCCCTCCGAGAGGAGACGATGCCTTGCTTTTGGCTGGCGTGCTGTGAAAATGTCTTGTTTTGGTTACTATTTGCAATCTAGTGAAAAAGAAATAGTTAAGACCAACAAGAATGATGTGAAAGCCCAGCTGGTGTGGCTCATTGTTCGAGCATCGACCCACGCACCAAAAGGTTGCCAGTTCAATTCCTGGTCGGGCACATGCCCGAATTGCATACGGGTGTGCAGGAGGCAGCTGATCGATGATTCTCTTTCATTGATATTTCTACCGCTCTCTCCCTCTCCCTCTCCCTGCCTCTCTCACTCAAATCAATAAAAACGTTTAAAAAAAAGAATGACCTGAAACTCTACGGAAGAATTGATACCTATCACAATACGCATTAAAAAGAGGTTCCCAATAAGGGAGACAGGCATATGCCTGCCAAGTTCAAGTCCTGGAGGGCAGCCATGGTATCCTAGAGGAAACCCTGACTGCACTGGGAATAAGAAAACCAGGGTTCCTCTCTGGTCACTAGACCTGGGAGTGCAGCAGCCACTGAGGGCCACCTACTCAGGGTCCACTCACCCCGTCTTCCTTAGTGAGGGGCCCTGGGGTGATGTGCCCAGCTGGGGAAATGTCAGTCTCCCTTGCAGCTGCTGGGAGGGAGGGACCCAATCCTGCTCGGTAAGAGCTGCAGCTCGTTCACTTCCTCCCTTTGCTGCTTCCTGCTGCTGGCAGGTGGCATGATGATGGCGGAGTTCCAGGACTCCAGAGGCAGGCAGAGGTGCCCGGGCCCTAAGACATCCCCGAGGAGCTCCCCCACTGTCCATGTCACTGAAGCCCACCCTGAAGGAGCCAGTGGCCCGGGCCGCTCACACCTCTGTGAGGAGGCTGAGCCTAGCACCTATGGGGACTGAACACACACTCGTCCCAGCTGGCACACTGAAGTCACTGCACCCCTCCCACCAGGGACACCCGGAAAGAAGATCAGGGGACATGGAGGGGAGGGCCAAGGCCAGACTCACTTCTCCCTTCCTTCCCCGACCACGGCGATCCTCTTACTGTCTTCCGTCCAAGCAATGTCCTTGATCTTCCCAGCGAAAGGCTGGTACTCGTACTTGAGGAGGTGCTCCTTCTGCGTGGTGTCCCAGATCCGCAGCTTCCCAGACACATCTGCGGACATAACGGGTGGCGGGAGCCCCGGTCACCACGGGTCCAGGGCTGCAGAGCTGTGCAGCCTGGGGCACAGGCCTCCGGCAGTTGGCCAAGCCCGCCTGGGAGGAGGGGTGTGGTGTAGGTCACCAATCCCCAGCCACTCGCTGACCAGCGCCTGCTGCCTCCACAGGGCCCGCTGCTGGGTGTGTGACCCTCACCAGATTCCGTGATCACCAGATTCCAAGATCTGCACAGGCAATTGGAAGCCCAGGGACACAGGTGGCAAACCCCAGGCACCAGACGCAGTCTCGCTTTATGACCATCTCTTTCCTTGTAGGGGACCTAATGGCACACGAGCCTCGGTAACTAACTTCCTCAACATGGGGACCGGAAGTTCTTCCAGTGCACAAGGTGAGTATACCAGTGGCACCTGCCTCTCTCCTACATGGCCGCTGCGTTACTAACAGAATCAAAGTGCGCAGCTGGGCAGCCCGGTGCATGCCAGGCGTGCGTGGTGGCCCCCATGGGGATCTGTCGACCCCACTCCCTCGAAGCCCCACTGCACCTCAGGCAGTCAGCAGCCTCACTCATCACAGCATAGCCCAACCCCATGACTCAGCTGCAGTGTGAGTAAGCCTTATGGGAGACGCACAGGGTGGTGCGGGAAGGAGGGGTACTACAGACAGAACGGGGTGCCAGGCCTCGGAGCATCTGCCTCGGATCAGTGATAGAGTAGCAGCCCCTCCCTCCCTGCCACGAGCCAACCACCACATTCCAAGCACCAACCCCCACACGCCCCTCCCTCATGAGCACTGAATTCCCACATTCGCAGGAAAAATGGAGGACTTGATGCGAATTCTGGAGGCTTAACTCCTCAGCCCGGAGGGGTCTGGGAAGCCCTCCCAGCAGGTGAGCAGGCGCTGTGCTCCCAGGACACATTTCAGCACCTGACTAACTGGACAGCGGTTCCGTGAGACAGCTTTTGTCCTGTCCAGGTGGGGCCCTGGGGGAGAGAGCCGCACACTCCACATGCAGCCCTGCCCTGTGCGACTCTGCGGCCCACAGGCACCCATAACCTTGCCACCACGGGGGCAAGTGCCAGGGGAGGGCTGTCCCGAAGAGGAACAAGTGGACGGGCGTAAAGTCTCATCAAACCAGCCCTCGGGACACCACAGACTCCTGTTGGGGGATAGTCACAACCAGTCAGTGAGTGGGCTAAGGCTCCACAGGAGGCCCCACACTTGGGAGCAAACATCTGGCATCTGGTCCAGCTGTGGGACAGAGAGGAGACACACTGCCGCCTCAGGCACATCGCTCACTGAGGGGCTCCCATGGGCCCTGGTCCGCTCTGGGCCCAAACAGCAGGCCGTCCAGCGCCTGCGCTGACCACGGAGAACACAGCCACAGCACAGACCCCGGCACCCACCTGTGCACAGGCTGCATCCTGCTCCCCCACCTCCCTGGGCTCCGCACGTGGCCGGCCTGTGCTCCACAGCCCAGGCTCCACTCCAAGCATGCAGTCCTCTCCCCACCGCCTCCCCGGCCAGGCCAGCAGCCTCCTCCATCAGCCCTGCTTGCTCATAAAGTTCTTTTCAGGAGCAACTGCAGCCAGAAAAACACATCGGGCTGGAGACCAGGAGTCCAGGCTCCGTCTGACGAGGGCAGCCCGGTGAGGTCACCAGAGGACAACGGAGTGCCATGGGTGCCAAGCCTCATACTAAGTGCACAGCAGGTACCAGAACATTAGCCAGGGAGCACAGCGGACAAGCACCTGCCTGGGTCTCAAGGGGGAGAGACAATAAATACACGGCCACCATGTATGGGCTGCCCCCGAATCCTCTGCTCACCATGGCTCTGCAGCCTGGTCTCCACGTCCCTCCCCTGAGCAACGCTCACATCCTTCTCTGGGCTCTGGGCCCCACTCCCGAAAGCCTGCCCCATGCAGCCTAGGTCACCTGGGAATCACTGCCTGGGTGCCCGGGGACTGAGCACGGGCACAGACCACCACCTCCAGGAGGGCACTGGAGCTGCCCTGAAGATGGCGCCACACTGAGGAGCACCGCGTGGCACTGTGCTCCCTGAAGGCAGGCATGGACCGCCTTGTTCAGGGCTGGGGCCTGGGCCCTGGAGTGGGCTTCCTCACACAACAGGCCTTCTGGAGGGTTCAAACATTCAGCAAATGGGGACCAGCCAGACTTACAGGAACCTAGGATCCAGCAGAGGGCTGGCACCCCATCTGGGAGTGAGCGGCAGGTTTCTCCAGGCCCTGGCCCCCCGGCCCACACAGGCACAGCAGGTACCAGGAACGCTAGCCAGAGCACAGCGCTCCCCCAGCTTCCTCCTCCTCCACACTGCACCCCCACCCCCACCCGGTTTAATTCAGCCCAGGACGCTCCTTTCCTCTCTGCAGGAAACGTGTCCTGTCTCCAAGCTGGGCAGAGGACCAGCGCGCTGCAGAGTAAATGTGATCTCCGCCCAAGAGCACCTGCACCCGCGGGCAGCCCCTGGGTCCTCCATTCAATGAGGGCGTTTGTAAGAAAGTGTCCAGCTGACCCTTCTCTTGTGTAGACTGTCCTCGCTGACTCGGCATTAGCATCTGAGGCCACTGATTACTGTCTGAGCACCACGCCTGGGGACACGGGGCGGGGCAGGGCAGGCCTGGCCTCGCCAGTGATTCAGCAGCCAGGCTCCAGGCTCCAGGCACCAGGGAGGAAAGCTGTGCCAAACAGGCAGTGGGGGCCCTCCAACCACATCTCTCTCCTGAGAAGACATGCTTTTAAAAGGTACCAGGGCCAAATCTTGGGGTTTTAACGAAGAGACACGTTGCTGGCAAGCTAGGCCAGAATAAAAAACCTCACAGGGCTAAAATAAATCACAGGATAGAAATTAGAGCAAGTTTTACAGATGGAGTTAAGAGTAGGTCAAAACACAGAAATCATTCAGAGCCCAGTACATGCCAGACTCCTGGCCAAGCCCTCCACATACAACCCCGGCCGGCCGGCACTGGTGCGCACCGGTTTCGGTGACAGACTGCTGTCAGGTGCCCACTACGCAAGAGCTGTCCCAGCATTTTACATACATTGCACACTGGACCCTTCCCAACCGGCCTGGTGGGTACCAGCAGCCCCGTTCACAGAAGGGAACACTAAGGCCCAGGAAGGCTGCGCAGCCAGGGAGGGTGGTCCCGTCAGGGACAGGGCCATGCCTGGCCTGCCATGCCCAGAGCAAGGGCAGTGCAGACAAAACAGCCATCAGCGTGTTTGAATCCTGGCCCTTCCCTACTCGCCCGTCAGTTCCTTCAGCACTTTGGTTCTGCCTGTCCCTCTCTGGGGACGGGAGGCGGCCCACATCAGCTCCTTCACCTGGCTCTCCCTGGGGCCTGAGACAGGCCAGGCCGGCAGTAAACAGCTGCTGAGTGTGTGAATGAATGGGGTGTGGGGTCAGGGTAACTCACTGTAATTTCTGTGCCTCCCTTTCTCATCTGGTAAGAGGTCTACCTCAAAGGGTTAGGTGAATAAAGACAGCACCCGAGAAGGCACGGATCTGCATGCCCAGCCGCTCCCTGAGCCGGCGCCCAGCTGGAGAGCAAAGGGTCAGAGAATGAGAGGAGCTCTGGCGGGGGCAGAGGCCGGCATTGCGCTCGGTCCCAGGAAAGGAGCCGGAGGAAAGGGAACACAGACAAAGCTAAGTTCAGAAACACACACACACACACACACACACACACACACACACCACACACACGCACGCAGGCTCCAGTGATCACGATGCAGCCACCGCAAAGGCCCTGGCCAGCCTCACAAAAGCATTGCTGCTGACCTCGGAGGCTGGAACCAGCCGGCAGGCTGCAAGCTAGAAAGCAGTGGAGTGGGCTCTTCAGTGGCTTCTACTTTTCTTGTCAGCCCCCAGAAACTGATCACATGGGTCCCCCCTACCACCCCGCATTCCTCCACACCCTCCCCGCCACCTTCCAAGGCAGGAGCCCAGCCTGGCCCCAGGGCCACCACCAGCCACACGCACACAGGTACCTCCAGAGGCGATGTAGAATCCGCTGGGCGCGTACTTGGCCACCACCACCTGATGGGCATGCTCCGTGTAGATGTCAGCAAGGGCTGGGTTCTGCAGGGAGGAGACCCGAGTGAACATGAGGCAGGTAGAAGCAGTCAAACTACTTTCCGCTCTCCCAATGGATGGATGTGGGGGGAAATGACACACCCACAAAACTTACTAGGAAGTCAAAAGCACCACAAAGAAAATCCCACAAGTGTACACACCCACTGCCTGCCTCTCTCTGGGTGACAGAATTCTAGGTCATTTTACCTCTCTTTTGTCTATGGTTATGGAAGTAAAGGTAGTGTTCTCGCCTGTGCATCTGTGAAATATGCACATGAAATAGAAGTTTCATTTTTAAAAATCGGATCCTAATTACCCCCTATTTATGCAGGCTGCAGCTGCATTCTTCTGGTCCCGCCTGCTCAGAGCCAGCCCTGCCCCGTCTGCCACGCAGGGCAGGACCCAAACAGGGCCTCTGGCTTTGAGGAAGGAGAACAGAGCGGGGCACATGGCTGGAGGCTCTCCTGTCAAAGCCCTCGGGTGGGAAATGCAGATTCCCACCCCCTGAGTAGCACAGAGTGAAGGCTGGCTGGGCTCTGCAGCAAGAAGATGGCCAGCACCTGGGACTAGGAGCAGCTGGACTACTCAACATGAGGTCTTAACATATGATTTACTGAAAGTAGATCCCCCCCGCGACTCCCAACACACACACACACACACACACACACACACACACACACACATCCAGGCCTCAGCAAACCTGGACCACGCTGAGATGCTCCCAATTTGTCCCCACAGCTGTGCTTGCTTTCAGGAGGAATAAAGACTCGGTCACTGAGTCCCTGACACCCGCTGTCAGCTTTCTATGAACCACGTGCTCTTTGAAAAGAGGCAGCTTCCCACAGACCAGGCTGTGGACACAGGTTCCATCCAGAAGCAGCTGCTGCAGGTGCTACTAACTTGGCCCCCCGCCCCCAACTGTCCCCCCACCTGCTCCGACCACCTGGTAATCTCCCTTCCCTCATCTCTTTGCAAGATCAGAGGCCTGCATTCTGCTCAGCCTCCTGGCCACAGGATCCCTACACACCCCACCCCACCCAACCAGAGGCCAGAGAAGAACACCCTAAATTCTAGCCCCATCAACCACTGGCCACCTTCCACCAATCTTGGCAGCCCCAAGTCTCTGTAACTGCTGTTCCCTTGACCAGCAACATTTCTCCCTGGCTGCTAACACTCTTATGCATCAGACCTAATTGAAGAGCCGCCTCCTCCATGAAGCCTCCTGTGATGGCCTGCCCTCTCTTCTGTGCTTCCCAAGTATTCCATATGTCCGGAGGCAGCTATGACATGCACAACGGTCCCTCACGTCCACGTGCATTTATCTCTTTAGCCATCACAGCAGTCAGCAAACAGCTGGTACTCAATCAATGCTTTCTGAAGGAAAGGAACTCTGAGAGCCCTCCCTCAGATCCCATGTCTGCCCCTAAGACTTAATACTTATTATTATGTGATGAAATAGGCACTTGATATATGTGGCTCATAAGTTAATTAGCCTTGGAATAAACATTTGCTAATGAAATTAGAAGACATCAGGTATCCAATAAGAATATCATGAATGGCAGAAAAGCAAACGAAAAGGCGCTCAGCATCACACTAGTCCGTTGGGAAATGCAAATCAAAACCACAATGAGATACTACTATGTGCCCACTAGAACCAATAAAGTTAAAAGATGTTAGCAAGCATGAGGGGGCGGGGGAGGGGAGCACTGGAATTATAGCTGGTGGGAATTTAAAATAGCCTGGCTGGTTACTTCTAGCTAAACATAGACTCACCAACAAAAACCCAGCAATCCACTTCCAAGAGAAAGAGACGCACACGTCCACAAAAAGTCTGTGCATGAAGTCAGAGGTGGAAACTAGAAAGCCCTCAAAGGTCTCCCGGAGAAACGAACTGATCGGCCATCAAGAGGAACAGCTACCACCTCTCCCAACTGCGAGGATGCACCCCAAACACAACCAGGACTGCTTTCTGGGAAATCCTAGAAAAGGAAACCTAAAGCGACAGGAAGCAGACCGGTCCCTGCTAGGGGCTGGGGGCGGAGGGAGCCGACTGACTGCACGGGGCAGAAGGGGCTTAGTAGAATGACTGGAATGTTCCATGTTATGATTATGGATTCTGGGGGCGATCACTATGTATAGTTGACGGAACTCAAGTTGTACATACTTAAAATGGAGGGATGTCTCTTGCATCTAAATCACCCCTCAACGAAACTAAGATGCCTGGTCTCCATTAGATGTCTGCCTATTCCAACCCGCTCCTGCCAGAGCAGCCCTCACTCACGCCTGTCAGCCCTCACTCACGTCCCGACACCGACAGGCTCCCTCACAAAGAAGCCGCCAAGCTGTGTGCACAGCCATCACCACCACCACCACCACCACCACCAGCACCACCACCGAGGGCCTCCTTCAGGTGTCTGCTGCTAGGATGACCGAGGTCTTACACCCACACGGTGGGCACCTACCCACCCACGCTGGCACCCACAGCCTGGAGACCTGGCCACCACCCGCACCGCCTTTAAAAAGGGTGGGCTCTGCAGAGGCCTCTGGGGAGGGAGGATCGCCCCTGGGAGGAGGCTCTGTCCTAAGAATTCCTTCCCCTAAATGGGCAGGGCATCTGCGAGCACAGGGCGTGTGAAACTCCCAAGGTTGTCCCGGGCAGGCTCAGCACCGGAATCCTGGGCTGGACGAGACATCCCTCTTCCAAGTAACACCGGCCAGTGGGGGTGGGGAGTGGGACACAGGAGTCACCAGGCTGAATATGACTGCCTGAGTCAGCGGCCACTGCTCCGCACAGGGAAGCTGGCCACCGGAGGCAGAAATGACACCCCCCCCCTCCCCAACGTGTCCTGCCGCAGGGCAGGCTCACTCCACATCAGCAGTGCCCACTCAAGCCTTCCAGGCGCAGCCTCCCTCCCCCTCATCTCCTGCTGTCTGGAGGAACAAAAACAGGATTTGGGATGAGTAGTGATTTGAGGATGAGCTCTGAACCACAGAAAATGAGTCGGGGGGAGGGAAGCCAAGTCTGGGAGCACCTGGAGCCCTCCGCTGGGGCCAGGCTCCCTCTCCCATCCTCAGGAGACCTCCAGATCAGGGCTCTAGTGTCCACCAAGGGGTGCGGAGGCTGGGCACCCTCCCCTGGGACTTCCTTCCTGTGCTCTCGCAGTCAGAAGCCCCGGCACTAGAGGCTCTGCGGGTGCCACGTGGATGTGGGCAGAGGCTGACGGAGCCACTAGAAGCTGTTGCCTAGCTTGCTACCCCAGCCCTGCCCCTCACTCCCCAGCCCTGCCCCTCACTCCGCAGCCCTGCCCAGTCTTCTAACAGCTCCCAAGCCCACCTCCTCTTTGTACCCGACCCAGATTCTGTCTATTTCTTCCCATTCCCCCTGGAACCATGAAAATATATTTTAAACCGATCTTTCCTTCCGTCAATCCACCGTGGTCTCTGGGTCCCAACTCTGATCACCTCATTCCCTCCTTAGAATCCCTCCTTCAGGGGCTGCAGGACCTGAGCCCACTCTTCTCAGACACCCTGAGGCCCCTTCCTGCCCCCACACCTCGCCCCACATCCCACAGGTTTCCCCCTGCTGAACTCAGGGCCCAGCTCAGGGCCTGACGTTCAGCCACTTCCCTAAATCCCTGGGCTGGAGCCACGATGCTGAAGGCTGCCAGAGCAGTCACTAATGTGACGAGACGCAGGACCACGGGCCGCCCCTGGTCCACCCCATCTCACGAACAAGGTGAGGGTGCTTCCACCACGCGGTTGGAGGGCAGGTTCAGGCTCACCTCAGAGCCTGTCCCTGCCTTGAACCTGTGCAGGGGCCTTCCCAGGAGCAGCACCCCACGCGAACTCTGCCCTGCCCTGCCCAGGAGAGCGGCTACGCCACGTCCTGAGCCACCCCTGCACCCCTTTCACATTTCTGTCTGGTGCTGAGCTAGGGGACAGAGGTCACCGGAGCATTTTACAGGTACGGCTGAGTGACAGCCTGGTCACAGGGCATGGCAGCCTTTCCCTCAGCTCCTGGCCGGTGAACCACATGGGCTGTGAGAGGTGGGGAAGGCCGATGGACCACCCGCTGCCGAAGCGGTCTGACACGACACAGCTCACGAGGGGTGTCTGAGCTCCTGCAGCTGCTGGTTCCCGGGAGCAGCTAGGGAAAGCCTGGGCGCCCTCCACTCTGGCCAGGCAAGGTGAGCATGCGTCCAGGAGGGCTGAGTTCCCAGAGTCCTGGCTTTCTAAACACTCCAGCTCCTGAGAGCAGTTTCGGGTAGCTGGACCTGCGAGTTAACAATCCGCAGGGCCCTCTCTCTGTCCACGGGTGACTAAGGCCAAGTTCAAATTACTGCCCTATACCCAGCTCCAAAGCAGCTACACACAAACCTGTGATTCTAGACCCACAGGCATGAACCCAGAGGCTAAGCCCCTCCTACCACGTGACCTCAAAGGACAACAAGAATGGATTCCTTCCCTCCCCGGATCAAGTCTGGGCTGGCACTGGGGACCTGGTGAGCACTGCCCTCCCACCCCTGAAAGCCTTCTCCTTCCTGCCTCCCAATGAAGCAAACCAAGCCTGAGCCATGACCTGGGCATGACCCTCTGGACACAAGACTGTCATCTCCCCACCTGTCTTCCCATCCCTCTGCCTGCCCTGGGCCTTGAGTCAGGACGGAAAATGGAGCGGCTGCTCTGGTTCAAATCCCAACACCTCCTGGGCCTCAGTGCCTGTCTCTAAGAAGACAGCGGTCACCCAATAGGGGGTTGTGAAGACGAAGGCAGACCATGCACCGTCACAGCCCAGGCAACCTTCCAGAGATGCCTGTGAATTAGCTCAGTTAACCCTTTGCACTCGGATGTCGAGTGTGACTCAACACGGTTAGCAGTAGAATAAAGGAATCGAGAAAAGCAAGCGAGTGCAAAGGGTTTTAAATCTCACTAATGCTATAACACTAGAGGCCCGATGCACAAAATACGTGCAAGGGGCATGGCCCTTGCAGCCCCGGTTTCGTCCGGAAGGTCATCCAGAAGGTTGTTCGGCTGTCGGTCTAATTAGCATATTATGCCTTTTTTTTTAATTATAGATGATTCTTACTGATATGGAAACTGTTCTAAGAAGGCGCTGCACGGGGCTGCGCTGGACTGGAATCAGCCAGTGCTCCCGGAGAACGGGCCTGAGTGTGTGACACTCACATCAGGCTATGGTGGAGGGACGGCCCTTTTCTGGGTGAGGCTCTGGAAAGCGGAAGAAGCCGCCACAAGCCAGTAACCAAAGCGTGAAATCCAGGTCTTCCTAAGGGCTGCCCCACCATGAAGCCGGCAGACTCCACCAGTGAGACCTTGCGGGTAAAAGGGCCCTCTGCACTTCACGCACGCCATCTGTAAGAAGGCCCTGCATGGGGAAGGGCGTGGGGCAGCTGGGTGGCGGGGAAGGGCATTTTCCAAGGGCTGGGACTGGATGGGGATTTGAGTGAGCATCTCCAACCATTCCCAGGCAGTCAACTTCCGCAACACAGCCAGAAATACGACAGCTCTCCACTGGCCTAAAGCAAGTGGCTGCAACCTGTCCTTTTATCTCAAAGGGCTTTGATGCACTCTCCACACCTCCATCAGCAGAGTAAGCAACGTAGGAAACCACCCTGCAGGAGCCCATTAAGGTGCCAAGAGGACGCAGTCAAGCTTCTTCCAACCTCGGCGTAAACGTAATCCCGTCTAGATCCTCCCCATCTCTGCCGTCTCAATCTTCCTGGAGAACTCGTACTCATCCTCCAAAACCCAACTCAAATATGCCCTTGCTCCAGAAGACTTCCTTGCTGCTGGAGCACAGATGGTTCTTCCCTCTTGTTCCCAAATCGGTATGGACACTGTTCTTTCCAAGTGCCTAACCCAGTGCATTAGAATGTTCTCTATCAGGGTTCTTCAATGGCCACTGCTGACACTTTGGGCCAGAGTAGTCTTTGTTGTAGGGAGGGCCTGTGCATTGTAGGATGTTTGGCAAGATCCCTTGACTCTACCCACTAGATACCCGCAGCACAAAAATGCCTCAGACCCTGCCAAATATCCACCAGGGGGTGGGGGCAAAACTGCCCGAGAACCACTGATTTCAATCTTGGGCGCTGTGGCCACGGGCAGGGCTCAGCAAGCCAGGGGCTGAACGTGTGTGGGAACCATCAGGAAGCTGACGAGCACTTGCTGAGGGATGCATTAATCTGTGAGCAGCCTCCTCATTGGTCACCCTGCCTCAAATCTCAGACACAGGATAATCCGTCTACTGCAGAACCTTCTGTACCCTCTGGACCACAGCCGGGCTCTGGAGGGCTGCCTGACATCTACCACCAAAGCCCTGCACACCTGTCCTGCACGTTCCCCTCACACCCAGTGCTCCAGCCAAACTGGCTCTCCAGGCCCCGAAACTGCGGGACCCTCCAGGTGCCTTCCGGAGCCCGTAGGCGCTCAGAGCCTCCTGTGCCGAGTGGCCCACAGCGCCTCTACTTCTTCCCTGTCAGTCTGAACTCGTCCCTGAGATGGTTCTCCCTGCGAGACTGAGCACTGAGGACAGGCTCTTAGGGCCTTTGGAGCAGTGTGAGGGCCTCACCGTCCAGCCTCTTCCCACGCCTCTCAGCCACAGGGCGGGAGAGCGCAGGAGCGCTGGCTCTCAGGCAGCCAGTCCAGTGCGGCGCTGAGAGCAGCCCGGAGGAGCCAGGCGCCGGCAGGGAGCCCAGGCCGGGCTGTGTTTCTGTACCCCAGGAGAGAAGATCGTGGCCTGGATGAGGGGGGCAGCAGAGGAAGCCCTGAAAACTTGTCAGATTCTGAAGTTGCTCTGAATAGCCTCCAGAGGGTTCCGAGAGGAATTCAATACGGTGTGGGAGGGAAGGGGGAGTCAAGTGCACATTGTGAGGCCTGAACGGCTGGGGAACTGCATTGCTTTTCTGGGGGAGGGACACATGGGAAACCCTAACATGGTTTCAGGCGTGTTACGGGTGAGATGCCAATCAGACTTCCGTGGTCTGGTCCACGCCTTCTTTCCCATCTCTTCTCTACTCCGAGCCTGTACTCTAACCGCCGCCGCCTTCCCTCCTGGTCCGTGCAGGTGGATGAGGGCTTTTTTCACAGGAGTAATTCTGCCCTAATAACCACTGTACCACTTTACTGGACAGCCAATGGCCCACCAATCAAACAGGGATAGCCACAGCAGCAGCAGCCCGTGCTGCCCTGGTCCTGCAGAACCTTACAGAGAGATGGGAAGTGAAAGCTAAGGCATCCTCAAGAGGATGTAGTGTAAAAAGTGAAGACGTCAGAAGAGAGTGTGCGTTCCCAGGCCAGGGGACGCCTCCGTGGCTTGTCCATGGCTGTGACCAGCTTCTCCATTGGAACCAGCTCCTTCACCTTACTGAGCCTGACACCCTTCAGAGCGAGGGGCCCATGCTGGGGTTGGAGGAGTTGCTGCAGTGTAAGAATCGTTCATGGTACCAGACACAGTAGGTACCCCTCATGTGAGGCCTGCATCTGGACTGAATACAAACGGCCACGATGCGCCTGCCTTGTCAGGGGCAAGTCCAGGGGGTGCACGGTCTGTTTGCCAAACCTCAAGTATCTACTCAGGCCATCTCCACTTTTCTCCAAACGTGAGGCCCTCACGCTGGAGACCTCGGGATCAGTACCATCTAAGCCCTTGGCAATGTTTCCCCTCGGTCTGAGCGAGACCAGATCAGCTTTCTAGGAATCCGTGTGACTAGCAGAGTAGCTGTTAGCACCTTCAAAGCACATTCACAACCACCCACCCCCTCGCTCGAGGTGCCCAGCAACCCTGGGCAGACACTGCCAGCGGAGCTCCGTTTTGCAGCAGAGCAACAGCAGCGGCTGGCTTCACCAGAGGTGGGGGCAGCCAGCAGCACCTGACCCAAGAGAGGCCCCTCCTCTTACAGACCAGGAAGCCGAGGCCCAGGGCCCCTCATTCCCTCAGCGGGTGGTGAGGTTCCTGAAGGTAAGCACGTCTGACCAGTGACAATCCCAACCCACAGAGCGTAATCGCTCACCACGATGTGTGTGAATTGAAGTTGACACCCTGGGGAGCATTGCCAGGCAAAACCACCCACCTGCATACTGTGCAAAAGGCCCAAGCCCAGCTCAGGAGAACCCCCCACCCCGATGGTCCTATTGGCACCTCTGGCTTCCCTCCCCCAGTCTGGGTCTCCCCCCCCCCCCCCCCCCCCCCCAGCGGAGTCAGGGAGAAGCAGCATTTCAGTGTGCCATCCTGGTCATTTCAATCATCACAGAGGAGCAGCAGGAATGTGCGAGGATTTCCCTGGGAATTGGCTCTGGAAGCATTCTCAGCCTGGGGACAGGATGCCAGCCTGTGCCAGTGACTCATGGGAATGAAGGGGTGTCTGATTTTGCCCTGGGGCTCAGATCCGCAGGGGGACGATGAGGCTGGAGTGCAGTTGCCCAGCTCAGGGACACTGGGAGACCCTGGGTGTTAATGGTGATTAAACGTAAGTGCCATTTACCAAGCGCTGGGTGTGTGCCAGGCATGCTGGGCTGCAGGGAGGCCTCCTCTCATTCAGGGGCAGGGCAGCCAGGGGAAGTGGGGGGAGCCTCATCTCATCATCTCCACTTGGCCGATGAGGAAACTGGGGCTCAGGGAGGCCTGAGTCAGCAACCCCCCCTCCCCAAGGTCAAGGAGCAGGGATCGGCCTGTGATCCCCCAAGTCCAGAGCCCTCATGCTTATGGACTGAACTAATCTGAGCCTCAGTTTCCACAAGAAGAGAGAGAGAACCCGGCCTGGATAAACTTGAAACAGTCTTCCTGGGCTTCTGAGGTGTGGTCCCAGAGCTGAGGGGGCGTGGCGTCCTCCTCCCAGGCCACAGGGCCGGAGAGGAACCGGTGGGAGGGGAAGGGGAATCCACCCCGGAGCTGCGCTGCGTGGGGACGGGACGGGCGGCTGGCGGGGGGCAGGGGTACTCACATCGATGTTCCTTAGAATGACGCACTTCCCATTGGTGTAAAGGAAATTATTGCCCTTGGGGTCGCCGCCGATGATTTTGGAGACGCCCCTCTCCACCTGGGGGAGGCTGGCGAACACCTTCTCTGCAGAGACACAAACGCAGCGGCGCACGTTAGGGGCGCCCCGCCCGGGCACCCCGCCCGGCTGAGGGCAGAGGGGAGGCGAGCGGGGGCTCAGGACCGGTCTCAGCCGGTCACCTGTTGCCTCCACCCGGAGGGCCGGCCGCCACTTGGAAGGAGCGCCGGGGACCGTGCGACTTCCTGGTCCACGATCCCCCGCCAGCCCCTTCGGGGGCGAGGGGGCTCCACAGGCCCGGCCCGCACCTCCAACTTTGGGGGTTCCCGGGCCGGGGTCGCCCCCGAGGGCGGCGGGGCGCTCGTGGGCCCGCGCCCGCGCCCCTCCCCCGCGCCCGTGGACCCCCGCCGAGCCGCCCACGCCCCGCGATGGCCGATGGCCGAGGGGGCAGGCAGCGCGGGCGCCCACCCGGGGGCCCCCGGCCCGGCACTTACTGATCTCGTACGGCATCCTCGCCCACTTGTTACCGCGCCGCGCTCGCCGAGACCCTCGGGGACCGCCGCCCGCGCCGTGAATCAGACCTGGCCGAGGCCGAGCCGGGGAAAGGAGCGAAAGGCGGCGCCGGGCGTGCCGGACGCGGAGGGGGCGGTCCGAGGCCGCGGCTCCAAGGTCCGCTCGCGCCCTGCCCTGCGCGCTGCCGCAGCGGACGCGCCGAACCCGGAAGCGCGGCCCCGCGCGCGGCTCGCCCCCAGCTTTGACCATATATAGTCAAGCGCTCGGCTCGGCGCGGCGGCCCCGCGAGCATGCGCGGACGGCTCTCCCCCCCCCCCACCCGCGCGCCGGCCCCGCCCTGACGCCCCGCCCCCGGAAACACGTCACCGCGCGGCCCCTTGAAAAAGCGGCGCGGGCGCCAGTCTGCGTCCGAATTTTCCCGGGAGCGGGTGGGCGGGGGCTCTGCAGCTGCGGGGCGAAGCCAGGGTGTTCTGTGCTGGAGCTTTGGGGGCGCCGAAAGCACCAGCGCGTGGTTTTGGGGGGGCTCGGGAAGGCTTTTTCATGGCCGTGTTTGTGTCGCTGGCGTTCCCCAGCCGTTAGCTTCCGGCCCTGTGGGCGCCTTGTGTTTGCAGAAGCTGTGAGGCGCCCGCTGGGGGGTTTGCAAACATAGTGCTTTCTTTCTTTCTTTCTTTCTTTCTCTTTTTCTAAAAAAAGCGTGAGTCATTGGGAGTCGCCCTCCCCCGAAAAGGGCTGCTGGCAGAAGGAACTTTTCTCAAAAGTTTATTTTAGAAAGCTAAGAAGCCAAGAAAAGCAAGAGGTGGGGGCTGGGGGGAAGGGTGTCGGTTCTAAGAAGCCCAGGGTTTATTTCCTCATCGAGAAAGCGGAAGGAAAAGGGGGATTTCATCTTATAAGATCGAGGCAGTGGCTCCATAGGGGAAAATCAAGGGCTCTGAGGTGTGTTCCTTGGAGCCTCGCCTTGGGGTGGGTGAGGGGGTCCTATATCTCTCGGAGGTGGGGGACAGGGTAAATGTGAGAGCATATAAAAGTACCTCTCTCTCTACTTAACTGTTTTCTAGCTTGGGCTTAATTCCTTGACTTTCTAATCTGACGGGAAATTACGTTTCAAAATGTATCCAGGTTAATCATTCCTGGCCTCCCTCGGCTATTGCTGGGTTATTCATTGCAGGCGTGTCCAATTTGATTTCTTGGCTTGTGCTCCTGTCTCTTTCCCGCCCCCCCCCACCCCCCCCAATCTCAGTCTGTTTTCCAGATTACAGCCTGGGTGTGTGTTAGATTGAAAATTAAATCTCACTCTTAGTTTAAAAACTACAGGAACTCCCAAACCTCAAAGGAGAACCTTAAAGTCCTTGAGATGGCCTACCTGGCCCTTTGAGAGGTCTCGGGGATTCTCACCTACACCAGCCCTCTACCCTCAGCTGTACCCTCCCTGCCTGCTTTTCTCTTGCAAGGTGACCTTGGCGTCCCAGGGCCTCTGACATTTGTTCTCTACCTGGAATTTTGTCCAAAATTACTTAGGCTTAAGTGTCAACAGTTTCTTGGTGAACGTCACCTACCCTGACTACCTAATTTTTAAATGGCAACCTTCCAGCCCTTAAACACTTCTGATACTCCCTTCCCTGGCTTCTGTCTGGAGTACGTCTATTCCTGGCACATGGTAGTTGGCTCCCATGGATGACCCAGCACCCCAAATGCAACCTTCAATCAAAAAGCAATGGGTTGTGAAGGCAGTTTTGTGAACTAAAGGGACCCTAGAAATGTTGACTTTGTGCAAAGCGGTGTGATTTTGAAAGCAGAAATGAAAAACAAGTGGGGCTGTGACTGTTCTGAGAAACGGGGTTTTAATGACCAGGCCTTAATGGGACTGGGGTTAAGAGCAGGTGTGACAACTGAAGTTCACCCCTAGAGCATTTATGTGATGGCCAGACCGACTGGGATGTAAAACTAAGGCACCACCCCCCCAGCTCTTGCAAGCTGGTAACCTGTATGCAGGTGTGCAAAGCCTTGTTGGACTTAACGCTGTTCAAAATGAGACTCTAAACCAAACCCCTGGGCGCATGCTAGGCTCTGTGTAAGTTATATGTTGGTCTGGGGCTTAAGAAGCTCGGGGTAGGATTGGGATGATGGTGATAAAAATAAGTATGTCTGCAAACAAGGTTGGCAGGCAGCTGCTGGGGTTGAAAGGAGAGGGCAGGGGTTATTCCCTGGTTCCTCTGCTGGGTGATCTCTCAGCTGTAAGGGCTCAGTAACACCTGACTGGCGTCAGCTGTGCTGCCTGACTGTGGTTCCAGCACTTTTTTTTCTTGGGTTTTCCTACTCGCCACATGCACCTTCATTATAATAGAACTAGAGGCCCAGTGCATGAAATTCATGCACAGGTAGGGTCCCTAGGCCTGGCTGGTGATCAGAGCCGATCAGGGCCTTCAAGCTGCCAATCAAACTCCCGAGGGGACACTTCCCATATTAGCCTTTTATATATATAGGTCCCTAACAGAGGGTGCCCTCAGACTTCAGTGTGGACCCTGAAAGGTCTCTATCCCAGCGATTCACTGCTCTACATGTTAGCACAGGCACTTCTCTACGTCTTCTATCCTCCATGCTTTTGTTAAAACAAAACCCTGACCTGCCCGTGTAAGCCTGTACACTTCTATAACCAACTGCCTCCCTGCATCTTGGTGGGAGTGTTGAAAGCCAGTCTCTTCAATTGAATTCTCAAGTAGTATTTGTTCCACATGCGCTCCTAGGCCTGCTGGATTGATCAGCCTCCCTGTCCACCGCCTGGGAAACAGCAATGGGAACAGGGACCACGTGTTTTTCAACACTTAGCGAAGGGCCCACCCAGTGAGCTGAATGACTTTGCTGATATGTGTCCTTGAGGGAATGACCAACAAGAGCATCGCCTGAATTTGCATTAAATTCCAAAGCGTAAGTTAGTGTGGCTTCAAAACATACTGTTCAGGCAACAGCTGAAACAGCTCTTCCTTGAAGTCGGAGGCTGGCCTTGGGTAAAGGGGTTTCAGACTGGATAACGTGGACGAAACCCTTAGGATTGGTTTTAGGTGTGTAGACGGCCTTACAGCCTCCCCTTGCAGAGGGAGGTGGGTTCTGGTCAATTCTGCTGATGCTTTGCAGTGAAATGAGGGCTGGGGACGCAGCTCTATGGCAGTGGTCGGCAAACTCAGTCAACAGAGCCAAATATTAACAGTACAACAATTGAAATTTCTTTTGAGAGCCAAATTTTTTAAACTTCTAACACCACTTCTTCAAAATAGACTTGCCCAGGCCACGGTATTTTGTGGAAGAGCCACACTCAAGGGGCCAAAGAGCCGCATGTGGCTTGCGAGCCGCAGTTTGCCGACCACGGCTCTATGGGAATCCACCTCGCCCTGAGCATGCATAGCCTCAGCCCTGTTTCCTCTTCCTTAAATGGGGATATACCAGAGGCCTGTGCGGCTCCTGCTCTCAGCAGCTTCGGGGAGGAACGAAGAGAAAGGAGGGATGGGACAGGAGTTCTGAACTTAAACCTACTTGCTCACTTGCAACCCTCACGTTCTCATGTGCGGGCTTCCTGTTGGTTTGACCTCCTCCTTCCTGTTGTTTAAGAGTGTTGGGCAAAGGACTCTGCCAGGAGCAGCAGGAAGCATGGCGGGTGAGCTCCCTCGGGCAGCTCCTGTCTGGACTAGTCCATGTCCTGGAAGGACAGGGTCCTTCCCCCTCTAGGAATCTTAGTCTCTCTCCTGGGTCCTTCCCCGGAGTTTGTAAACAGCTTAGATAAGCCACACTAAGGACCACCTGCAAAGTGTCCCTGGAATAGATCCCCTCCACCTCTACTTCCTTACACTCACCTCACCTCCGTCACCTCCAGTTCTCACCGGGAGTGGCCCCTCACTTCCCAGTTCCCAGAAGCGGTCCCAGGTTGGATCAAGGCTCCGCTCCTAGTCCACTCAGCCATGAAGTGGGGTGGTGTGATGTCGCGTGGAGCTAACTTAGCTCCAAGGTACCGCCTGCTGATCCTGAAAAGCTGGGGTGGGGCTTTGGGCTTTCCTACTAGAAGGGAGACATTTAGGGCTGGGCCATCACCCCAAGAGCTCTCTATTGCTTTTGTCCTCCATGCTTCTGTCAGAGGATTAATGAAACAAAACCCTGGCCTGACTAGATAAATCTGTACAAAAAGCCCAGCTGACGTGGCTCCGTGGTTGAGCGTTGACCTATGAACCAGGAGGTCACAGTTCAGATTTCCAGTCAGAGCATATGCCTGGGTTGGGGGCTTGATCCCCAGTTTGGGGCGTGCAGGAAGCAACCAATCAATGATTCTCTCTCATCATTGATGTTTCTCTCTCTCCCTCTCCCTTC
This sequence comes from Eptesicus fuscus, assembly GCF_027574615.1. Lineage (NCBI taxonomy): Eukaryota > Metazoa > Chordata > Mammalia > Chiroptera > Vespertilionidae > Eptesicus > Eptesicus fuscus. The sequence goes on along the minus strand of NC_072474.1, from coordinate 113,518,772 downwards.
CTCTCTGAAATCAATAACAATATACAAAATAAACCAAACAAAAGCGTTAACCTCTGGTTAACGTGAGAACAATTCTTCCAACGTGAGAACAAGTAAGCTCTCTCCAACCCTGGGTGCAGACTTGGGGCTGGGTCCCTCCTTGGGCTGCTCAATTGAAAACACATGGTATTTAACAAGGTCCCACAAGAGGGCGCTGTGCTTTGTAAAGAGGCAAATGTGTGGCAGGGGTAACCAGCGCTGTGAGGGTCTTCAGCTCCCTCCCTGCAAGCTGTGGACCGTGTCCCTGAGTTCCCGTTCCCATTCGAGGTTGTCTCCAGAAGCTGGACCTCCAGGAGGACGCTACCACTGCGTACTAGGCGTACCGGTTAATAATGCGGATTTTGTAATCAAAGAAAACACGGTAATTTCAAGAGAAACATCTGAAGTGCTTTATTCAAAGTAATGTCCATTGCTAGCTACACATTTCCCCCCTCTTTCAGGTAATGTGGATACCGTCCCAATAGAACTTTTCTTGTTTTGAGGCAACCATTCAGAGACCCAATTTTCCACTTCTTCGGACGTTTTGAAGTGCTGCTCAGAAAGTTCGAGTGCCATCGATCAGAACAAGTGGTCATCTGAAGGAGCAAGGTCTGGTGAATACAGTGGGTGGGTTAATATTTCCCAGGCAAGATCTTTTAAGGTGTCTTTAACTGCTTTTGAAGTGTGTGATGGTGCATCATCATGAAGCAAAATTACTTTGCCGTGTCTTCTGGCCCATTCTGGTCGTTTCATGATCAAAGTGTGGTTCAAATTGATTATTTGCTGTTGGTAGCGATCAGTATTAATGGTTTCACCTGGTTTTAGAAGCTCATAATACACCTCCTGATCCCACCAAGTGCAGAGCATTGTTTCTTTCCGAAGCGATTTGGCCTTGCAGTCGATGTTGGTTGACCTGGATCAACCCATGATTTTGTGCATTTGGGATTCTCAGAATAAATCCACTTTTCATTGCCAGTCACAATTCGATGCAAAAAAGATTTTCTTTCATGCCGTTGAAACAACATTTTACTGATGACTTTTTGGTTTTCCATGTGTCTTTCATTCAGTTGATGTGGCACCCATTTTCCTTCCTTTAAAATCTTTCCCATTGCTTGTAAACGACCAGAAATTGTTTGCTGAGCAACGTTTAATCTTCAAGTTGTTTTTGAGTTTGACACGCATCTTCATCCAATAATGCTTGTAATAGTTGGTCTTCAAACTTTTTCGGTTGACCTGGACGTTGTCTTTCACATCAAAATCATCACTTTTAAAGCGTTTAAACCAGCGTTCACAAGTATCTTGAGATGCAGCATGTTCACCATAAGCTTCCCGAAGTATACACTAACTTTCAGCAGCACTTTTCTTCAAAATAATGAATTAAAACTTCCCGCAAATGCTTCTTTTGGCATGAAATTCAACATTTTTAAGCGTAAAATATCTGATGTTAACACCTTCAGAAAATTTGACATATGAAGTTTTGAAGCTTGCTGTCAATACAACATTGCATACATATCAAATCGCATATATATCAACAGATGTGTAACTCCTTCTATTGAAAAAAAATCTGTATTATTAACCGGTACACCTAGTAGCCTCAGGCTAGTTTGAACAGTTCAGGGAAATACATCCTTAAGTTCCTGACTTGTTTCTTTAAACCAGCATGTCATCATCAGCTAAACCTGCGCTATCTGATCCCTCTCAGGTCCGGGTGAGAGTTAACTGCTGTCACCAGCAAACCTGCCTCAGAGACTTGGCCCTCGGCCCGTGTTCTGCGCTGCACCCCGCCCTCCCCCCTCCAGCCCCCACCATCCTCACCGAGCAGCAAGGGTCTGGCCCAGTCACTGCCACCCTCTGCCCCTCTTTTCATTTTGCACAAAGCACTCCAGTGAGTGAAATTAGGCGGGTTTTGTCCTTTTCCACCTGATTTATTCCACTTAGCATAGCAGCCTCAGGACCCACCCATGTTGTTGCAAATAACAAATGAACAAAACAGATCCCTAAATACAGACGACAAAATGGTGGGTACCAGAGGGGAAGGGAGTAGAAGGGACAGGGTGGTTGGGTAAAGAGGGTCAGATGTATGTTAATAGAAAGAGACTAGACTTTGTTGTTAACCAGTTACCTCACTGAATTTTTAAAATTAAAACTTTTATTATTAAAAAACACACAAAACGCCTCCCATGAACTGTGAAATGGACCCATTCGTCCGCCTCTCCTGCTGCCTGAGCTCCTGAGTGTCTGAGCCAAACCCCGTGTTGATAAAGACACAGCTGCATCGGGTTAAGGGCCACCCTCCAGTATGAGCTCATCTTAACGAGGCACAGGTGGTGGCCGAGGACAGGTGAGGGGTCTTGCCCTCGGCCTCCCTGAGGGACCTTGCTGGAACAGCAGACCCTGCTCTTGCACCGGGGACACTCTGTGAGGGTGCTCTCCCTCGGGTCAGAGGTTACCACCGGCTCAAGTTCAGAAGTAGAGCCCAAGCTGTTGTCCTTCCGTGAGAAAGGGCCGGACCTTTGTGAGGTGTCATGTTCTTGAGGGGGTGACTTCCTCTGTCATGTCCTAGTGGCTGGTCCAGTTCAGCTCAAGGATGATGGTGGCCACCCTCCAGCTGAAGAGCTGTGTCCCTTTTGGACAGACACTCAGAATACAGTCCTTCTGTCTACTCTCCTGACGAGATCTCAGAAAATGTTCTGGCCAGTGTTATTTGTTTGTTTTTACCTGGCCAGTTCTGCTCGCTGTGTGACTGCTCGACCCTGGCACTGACGTGTCCCGGGTGCACCCAGGAAGCAGGAGCGTGGGCCACGTGACCCTGGGCATCCTGCAGAGCTGTGTGGTGGGGGCAGGTCTGAGGGCCATGCTAGTGCCCTTGCAGATGACCTGAGACTTGGGTCAAGGTGCTTTGCTCTCTGCAGAAAGCAGCCCCGTACAACGCCAGGCCTGCCCTTGCTCTCTGTCTGGTCAGCGGGCGGTTCTTGTGGCTGCTGTAGGCACGACATCTTGCGCACTGAGGACAGGGTGTGTTCCAGCCGCGATCCTGCGGACCTGGCTCCAATCCCTTTCCCAAGAGGTCACATGTTTCCCTATAAGCGGGAGCCTGTTGTTGCCCAGACACTCGGGGAGTGTCGCAGCATTCCAGAAATCCACCCAGCTCCTCCTGACCGCTGCCTCCTGTTTCCAAACCCCTTTCACACTCCTGGTCTTCTGTGCTCTGCTGGTGTGGTTCAGTGGTTGAGCATCGACCTACGAACCAGGAGGTCACAGTTCGATTCCCGGTCAGGGCCCATGCCCGGGTGGCAGGCTCCATCCCCAGTGTGGGGCGTGCAGGAGGCAGCCGATCAATAGGTCTCTCTCATCATTGATGTTTCTATCTCTCTCCCTCCCTTCCTCTCTGAAGTCAATAAAAAATGATTTTTAAAAAAGGTGAACGAGGGCCCAGGGCCTTGCCGCAAGAGCAGAAGACGAGAGGCGAGGTATGTTGGCCTAGGAGGGCTCTTGCCGGTTTGCTTCCCTGGAGGCAAGGATGGTGATGATCTGGACACACTGGTTTTTCCTCCGCTTATGGGGGGAGAGGTGATCTGACTGGTAGATCAGCCCAGGGAGTTGGCCAGACACAGTTGACCTTCTACGGAGTCTGCCCCCTCCAAGGGGTCACATGTTTCCCTGTAAGCGGGAGCCTGTTGCCCAGACCTGCGCGTGGCTGGAGAGATGTCTTTGCTGGGGCTGCCGTAACTGAGGACCACAGCTGAGGGGCCGGAACGACAGACCGTCTCCTGCTGGAGGCTGGCCATCAGGTCAAGGCCTCAGCTGCATCGGCGCCTTCTGCAGGCTGCGAGGAAGAGTGGGCTCCGTGTCCCCAGCTCCGGGGGCATCACCCCGATCTCGGTCCATGTTCACATGATGTTCTCCCTGAGTGGGTCTGTGAACCACACCCCCTCTTTTATAACACCAGCCATGTTGGAATAAGCCCACCCTATCCAGTACGACCTCTGCTTAACTAATGACACGGCAGTAGCCCTGTTCTGCATAAGGCCCCACTCTGAGGTCTTGTGTACTGGGACTTGACTGTGCCATTGTGGGGGACACAACTCAACCCGTAACAGCCAGTGAGAGGGGCTTGCCTGTTTTACCTCCGTCACCCTCCCACCCGGAGCCCCAGCCCTGGCCCGAGCCCCTGGAGGGAAGGACACCGACATTGCAGTTGGCGGCCATCCGCTTTGGCAGAGGCGCTTGCCCTGTAGGTCTGCCACCCCTTCTGGGCACCTGCTCTGGGAAAAGCCCAACCAGGGCACAGAGGGAGAGTACAGGCAGGCGTCCCACCAAAGACTCCCCAAGGGGGTGATGATGGAGCAGCGACTCCCTGTTAGACACATTCCTAAGCTCCCTTAGGCTCTGCTTGGGACTCTCGGCCCTCCTGGCGATTGTCCTGTTATTCTCATTGTAGGTCTCACGATGAACCGCCTCGCCGTTTCCAGGGGACCGCCTACACCTGGCCCCACCTGTGCCTGGTCCGACCATTTTCTCTGACCATTACAATGGGCGTAAATACCCCGCTCCCCCTACTCGGCCCCGCTGATGCCATCTTGGCCTCGGCCCCTCTGCTAGCAGATGTAATCATAAACGTGTCATTCTTGACCCCTTTTGACCTTGTGCGTTCCTCCTTCAGCGACCCTGACACTCCCCGCCCCGCCTCCAGATCTGGCTTCTATTCTAAATCGCTCAAATGCCTTTAAATAGCCACTGGGGCAGTTGTGTTATGTCTGGGGGCTGCTTGGCTCTGGTGGTGCCCTGGGGGCTGTGGGCACAATGCCTCAGCCCAGCTGGCGGGAAACACTTCGCGTCCAGGCGCAGCCACAGAGGCCAGGACCCGCTCTGCCTCGGTGCCCCCAGCTGGCATCTGGGCCCAGAGGAGCCACAGGCTCCTCGTCCCTGACGGGCTGGGCTCCAGGCCCTCCCAGGGCGTTGCTGGGACTGCACAGGAAGGGCCTCTGTCTGCAGGCCACTGGAGCCGTGTGCGATGTTCATTTTCAAGTCGATAGACCGAAGGGAGATGGCAGAGGTGCGGTTGGGGTGAGCGAGCTCAGCCGCTGCTGCCAACATGATGGATCAAGCAGCACCACTGACATACCTTTGGGAACAGCTGGCGTCTGGTTTTAGTTTCCAACAAGGTTTGGAGTCTCATTCTGGGCAAGTCTGCCCCATTGAAACCCTAAATATCTCTGCTGTAGCTGAGTTCTCAGGAAGCTGGAAGTCTGTGTGACCTAGTGAGGGATTCCCCAAACTGGGGGGTGGTGCAGCGCGGGCCACAGCAGGTTTACCGCCGTGGGAGCGTGGGTCCTCAGGGGAGGCCGCCCTGCAGGGTAGAGATGACGAAGGCTGGGCGGCACCATTTGTGCACATCGGCCACGCTCCCAGTTCCTGCCCGGCGTGTGCTGATTGTTGAACAAATGACTCTTAGTCACTGCACCACAAGGGATCAACGGGAGGAGGCTAATCCCAGAGTGGTGGAGTGAAGACTAACGTTCTCAGCGGTGTTCTTGGCAACATCTACAGCAGGCGTCCTCACACTACGGCCCGCGGGCCACATGCGGGTGTTTTTGCCGTTTTGTTTTTTTACTTCAAAATAAGATATGTGCAGTGTGCATAGGAATTTGTTCATAGTTTTTTTAAACTATAGTCCGGCCCTCCAACGGTCTGAGGGACAGTGAACTGGCCCCCTGTTTAAAAAGTTTGAGGACCCCTGTTCTAAAGCTTAGAAACCGAAAAGGTTTAATCCTGGCCAGAGCTGACATGGACGCGGCTATTCAATGGATGTCAGCTTATTGTTTATTATAATACTTCAGGATTGGCCCAGCCGGTGTGGCTCAGTGGTTGAGCGTGGACCTATGGACCAGAAGATCAATTCCTAGTCAGAGCACATGGCTGGGTTGTGGGCTCGATCCCCAGTGTCGGGCGTGCAGGAGGCAGTCGATCCATGATTTCCCTCTCATCATTGACATTTCTATCTCCCTCTCCCTTCCTCTCTGAAAGCAATAACAAAACAATACTTCAGTATTGGTTCACAAAACCCTCTGTGTGCCCCTCCAAGTACTCCACTACCTTCTACCAAAACTATCATCCGTGACCTTGGAGAAATGAAGCCAGCACATCAGGGAGTTCAGTTTCATGGACTGTCATTCATGGACCCAGGCTTACATGTTGGAGGAAGAGGCTGCATATACCCACTGCATGCATGACACACATGCTGAGAGGGCAGGCGCAAATGGAAGGCGTTCTGGAGCTCAGTGTCCCAAACTGAGTCTTGCTGGGACCTGGCTGGATGGGAAATGGTTTCTGCAGATGGAGCAGTGCCTTGTATGTGCCGGGTACAGGCCGGGGCGGCAGGGCTGTGGAAGAGGGGACGTGTTCCCTCATTTCTGTAAGGAGATCGGGGCCTGTTCTGCTGGGAGCCAGTTCCAGCATGTCATAATTGCAAGAGTTTCATCAAAAAGTTGATGGAACTTGGGGACTCAACAAGGGCCGAGTCACATATGTAATCACCTGTTGGAATGGCTAAAGGCATTTCCCCCAAACCTGAAAAGGTTGATTGTTTACTGCCAGACAGCTCAGGGCATCTTAATCTACATGTTATTGCCTCCTCCTGGTGAAACACCTGAACAGCTGTAGGATATTCCCCAATCTGACAATGCTTCTGTACCCTACCCTTTGAAGTGTGTATCTCCACCTTGCCTTAGGACAATTTGTGTTAATAAAAGCAAGGGGTCCTGAGACAAGGAGAATTTAGCTCTTTTAGCTACAGCTCCTCTGACCCCCAATGCCTTTCAAAATTATCTTTTGTCTTTGGACTCCTACTTAATCTACACACAGCCTTTCTCCAGATTGCTGAACCCTTCTGAATGCTGGAACAAGAACCCCGGCACTGTTCTATAGGAGAAATGACTGGAGTGGAAGCCTGAGGGAGTGTGTGTGTGATGGTCAAGAAGTATTTGTGGCCTGGTCAGCATGGCTCAGTGGTTGAGCCTCAACCTATGAACCAGGAGGTCACAGGTTCAATTCCCAGTCAGGGCACATTTCTAGGTTTCGGGCCCGATCCCTAGTATGAGCTTGATCCCTAGTGTGAGGTATGCAGGAGGCAGCCGATCAATGATTCTTTCTCATCATTGCTGTTTCTATCTCTCTTTCCCTCTCCCTTCCTCTCTGAAACCAATAAAAACATTTTAAAGTTTTTTTTGTGTGTCGAATACTCCACAACTCTTGGAATTAACCTCCTCCCGTTGATTCCTTGTGGTGCAGTGACTAAGAGTCATTTGTTCAACAATCAGCACACGCCAGGCAGGAACTGGGAGCGTGGCCGATGTGCACAAATGGTGCCGCCCAGCCTTCGTCATCTCTACCCTGCAGGGCGGCCTCCCCTGAGGACCCACGCTCCCACGGCGGTAAACCTGCTGTGGCCCGCGCTGCACCACCCCCCAGTTTGGGGAATCCCTCACTAGGTCACACAGACTTCCAGCTTCCTGAGAACTCAGCTACAGCAGAGATATTTAGGGTTTCAATGGGGCAGACTTGCCCAGAATGAGACTCCAAACCTTGTTGGAAACTAAAATAGATGCCAGCTGTTCCCAAAGGTATGCCAGCTATTCCCAGTGGCCGCTATGTCGACTAGTTGGGTATGTAAGTCTCCTGTGCCGGGTGGAGGCTGCCCTGCCCTTCCTGGGGCGGTTGCTGCCTTTTCTGAATCCAAGGTTGGATGGCTCAGGGCGATGTCCTTCCTCTTCCTCGCTGTCTTTACTCTCTGTGTTCTGTCGCTTTGTGTCCCAGCCTGGCTTAGTCACGAGTGTCCAGACCTTAGGTGGTGGCGGCTTGCGCCCTCCCAGTTTGGCAGAGTGATAAGCTACGGTTTCCAGCTAGTCTTGCTTCCCCACTCTATCAGCCAGTCCCGATGCTAACAGAGCTGTAGACATCTCAGCATCATTTCTTGGAGTTTCAGTTCTTCTGTTCTGCCCCTGGCTTCTGCCTCGCACCGGAGGGCTGAGGGTGGCCACCTGAGTCGCCCACCAGAGGGGCCAGGCCGTGAACTTCCTTCTCGTTGCGGCGTGCAATGCACAGTTCCTCAAGTGTACGAGGCCGTCTCGCATTCTCAGGGTCTCCCCACACTCCCGCGGCAGCCCACTGGATCCAGCATCCGGGCCACCCCTCCCCACATACATGCAGGTGGCCAACCCTGGACTCCCCCTGCGGATGCCTCTCTTCCAAGGCCCATCGCTTCTGTCCCCTGGCTGGCTTGCAAAGTGCTCATATTCGCAGCAGACCCGGGGGAAGGGCCAGGCCTGAAATCCTACCTCGGTAAGGGGAGGGCAGAGAGAGACCCGAGGAAGCGCAGGCCCTGCAGTCTGGCCATGGGCAGCTTATGACGGGAAACGTGCAGCTTCCTGTGACTGTAGGATGAGAGGGATCCCCGCACCACTTCCAGACACCAACGAATGACACAGGGTGGAGGGGAGATAGTCCTGGGCGAGTCCCTGAAGGCTACCCTACGGGGACTCACACGTGCTGAGCAGATGGGGAACCGGGGCTCAGTGGGAGGCTGGGAGCGGGTGCTGACGGGTCAGGATGAATGTTGCTGAAGATCGGTCCCCACGAGGGCTCACGGGAAGCGATCTCTGCTCTGGCCCGGGCCGGCCGCCATCACCCTATGGAGCAGTCTCTCAAGCACCCTCTGTCTTGCGTTGTCCCCACTCAATGCAAACATCTGCATGTAGAATGCACAGCTGCCTCTCTAACCCTCCCGACCTGGGCAGAAAGAACTGCCTTGAGCCCTAGTTAAAGCTGAAGAGGACTTGGAGTCCCCAGGGCATGTCCCCTAAAGCTCTATCTAACTGCGTCGGAAATCAGCCAGTTCCCTCTGTGCCTAGCCGGGTAGTGACACCAATGAGCTGAGTTAGGCTTCGTGTAATGGGGGTTGGCTGAGCTAATCGTGCTGGGAAAGGACATAAACTTCCGTGCTGGGAAGTTAGCTGGAGACATACGGGGATATCTGTCTGTCAAAACATAGACGTGGCCCATGAAATCACTACCGAGACGCACATTACTTTGACGCGCTACATACTAGCCACCCAAGTGAGCAGCACTTCTTGATAGCCAGCTGCTGCTTTGAGTCATCCGTGCACACGTGACTCGAATTGAGGTAGGCTTGGTCTTACCAGTCGTTATCTGTGTTATTGGCCCGGCACTGTCCGATGGCCCAGTCCTTGTTTGTAGCTCTTAGGCGGTGTGGGGACCACCAGGGGCCTAGCGCTGGAGACTGACTGCCCAGGCGAGGGAAGTTGGGTTACTTGGAGGGGTCGGGAGGTAGAGGGCGGGAACCTCTAACGGAGGAGCCTGGGTGAGCACAGGCCCAGCTGGGTTTGAAGCGGCTCATCTCCATGCACGAAGCCACTTGTCTGCACCCTCAGTCTCAGCAGACGTCAGGGTCTGACCGGCTTCTTTCCGGGGCTCTGAAGGGGCTTAGGGTGGGGGCGGGGGGGGGGGGAAGCCGGGACACCACACCAGCGTGTGGGGCCCAGAGGGGAGCCCAGCTGCTCACTTGCCCTGGCCCAGTTCTCGAGGTGCCTCTGGCCGGCCTCCTCTTGCTGGGGCCATGCTCAGTGGGAAAACTCAGACACGTTAAGATACCCGAGGGCACGGGAGGGGAGCAGAGAGCTGCTGGCCATTCGGCCGCGCGCGTGTGCAGAGCCCTGCAGAGGTTGACCCCACTGAGAGACTCGGTGACCTCTGAGCATGGAATTTACCCAGAGAAACCTGCTCAGCGAGGCAGTGCTGGCTGCCTCCCAGCGCCTTCTTAGTGAGCTGGAGCCTGAGGGCAGATCGGGAGCGCGAGGCTCCACCCTGGAGCATCAGTCTCCCCGGCCCCTCATTGTAGGTGTTTTAGTATCTCCTTCACCAATCAGGACAGAGGCAACCCCCCCCCCCCCCCCCCCCCCCCCCCCCCCCCCCCCCCGCGACCAGGGTATGAGAAGTGCGTCCCTTACATCGTGAGCAGCCACAGCCAGAGCCTGCCTCCCCGTGCTGCCCCTGTGTGGCCACACTGCCTCGTTCTCACAACTCAACTTCAGTTCCTTTTCCCTGCGAATGGTGGGCGGTCTGTGTGCCTTTCCTGGAAGGATCCGTTCAGCTGTGGAGATTAAGGTCTGAGGGTGCCAGGGTCTCCCTGGTGGAGTCAGGACCGGAATGTTCAACATCCACAGTCTGCTGCTGTGATGCGCCACGGCCACCAGGTGGTGCCAGAGGGCACCCCAAATACACATGTGAGCCAGGTAAGGACAGAATAAGGACCAAAGGTCATACAGACAAGCAAAAAGGCGTTCAAATAGTGTCTTTATAGGATGCTTAAAACTCCTCATTTGTGGCTCTAAGAAGGTTCCCTCCCTCCCGTTCCACACTCCGCTTCGCTGCTGCTTTGATCTGGTGACAGGTTTTCTTTTTTTTTTTCTAATTCCCATTTATTTTTGGCTCTTGGGGCAATGTCTTTTTCAATATGAAAAAGAGCAAATTCAATACAAAACAGACACTTGAAGTGTAGCAGAGGACAAAACCAAGGGTAGGGGGGAAAGGCAATAGCAAAAGAAGAAAAGGGGCGTTGCCAAAAGACGGGGAGTGTCCTGTCCCCTCTCCTCCGGGAATGACTCCCACCATCTAGGTGGCAGCATCTACCTTTCTATAGACATACTAGGGGCCCAGTGCATGAATTTGTGCACCTTAAAAGGAACTGTGGACTGCGAGGCTGCAGTGGGCACAGGGGCGGGTCTCAGCCCATCCTCCGCACCCCTCCCGCCTCGGCCCCAGGTCCCCTGTCTGCTGGCAGCCCTGTTCCTGCCACTGCTGCTCTGATGAGCTGATGGCACCAGCCCTGCTCACATGGGCTGCCCCGATCCCCCCGCAGGAGCAGGGGGAGGTGAAGAAGCCCTCAGGGGTGACCAGGGCCAGCAGCCGCCACTCACACCTGCTGACAAGGCTGAGTGATCAGGATTGGCGCTGGGCACCAGCAGCAGGTGCAAGTGCCCAGCGGTTCTGTGGCACGTGGGAGCAAAGAATTTTCAGTAACCACCAGAGGCTTCCCCCAATGACAGTGACCAGTGCCCTGCCTTGGTCTGGCGCCCCTGCTCACCTGCTCCACCATCCCACCGCAGCTGATGCCTGCCATATCCCACACTCTGCTGCTGACTCCCACCATGTTTCATGCGTGCCCCCTGGTGGTCAGCACAAGTCATAGCGACCAGTTGTTCGGTTGTTCCACTGTTTGGTCTATTTGCATATTAGGATTTTATGCAAATGTTTTATTTAGACAGGACTGTGATTGCTTTTAGGGTAAGAAAAGGTAGAGATGGGGAGGGCCTTTCTTGAGGCTTAGGGACCAAGGCTGGTCACTCTACTCCTTATCCCCCCGCTCCATCCAGAGAAAGGAAGCGGTTCCATGTGAGAGGGAGGTAACGTGCAGGAGGGCAGGACCTCACCTGATAGAGTGGGGCACACGCTGCAAAGGAAACAGCTCAGGACAGAGCTTGGAGAGAGACTGAAATTGAGAGAATACTCTTAACAGAAGGAGCAGGAAAACATACCTGGAACCAGGTCTTCAACAGCCTGAATCCACAACTGCTCTGGAACGGGAAATCCCACCCATCCCGTAGAGACCTCTACCGGCTGGAGCCAGCACAGTGCCCTTGCCCTGGGCTGCTATGTGGACTTGGATGTGGTTTTCACGCACAGCCCCAGATAGGATCTGGACGAGACCCCCACATCTTGGAAACTATGTTAAAAACAGGAGGAAATATTAACTGGACAGGTAGGAGGAATGGGCACAAGAAGGAAATGCAATGAGTGGCAGAAATATAGGTTTCCCGGAGGGGAAAGAGAGGAGACAGTCAATAAACAACGAATATTTATTGAGTACCTATTATGTGCCATTCACGGTTCTAGAACATCCCTAAAAATTAGAGGCAGAAGATGTAAGTTAGAAGGAGAGGGAAGGGCAGCTGAGGGAACCAAGAAGCCCGAGTGACAGGCATGGCCTTCAGCCTCCTCACCGAATCTTCCCCCTCTTCTGCGGTGGCAGCCTGGTATGGCTGGTCCTCGAAGACAGTCCTTCGTGCTGCTCTCAGCCTCGGTGAACTCCATCTCGTCCATGCCCTCACCCGTGCACCAGTGGAGGAAGGCCTTCTGGCTGAACATGGCAGTGAGCTTCTCTGAGATGCACTTGAACAGCCCCTTGGATGGCTGTGCTGTTGCCAGTGAAGGTGACCGCTATCTCCAGGCCACAGAGCGGGTGTCAGACAGCTGTCTTGACATTGTTGGGGATCCGTTTCACAAAGTAGGTGCTATTCCTATTCACACATTGAGCATCTGCTTATCCCCCTCTTTCATGGACATCTGTCCATGGAAGGCAGCAGCCACGGTGAGGTGCCATCAAAATACCTGCTGGGTGAGTTCGGGCACAGTGAGGGCCCTATACTGCTGGCCCCCAGGGCTGGTTAGAGGAGCAAAGCCAGGCATGAAGAAGCGGAGGTGTGGGGAGGGCACTGTGTTGTGCACCGGCTTGCAGAGGTCGGCACTGAGCTGGCTGGGGAAGCGGAGGCAGGTGGCGACACCGCTCATGGTGGTTGAGACAAGGTGGTTCAGGTCCCTGAAGGTTGGCGTGCTCAGCTTAAGGGTGGGAAGATGTCAGAGGGCCTCATTGTCAACACAGTGTAGGTCTCGCCAGTATTCTCCACCAACTGATGGACAGAGAGGGTGGTGCTGTGGGGCTCAGACACGGTGTCGGACACTTTGGGTGAAGGTACCACGTTGGAGGTGGTCATGATGCAGTCGAGACACTCTTCACAGATCATGCTGATGAGCAAGGTGTCCATCCCAGAGCCCATGCCCCTGCCAAGCGAGTGGGAAACACACTTGTCCTATTGATGCCACGGTGACATGTAGCCCAAGAAGTGGCACGAATTGACTGCTCTGAACCATAACCACCTCGTTGCTAATAGCTGTCCTTGAACAACTTGTGACAATACTCAGAAAATTGATGAAGACTTGAATTCTCAAACTTAGAAAAGTACAGTTAGTTGTACAAAAACACTCTGCCCCCCCCCCCCAACCCTCCCCCCCCCCCCCCCCCGCCCCAATTTCCAACATTGGCCACTGTTTGTGCTGACTCAGTCTCAAACCTGTAGGTATGGTCTGTCAACCAGATGTCTCTCTCAGGGCATAAGTTAGGGCATAGTGATCCCTGAAAACCTTGTCCATGCCAGAAGGACAAGGGCAAAAGGGGACCCACGGTGTTTGGACAGCTGGACATGGGAGATTTCTGCCGTCGGGGCCAGCTAGCCATGGGAGATGAATCAGGTGTCACCCTCATCTTCTTGATGAGTCTCACCTGCTCACCCAGGAAGTGGCTCTCCAGGAAGTCACAGAGCTGAGGGTCTATGTGGGGAGAACCAGAGTGCGCAGATCCAAGAGTCAGGTTCTTCGCTAGAACTATAGTGGCTTCCGTGGCATCTTGGGTTTTGCCACACTCCTCTTAGGAGGGCTTCTGCACATCCTGGAGGAGGGTGTGGCCGCCTGCTGATTTTGCGTCTTTAAAAGACACCTGGTTCCCTTGTACTTCTCCTCAGCCAACTGGAGGAAGTGGCCAACACCCTCCAGAGCCACATAGTCGTGGCCTAAATAGAAGCCCAGAGACAGGTAGGAGACCCACAGACGCAGGTTGGCTAGGCGGTTGACAGCAGCCTCCACCTTGGTGGAATAATTCTGGAGAATTTGGGAGCTCATGGTTGTTCCACAATAAGAAACTAAGGAGAAAAACAGTGTTGGCTAGTCTCAGAGGTTGAGGATAGCTGTGGTGTTTCTGAAGGTGGAGACTGGAAAAGAGGTTGGAGGGTGGTTGGAGGCTGGAAGAAGGGGCGTCCCTGGGCCTGTGCCGTCCAAACACTGTTGAAGCAAGAGCAATAGCCCTACAGTTTCTTGCTGATCAAATTCCTATGACAAGATTGTGACTCTTCTTGCCTACTGGTTTCAGGATACAAAGAATCCCAAATGTCTCCTGGAAGGAGCATTCACCTGGGCTCTGCAGGAGGAGAGCTCCTGGTCCCTACAGGTGCATGAATGGAAAGCACACGTTCCTCGAGTGTTTTTGGGGGAGTGATGGCAAGTGGAGCTACTCCTGTGTGTGTCCCTTGGTTCCAGGCATTCTTTTGATTAGTGTCACATGAAAGTACTGGAATCAAAATGTATCCTTAATCCTGGAGGATGGCATCCCATCCTTAGAGCATCGCCTCTGAGATGGCCTGCCAAAGGTGTGTTCGAAGCATCAAATTCACTGAGCCATCAGCTGACTAGTGATGGAGATATGATGTAATCAGCACATTCCATGCCATGGCTCATGCTTGCACCTTCTTCTCTTAAATGGATGCCTTAGTCTGATGTGATGAGTGAAAAAAATGATCAATTGCCAAACAGTGCCCCTCCTTCCTTTTTGTCATCTTGCCCTCTGGAAAGTAGACCTTTTTAAAGAATGACCCTTCACATCATGTGCACTGTGGACTGTGCTCTGAGCAGGCAGGCCACTTAGGTATGTCACACTGAGGGTGGACTTACACTTCCTGGTGATGGTTTGATATTAACATTGTGTTCTACCTGTTTTCTTCTTCATGTTTTCTGTGCCTGCTCTTGGTCATGGTGGAGGCTTGCTGTACAGTAGCTTTCTGACAATTCCTCCCCGCTGCCGGAAACCGAACATTGTCACTAATAGAGAAATGTGAAAAGGGAATCCGGAAGGCTGGTCAACCTTAATTGCTCTGAATGGTCGGAGCTATTCACTCTGTTTAGTTGAGACATTGGTAGTTAAAGCAATCTCCACTTGTTTGTTTTTTTAAAATATATTTTTATTGATTTTTTACAGAGAGGAAAGGAGAGGGATAGAGAGCTAGAAACATTGATGAGAGAGAAACATCGAACAGCTGCCTCCTGCACACCCCCACCTGGGGATGTGCCCACAACCAAGGTACATGCCCTTGACGGGAATAGAACCTGGGACCTTTCAGTCCGCAGGCCTATGCTCTGTCCACTGAGCCAAACCGGTTTCGGCTCCACTTGTTAATCATATGTAAATTCTTGCTGATTGGCTATTATTGGAATTTCCTGCCTAAAGGATATGGGTGTTTCCCATAGCCTCAATAAAAGGGATAGCAAGGCCAGAGCAGTGGTAGTCCTCCCACTAGAGGTGGGCTCCTGCCTGGCCCCCCATTTCCCAAATTAACTCTTTTCCAGTCTCTTTTCATTTGTGTGCGGCCTTCTCCAGAACACAGAACCCTGAACAGGAACCCTGAACCACGCGGGATGTGGAAGGGGCTCCCCTGCCCCCCCCCCCACCCGCCCAGCCTCCATTCTGACTTTATTAACAGTTTTTGGTTTTACAACATTTGGTAGGGTAAGCATTCTCCTGACTGACAGACTATCCATTCCCATAAAACATTCAGATAAAAAAGACAAATTATTTGCATAAACCTGCTTAAACATCCCCACATTCATAATCCCATCAAACCTTTTATGGGAGCAACCTTTAGGTGAGCAACCTTTATGTTCTCTCAGTCTAATTCTGGCCCAAACTAGGGCTTCACAAATGGTTTTGGTACCACAGTTTGTGAGGCTCCCATGTCAAGGAGTCCAGAAACTTCTCTACCTCCTGACCATTTTACCCACTCTGGTGCAAAGGCTTAGGATCCCCAGTGAGGGGTTGAGTCAAGGGACTCTGGTTTTTTTTTGTTTTGTTTTGGTCAGCCTTCATCTTGATCTCCTTAGACCAGTGGTCGGCAAACTGCGGCTCGCAAGCCACATGCGGCTCTTTGGCCCCTTGAGTATGGCTCTTCCACAAAATACCATGGCCTGGGCAAGTCTATATTGAAGAAGTGGTGTTAGAAGAAGTTTAAGTTTAAAAAATTTGGCTCGCAAAAGAAATTTCAATCGTTGTACTGTTGATATTTGGCTCTGCTGACTAATGAGTTTGCCGACCACTGGCCTAGACATTGCTCAAAGCAATCCCCGGTTAGATTTCTCATATCTTTGAACAAGGACAAATAGAGCAGATTTGTATGGGGGTTCAGTCGGGGGGTCCTTTTGCCCTGCACCACCTTGGGTAGTACTGTATTCAAACCTTTGCTTGAACCCCATCATTGTCCATTTTATTCATATCTAACCATTGATGGCCACTGTGGTTGGGGTCTGAGCATGGGCTCCTTCTCTGGGTGGTTCAGTGGCATAAATTCTGGGCAGGTTCATCAGCTGAGATTAGCATAAGCAAAGACTGAGAGAGTCCTTAGTGGCAATAGCTTTGGGGTTCCTAACAGCCAGGAGGCCTGCTTGGCTTGTTGATGGTGAAGTTAGCTAGGGTCTTCAGTCCTCCTTTTCTTCCAAAATGGGAGGTTACAGCTGAGGGGATCCCTGTGGATCACAAGCCATATGGGACTGGGGGTGGGCTGACACAGGGAAATGTTGCCTATGATTTTCTATGTGACCATCTTTGATATCTGTGTTCCACTGGGTTACAGTAGCTCCTGCATTGTACTCCAGAGCTCCCTGAGCTATTTTTATCAGTAAGCAGTGGTAATCATTGTTTTTCTAGAAGATACAAATGCTAGGACCTCCTAGTCCACCAATCTTGCTGATGATATGCATCAAAATGTTGTTTCTTTCTTTTGTTTAAGAAATGATTGTCATTGGGGAATAGGAATTTTTAAATGGTATTGACTTTAGCTGGGGTGCTTTCATGGTGCTAAGCTAACTGGGAGAGGCGAGGATCCAAGGAAAACTAGCTGATTCTGCTTCCTCCAAAGGCACCAATACTGTCCTTCATACTGACATTTGGCTCAGGAGATTCAGAGGACAGAAATTTTAGGCAGCGATGAAAGGTAGATTTCTACCTTATCCTGTTTGGTTCAGTGGATAGAGCATCCGCCTGTGAACTGAAGGATCCCGGTCAAGGGCACGTGCATGGGTTGCAAGTTTGATCCAGGGCACATGCATGAAGCAGCCAATTGATGTCTCTCTTACATCGATGTTCCTCTATCTGTATGTCTGTCTCCTTTCCTTCTACTCTCTCTAAAAGTCACTGGAAAAATATCCTCGGGTGAGGATTAAAAAAAAATAAAAAAGGAAGAGGGATTTCTTCTTATAGAAAAAGAAATAACGGGTCTGTTTAGACTGGAGTTGACCCATTAAAGTATTTGGGAACGTCTCTTTGACAAGATTTTGGATCATAAACCTTAAAATCTGTGGATGAATCAGCCATCACACTGATGATCAATCCCAACCATATCCCCTCAATCAGGTCACTTGGGGAAGAGGTACTGATCTAGACTGCTGGGGCGATCCTTCCCAGGTATGGCTTATAGTTCTACAAACTGATCTGTGTCATAGGGATTGGAGGCCCATGAGGATAAGAGACCCCCAGACGTATCTGTTGTAGGTCATGAGTCTGAAACCCCATGATGCATTCTACACAGAGGCACCAGTCCCTCCAGGTTGCTGGGTACTAGAAGTCTTAGGTGGTTCATGGTCGTAAGCATTCACAATGCTGGGACTCAGGGGACGAGTGTTTGTAGAAGGTACAGGTAAAGGAGTCCCCTCCTTTGCTGAAATGGTTTGGTTTGGTGCTTCTAGTGCCAGACTTGGCTGACTTTATAGCAGCTGTTTCCTCCTTTGACCCCGCTGGTTCTTGAACCAAGTCTTGATTACTAGCTCATCAAGTTGAGTGGCTGGAGTAAGCTCTGCCATCGTATTCCAATGTACATGGTCTTTTAAAATGTATCCTTCAGCCGAAACCGGTTTGGCTCAGTGGATAGAGCGTCAGCCTGCGGACTGGAAGGTCCCAGGTTCGATTCCGGTCGAGGGCATGTGCCTTGGTTGCGGGCACATCCCCAGTGGGGGTTGTGCAGGAGGCAGCTGATCGATGTTTCTAACTCTCTATCCCTCTCTCTTCCTCTCTGTGAAAAATCAATAAAATATATTATAAAAAAAAAAAAGATTGTAGTTTAAAAAAAAAAAAAAAATGTATCCTTCAGTAATTCCCAGGTGTTCTGGACTAAAGCTTGTGCGGTATCGGCGAGCAGACCTTGGCTTTTCGGTCATAATGCCTTTTACAAGTAGTAGAATGCTTCTGAGTTTCTGAATTTTGTCTGTGTTCCTACTGGGTTTAAAGGTCTAATATATCATTTGATGTTTTTAAAATAACTTAAGGTTGGGCACTGTCTTTCCTCAAGTTATTTTCAGGGTGTAGTTCCATGTGTTCTTATTCTGTATTAGTTTTGAAGGAAGTGTGGAGAGACAAGGACCAGAGGCCGCTGCTATTGTCTTCAGCTCCTCTTCCTCTTCTCCCTGATAAAAACTAAATTTCCTAACACAAGTGTGAAGTAGTGGCAGCACCACTACTCCTGCACTTTAGGGCTATTCTGCAGTAAAATAAGGGTGATTTGTTGGTCTAACAACCAAGACAGCTACTGAATGCCCTACAGGAAGGGAATTGACACAGCATGGGTATGCTGGACAAAGGGATGATTTCATCATGCTGCTCAAAACAGCATGCAACCTAAGCTTATGTTTTATTTCTGGAGTTTTCCATTTAATATTTTGGACCATGGTTCAGCCTCAATTATCTCTAAAGGCAGGGCAGATCTCAGTGATAGACACTGAGGATATTAGGGGGAAAATCAGTACATGCTGGGGACAATGCCCATGGTCAACATCTGCACTTTCTCTGAGAAGATGGGGGCCTGATCTGAAAGGCACAGGTAGAGAATGCTGAACCCATCTCAGTCACATGGTAACCCACCACTGAGCTCACCTCGGTTCAGTGAGCTGGAACTACTCCCATTGAGGATGTCACCAGTGGCTGCAGGACATCCTCTTGATCCTCAGGGATGAGGTCATGGTACTTCTGGGGTGCTCTGTCCTGACTGCCCTCTCAGAAGGACCGTTTTCATCCCAAGGAGTCTTAGGTTGCTGCTTAGCACCATGGAATGACATTTCTGAGCTTGAATTTGGCTCTTCATGTTGATTCTGAATTTCTTTTCTTCCTCAGAAATCAGAGCTACAGACTCTTAATGGCAGGCATGACTTGTTTGCAGCTCCTGTCAGTGGGTTCTATCAAGGCTGCTTCAGAGGGTTATGCTTTGTGCCTGAGGTTGAGCAACCATCCTAGATTTTGGTGAAAACCCAAGGGCTGAGAAACAGATTGAAGGAGCTTGTAATAGGATGCAGGCAATAGGAGTGTGATTGTCTTCCACAGCAGTGCCCAAAACCAGTAGGCACAAAGAATGTGCCATGGAACCATGCCTAGCCTCTGCCACACTAGCCCAGAAGAATGACAAACCTCCTGGGTTCTCTTAGGAGAAGAGGGATATGGGCTCAGTGCCTACTAGAGTAAGGCTACCATGATTCCGAAGCTGAATTCCTTGAGCTCTGGCCTATTTAAAATCAAGTGTACCAATTAAAGATGTTTGGAAGTATCATTTTGTTGAGCAGAGTCATTGGTCAGAATTTGCATTCTGTGTGTGAGCCATACTGAAAATTGGTGCCAGCTTCTACAGGTAGGACACTGAGGAAGAAAGATTAGCTAGGATGCTGGAATCATCTTTCCGGAGAAGGTGCAGGGTTGCACAAATTTACCTTTGTTTCAGAAAATGGAGACCCAACAAGGTCCAGAGATCCCCAGCCATGTCTGCTGGCCATCCTGATTAATTTTATTTTATTTATTTATTTTTGAAGATCTAATGGGGTTTATTAAGTAATTCCTGAATAGAAAGCATCCCGTCTACGAACTACCTCAGAGTGCTCTCAAGGGGTTGTACAAAATAGAAGTTTGAAGTTTGCTTTCAGAGAGAAAGGGAGAGGGAGAGAGAGGGAGAGACATCAATGATGAGAGAGAACCACTGATCGGCTGCCTCCTGCATGCCCCACACTAGGGATCGAACCTGCAACCCAGGCATGTGCCCTGACCAGGAATTGAACCCTGACCTCCTGGTTCATAGGTCTCTGCTCAACCACTGAGCCACACTGGATGAGCAGGTAAACCATTTTTATTAATGGACTAGAGACTCGGTGCACGAATTTGTGCACAGGTGGGGTCTGGCCTACCCCGATCGAGGCCGATTGGCGGCTGGTGGGGGGGGGGAGGGGATGCGGAAGGTTGGCCACCGGCCCTGCCCTCTGGTCGAACTCTTGGTAGAGGGGACAATTTGCATATTAGCCTTCTATTATATAGGATATTAAATAATGTGGAGGAGGAGAAGCTGATGCTGGGTCTTGTTTACACTTCTTTTGTTTACACAAGCTCTTCATGATACTTGCCTGTTTTTGGGGGGCATTTTCTTAGCACAAGCATCTTCTAGTTCTTGGCCTTATAATAGTGGGATGCCACCTCCAGAAGCCAACTGCTCTCCATCTCCAGACCTGTCTCACGAATTTCTTGGTGGTAAGGACAAGTTCATACTAGAGCAGTCCGTGAGGATGTTCCTCAAACAGCTCATGATAAATTTTAAATGGAGGCATTAGCCCCATGGGGTACCAGGAGAGTCGGGTGTATCAGTGTCATAGGCATGAAAATTCCAGGACCTATGGGAGAATGTTTGCAGGGGTTCTAATGAGCCCTCGCCCCCTCCTCCTCCTGCAATGAAGAGTCTGTTTGTGCTTCTGATGACGGCAATTGCTGAATTTTGTGCTGTTTCCTCCATTTGAGGCAAAAGTGCTTGAGCTACTGGCTCATCCAGGCTGAGAGTTGAATCAATTCTCCAGGTAACCTGGGTGTGTGAGATGGCTGAACACATCTAACAATACTCTTCACCTGTAAATTCCCTGTAGCCCAATGGGCACACTTTGACTCTGCTGTCAAAGACTCTTTGGGGGAGTACAATAGTCTAATCAGCTGGGTCACTTCTAAGTTCCTCTGCCTTAATTTATTGTCTCATTTGGCCTTTATTTAAAAAAAATTATTTTTATTGTTGACGTTGTCACAGATGTCCCATGTTTGAATTCACCACCTTTTTGTATCACACATCTTATCCCAGCTTCTTCCCCTTAAGTAGCAGGAAGTGTGGTTTTTCACCACTGTCATTGGCTACCTAAAGATGGGATTAGCAGAAACTTTGTGCTCGATGCAGAATTCTAAGATGGCCCCAGGACCTCTACCCCCTGGTGTCATGACCATAAATAGACTGCCTTGGAGGGCAGGGGTTGAGGGATTTTCCAGTTGTGCTTAGGACCTCATATCAGGTGGCTGTAACTCAAGAAGGAGATCACTCTGGTTTGTCCTGATTCAGATAGTTTAATGAGATCTTGGGTTTGCCCTGACGATGGGACTCCAGTATCTGCAGAGACTCTTCCTCCCCTTTGGCTTTGATAATGTGCCAGTCACAAGGAATTGAATCCTGCCAATAACTGAGTGATCTTGGAAGTAGATTCTGTCCCAGTCAAGCCTCCAGATGGGAATGCAGCCCAGCTGTCACCTTGCAGACTTCTGACCCACAGTCACCAGGAGATAACAAATGGACATTGTTTTAGCCACTCTGTTAGTGGTCATTTGCTCTAGAGCTAGAGAATACAGTAACCTTTCTGAAGCCTCTCCCCACCTGACCTACTCCAGGGTTTGTAGAGCTGTTGATGCAGAAGGAGTTAGGTGGCGCCGCCCTCAGGGCTGTTACTGTAACTGCGTGGGTATATATATTTCCGTAGTTCTACTCTATTATAGCACTTCACTGTGCAGTGACAGGTCAGCATTGGAGACAGATAATTCCCATCCTTTCCTTGTCACATCGATGTAGCTGCTCCTCCTTTCCCCCCCTTATCTGCCCTTTAGTGTTGAAAGTAGCTGGGTGACATCACTGTTGTCTCATTAGGGTTCTCCTCAAAACATATACACACATTACATGGAGGAAGCTTCTGGTGTGGAGGCCCCAGTGTGGGCAGTTCTCTGGTGCAGCCTCGGGGGCCGGTGGGTGGTAGGTGCATGACTGGTGGTCTCTTTTCTCGCCCTGAGCACACACATAGGGCTTCTCGCCGCCCGTGGATCCTCTCCTGAGCCAGCAGCTGGTTCTGTGGCTGAAGGCCCTGGCGCACTGGTGGCACCTGAAAGGCTTCTCTTGGCACGTGAATCCGGTGATGCACATGGAGGTCCGAGGCCTGGAAGAAGCCTTTGCCACACGGGCGCAAACCAAGGTCCTCTCATTGTGTCTCCTCTGATGCAGTTTGAACCGAGAGAAATACCCGAAGGGCTGGGGACACTTCTCACATTGGTAGGACTTCTGGGCACGGTGGCTTCTGTCTCCCACCTCCATGGGCACATCTTGGTGAGGCCCTTCCTGGGATGTGGAGGTGCCCCGACTTGCTGTTCTGGAGCTGAGTGGATTCTCCAGGGAAAGCCCTCCCTCTTCAGACCCAGGACAGCCCTCTCCCTGGATAATGAGTAGGGAAGGTGTTTGATTGCCTTGACTAGACGGGCTGCCACCATTTTCTTTACCTTCATCTCCTGGTCCTGTTTGCAGGGATGTATCTTGGGGAGTCCGGAAGTGTCCTTGTGTTGACCACCGTTGAGTCTGCTGTTGACCGCTGCTCCTTGAAGTGGGCAATGACTTAAGGGCATGTTCTCAGAAAAGAGGGCTTCCTGTCCCTGTCTGTGGTTGTGGACCAAGCCAGGGGCTTCATGCTCTCATCACTCAGGTCCTTCATGGATGCCTCCAGATCTCTGCCACTCGACTCCCACTTCTCCTCCAACGAGGCCCTGTTGCTGCGGTGCCTGCTGAGCATGAACTGCTCCAGCCCCGGATGGGAAATCATCTCGTCCTTGCTGTGTCTTTCTGGCTGCAGCCACGAGTGAAATGACTGATAGAGACTTTGCAGCTCCTGCCTCACACACCCGTTTGTAAATGAGTTGAGCCCAGTGCTGGAAAGCTGACCTCCGCTCCCTCCGCTCCCTCCGCTCCCTCCGCTCCCTCCGCTCCCTCCGCTCCCTCCTCTCCCTCCTCTCCCTTCTCTCCCTCCTATCCCTCCTCTCCCTCTCTTTCCTCTCCCTCCTGGTGGGCAGGTCCTCGGCGAGATCTAAGCTCTAGGTTTTCTGACCCAGGACCATTCTTGGATGGTTCACCTTGAGATGAGATTTTGAGACCCAAAGCCATTCTTAACACAGATTTTCAGAAAGAGTCAACTTCGGGAATGCACTCTCTGCTGGGTTGTTTCTCTGGGAATCTGTTTCAATGCTAACTGGTAAATGACTAAGTGCTGCAGTCCTCATGAAGACGGCTGTTCAAACCCCATAATCCTGGCCCAAAGCTGAGCTGCTGTGGGGCTCCATTGTCAGCCCTGGTGCCTCTCGGCACACGGTTCTTTATATTCCTGCCATTTGGGGGCTAATGTGACTTAAATGTTTGCTGCTTATGTTCTAGCTTGCTACATTTTTCTTGTCAGTGCTTGAGCTTCTAACAACGGTTTCCTTCTGTCTTGACTGTGAGCCATGTATGCTTTTCCTGCCGGGGGGAAAGAGTTTCAGTTCCAATCTCTGACTTTTCTCTTCATGTAGTCCCACCATGTCTAGCGAAGTTTGACTTGGGAAGTACTTTCTCTTTTGAAATCCCCAGGACTAACCCCAAAACAAGGGTGAGGTGTGTTTAAAACCCTGGTCCTGCCTTTACTTCCCCCCGGGCATGGTGGTTTAGACACGTGCTGATGGGCCAAGTGGAGCAGCATGATGAGATCCCGCACAGTCCTCTGCCCCACTCGGGACAGGGAGCACTCTTTGTCCGGTGCATCCAGGCTGTCTTAGCTGTCATTGCATCTGCTGGCCTGTGTTGCATTGATTCTGTTGAGCCCTTATTCTACTCATAATGGCCCCATAGTGCAAGAGTAGTGATGCGGGCAATCCGGGCACACCAAAGAGAAGCCCTAAAGTGGACGTATAAGAAAAAACATAGGGTTCAGACTCTTCGTGGTTTCAGGCATCCACGGGGAATATCTCGGGCGTATCCCCTGCAGATATGTGGGGACGACTGTACCTCCACGAAGCTCTGAGGGGTTAAGAGCCATTTACTAGTAGAATGAAATGCCTTTATCCTGTGCTGCAGCCCACAGCCTAGGAGTTTTCTCTGGACTCATTGAACACTGCCATCTGGTGTGTCAGAGGAGGAACTAGCAGAGATTCAATTCCCCGGAGGAAATGGAAGCAACAAAAACAAAAGTTATGGCTGCACCAATTTACATTCCCACCGAGGGTATGCACGGGGTCCTTTTCTCCACACCCTGGATAACACTTGTTAGTTGTCTTTCTGAGAAAAAGTCACCCCAGCAGGTGTGAGGGGAGACCTCGCTGTGGCTTTGATGTGCATTCCCCTGGGGATTAGTGATGGCGAACCCTTTTTATGGACACTTGCTCATTGGTATCTCCTTTGGGAAAATGTCTCTTCTGGTCCTTTGCTCCTTTTAAAATTGGATTATTTTTCTGTGTATTATTTTTTTGCTATTGAGGTATATATTCTGAAGATCAACCCTGATCAGATATGTTTGCAAATATATTCTCCCTTTCTGTCAGTTGCCTTTTCATTTTGTTGTTGATTCCTTTGCTGTACTGACACTTTTTAGTTTGTAGTCCCATTTTTTAAAAAATGTTTGCTTTTGTGTTGTTTCGTCTGTGCTCTTGGTGTCAGATCCAAAAACCATGATTGCCAGGACCAATGTCAAGGAGCTCCCCCAGTGTTTTCTTCTGGGAGTTTCAGGTCTCGCGCTTACATCTTGAATCCTTGTCAGGTTGATGTTTGTGTGCGGTGTAAGAGGGTGGTCCAATTCCATTCTCTTGAGGGGGCTGCCCAGTTTTCCCAGCACCATTTATGGAAGAGGCTGTCCTGTCCCCATTGTGCGGGAAAGTTATGGATCCTCTTCCCAGAAGAGAAGCCTGCTCGGTCCAAACATAATGTTGTTGCCAAGTTCAAGTGTTTCTGATTCCATGAAAGTGCATCACTGGCTCCCTTACAGGATTATTTCTAATTATCTTATTGCCCAGCCAGTGTGGCTCAGTGATTGGGCATCGACCCATGAACCAAGAGACCACCGGTTTGATTCCCGGTCAGGGAACATTCCTGGGTTGTGGCCCCAATCCCCAGAAGGGCAGTGTGCAGGAGGCAGCCAATCAATGATGATTCTCTCATGGATGTTTCTTCTATCTCTCTGTCCCTCTCCCTTCTTCTCTCTCTAAAAATCAATAAAACATTTTAAAAAATTACCTTATTAATTACCATATCTTTCTAACTTTTTTCAAGGCCATAAGACCCACATAATCAAGCGCAGATTGTGACTGAGGAAATATACATTCTTTTGAAGCCAGAGTGGTCACAACTGCTGTTAATTTTTTTTTTTTTTTGAGCAAAGATGTTATTTACTACCAAGAAGAAAGTGTTTAAAAGTGCAATTCTCCCAAACAGTTCTCCCTATGTTCTTGTTTTAGTTGGAGACAACCTGCATCTTTTGGTCATTCCGTCTAAAGCCCGGAATCACCCTTACCCTCCATCCTCCCTCTGTCCCTTAGACCAGCCAGTCCTGCTGGTCTTTTCTTTCTCCTCTTGGTCCAGTCTGCTTTTCACCATCTTGGCTCCCACCACTTTCCCTCTGGATTACCTACCACAAGTGTCCTCACTAGCCTTTTGGTCTCTGGTCTTATTTCATGTTACTTTGGTGGGACCAAAGAAAATGGATTTATTTAAAACCCATCTACCCATGACATTCCTCTGCTTAAAACCCTTTGAGATCATCGTACCCCAGGGTAACAGCCTGCCTCTCCCCATGTTCCATGAAGTCTTTCAAATAGTGTTCAGCTCGTCTCTGCTTCCCACATTACTGTCCGGAAACAGCCCTCTTTGTAGTTACCCTGTAGGACGCTGGAGCCCACCTCTGGGCCTTGCTCATCACGTTTGAAAGGCAGCATAGTTTGTCTCTGTTAAAACGTAGGCTCTGGAATGATACTGTCCTAGGTTTGAATCCTTGTTTGGGTGTGTGCTGACAGCTTCTTGGGCAAGCTAGTTGTCTAGCCTCAGTTGTCTCATTTGAAAAGTAGGGGTGCTAACAGTAGCTGTTTCATGAGCATGTTGCCACAGGAATTTAAAAACCTGGATCAAATTCCAGTGTGTGTCATTTAGGGATAGTAAAGAACATTATAAAGTGGTGAACAAAAAGATAGATACAGAGACAGTAAAGCATCAAACAGACTTTCAAATTACAGGGGGAAAGTTTGGGAAAGGTGGGGGAGTTTTGAAATCAAACGAAGGACTTGTATGCATGCATATAAGCATAAACAATGGACGCAAAACTCTGGGGGGGGGAGGGCATGTGTGGGTGTGGGGTGGGGGGGGGTAATAGTAAGATATGTACACATATAATACCTCAATAAAAATATTTAAAAAAAAAAATTCCAGTGTGTGGGTGGGTAGGGGGACGGGGGGTGTTTCCACACCAACAACAGTTCTGACACCAGCTGGGTCCCCTTCAATTCAATTCAATCTTCACGCTTGATACCCAGAGATAACATCCGACTCCATAAGTTATGGGCTTAGTTCTACAAAACTGTCCTCCCTCCACCCCCAGAGGTACTCACCAGCCTAGGTTGCCGCCTGTTGGAGACCGGGTGTAAGCTGACACGGTCCTTGCACCTGAAGGGGCTAGCAAGGCTTGGCCCCCTACCCACACAGTTTTCCCAGGCCTGTTTGGATGGCGGTTATCAGTAGAATGAGAGCAACCATTCATGGCTTGCCAAGAAGTCTGTAACTATTTACTGAAATTTACTATACTAAGAATCTGCCCGATTCACTGTACCGAGAATTTGTCCTTCTGCTCTGTCTCTCCCTTAGAGATTAAGAGGAACAAAGAATACATTCCTCTTCACAGACCTCCTATTCAGTATTTGTGTATAAAAGGCATTACAGAGTTAATAAACTCACTACAGTCTCTCATAGTCCTCCCGATCCCGCTGTCCTGTCTTTCTTTTCTTAATTCCTACCTCCCTACCGCAGCCCGGTTCAACCTGTCAGGCTGGCCCTGACAGCCGCCTGCTTCTGACTCAATGGCTCTAGATTGGAGATTCCAACACTCCCTCTTTGTGTTCAGTTTGCTGGAGTGGCTCACAGAGCTCAGAAACATGTTAATCACTAGATCACTGGTCTATTACAAAAGGATATAACTAGGAACAGCCAGATGGGATGCATGGGACAAGGAATGGAACTGGTGTGGAGGTTCCTCGCCCTCTCCAGGTGAGCCTCTCTTCCAGCACCTACATGTTCATAAATCCAGTAGCTCTCCGAACTCGGTCCTTTTTGGGGTTTTAGGAGGGCTCTGTTGCCTAGGCATGTTGCATTAAATCATTGCCCATTGGCAACTGAACTCAACCTGTAGCCCCTCTGCCTTCCCGGAGGTTTTGGTGGGACTGAGCAGTGGTTGGTTCCACTGGCCACCAGTCTCCATCCTTAGGTGAGGTCCAGTAGTTGCTTAGGAAATTCTAAGATTCAGGACTCTGCCAGAAATGGCCGAAGATCAAATACACATTTCTCATTATAAATCACAATGCCACAGGGGCTTCGTGGGAAGCAGGTAGCACATTGGAAGGCAATGAGACTTGGCGGGTGTTAGACAGCATTTCCTCTGTCTAGAGCTCTCTCATCACTGAATTTACCCTGCTTCCTCTGCTTGGCTCGCTCCTTCTTAACCTTTGCCTCAGCTCTGGTATCTCTTTCAGAAGGCCCTCCCCAGGTCCCAGGGGCTGGGACCACCTCCATCCTTGCTCTCACTGGGCTGATCAGACTCAGCTCATCCGAGCTCCTTGGGGGATGAGACAGTGTTTTCATGTCTGCATCTCCAGCTCCTCACAATCTGGGGGCTGAGTTGAATAGAAATGTTAGTTATCTTCCTCCTCAGCCTGTGACAGGGAGCACGAGGACCCAGCATTAACCACACTCATTTCCTTGGATCCTCTCGCTTGCTACTTTTCATTTATTTTCCAAGTCCACATAAATGAGGTCTATTATTCCTGTCTGTTTCTATCCTGTCGGGCTCGACAGGTGACACATTGGGAGAGACAGGGCTAATGAATATGAATGGAGAGGAATTGGCAAACATTCTCTTTTCCCTACCAAAAAAAAAAAAAAAAAAAAAAAAAAAAGGCAGCCCTTTTCCCATTGTTCATCGGCCTTGGAATGATGGATTTCAAAAATGGAATCAACTCCTTTTATTACAGCACATTTTCTAGGTCCAGCTGAGGACCCCAACGCCTTCTGCAAGGAAAGCGAGTCTAGAGGGATATTGAAGACTGGTTTCTACCAGCCCCTTGACCTTCACCCCCCCACCCTAACCCTCAGTGACTGGATGGTCCACACACAGTTCCCAGGTCATCACGGCGTCTAGGAGTTAGAGTGAGAACTTGGATGGCCAGGGCAAAAGGCTTGTGAGCTTAGTCTGTTTTATGAATCAGACCCCTATGGATGCTGCTCGATGTTTGTAATGAATTTGGAAATGAGTTTGCATGTCTATGTGTGCCGCGCCAGCACAGCCAAGGGTTCGGGGAGCCTGAGCGGGGGCGACGAAGGATGGAGAAATGATAGACAAAGAGAAAAAGCTGGGTCTAGGTGGATCTTCTGTGCCTTGATGAGGCCACAGAACAGATCCAGACTGCAAAGCTGAGGCTTTATTTATAATCAGGGACAAATAAGGTAATCTACAATGTTGTTTTAAGTTTCACTTGTTTTGGCAGCACTTGCTGCCCCTCCCACAGCCCACTAGCTACCCAGGAAAGATCTAGGGAGCAGTCACAAGATCAAGCTTAACTATGCTTAGAGGACTGTGCCCTCCAAGCTGGGACTTGTTTGTGACTTTGCCAGCAGGTCAGTCCAAGGCTTAACCCTATAACTGCTTACTACATCTCACCCTTTCTTTTAAATTTAAGCTACTAATAATGGAAGTAAAATTTAAACAACAAGAACAAATTTCTGACTATTAAAACATTAACAAAACAGCCGAAACCGGTTTGGCTCAGTGGATAGAGCGTCAGCCTGCAGACTGAAAGGTCCCAGGTTCGATTCCGGTCAAGGGCATGTACCTTGGTTGCGGGCACATCCCCAGTAGGGGGTGTGCAGGAGGCAGCTGATCGATGTTTCTCTCTCATCGATGTTTCTAACTCTCTATCGCTCTCCCTTCCTCTCTGTGAAAAATCAATAAAATATATATTAAAAAAAAAACATTAACAAAACAATGCCAATGCAAAACCCAATAACAAAACAATGCCAATGCAAAATCTAGACATGGCTATTAATAAAACAATGCCAATGCAATACAACAATAATGCCAATGCAACACAACAATAATGCCAATGCAACACAACAATAATGCCAATGCAACACAACAATAATGCTAATGCAACACAACAATAAAGAAATCAAACTACAGTAACATTTTCCTACTAAATGAAAGTTTCTTTTGCTGATTTACTCAAGAGTCCTCGGACTTGGCTGTGAAAGAGTTTGCAGAAGACTGGCAGCTAACCAATGCTAGCATGGCCAGAAACATGGTCGAGGGAGTCGCCTCCACTTCTTGCTTTCTGCCATCTGCTGGGCCTCAGTTGTTAACTTCTTCAGCTGACCCCATGTTGGCACCTCGGTCTCTTGCGTAGCCTTCGTCATCTTCCTTTTCCGCTTTGCTGTCATCGGGGCAACTTTCAGTCTTTTGAACGATGGGACAAGGAGCTTCTCTGGGTCCATGGTGGTGATGCACGTAACGCTCTGGCACCCAAATTGGCTGCGCTGCTCCTTCTGGAAAGATACAAACACAACCTCTTCCCCACATCATTACTGGATCTGGTCCAAACCACTGTCCAGTTTGTGCATCCTTCCATCAGGCTAACCCCGCGGATGCTATTGTACAGGAGGCCCAATGCCTTTCGGCTGCTGTACAACCCTCTGCATCGCAGTTCAAAAAATTTAAAGTATAAAAAACATGACTGAGTTTGTTTTGAGGTGACACATAACATCCATCTCCCCCTTTCTGTTTTAGTAATACTTTAGTTGGAGAATGAGCCAAATAAGCCATTCAACAATTCCAGGAGCTTGCCAAATGACCCCAGTGGGTGTATGTGTCATAAGGAAAATTAAAACCTGTAAGGGAAGGGAGTAATCAATTCTAGTAAGTTGTGCTGAACTTAAAGCATCCTCAACTTTATGTAAGGATGTCTTGGCTTCCTCTGTCAAGCAGCGTGGGGATGACGGAGATGAATCTCCCCTTAGTATATGAAATAAAGGGCTTAAGTCAGCAGTGGTTAATTTTAAAGCAGGTCAAACCCAGTTAATATCTCCTAATAATTTTTGGAAGTCATTTAATGTAAGTAAAGTGTCAGTCCGAATTTGGATTTTCTGAGGTTTTATTGTTTTCCCTCAATAATGCTGCCAAGATAAGAAAAAGGAAATGTCCTTTGAACCTTTTCGGGTGCTATGCATAATCCAGCACAATGCAGGGAATCCTGTATTATAAGATATTTAGTTACTTCATTTTTCCTTTCTTACAGGCCAAAACATTTAAAATATATTTATTAATTTTTACTTGATAAGGCTTTCCATGCAATTTCAAGTATATCAGATTCTGTTAAATTTAAAGATTTCCTTTAAGAAGAGAGAATAAATTTCTTGTATTACTCCGGGCCCTTGGAGCTTTCCAAGAATCATCTCTATTAAAGCCTTGAAATTTTAACATGGAAAAAAACCATCAAACAAATACCTATGTATGATTTAAATATTATAATACCTTCTATAATTATCTTAAGATATTAATTAGATTTTAAACTAGTTTTTGCATAGAAAAATTTTGGTTGGGATCACAGAATTAATCCTCTTTTTTAATTAGACCAATAATAAGCAACTTATTTTGAATTCCTAATTATTAGAGAAAACACATTTTATTTTCTCAAAAATAAATTCTTATACTTTAGGCATTTAATTACCACAACTATATAATTTCTCCCAATTTAATTTGCACTTGGAACTTTTAAAGCTGGCAAGTCAAATATATTTAGCATTTCCTAGATTAATAACACTTTATATTTTTAAGAATAAGCAGTAGCAAGCCTGCAAGTATTCAAATGCAAAGATTGTCCTTAAAGAATGGCTACTGGTGGGAAACTGATTTCAAAGGTTCTTTAAGCGTTTGCCACCCTGACAGGGGAAAAAAACTTTTAGGCTACTGAAACAGGTTTTTTTGGCCCCAGCTGCTTGACTCTTCAAAACGACCAAGATTTTTCTGCTGGGGAAGTCGAGAAGCAAAACTGTAGCCATTCAAATTAACACACTCTTCAAAGATAGCTGCTGGCAGGAAACTGGTCTACCTGTATGCTGGGGGAAGGCCAACTACCCTTCTTCCTCCATTAACCAAGGGCATAGCCAGTTACCTGGGCTATTTAGATTTTTATAATTAATACATTATATTTCAACAATTTTTTTGAGATTCAAATCCAATTCCAATTATTTTAAGGCATTTACTTTGGATAAATTCTATAACAGAATTTACTGGTTTTCTTAAAGTTAACTTTTTAACAAGGTTCATTAGTATTTTGAAAACTATTCTTTATTATGGAAATGCGAATCCTGTTGCTGGAATTTGCTTGAATTTCTTTGGAGAACACTTTTTCGCCGTTTTTCTTAGAAAAGAAAAAAAAGCCCAAACCGGTTTGGCTCAGTGGATAGAGCGTCAGCCTGCAGACTCAAGGGTCCCAAGTTTGATTCCGGTCAAGGGCATGTACCTTGGTTGCAGGCACATCCCCAGTAGGGGGTGTGCAAGAGGCAGCTGATCGATGTTTCTCTCTCATCGATGTTTCTAACTCTCTATCCCTCTCTCTTCCTCTCTGTAAAAAATCAATAAAACATATTAAAAAAAGAAGAAAAGAAAAAAAAAACAGTTCTGGGTTTTTCATTTTCTTTCTATAGCTTTTGCAGAGAGATTCCAGCTTAAGACAATCTAAATGTCCAAAATCGGACTATGCGTGCATTCTGTCTTACAGCTTGGTTCTCTCCCCATCAGCACAGAAATTCCAGACACATTTCTAAATTTTTAAGACTTTTTCATGGGGAAAAAAGAAACTTTAAATTAGCATACTGAGTGGGCTTCCATATTGGATAGCCACGTGTTTCCCTTCCCCCACATCCTGCTTACTTCGGGGGAAGTTTCAGCAACAGATCTTAAATTTTTTTTTCTTTTTTGCTTTTTGAAGTAGTAACTAATCACCCAATTTGGCCAAGATTTGCATTTCCCTGCCACATTCCTCCACTCCCCTTCTGGAGTGGGCTCTAGGCAGTCCCGAATCAGGGACCACAGACTGAAAGCAGAGGTGGGCATTTCCTCTGGACCTTCAGCTATATAATGATTGCAAAGTTGTTTTCCTACCTTCTCCCATGCCTCTATATTTAAAATCATGGGCAGGTTTTCCAAAAAATCGAAAAGCTGTTCAGACCTCACAGAACAGCCCCTTGCTTGGAGCATAGCCTTAAGCATGGATACGCATACATTTTTTCCCTGCGATCCTGAATTTCCCGTGTTTTACACCTAGCTAGTACTAAATTGTGCTCCTTACCTTTTTTGCACGTGCTTCACTGGAGCATCCTTTCACCTGACAATTTGCAGTTCCCTCACACTCAGGTCCGCATTGAGTGCCACTTGGGCCGAACTCAGCACCGCGTTGGGCGCCACTTGGGCTGCGCCTGCACAACCAAGGGTTCGGGGAGCCTGAGGGAGGTGGTGAAGGATGGAGAAATGATAGACAAAGAGAAAAAGCTGGGTCTAGGTGGATCTTCTGTGCCTTGATGAGGCCACAGAACAGATCCAGACTGCAAAGCTGAGGCTTTATTTATAATCAGGGACAAATAAGGTAATCTACAATGTTGTTTTAAGTTTCACTTGTTTTGGCAGCACTTGCTGCCCCTCCCACAGCCCACTAGCTACCCAGGAAAGATCTAGGGAGCAGTCACAAGATCAAGCTTAACTATGCTTAGAGGACTGTGCCCTCCAAGCTGGGACTTGTTTGTGACTTTGCCAGCAGGTCAGTCCGAGGCTTAACCCTATAACCGCTTCCTACATCTATGTATCCCTTGTATAGGTGAAGAAATCATGGCTCAGACAGGTTAAATAATCTCCCCAGCATCACCCAGCTAGGAACTGTGAGTATTTATTTTCCACAAGCGCTGTTGGGAGGAGAAAGCTATGCGTGTAACGCCCAGCGACGTGCTGGCACCCAGGATCACACCACCTTCGCACACCTAGCCAGTGTCCCCAATAGTACGCTTTTCAGGTTTTTGTGTCTCCTATGCCGATGTCCTGTCATCCCTCCCCACACCTCTCATATTTTCACCTGTAGAGGGGATTTTCTGCTCCAGCCCTCTTCCCCGTGACCTTCACGGTGGGCAGAGGAGGAAGAGGCAGTCCTGTCAGGTTCAGTTTAGTGATCTGAGCACCTCGGGGGCCACCTGGCTGCCCATTCTCTCCTGGATTCACCTCGCCCACAGGATGCATGCTCTCTGTTTCCTCTTGTGGGCACTTATAGGGAAGCCCTGCCATCTGGTCAGTGGCTGGGCATCATTCTCTACATGAATGCAAACTATCAGGGGACCCATCGTGACCACAAATATTCACGACGTTCTCCACTCTAGTTGTGTCAGCAATGAAGTTGACATGTTTAATGCCATCTGTCTGACTTCGTGGTCATCTCCTGGTTGATTCCAACTTTGGGAGTGGATTAAAGGGTTTTAAGGAGGCCAATTGAACCTGGCAAGACTGGCTCAGTTGGTTGAGCATTGTCCCAGTTTGATTCCTGGTCAGGGCACATGCCTGGGTTGCAGGCTTGATCCCTGGTAGGGGGAATGCAAAAGGTAGCCGATGGATGTTTCTTTCTCTCTCCCTCTCCCTTCCTGTCTCTCCCTTCCTGTCTCTCTACTCTCCGGTGAAGATTAAAAAGGCCAGTTGATAATACTAATCTTGACCTATTGGCTAGGGACTTTGAAACGCACATTCTGCTGGCTGGGAATAAAAATAAGATGCAGGATCAAGGCTTTGGGCTTAGCCAGGGGATTAAGACCTCAGATTTTAACTCAATAGCAGATGGTGGACCAGAGAGTTTATTTCTTTGCTCACAAGTGAGGAGCTGTTTGTACTTGACGAGGACTTAGCAGAAGCTCGGTGATGCTCTCTGGCTGATCTTACCTGTCTGGGCATGAGCAGCCATCCCTTGGCGAAGCGTGGTTGAGGCAGATGTGATGGGAAAAGTGTCTTTGAGCTTTGGTTAAGGCTCCCTCCCAAATAGGCAAATCTGTCTTACATAACTGACCAGACATAGATGGATGTCCCCGTTTTTACTGTTTCTTAGCCAAATCTGCAGGCCAGAACTTTAAGCTGAAAAGACAGCTGTAATTCCTGTGGGGCTGAGAGCACTCCTGTAGGCTTTATGGAAGTCACATGAAGTTAGCCCTGCACCAGCTGCTGCAAATTTGGTTCCCGCTTGTGCTGTGTTGAGTTGCCTTTGTTTCCTGGCTTCTGGTGGGGTTCTTTCTTCTGGAAGGTAGGAAGCTCACCTGAGAACCTGGTTCAGATGTCCTGAATTAAGGCCCCTTCCAGCTCTACCGGATGATGATGATGATGATGATGATGATGATGATGATAAATAGCATTATCATGGTCTAGTCCAACCCCCACATCAGACATCTTAAAAATGTATTTTTCACCTAAAACAAAGCATAGTTCTGAGAGGGTGGAGAGCAAAGTCACAGGGAGACAGAGGGGAGGGAAGGGGGACAGAAGGAGAGGCTGGTCACAGATCAAACGCTGGTCTCCAGAGACAGCTGACAACCGGTTTGATGGCTCCCTCTGCTGGTCCTCCCCTTGAACAAAAACACAGCCGAACGAAGCTGGTTAGAAAGATTATGTTAAACTTAATAACACTGCAGCATCTGTACTCGACTAAAGGCAGGAAGCAGAAACAGTGCCTGGAAAATAAGTTCTTTATTTCTCTAGATTTTCAAAGAAGCAATACATTCAATGGTAAAACATGTATTTGTAAGAGACTGGGTTTTTGCAAGGAACACAACACTTTTTGTGAAATACAGGAGAGGCTACCTGGCTGAACAGAGAGACGCTTTTTGGGATCTTGTATAATGACATCAAGTGGAAGCGCTGGGAGGGCTAGAGCCGTGTCTGTGCTTCCTGGGAGCCCTGGGTGCTGAGCAGCCCCGGGTGCTGCCTCCGGCCCCGCCCCCTGGGCCTACACCCTCTTCACTCCTTTCACCATGAGGCAAGCAAACACCATCAGGACCGTTTTAGGGTTCACTTCAACCAGGATTTCCAGAAGGGCATACACTCCTGCTCCAATTTCCCGGGCCATAGGGATGGTGTACTTTGCACTGGGGAGTTTCTCTTCCTTGTTCAGGCTTTCTGTCTTCAGAGGTCAGAGCTCATGGGAGCTGGTTGAATGGCAGCGATGAGATCCAGAACAGGTAAGCTCGTACTCCTCTCGGGGCCCTTGAACTAGAGATGGATGAACGTTTCTTCACTTCCTCCAATGTTTCCTTTACCTGGTTGACAATAATGTCATTATTGGCCTTTTGCCCACCTCCAATTTCTTCCAGAATATTCAGTGTGTATCTGTTGAGCTGTTCCGCCCACCTGTACTGCTGGGTTTGGAGCCTAGTCCCCCCACTTGCTGCTGGGACTTTTGGCCCCACCTGCTGAGACCAGCTGAGGGGAGATCTGGGTGCCCTAAAGTGGGGTGCGGGAAGGGGGAGACTGCACAGCTGGGCTTTTCAGACTGTCTCCCGGGAGGTTGCTGTCTGGGACCCCAATGGGGCGAGGGCTGAGCTGTGTGGCTACATTGCAGGGAGGCAAATCCAAGCTCCCTGTGAGTTCGCCCCTGCCACCTTGGGAAGGAGAAGCGCTAGGTCTCAGCTTTCAGGGGAGGAGAACTGAGTGAGCTCTTCACCGACTGGACCACAACAGCATGTTGGTTTGTGTCTTTCCAAACTGATTTCTCTCTGACCAGGACAGCTGGTCCAGCCCGAGGACACGCCCCTTCAGTTCCCCACCACCGTCCCTCCTGAGTGCCCCCCCCCATCACTTCCCCTGCTTCGTGTTACCATTAATTATAGCCCTGGGCTCTGCATCTGGCGCCTTCTCTGATAACAGTGTGCTTCTTCCCCACTGCCCATGAGTCCTTTTCCCTCCCTCTGGTTTTCTAAGGGTAAGAGCAGTGCCCTGGCAACGTCTAATCCCTCACCTGGAGGTGGGGGTGGGGTGAGTCAGAGCAGGTGCTCTGGGGAAAGGAAACAATTAGCTGGATGAAGGGACTGATGAAGTCGTGTTTTAGGCCAGTGCTCCTCACGTTGTCATATGCATACAAGTCACTCGGAGATGTGCAGGTTCTGATTCAGGCGGTGAGCGAAGGGACCAGAGACTGTAGTTCTTACAAAATATCCGGTGATGCTGGTGCTGTAACGCTGAGGCTAGCAATCAATACATTTGGGCACAGAGAGAGGGAGGTACCTGCTCATAGTCATAGTTATTTTGATAAGTTGTTGATTACCCAATGTCCCGGGTGCTTCCCCTACATGTCCTAATCTCTCTTGCAGTTGAAGCTGTTCAACTAACTCCAGCCAATGGGCTGCTGGGGACATGGCATATGTCACCTCCTAGCTGAGGCCATGAGGAGCCAGCCCTCCCTGCCCCCCAGCCCTCTCTTCTCTATTTTGTACCACTCCGATTCCTAACCCTGTTGGAACAGAAAGGAGGGCATCGGTGGACAGCAGGGCACATGGGTACTCTATCATCTGAAATGTGGCCCCCAAAGTAAGATCAGCAGGAGTGCTGCCCAACCCGAAGGGCCCGGCACATGAGGACACAGAAATTATCACTGAATTTAAACCATTGCAAGTTTGAGGTTTGTAAGCTGATTATTCTGACTAGTATGACTTGCACCGAAAAACGCAGTTCGGCTGCCTACTGCAGGGAAAGCCAAACTCCTGAGGCAGATGCAAAAGGAAAGAGGTTTCCTTCAGGTGCCGCGTGACCTGGGAGAATGATGAGCTCCTGTCTCCAAGACCAGCTCCCCTTCCTGATCAAGCCCATTCTTATAGGGAGAGGGAGGGGAGGGTTTCTCCCCTATCCAATAGTCTTGCTAGCTTTTGGTGTTCTTGGGTATTGTCCATTCATCTTTCCAATTTTCGGCGCACTCAGTATAGAACCTCCCCAGGCACCATTTTAGCCAATGTGGGGGACTCCTGGTGCTCTGACTGCCTATCACAGGGGTGGGGAATGTCCAGCCCATGCGCCATGTAAGGCCTGGGAAATCATTTGGTCTGGCCCTGCCAAGGCATTAGGGGTGAGTGAATTAAATGTTTGATCAAATATAGCAGGTTAATATTTAAGTTGATAATTTTGTATGGCCCATGAATGATTGTTATAAAGATCCCCTTGTAAGGGTAACTGGATGAAGGTCTCATTTGTAGACTCTTCCTGCTGTCAAGGGGCATAGTCTCACCGATCCCCAGGTCCAGAGATTCTTGCTATCTACTCAAGGAAGAAGGGGGTCAGGAAAGGAGGGAAGCCTTTACACGAGGAGGAGGGTTGCTGTCTTCGGAAGGCAGCAGAGGGGTGCCTAGAGGATGCGATAGCTGAACAAGCGAAGCTGATACCCTGCTTCATATTTCAAGAGGTGGTGTTGCCAATGGGCTTCCAAAGTGAGAACTGCTGTGTAGACGGGCAATCAATTGTCTAGTGAGGGGCATGCCTCCTAGTGCAGGGGAATTGTAGTGAAATCAGAAACTGCAGAGGCTAGTGGATCCCCATGACCTAATCCTGAGTGGGGCCTTGTGTGGCACACCCTACAGCGGGATACGTTCCTGCTGAGCGACTCCTCTGGGGAATGCGGACAAAGGAGTTATCGGCCCAAGCATGGGCATCAAGTATTGCAATTGTCAAAACAATAAAAATTAATATTGTGAGGGCCTCAGAGAGGGGAGGGCAGGGTCTGAGTGGAGCCGGGCAAAAGGGGGGAGAATGGGGACATCTGTCATGTCAACAATAAAAATAAGTAACATTGTCACTTAGCTTCTGAAGGTGCTGTCCCTTTCCCAAAGAGGGGTTTTAAATAATTCAGGAGTGCAGGTCCAGCTTCCCCTCCTGGTATCCACGGCAGCAGCCAGATTTGAGCTTTAGGGAAGTGTGTTGTCAGCAGGATGGCATAGGGACAGGTCCATCGCTTGGCTAACTGCTGTTCAGGACCTTGAGTCTTCCAGGTCTTGAGTAAGACTTGTTCCAGCCAGAGACTGACCTGCAGTGGTGGGGAGGCAGATGAGCCTGCAATGGGCAAAGCTGTGTGGAGTTGTCAGTGGTTGCCCTCAATGTTGTGTATACTAGTATTTGATTTTTTGACTCATGTTCTACATCTAAAGGGAGTGTTTCTGAAACGGAAACTTGGAAGGGTCTCCCATAAATTATTCCAAGAAGGCTTAATTTCAGCCCACTTCAGGGCGCTACCCTAATCCAGAGCAGGGCAATAGGGAATGTCTGGTCACATTTCAAATGTGTTTCCTGGCATATTTCTTTTTTTTTTAATATACAAATATGCCCAAAATGTTTATTAACATATAGTTCATTTTCAAGATTTAAAAGCATCTGCAGAAATGAATGCTTTTTTGGCAAAGCCTGTGTCACACTGGTGACCGCCTGGTCTCCACCTGCTGATAGCGTGAAGCCGTGGAACCGCGCCTGTCGGGTCATTGCGCTGGCACTTGTGCCCGCAGCTCCTCGGCGCCTGCGGTTTGTGTGTGAACTTCATCTCTTGCGTGCCCCCATGAAAAGTCTGGTGGATACGTTTTCTTTGTTCAAAGCTCAGTCTGGCTTCACCCATTATTTCAAATCGGTTAAACCTCCAGTCCCACGGCTCCTCGCTCTGCTCTGGCATATTTCGCTAGGGTCTTTATTGAGTGGTTCATTTTCTCAGACTTCCATGTAGAACAGGGTCTCCAAGATGCATGTAGTTTCCATTGAGTCTGTAGTGCCTGACCTATCTCCTGGGAGATTTCTGAAGTGAATGGTGGTCCATTGTCAAGTTGAATGCTGTAAGGAAGTCCAGTCCTAGGGATTAGTTCTTGGAGTGGAAGTTTGCTCACTCATTTGCCTTCTCGGTTCTAGTGGGATATGTCTCTGCCCATCCAGAAAAGGTGTCTACAAAAACGAATAAAAATGTAAAGTTTCCTGTGGTTTTAGGCATCTGTGTAGTCAACTTGCCAGTCCTCAAACGGGCATCCCCCTTTCTATTGTCCTCCCTTTTCCCGTTGGGGCACATTCTGGGTTAGGATTGTTTGGTGCATATCTGACAGGCTTGGGATCTTCTGAATGGCCCTTTGGAAATGAGGGCCCTTCAAATGTGGTCTAATGAGGTCCACTAAAGCATCTCTTTCATAATGGGTCCCTTCCTGTAGGTGTTCTAGAATGGAATATACTAGAGCTTCAGGGAGCAAGGACACACCTTGAGTGTTGATCCATATAGAATGAGGGTCAGTGTTAGAGAATCCCCATTTATGGGCCTCCTCCTCCTCTGGGTCTGTGCAATGGGGTTTAATTTCCGACAAGTCCAGGTGGGCAATTAAAGCCCCAAGAAGTGACGAACCTCAGGCGGCTTGTCTTGCTGCTTTGTCGGCCGTTTGGTTTCCCTGGCTTTTTTGGCACCCATCCCGGTGTCCCGGGCAGGGCATTATGGCAATCTGGTTCAGTAAATTCACTACCTCAAGCATTGTAAAATCTCTTTTGCATGTTTGATACACTTATTCCCCCAGGGTAAGAGCCCTCTTTCTTTCCATATTGCCCCAGGGGCATGGACTGTCTGGAAGGGATATTTGGGGTCAGTATGGATGCTAACATTCTTTCCCTGGGATCATTCTAAGGCTCTGGTGAGGGCTGTCAGTTCAGCCTTTTGTGCCGAAGTTCCTACAGCGCGGTCCTGGGCTCCTGTTACCTTGTCTGTGGTGACTGCCACGTCCCTGGCTCGTGAAGCTGCTCCTGTCCGTATGGGATTCCAGCCAGGTTCTGTCAGCGCTGGTTTAACAGATCTGGTAGCTGGACTACACTTTGCCAATGATTTCTGAGCAAGTGTTGAAGGTCTGAGCTTCCCGCTGAGTCCAGAAGTAGGATGGCTGGGTTTAAGGTAGAGGTGTTTTGTAAGGTAACATTTGGGTTGTCTAATAAAGTGGCCTGATATTTTCCCATGTGCCCCGCTGTCAGCTGATGCCCTCCTTTCTGTTCCAATAGGGTTGGGAATTGGAGTGGGAAGCAGGTTGCCCCAGAGTGCATTTCTCTGCTTCCTGTAAGAAATCTCAGGTAGCTGCTATTGCCCAGAGGCATGGCGCCATTCTCTGGTCCTGTGATCTAGTTTCTTTGAGAAATAGGCTATGCCTTGAGGGGTATTTCCCCAGGTTCTGGATTAGCATCCCAAGTCCAATTCCTTGCCTTTCATGAATGTATAATTTGAAAGATTTCTGTAAACTGGGCAATCCTAGTTGGGGAGCAAAAATGAGTTTTCCCCTCAAGGTGTCATAATGCTACCTTGCAGTCTCTTGTCCATTCAAGGATTCCTGATTTCAATTGAATATCCCTTAAATATTCTGCTAATATTTCCCCAAATATGGTGGGGGGATTCTTAAAGCCGTGTGCAACACAGTCCAACTGCATTGGAGCGTGGCTTTAGTTTCTGGGTCCTGCCATTCAAAGGCAAATAATTGAGCCTGTTCATCTATTGGGACACAGAAAAAAGCATCCTTCATGTCTAGGACTGAAAAGTATTTGCCATCCCTCGGCATCATGGTCAACAAACTATAAGGGTTGGGCACCGTAGGATGGATGTCCTGGACAACGTCATTTATGGCCCTGAGAACCTGTACAAATCGGTATTAATCCAATTGGAGCTTTTTGACTGGCAAAATGGGAGTGTTAGAGGGAGACTGGCATGGACGAATTAATCCTGATTTTAAGAATTTCTGCAATACTGGTTGAATTCCCTCTAAAGCTTCCTTTTTATGGGGGTACTGTTTCTTTTGTGGGATCGATGCCCCTTCTTTTAGGTTTTTATGGGTTGGATGCTAACTGCTCTACCTGGGGTTCTGTCAGCCTAAATGGCTCAATCAGCTTGTTTGTAGATCTCGGGTGGGAAGAGTTCACCTTCAGGTCCCTCCGGGCAGGGCAGGAGCACCTGGAGCTGGAGAGCATGTTCTGGCAAGACTTCTAAACATAACTGCTGCTTCTCAGGGGAAAAGGGATTTGTGCATGCAACTTACAAAGCAAATCTCAGCCCAACCATGGAATGGGCAGTCTGGCATGTAGAGAAAACTATGGGTAAGTTTTTGGTCTGAAGCTGGCATTCTATAGGTTGAAGGAATGCCTGTTTTGTAATTGTCTGGTCACTCCAGGAGATACAAAGAACTCATACAACCCAACACCAGCAAGACAATCCAATTTAAAAATGGGCAAAGGACCTGAATAGACACTTCTCCAAGGTGGACATACAGATGGCCAACAGACACATGAAAAAGTGCTCAATGTCACTGATCATCAGAGATGCAAATTAAAACAATGAGGTACCATCTCACACCTGTCAGAATGGCTACCATCAGTAAGTCAACAGACAACAAGTGCTGGCGAGGATGTGGAGAAAAGGGAATCTGAGGACACTGCTGGTGGGAATGCAGATTGGTGCAGCCACTATGGAAAACAGTATGGAGTTTCCTCAAAAAAATTAAGAATAGAACTGCCTTTTGACCTAGTGCAGTGGTCGGCAAACTCATTAGTCAACAGAGCCAAATATCAACAGTACAACGATTGAAATTTCTTTTGAGAGCCAAATTTTTTAAACTTAAACTTCTTCTAATGCCACTTCTTCAAAATAGACTCGCCTAGGCCGTGGTATTTTGTGGAAGAGCCACACTCAAGGGGCCAAAGAGTCGCATGTGGCTCGCGTGCCGTAGTTTGCTGACCACTGACCTAGTGATCCCACTTCTGAGAATATATCCTAAAAATCCCAAAACACCAATCAGAAAGAATTGATGCAACCCTATGCTTATAGCAGCACAATTTACAATAGCTAAGATCTGGAAACAGCTCAAGTGCCTATCGGTAGATGAGTAGCTACAAAAAGCTGTGATACATTTACACAATGTAATATTATGCAGCTGTAAAAAAGGATCTCTTACCCTTTGTGACAGCATGGATGGACCTGGAGAGTATTATGTTAAGAAAAATAAACCAAACAGAGAAAGACAAGTATCACATGACCTCACTTATATGTGGAATCTAATGAACAAAATAAACTGAACAAAATAGGTCCAGAGATTGACAGACTTCAGAGGAAAGGGGGGAAGGGGAGACAGGAAGAGATTACCCAAAGAACATATATGCATAAGACCATGGACACAGACAATAGTGTGGTGAAGGCTTTGGCTGGGGGAGGTTTCAGGGGGGCGGTAAAGAGGAGAAAGTGGGTGTAATACCATTAACAATAAAAAAGAATGAACTTTGAAGAAGAATCATAATAAACAGCCTAGCTCAGCAGCACAGAGACTCAGCCATAGGTCTACTCACACATGGAGGCTGGAACCAGGGAGAAAAGCATAGACTCTCCAAAAATGGGTGTTAGCACAACCGAGGGAATACCTGGGCTGACTTTCATGAGGATATACATCTAATATGATTTAGGTATTTTTCATATTAAAAAACTTTGGACCCAGAAATCCTTTTGAAACACCTATAATTGACAGCTTGTGTTTCAAAAGGATTTCTGGGTCCAAAGTTTTTTAATATGAAAAATACCTAAATCATATTGATGTATATCCTCATGAAAGTCAGCCCAGGTATTCACTATTCTACGGAAGTTCACTTTTAATACAAAATTTAATATAAAAGACTATCTTTATGACCTAAACGTAGGGAAGGATTTCTAAAATAAAGCACAAAAAGCCCCAAAACCTAAAGGAATTTTTTTTCCTTATGGATTTAAAAAAAGTCTATATTTCTTTTAAAAGTTTAAAATAAGTAGTTCAATAGTAAACGGACAAAATACGAGCAGCCATGCACAGAAAATGAAAATGTCCAACGTGCAAAAGTACACTATCCCACTAGGAATCGGGGAATGAAAACGGAAATAATACAGTGCTTCATCCAGGTTCAATATTTATTGCCAAATAGTATGTTGATGTTCCTATTTCTCCGTGTCTTCCCCGGCTCTCAGACGACGGTCTTACTTCCCAGCTACCAGGCTGGCAAGTTGCTTTCCACGCAGGTGACTACC
Source organism: Eptesicus fuscus (assembly GCF_027574615.1). NCBI lineage: Eukaryota > Metazoa > Chordata > Mammalia > Chiroptera > Vespertilionidae > Eptesicus > Eptesicus fuscus. The sequence goes on along the minus strand of NC_072474.1, from coordinate 113,475,352 downwards.
ATTTACACTCCCAGCACCACCCGTGATCCGCGGCCAGCGATCATCAGTGGTCGATTTGCTGCACACGGACGGGCTGCAGAGCCCCTTGGGGGGCTGTGGCCTCTTCCGGACACTGGGTTGTCAGTGGAGCGCTGTGCGCTTCTCTACCTGTGCAGCGTCCTCTCCTCTTGCTCCTTCTCTGCTGGGGTGATGATGCCCAGGTGTTCAGATGGCCCAGCTATGAGACCCCTCCTCCCCCCAATCAGATGAGATCCCTGCCAGACTGTGCACATGCCATGTGAATGAGAAATAAACATTTGTTTGGCTGACCAACTCAGGTTGTTTCAAAATAGTCTCAGAGTCACAGGTGTAACCACTCTCTAGGGGACAGACCTAGAACTAGAACTGCTGGGAATGAGGGGAGGGAATGAATGCAGAACTGGCATTCCCTAAACCAGAGTTAGTGAAACCTAGTCTACCCCAGTTTGAGAGACAGACATAAATGACACCATTCCTCCCCACAAAAATGTGTAAACGACACTGTACATGTCTTGGGTCAAATATATTTAATTTCATCTTTCTATGCTTTGAAATGTCGTTACTGAAAAAGTGAAGATGACAGACATGGCTCACATCCTCTCTCTATTGGACAGCACTGCGCCAGACGGAGTCCGAAATCCTCACCAAGGCGTCTCAGCCCAACCAGCGTGCCTGATACCAGCTGCAATCTTAAGGCAAGTCTCACTGAGCTCAGCCTGAGGCCGCAGAAGGCTCTGCCTGTTGCAAACCAGAGCATTCCAGACCGAGGGGTTCCCGGTGCTTCCTGCGCTCATCTGCCCCTAAGCCTGAGAATGGGCATCAGCAACCTTTCTGAGCGTCAGTGTTCTTACTGATGAAATGTGGATGAACGACTGCCACTTCCTAACTTCATGGCCTTGAAGTCAGTTTCTGCCCAAGTCCCTTCTTCTGTTCCATGGTAGCCGTCCTGGTGGTCCAGGCTTACACAACCCCCTTCAGACCTTCACTGGCCATTGATGTCTACTGCCCCCTAAATAACCAGGGGCAACAACGTAGGAGCCTCCTTCTGTAGGGTTAGAGGACAACAACCCACTGCAATTGGGATAACTATCAGCCAAACTGCTGCCCTGAAGCAACTCCCATCTCCTCTTTGTTCTCCTCAGGGGCATCTCAAGTTCAAGTCTCTTTTCCCTTTTGACCTGCTTGGGTGTGGGATTGAGAGGAGGGAATGAAGCCCTCTCCAAATATCCTCTCGCCCCTTCTCCCCATGTAAGTGTGGTCCCGAGGCTTCTCAATGGCTTGAGCACTCCCACCCAGGACCCCTCCCCGTGGAGAGCTATGCAGGTTAAGTGCCCGTACATTCTCCCATGAGGCCACTGACCATGGTGCAAAGATTGACACTGCTGCCCACACCAGCACCTTGCAGATTTCAGCCAGAGCAAAACAAAAATGTACCTGGGCTCCTAGCTGGTTTGGCTCAGTGGCTAGAGCATTGGCCTGCCGACTTAAGGGTCCCAGGATCGATTCCGGTCAAGGGCACAGGCCTGGGTTGCAGGCTCAATCCCCAGTAGGGGGTGTGCAGGAGGCAGCCAATCAATGATTCTCTCTCATTGATGTTTCTCTCTCTCTCTCTCCCTCTCCCTCCCTCTCTGAAATCAATAAAAATATATTTAATAAAAAAATGTCACCTGGCCTCCTCTCAGGGTGCATAGTTAACCAGCAGGGCATGGAATTCAGAACAGACCCCAGGGGAAGCAAGGCCCCTGCGCTGTGTACGGTGACGCTGCCTGGACTGTACGTGGGTCAGGAATGTACCGCGTGCAGGTAGGCTGTGCAAGAGCGAGCCACGCTGCTTAACATTTGAAATGAAAGGGCAGAGAAATGTTGACAGTTGCTTTATTTAACAAAATTTACTCCAACTTCTAAATCTCTATATAAATGTTTCCAAAGCGCAGCAGCACACAGTTAACACAGAACCTCTAGGGGTGCTTGAAACGGGCTATGCAAGGTTTTATTTTTTCTCACGTTGACACTGACAGGTTCCCACCGTCTTCGAAAGGCGGGGCAGCATCACACCTTCACTTCCTGCGACGGCTTCTACGGGAGGTCCCAGAGCAGGAGGCAGGGGCTTTGGAGGGTTAATACATTGTGTTCCATTTAGTTCAACAGCACTTGGCCCAGAACAGGGGCTCACAAAATTGTTTGGGGCTGGGGAAAAAATTTGAGTAAAATATAATCTATTAAGTCATTAGAAAAAACAAACAACGTTCACTCTTTGTCATATCATAAATATAAGATCATCTCATTTCTGCTCCCCAAAAGAAAATCTGTTAAAAATAAGCGTAAAATGATGTCATTAGTTAAGTACTATTAGTAAAGTTTAGTGAAAGGAGGTCCTTCAAAATCATGGCAAGAAAGAGCACACAAATACTCAACCCAGCTCTGCTCCCTTCTCCAATCTTGTTAGAAATGACGCTACAGCGCATTTCACACTTACCTACATGCTAACAAGCTATTTTCTAATGCTCTTCACATAGGGAAGGAAGACAGCCAGTCTTTGCATCCTCACTTTTTACGACTCCCAGGAGCCTTCCTGATTCCTGAACAAGTACTGTAATTCTGAACCCCCTCATGAACGTGAGCTCTGTACAAGGACGTAAGCTGCTTTAGGTAATACTTGCAAAAGGGTTGATGCTGCAAAGTGTAAATACTTCATGTTGACACATAACACTGACCCGATTCATGGCTCTCTCCCGAAAGGCCAGACTAAGCTTTCAGGAAAGATGCGACTATGTAGTGAGGTATAGGAGGAGAAAGAAAATCACAGCCTTCTCTTCTCTGAATGCCTCAGGAGGCTCCTTTCACGTTGGAGGGGCACAGACCTACACACGGGCAAACCTGCGCATGGTCTCCTGTATGCAGCGAGGCAGGCGCGCTCCACTGCTCAGAACGCCCCGACGGGAAATGTGTGGGACCAAGGCCTGTGATGAAATGATCGCCGGGGTGGCCACTCCGTTTGTTCATACAAATCCGACCCACTCTCGACTGTGCTTTCATTTGCTCAAAGTGAGATCAGACCATTATAAAAAGGTACTTCCAAAATAAGTTATTTCTAGAATATAAAACATTTTATATTTTCCAAACCACCTAATTTCATTATAAAATAGGAAATCAGAAAATTAGGTATTAGTTTTCATATGGTAAAAAATACTGATATGTGTACATACACATATATACACATAAAAAATCCAAATTTCAAATTTCAACGAAAATTAACCAACTCAGTGGTCATGTCCCAAATTACACATAAGACGTTAACTACTGTAATGAGAAACAATGACACAGAAGAACTGCAACACCCCTCTCACCCCCATCAGAGGGTAATCTAAGACTTTCCCTGTGGGGAAAAAGAAATATCCATCTCTGACTACCCAATGCAACAGGAATCTCTCTCGCGTCTTCCTCAGCTGTGACAACCCCAGTGGCATTCCCTGCCCCAGCACAGGCCTGAATGCCACAGCGAGGAGCACTGAAGGGCCGGGCTGCCGTGTGTCTGAGCCGTTCGCCTTCTGCAGGACCGTTGGGGCCCAGCTGAGTGGGCAAGGAAGGACTAAGACGCAGTCCAAGCTCCATCTGCCAACTGAGTATTGCCCAAGAGGGCGGGCTGTTTTCTGATGCACACGAAGGTGCTGTTCAGCTCAGCATCAGTCTTGACACCTGATGATGGAGAGGGGAGCAGGAATGTTCTGAGCTGCTTCCTAGCAAAGCGAGCAATGGGGAAAGCAGGACTGTGGCAAAGGTCAATTAGAAGCACATTGTTACTATCATTGAAGACACGGGATAGTGTTCCTATAATCTTAACAAAGATGGTGGGACGTTTGCATTTTGTTGATTCATGCCCATTTTTAGTATTTTCACGAGGGACTACTTTTAAGGGGCCTCAAAGGCACAAAAGCAAAGGGACAGGAGGTGAGTGGGGAGTTGTCTGAACAGGCCCCTCTGTGGAATAAGTGGCAAAGGAGAGAAGGCTGCAACCTGGGGTGGAGGGCAGTGTCTGTGAGCCCTGCGTGATGGATGGAGAGTTAGTTCCCAAATGAAAACTCAGTCACCTTAAAGTCACAGCTGTCTCCACAATCTGACCTTGCATTATCTCCCCAGGTTTGATCTATGTTGTAAGAGGCCCTCATATCCACATTTTAAACTGGCTACTTTGATTATGAGAGGGGTAAGGACAAACGAAAGACTTAATTTGAGATATTTTCCCTTTGTGACCATTTCTTTTTTTATTTGCAAAAAGGCACATTCCTTCCCCAATTGTCATAAATTAAGATGTTCAAGAAAGAATGCAAAAGCTTGAAAATGTTTTCTTTCTCCCCTAACACACGCTGTGGAAGGAGCCAATTCAGGCAAAACTTGACAATCATTCTTTCAAACAGTCCCCAAAAGCACAGTTCTCTGTGCTGTAAAGAACACTTAATGAGGATGATAGAGGGGGTGAGGGATTTAAAAGAATGGCCACTTTTCTGTACCCAAATTTAAGATAACAGTAGAAAATATAATTTCCATTATGTACCAAATATTCAGGAGACGAGTTAATGCAAAGAAAAAGTGGATGAGCATACCAACCATGGGTTTAACTGGTCAGTAGCATTCTGGGATATGAGCCGGTGTAAGACACTCTAAACTCACCCTCTCCCTGGATGACAAGAGGTTGGTATCCACTCAGAAACCGGGCTGCTAAACAGAAAGGTCTCAGGTCCCACTGAAATTGTGTTGCAAGTCTCACTTCTCTCCAGAAAAATGCATGTCCATAAATCTGTGCTCCTTCAGGGGCTTCAAATACCTTCCGAGTTCCAGTCAGGTATCAGGCGAAACCAGACGCCTGGTTCTCAACATTCCTACAAGGGATCTGAACAATTAACGGTCCTCCCATTCCTACAACCTCTATTTCTCCTACTGAGTTAGGGATGGGAAAACAACAAATCAATCCTAATCAGAATAAACTAAAAGTAAAAAAAAAAAACCAATTTGCTTCAAACACCAATTTTTCACTTATTTGCCCTTGGAAGAAAGAACATCCCAATCCCTAGTTGCTTCTATCAAATGCCGTTGGCCATGACTCATCCACTCTTCCTGGTCTTCGTACAGCCGTCCGCAAAACCAGCACTTAAATGTACACGGTGAATCATCAGGCAAGGAATCCACCACCTGGTAGTTGTTTTTGTGGACTTTTTTAAGTTTCATTTTCAACATCATCTGCCTTTTTATTTGATTGGCTTCCTCCACGTTCTGGTAGGTCAGCCGAACGTGATGCCGTCGGATGCCTAATTGACACCTGGTCCTCTCCGATAAGACGACTTTGAGGACATTGCCTTTGTACTTGTTTATTACCTTCATCACATTGGTCACTTCCGGTGAATCAACATCAGGATGGTTTAACACAATGACGGGCTGGTTCCGACGGGGGCATTTAATCAACTGGTCCGGTTTAACGGCTATCAGTCGAAGCTGTCTTGCAACCTGAAAAATTGAAGGATCCTTGAGACAGAGGCCAGGGTCAGCCTGCATTTTGCTTTTCTTCTTGGATGAATTTACTTGCTTGGCTTTGTTTTTATTTACGGGAAGACTTCTGGAGGGCACTTTCCCTTGCTTACTCAATTCACCGCTTCCTTGCTGACCATGCAGAGGGCCAGTTTTTTTCAGGACGGCGCCACCAACAGCACTCTCTTTTCTCGGTTTAGGCCGAAGAGATGTGTCGAGGCTGTGGGACATGTCTACTGGCCCACTTTCACTTGCTGAAGACTGTAAGTCTGAATCTGTCTGCTTCGCGGGGCAGAACGGAATGGGTTTTATTAACTGTGTCTCACTGTAAGGGATGCTGACGGGCGCTTCACATGTAGCCTCGATGATGTGGGCATCCTCAGAGGAATTAAGAACCCTCAACACGGCTCCTTTGGGGATCAACACGGGAGTCGCAACATGGGCCTTCCTGGTTACTTGGCTTTCGGTTTTCCCATGGCTGCCTTCTACAAACTGTGGGTATATGTGCTGACGGGTAAGCTGTCTACTGATACCGCTGTCATCCTGAGGTTTTGAGAGAGAGTGTGTGGAATAGCCAGCTCCAGTAAGTGCCACATTAATTGCTGGAATACCTTCAGGGCTAGCTTTTGAAGTTACCTTTGCCGCTTGCCCTACGGAGCGACGATGTGCATTATTGGCAGCCAGGGAGGGAGGCTTGCCACAGGATTCAATTAACTGAGCGATCTTTCTGCGCAGCAGTTCAATTGACTTTATTTTGGATGTGGAGCTATTCCACTTAACGCCCTCAGGGACGTCTTCAGATCCGGAGCTCAGAGAAAATACGGATGAGATGACTGGGCCACTGAAAGAGTCACTAGTCCTTTCGGAATTCTTTAACTCCCAAAGTTTATCCCCAGGCGGCTGAGCTCTGATTCTGTCTTCTCCTGTTATGTTTATGTGTAAATATTCACTTTTACGATGAGAGGAAATCTGGCCTGTATTTGAAACTGCCTTATATTCCTCTGTCTGGTTGTCTTTCAGCCTCCTAGATGTAACCATTCTCACAGGAATACTGATCTCACTTCTAGATTCCAAGTCATTTTTACTGACGGGCAAAAAGCCCTTTTCTCCCGAGAAGGAAATGGCTGCAGGTGATGCAGCCAGAGGAAGAAACTTCTGGGGGTCCCTGTGCAAATGCCTCCCATCTTCAGTAAAAGAAACAGCAGCTTTATATGGAAAAGGATTTGGGGCAGTGCCAAGGCCACACAAAACACTGTTTTTCACTATAGATGATGGAGAGTGACCTTGTAAGGCAACGGGAGGAAGAGGAGTTCTATGTGGATACATATGACTTTTTTTCTGCAAATCCTCAACTCTGGCAGACTTGAGAAGGGATTCTCCACAGGGGTACACACTGGAATCTGACATGAACACATCGTAAGACCGTACCCATTTCACATTTTTAACTTGTTTCTGAACGGACTGAAGGCTATCAAGGCCTCCAGGTTCTCCAACACCCCCTTCCGTTGTCAGGGACTTGGTGTGTTCTGCAGGGAGCATTTTCCCTTGATCATCTGAACCCTTCTCGTTAGTCCTCCGTTCAGAATGACCTCCATCACCCCCGCCAGCTTCTAGGCCATTATTCTCTTCCAAAGGAAACAGCTTCAGAACAAGCTGCTGTGTTCCATTGACAACCTTCACATCTATCAGCTGGGCCAGACAGTTGGCCGGTACCACGAGCTCCGCTGGCGCCACCACGGTCAACGGCATCCCGGGCTGCACGGGCTCTGTGGCCGGGGATAACACTTCCACCTCCACGCTCTTGTTCTCCAACACGCTGACTTCACTGGGCTCCAACAGGGTCCCTTTGTTTGGAACACACACCACGTCTTTTTGGTGTTCCTTCGGCTCGGGTACGAGCGTGATGCTGCGCACTCGGTCTTTGTTTGTCTGGAGGGAGAACCTGGAGAGCTGATCGGACAACTTGCTCTGCAGTGCGGGGCCTGGATCGGAGGCTTTGGAAAGCTCCGCGTTTGGTTTGGATGCGCTGGTCCTTTTCGGCTCCAGCTTGGCCAGGACTTTGGGCTGCCGCTTTCCGCCAGCCCTCTCGTGAACTCTCTTCCTGTGTTTGACAATATAGTCGTTCCTAATAGCACCATAGTCGCAGTACTCGCATCGGTAAGGGAAGATGCCTGTGTGTTTCACCAAGTGTCTCTGAAACTCCCCCTTCGTGTAGGAAATGTGGCTGCAGTGAGAACAAATGAACTTGATCTCTTCGTGCTGAAGCATGTGCTTCCTGTACTGCAGAGGGTCCTTCGTGGAAAAGCGACATTTATCACAATAGTATTTGCCTGGTTTAAAGTTCCTTACCTTGAATTTGTTATTGCCAGGACTGGCGATGGTGTCGGCTTTATTTCCTACGCGAGTCGCGCTGGGATCACTGTTCCCGAAAGGAAAGTGGGGAGAAGCCACGCCAAGGCTGCACTGGAAGCACACGTATCTGTCCTCCTTGTGGCTCTGCCCCGGCCCCTTTTTCAAATCCTGAAGAGGGATCTGGTGAACAGCCTTGCACTTCACACACGTGGCCGTGGTCATCACGGCGGCCTCGGCCTCTGAGCCTTGATACAAAGCCGCCTGAGCTTCTTGTCTGTCTGGCCGAGTGGCTCTATTAGCATGAGGTTGTCTAGGCGACATGGTCAAAGAGTTATGTCCATCAAGTACTTGTGAACTGAATAACTGCTGTCCAACGTCCTTCATCTTCTTAGCTGCATTTCCAAACACAGTCCACTGGGATCCAGGCAGACTTCATATGACTGAATCCTTCGGGGGCAGCCTTCAACGAACTCTCATTGGCAGACACGTGGTTCCTTCTGGGGAGCATACTGAGTTATCTTTCTAAAATGCCACAACATAGATGCACGCTCCTCCGATATGACTGTTTCCAATTCTCTGCTATTCCAGGCAACACTAAAGGGGAAAAGAGAAATCACAGACCATGATGAACACATGAACTTAAGAGTTAGCTGAGCTATTACCCTATATCTCAATGACCGTGGGAATTCATGCTCAATCTCAACATAGGATCTTAGACACATTGATGGTAACACATAATACAACCGAGCAAGCAAATAAGGAATGTAAACTGAAAATATTTTCAAATCGGTCTCTAACACTCATCACTTAGACCAGTGGTCGGCAAACCGCGGCTCGCGAGCCACATGCGGCTCTTTGGCCCCTTGAGTGTGGCTCTTCCACAAAATACCACAGCCTGGGCGAGTCTATGTTGAAGAAGTGGCGTTAGAAGAAGTTTAAGTTTAAAAAATTTGGCTCTCAAAAGAAATTTCAATCGTTGTGCTGTTGATATTTGGCTCTGTTGACCAATGAGTTTGCCGACCACTGACTTAGACCAACTGTGAACATAAACAAGGAGTAAGGAAAGCACAGCGGTCCTTCAGAAGAGCCTTTCGTGAGTGACAGTCATTTTTCAATGTCGCGGAGGGCATCCTAGCCATGTCACAGGGATACTCTCATTGGCCTCACTAACAGCTGGGACAGTGCGCTGTCAGTCAGCTCAGACATGCGCGTCTTCAAGTGGTGCCGCCGGGGCTTTGGATCGGGTACCTGTTCGTTTCCGCATTACAGCTAAGGACCCGCGTGGACCCAAGGCTCTCACGCACACCCCGCTTGCTTTCACAAGTGCTAAGTCAATACTGACAGTATTCGGTAGCCAGATATTCATCCCGCCCACATCTTCCTGAGCCTGTATCGTGAACAGGGCCAGGCACTACCCTCAGTGCTGCAGGGCACTGAGCAAAAGCAAATGAGTCCCTTCCTCCTGAGGGCAGGGGGTGGGGAGGCAGGTTATGTATTCGTCAGACAGTAATTGGGAACAAAATACCATAAAGGCAGGCAGAGGGAGAGGGAGTAACTGTGTGATGAAGTTTAGGGCTGGCGTGGAGGTGAAGAGTTGACAAAGCCCCCCCCCCCCCCACCAATAAGCTGACTTCTGAGCATAGACCCCAGAGCAGCCAGGCAGTGAACATGTGGCTGTTTGGGAGAAGGCATCTCAAGCAGAGAAGCACCGGTCTGTGGGAAGTGGGCCTGGAGCATGTGAGGGACAGGAAGGGGCTGAGCAGGGAGAGACCGAGCCGGGAGGGGAAGCGAAGGAAAAACTGGAGGCAAGCAGGGGAGTGGGAGACTAGCCAAGGCGGGGTCTACAGCACAGCCTCCTAGGACGTGGCCTCTCCTTCGCGTGGGAAAGAGCCAGGGAGAGACCGGAGTGGGGATGGGACGTGGTCTGTATAGCGATTTCCGCTCCAGCCTCCAGCTGCGGAGGGTGAAGGGATGGGGCAGAGGGACCAGCTGGGACACGGAGGGGGACCAGGCTGCGGCCGTGCAGGCAGACATTTCCCACAGCAAGTGCCACAGGGCATGTAACACGGTGACCACTTTTATATAAAAAGTTGGTTATGTTTAAATACCCCCTCCCCCCCCCCCCGCCGAATTCACAATTAGGACTAAGCAAAAACCAGTCTGTTTTGGGGTCTGTAAAAGCCTTTCTTTTATGACCTTAAAAAGACCCCACTTAAACCTTTGGGCTTCAATTTTTTCAGTGGCAACTGGAATTAAGGACAGGTCTCCATGGGAGAACTGTTGAAGTCTGGCGCCTCTCTCAGTGTGGGGGGCCCCTCTCTGTGTGGGGGGCCTCTCAGTGTGGGATCCCCTCTCTGTGTGGGGCGCCTCTCTCAGTGTGGGGGGCCCCTCTCAGTGTGGGGCGCCTCTCTCAGTGTGGGGCGCCTCTCTCAGTGTGGGGGGCCTCTCTCAGTGTGGGGCGCCTCTCTCAGTGTGGGGGGCGCCTCTCTCAGTGTGGGGGGCCTCTCAGTGTGGGATCCCCTCTCTGTGTGGGGGGGCCTCTCAGTGTGGGCGGCACTCAGGGCACGCAGTGTCCACTCTGTGATGGGCAGCGCTGCGGAGGGTTGGCAGCCGCCTTCTGGGGCACCGAGAGGCCAGGAGCCATACAAGGTCTGGAAGGCTCTGCAGGGTCACGGGGAACACCTCCAGCACGTTCAGGTCGAGCCTAGAACCTGCCCGCACAAGCAGTCTGGAAAAGCGTCAGAAGGACATCAGCGCTTGATACCAAGCTTCAAAACATCTTCACCAGCTGACCACGCGCCTGATGCTCTGATGGTGCCACGAAACTCCTTTCCTGTCCACGCGGCTAATTTTACCATCGCGTAGTTCTCGTGGTCAAGAACTGACCCTTAAACGAGACTGAAACCAGCCCCCTGGTAACTTTCCTACATCCCGACGCTGGAGCTGCCAACAACTTAGTCCCCCTTCAGAGCCTGGCTGTGACCCCGCACATCTCCTCTCATCCAGCCCTCGGTTCCCAGCCCTGTTCAAATATCTGCCCGTCTCTCATCTGCCAGCCTCATGATCCTACCCTTTCCAGACAGAGAAGGGACGGGGAGAACAGCAAGAGGAGAGGAAACTAACAGGCCTGCCCGGCACAGCTTGCTCCCCAACTCTTCCAGCTGAACCCGACACGCTGACCCTAAGACGTTCCCAAAGAAATCGTGTAACCAGGTGCCTCTGTTTGAGGCATCATCCAAACCAGGATTCCGTTTGCACCTTTCCAGTTTCCCAGCCTCCAAGAGGCTTCAAAAGCCACGGAAGGCAGTTTTGCCCTTTTCTCTCAGGTCCTTTTAAAACGCAGGGATGTCATGCCTTCCTAACACTAAAGACCGGCCACCCCGATACTGGACGGTGAGATCACGTACATTAGCAAAGAGTGAGCGGGTCCTGACAGGAAGGTCCCAGAGAATGAGCCAAACCACCGCAGAGCCTGGGGAACACAGGGTCCCTTTGGAGGTGATTATGCAAAACCGTCCCAGCACTGATTTTAAGGGAAAAATCCCCAGGAGCAAGTGCTAATATGACGCACAGGCTGTGATTGGCAAGTGCAGTTTATGGGAGAACCCATCTGCTTGGTGACCACAGCATTCTCAGGACAATGCAATGTTTCCACTGGCATTTCCCTCAGTCCCGGTGAGAAAGAGGTCAGGCTTCCTTAAAGCGAGCAGACGTTCTCTGTGGCCTTTGCAACTTGTGTCGCTAGTCCAGGGGGGAAAGGCCCTCAGCTGGAACACCCCAAGTCAGATGAATGGACCAAGTGGCAGAACCGGGATGGCTTTGACCATGGAACTTCCTCGTGGACAGCAGCAGGCGCACCTGAGCAATGGGCTCCTCCTCCCCGCCCCCTCCAGCAACCTGCTCTATCGGGTTCACGGGCAAGCACTCTAGGCTGGGTCCTCCTGGCAGCTCACTGCCCAGCCGGCCGAGGACTACACTGAATCCAGCAGCTAAAGGGCCGTGTGTGCGCGTGCGCCTGACACTGAGAAGGCACCCAATAAATGACTCTCACCCTCACTGTCGGTGTTCACCTGCCTTCCAAACTTACCACAAACCTTTTAGAGAATTTAGGGAGGCTCTCAAAACATGGAAACTACTTAGTATTAACTTTTTTTTGTTGTTGTTAATCCTCACCCGAGGATATTTTTCCATTGAATTTTAGAGAGAGTGGAAGGGAGAGACAGAAACATCGATGTGAGAGAGAGACACTGACTGGTTGCCTCCTGCACGCACCCCGGCCAGGAGTACATGTCCTTGACCGGAATAGAACCTGGGACCCTTCAGTCCAAGGGGCCGATGCTCTATCCACTGAGTCAAACCAGCTAGGGCAGTGTTAATTAACTTTTGACACAATACATAAGATGGCCTTTACATTACTAGTAAGTTGCCTGTTTCTGAACAGCACAGAGCGAGCTTTTTAACGTAGCATCACCTGTGTGTCAGCCAGACCCTGCCACACAGTGTCACCAATGCACTGCCCCCCACGGCCCCACCCTTCCTGGAAAGGCCCACGTACAGCACTTGCTGCTGGTGGGTCTTCCTTTTGACTGTGAGCTCCCTTGTCCTGGTTTCTCAGATTTATTGTGGGGACACATGAAAAGCCGATACTCACTGTAAGAACCGCTCCAGTGACACTGGGGGCTATGAAAACCATACAGCACTGTACATACCATTTCTTGTTAAAAAGGAAGCATTTGACTTCTCAATACTGGAAACACCCAATATTCAGAATTAGAGGAATACTAGCGAGACGGCTCTTGAAGCTACAGGTTCTGGAATTAGATTACAGGCTTTGACTCCCCAGCCCGGTGGCCTCCTAGGCGACCTGGGCGAACTGTCGATTCCCCGTCAGACAGAGTAATAGTACCTCCACCGCAGGACCGCCGTGAGAAGGAACTGTGATCATGCGACTACAAGGGCTTAGATAAGTTCCTCACACATCAGACACTGCTTAAAATATTATTTTCCAGTTTTTATGAAATTATGCCTATCCCAAAACTAGTCAAGGGGGCTAACTAACAGGCTTCTTAGCTGCCAGGCAATTGTTCTCTCCAGAATATATACTGAACCTCACTTTATAATTTTAATGACATTTGCTTGGTTGTTCAGCCTAAAAGAGAATTTACCTCTGGGGCAACACCATCCCTGCAGCCTGACTGGCAGAGGCGGACAGGTGCTTAGATGTACTGCAGAGAAGATGCTCTAACTACAACTTGTATAACTGCCTCGTCTTCTCCAAGCCCAGTGAGCTGTGCCATGTCCCTGTAGCAAACGAATGGGTCTCCATGCGGGATGTTCACGTGAAAAGAAGAGCAGCTGGCCAACTGCGTCAATTGTATCATCACAGACACTTCTGCTCGTGAGGGATGCCCGCCAGAACCAGTTATCAGCTGGTCAACTGCTTCCTTTTTGGACGGAGAAGCAAATTTAGGAAGCCCTTTCCAGAAAGCTTTTCACTGCGGCTCCTGCCTCCCTGTCCCGGGGGCGGGGTGGCAGCTGTGTGCCCAGGAAGAGCAACGGGAATGGAGGTGAAGGTCTGCAGGCCCAACCCCGAATCTGTCCCTTTGCTGGGTCCTTAGGCGAGTGACTTCCCTCTGTGCATCGCCAGGCAAGGAAACTGGCTCTGAGGGCATCCATCTTCAAGGGTAACGAAGAGACACAAACTAGGTAACGCAGGCAGAGCACGCAGCCTGGTAGCAGAGGTGCTCAAAACGGCACCCGTTCCTCTTGTGCGCTGGGCCTTTGCACAGGCTGGTCTGTCTTTAAACCTTCCCACCCCAGCGGCCGCCAACCTTCGGACCTCCCGGACCACCACCGGGTGGCGACGGCTGTCCTACCCCACAGTGTCCAGAGCATGTAGACAGGTAATCCCTGATTGGGGGAGGGGGTGGAGAGAGTCCGACATTAGGGATCCAACGTGAAGTGTGTAAACGTAATACTTCCCTAGTAGGACGGCATTCAGGAAGAAACTTGCCTCACTCAGTAAAATCTTTTTCAGACCAGTACAAAGACTCAGGATTGAACTGAATGGTAAATGGATCTAAAGCAGGAAATAGAGCAATTAGGTTATCGGACGTGTTGCCAAACTGCTTTACACTTAGAAATGACTGAACTACAAACTGGTGGCCATTCTGAACTACAAATTGGTGGCCATTCTGATGACAAAAATTTTTTCCAAATGCTGCTGACAAATGTCCCCCCTGGGGACCCTAGCTTTCCACCTGAAACCATGCGGTTTGCTTGGGGCTCAGAACCGGGCAAGAGGCTGGAGGCCGGACAAGAGAGCCCGTTCAGATGCCCCCGCCATCCAGGTGAGAGTGTATCTAACAGCAGGGACAGCACCGACCCGGATGGCAGGAACAAGGGCCAAAACCTAGGCTTCTGACTCGATAGCTGTGAGATGCCGGACTTAGCTTCTCTGAGCCCGAGTTTTCCCGTTTGTAAGATGGGGATAAAGAATGCCTAATTTACACGGCTGATGTGAGGGACAGGTATCTATGCAAACAGCAGGTAACCTTATACGTGGCAGTCAGTACATGTTTTGTCAAGAAAGAAATGTACATTTTTGTAAGACTCCTTGGAACACAGAAGAGTCAGTGATCTGCAGAGAAGCAGAAACTCCGCTTAACAAAGGGGGCCGAAGAGAGAAAGGTCTTGAGGCAGTTCCATAGCTGGGGGTGAGGACCCCCCCCCCCCACCTCACCCCCGCAGCCTGTCAAGGAGTTACTTTGGATTGGACCCGACACCGTTGAGCACATCAGCTGAGACTACTTCAGAAAACGGTTCTGATAGTTTAAAAAGAAAAACAGTTTAACAGGAAACCTTTCGAAAGAAAGGCTGTGACTAATGCTAGAGTTCAAGTCTACAACTCAGAGTTCTATATGTGGAAACATCAACGTTAAGAAGCAAGTATGCTCTTGTTGGCATTAAAAAATACAAGATATAAACCAAGGTAGTCTTTACAAGGAATATTACAAAATTCTGTTATTAAACAGCTAGTGACTTCGGGTCTCTAAGGTAATACATTTTTGTATTTCTGTCATTTTTTTTTTTTTTTGCCTTTAGGAAAAATCAAATTTCATAAAGGAAATGAAGTAAGAGTTTAATAAAAAGTATAATCAAACACAGGAGAAATACCTCCCCGAAAACCAGTGATGCTTAAACCTTGCCTGCATCAGGGTGCCCACGTTTCATAATAGGTGCAGGAGGTGAAACCTATTTTTTAAAGAGGTCCCTGGGATGGTCGGTCACCCTGTGTGGGAGGCTCCAAACTAATGCTGCCTGGGCCCCAGGTGTGGTTCTGGGGGGCAGCCAAGGCTGAGAACAAGCACCTGGCAGGACAGGTGCAGGGGAGCGTGCAGGAGTGGCAAGAATACCAGCATCCTGTGCAGCCTTTTAGACCCGGACCCACCTGCGGGTGCCCGGAGGCAGGACAAGGCCTCTGCCTTAGACTGCAATGAGGTGATTAGGCAAGTGGACTCTGGGTCATACCTTGCTTAGCCACGTGACCTTGGAAATACCATCACTGAGGCTCTCTGTGAAGTACGTAATGACAGTCACCACTTAGCAGACTCTCGGAAACTGCAACGTTCCCGGCACAGTGGCTGGCACGGTGAGCCCACTGCGCTTGCCCCGGGACTGCCTGACCCCCACACCTGCCAGGGGCTGCTGCCTTTAACAGGAGGTGGAGAGAAGTAAAAGCTACCCCCGTGATCGGATCCGGACGCTCCGTGGCCGGCTGCATCCGTCAATCTCAGAGCCCCTTGGCCCAGGCCAGGCAGAAGGGTGCCTGCAGGAGCAGACTCATACATTACCTCCTCAAAGCACACCTCCAGTTACCTGCTTCCTGGGAGAGAACAGGCCTGGAGAAGCCGTGTGGCTTTTCTAAGGTCAAGGAGCTGGTCAGCTGGTGACTAATGGGAATCCTTCGCTTCCTGCTACCCGCTGGGTGAGGCTGTGCGCCGAGGTCACAGCATCTGCTGTGCTGGGCACGGTTCCGCCTTCTGGCCCGGAGCCGGCAAGCCGTGGATGCGAGTCCAAAGCAGGGCAGGTGGCAGCGGCTCTGGCTGGTCTTCTCAGGCACCCGGGCCCATCCGGTCTGTACTCCAGGCCCTGGCACAGGCGTCTACACTCAGAACCCTGCACGAACAGCCCTGCAACAGAAGCCAGACACTTGGGTTGAAGAAGTCCCAGGCCTGTGCAGCCTCGGTTTCTCCAGATACTTTTCTTCCAGAAAAAGGGGGATGAGCCCCCAAAGTGCTTCTCAAGCAGGGATGTTGGGCAAAGTCACAGAGGGAGCTTAGACCGGAAAACAAGGCCTCCCAGGACTCCGAGGACCCTTTGCCTGGGGTGGCTCAAGCCTGTGGCTTAAAATTCTTCCCAGGTGACGCCGCTGCCTCCCCGCCCCTCACCCCAGGATGAGTGTCTGGTTTAAAGGATCTCCAGCCACTTTCAGCTGGAGGGTGGATCCTGGAAATGGCAGTCTCTGAGTTTGTGAACAAAGAAAATGCCTTCTCTGCTAGGCAGCTAGAGAACAACTGAGACCGGAAAACCTCACTGGCAAGGAAGGACCTTGTTCGTCACAGTCAACAGCACAGGGCGTGGCCATTACACTTAATACATGCCGGATGAATGAATGAATGAGTGAAAGAAAGAAAGAAATGCCAGCCTTTATGGCGACAATAATGTTCTTTTTCTTCCTCTTGCACAAAAACTGGCCCAGATCCCCTTACTTACTTAAGAGCAAGTAGACATGTTTTCATTTTTTAATGGCTATTCCTGGGTTTTTAGAATTGACATTCGTCTGGCATAACGCACCAGGGAGGAGGCCTAACAGACAGAATCATGCCCTCCTCCTCGGTCTGTTTTCAAAACGCACTTGCAGCGAACGCCATCAGCACAGCAAAACTGGACACACGCACGTGTTACTTTTCAAGGCTACGTTAGAACCCAAGTAAATAGTAATTTTAAAAAAATGCATCCCAGAAAACATCGATCTCATGCAATTTAAAAAGCCGGACATTCTGCTTGCATTCCAGCGCTCACAGAGCCTATAGGGTGCGGGTTTCTAAAGAACCGTGTTTCTCAGGAGCCTGTGGCCGGTTACTGACTGCTGTGTGCGCCCAGCACGGGGCTGGCTGAACTGTGCGTGTGTGACTCAGAGACAGATACACACTCGTAGTGTCTGCTCCTCTAGGCAAGTCCTCCCCGCTCCTGGTGACTCTCATTCTACACTTAGGGGACAGTGTTGAAGGGTTCGAACACATCACAGTTTAGCCGTTTATAGATTTTTTAAACAACGCTCAGCATTTCGCATTTCGTTTTATAAAGGTGGGTCACTGCATGGTTTTTTTAAAGTCGGGGGTCTGTTAAATACCCAACATCCGTGAGGAACGGAAGTGTTTTTCATTCTCTCCCTTGGCTTTCTCCTTCCCATGGAGAAATGTTCGTTCTTTGGCATCCTGCGTTGTTCCCCTGGCCTGGAACTGCCCAGCAACCCTAAGATAAACAGGCAGGCTGGAGTGGGGGTGGGGTGGGGGCAGTCCTCTCTTCTCCTTCCCCAGCAAAAGATGCCCAGGTCCCCCCCAAAACAGAAGCCCGTCCCTGGACACGCCCTAAAACACCCAAGAAAAAGACAATGCCAGTCGGTTTTCAAGTTTATTGTTGGCACGCTCACACCGATGGTACAAGATTCGAGGCGAGTCCACAGCAAACGGCGTGGGCGCTGGAGGGCAGCGCGGTGCAAGGGGTGCCCCGTGGTCTCCGGGGCCGGCCGGCCGGGCCTCCTCGAGGGATGGAGGGGGAGCCGCTGACTAAGTCAGAACACGTCAGCGCGCACCTCCGAGGCCGAAGGAGGCTTTAAAAATGGCCTCCTGACGACACTTCCTGCTCCCCCGACCGGTAGAAGGCTCCCAGGAGAGGCATCATTTAAAACACGGGGCGGCCTGGAGGCACCGGCGGCGCCGCACCAGCGCCCGCAGCCCGGACCCGCGGCCACCGAGGGGCGGCCCGGCGCCTCCGGGGCGACCCTGCGGGTCTCGCCGGCACAAAGGCGGGCGGGCAGGCAGGGGGCGCCGCACCGCGCTCCCCGCCACCGGGGCCGCTCGGGGCTGTGCGCTCCCGCACCTCCCGTCCCGCTCCCTACCCCCACCCTCTGTCCCTGCTTGGCACCAATCCCCCCCGCCGCTCGCCCCCGGCCCGGCACCCAGCCCGCACCCGCCTGTGCGGGGCCACCTGGCCAGGAAGCCGGGAGACCGGGGTGGGCGCGCAGGACCCGGCCCGCACCCCCAGTCCCGCCCCGACTCGGCGGCCCCCGCGCCCCCCCCCCCCTTCTCGCCCAGACCCCACCTGCCCCGCGCATTCGAACCCGGAGCCTTGGCCCTCCTGCCCAGCCACTCACCAGCCAGTCCCGGTGCACGGAGGGGCGCCGAGACCCGGGCCCAGGCCGTGCCGCCGCCGCGGCGCCGCGCCCCACACCCGCCGCTGTAGGTCCCTACTCGGGGGCGGAGCCGCGCCGCGCGTGCGCAGTGCGCAGGCTCCGGGGCCCGTACCTAACGGAGCTGTGGTCCCGCCTGGTCCCCGCGCCATGCAGAGCCCAAGAGCAAAGCCGAAGACCCGACAGCCCGGGGGCGGGCTGAGAGCTCAGCCCAGCGCACCCACACCCGCTGGTGCAGGGGCCAGGCTCAGCCTGGATGCCCACCCGCTCCAGGCGCCTCCGTGCCCGCAGGGCTGCCTGCTTCCAGCCTGGGCCCAGTGCCCACTCGCGGGCACCCTCTCTGTGCCCTGCTGCGGCCACCCCTGCCCGCGTGGAGCTTGAAGTCCAGCAGCCGGCGAGTGACGTCAAGAGAAAAGGAATCAGGTCTTCATTCTCCCGAGTCCTCTCTTGAGATGGTCTAGAAGGCCGGGTTCGAATCCTGACTCCGCCACGCCCCAGCTCCGGAGCCTTGGGCAAGGAAGTCCCCTGGCCTCCCTGAGTCTCAGCCCCGAAGCCTCGTCGGTTACGTAGGTGGGTGTGAGGGTCAGACAAGACAAGGATTGTGGGAGCATCTGTAGATGGAGTGAGCTCATGCAATGCCAGCGGTTTTTTCCTGCTTCTTCGACCCCAGAACCATTTCTGGGACCCCCGCCCCTGCACCCCCACCCCGGCACCCGCTCACTTCTGTCCTTCTGGGAGGAAGAAGTATTTAGAATAGACCCTCCCAGAGGAAAGAGTGGGGCCATGTCGCTAGAGTCCCCACAATCAGGGACACAGATGCGTTCCCCTATCAAATAAAATTGCTCCCTCATCAGGGCAAATTGCTTCTCCAGGGATCACAGCCGAAAGTCTGTTTCAAAGCTCCGGAAGGAGCAAGGCTGGCTTCTGGCGCCTTCCTGTGGAGGCCAGGGGTCAGGCATGGGCATGGGCCAGAAGCAGGGAGGAGAGGCAGGGCTGGGTCCACTCTTCAACATGGAGTTCTAGACACAGTGTCAGCCACAGGATCAGCAGCAGGATAAAACTGCCCCAGACTGAACGAGCAAGAGCCGGACGGAGGGAATACCAACCCGGAGCGGATCACCAACATGGGCTCTCTGCTGCCATACTCGACCCATCGCTGCGAAGGGCGCTCTGTCTCCGAGGGCCCCGGGCGCTCGTGGATGTCTTCTCAGAACACACACTGATGTACCAAGAGTTCATAGCCGAGAGAACGGGACAGGAGTTCATTGTCTCCCTTAAGAGTGAGGTGGGCTTGGGAAGGGTGCCAAGAATCTAATCTGGCCACTGCCAGGCAATTTTTAGCAACGAAAGGAGCCAAATTCAGGGAAAACTGTTCATTTTAAGTATTGGAGAATCCCAAGTCTGAGTAGTAGAGATTTCCCCCCTAAAATTTAGTCTAATTTGTTTCATCTCCTTGTAACTTGCACCCATGCACCCAGACAGCTGGGCCCTCTTGAGGCAAGTAGAATGAATGGAAGTCCCTCTGCGTTTCCTGGAGGTTCCCCTGCAGGCAGAACTGGTTATAAACCCCAACTGGCACGAAGCTGTGAGCCTGCTCCCGAGCCTGTCTGAACCTCAGCACTGATGTGAAGGTCAGTGAATAATAGCACCCATCGCACAATGAGTCCTCAGCATTACGCAGGAGGGAGCAGGTCCGGGCTCGCACAGTCCCTGGCGCATGAGAAGTGCCCGGTAGCAGTTTTTTTATATTTCTCAGGAGCCCAAATTCAGTGACAAAAATACTCCGTGAAGGGTTGGGAAATGAGGAGTTTACAGCCTGCAAAAGGGCCAAGCAGGGATGGAAACCCCTAAAGTTGAAGGGTTGTTCCCTAAAAGTCCCGAAGCAGGGAGAGTTCACCCAGAAATGTTATTTCTGGACATTCACCCAGTGCGCCTGTCCCACACGTAGGTCAGCCCTTCAGTCTTCTTTCCCCGTCTTCCAGCTTAGTTTGTCTAAATCTCTTCCTCGTGTTCCATGGATCACCTCTGTTACAAGTTGAATTCTATCCCCTTCAAAAGGTATGTGAGAGCCCTAAATGGCCAGTGGGTGCGGATGCAAACTCACCCCTGTGAATGTGCGCTTATTTGGAACTGAGGGTCTCTGCAGACATAGTTTAGACGAGGTCATCAGGTGAGCCCTAGTCCCATGGTTGGCATCCTTAGAGAAGAAACAGAGGAGACTGCTATGTGAAGACACAGAGACCCAGGGAGAAAGGCCACATGAAGACTAAGGTCAAAGTTGGAGTGCTGCTGCCACAAGCCAGGAACGCCTGGGGGCCATCGGAAGCAGGGAAAGGCAAGAAAGGCTATTCCCCTTTAGGTTTTGGAGGGAGCAAGGATCTGCTGCACCTCGATTTCAGACTTCTAGCCTCTAGAACTGTAAGATAGTAAGTGTGTTTGTTACAGCAACCCTAAGAAACTCCCAGAGATGATTGCCTAACATACAGGAGGAAAGAGGAAAGGCATACGAACAAAACCAGCCACTGAGTGTAATGGCCGGGAGCTGATGTTTGCTCACTTATTCATTCAACAAACATCTGAATGCCTGTTCCTTGCAGGCACAGGTCAGATGCTGAGGATAGGATGAAGAGCAAAATAAGGCTCTGCTCTTTGGGAGCATTCCTTTAGCAGGGGGTTGTAGAGCTCGGACAATTAATGGGATAAATAATTGGGGAGTGCTAGAGGCCGGCTGGGGAGGAAATAAAACTGGGGCGTGTGATGTGAAAGGGGGTGCAAAGCAAGAGAAAGGATCTGCATGGTTCGGTGAAGCGAGGGTTAGAGGATGAGCTCTAAGTCAGGAGGAGGAGCCAGTGCAGGAAGGCGGAGGAGCTTTACACAAAGGGGAGAGCATGTGCCGAGGCCCTGCCGTGGGCACACACTGGGCATGTTTGAGGAAGAGCAGGAAGCGCGGTGCGGATTTGGATCATCCCAGCCACTTACAAACTGCGACCGTAAGGAGTCATTTCCTCCGTTCTGCCAGGGAGGACGGTGGCTCAGAGGGAGGCACTTGACCCCACTGTGCCTTGGAAAAGGGCCAGGTCTCTAACAGCGGGATTGGGAACTTTGGGCTACATTGGGGGAGGGGAGGCAAGGACAGGTAAATCTCAGGCGCTTCAAGACAATGAATAAACAGGACATCCATGGCTTTTTTTGTTATTGTTTAAGACTTTTCACAAGTTTCTAGTAATTTCTTTGGCCTCAGTTTGCTCATCTGTGAAAGAGGGATAAATGCCTCTTTGCCCCCGTCCCCCAGCTCAGTTCAGTTCTTCTCCCAGTCCTCGGGCGCAGGGAGTGGAGGCTGCAGGGTCCAATTCTCATCCCATTACTCATCTGTACCAGCTGTGTGACCTAGGGCAAGTTACTGCCAGTCTCTGAGACGCTTTTCTCAACAGTAAAAAGGAGTTAAGTGGAGCAACCTTCCATGCGGGTTGTCCGGGCAGAGGACAGCGCCTGAGGCTAGGCTCAGATCCCAGCCGCCCTGCCTCCTTCCCTGGAGCTCCCGATTGCTCACGCCTTGCTTCACCACCCACCGGCCTGCGGGACGGGAGCTTTGAGCAGCGCACTGGGCATGCGTAGCCAGTAGAACCCGGGAGGCCGCCGGGACGCTGGCCCCGCCCGCAGGCGTAGTGCGCTGCAGTACCACCCACCGCCTGTGGCGTCGCTGCGCAGCTGCCCTGCTGGCTCCCGTAGAATTCTACCAGGCGTCCGCCTGAGCTGCCTGCTGCCAGCTCTGCGCTCGCCCGCTGTCAGGGCTGCATCCTGGGCGCCCCCAGCCCATGGCCCGCCGCCCTCCCCCTGTGAGAATCTCGATGGGCTTCTTTGCTTTTGTTTCGCTTCTTTTGCGGACCGGAGCTGGAGCAGGAGAGGAGGGGGGGTGGGGGGCTGGACTCGCAGCGCCGGCGGGATAGCCAAGGACTCCACGCAGCGCTGTGCGCCGCCCCCTGGCCTCCCCTTGCGCAATCCTGACCTGTGTCTGCAATGCTTGCATTCAGTCAAGTGCAATTATCGTCCCGGAGGATCACACAATGCCGGGCGCAGAAGAGGCCGGCTTCCAAGTCCAAGCTTGTCGGAGCCATCAGCGTCCCTTGCCCAGACCAGGGCTAGGCAAAGCATGGTGGGGACAGGGGCCGGTCCCCACTGCGGTTCCCCAGGGAGGGGTTGGGTGCAGAAAGGGAGATGAGCGGTTAGAAACATTCATAGCAACTGGACACGGCTGTGGGGCCAGCAGAACAAGTAGAGGAATACGGGTGGGGTGTACTTACTGGGGCTGGTCACTCCTGGCTCAGGCAGCGTCCTTGCCCCCCAGCAGTAGACGCGGGTAGGTTCAAACAGGATAGGAATGAGGGAAGAGCCCTAACCGGTTTGGCTCAGTGGATAGAGCGTCGGCCTGCCGACTGAAGGGTCCCGGGTTTGATTCTGGTCAAGGGCATGTGCCTTGGTTGCGGGCACATCCCCAGGTGGGGGTATGCAGGAGGCAGCTGATTGATGTTTCTCACTCATTGATATTTCTCTCTGTCCCTCTCCCTTCCTCTCTGTAATAAAATATATTAAAAATAAAAAAGAATGAGGGAAGACCTGGTCCTTCAACACAGAGTATGTCCTACCCTACACTGCTTCCCACAGTATCTCCTATGGCTGCTCCTCAGCCTGTGCCCGCTGCCACATCGGGCCCCTCTCTGCCCAGCTGACCACTAGGCTTCTCCTTCACCAAGACCCCTGATAGATGGCAGGCCCACCAGCACTTACCCTCAGTTCATGATTACAATGGCAGCGGACTTTTCTTAGCTGCTTCCCCGAATCGGTTTCTCCTTTAGTTCTTGGTAATAACCCTCCTCCAATTTCTTGCTGCTTAGAAAAAGACTGAACGTACACTTCCTGTGTGTAGCTACGCGTGTGATCATCAATGGGAAGTAAGTGGGAACAGAGTATCCGTAACACCCAGAAGTGTCCCTGAAGGAAGGGACATGTGACTCTTTGCCACTTTCCTCATTCTGCTGGCTTGAAGACAGGGATGAAGAGGCAATGGCCGGAGCTGGAGCAGCCACATGGACCATGAAGTGAATAGAGCTGGCTGAGGATGGGGAGCAATAAGGTAGGAGCCTGAGTCCCTGATCATCACGGGCCCACCATAACTGACACCCACTGCTTACCCCCTGACTTAATTTACTTAAGAGGTAGATAGGCTTCTATATTTTGGATTTCCTGTCACTCACTGCAGAACCCAGTAGGAACTGATCCAGTGTCGGTAGGGAAAGGAAAGGGTGGGAATGGGCAAAGCATGGGCCAACATGATATGAAGAATGAACGGTTTATGTTGAATGGTTTACAGACTCGCACAGTTCAGCAGAGAAAGCTGCAGAGGAAGTAGAGGTACTATTTCTCTTCCTACCCCGCCCCCTGCAAAGGTCCCCACATGTGAAGTCAGGGCCACTGCATCTCCTAGGGTGCACATGGGAGGCTCTCACCGCTTTTATTAGAATCTCGGTGTAAAGGGCCGTGCGCCTTCATCTCCCTTTGAAGTAAGCGGTCCTCTATGTGCATAGCCTGGTCCCGGATGCTCAGCTGAGCACATCCAGGTCCAGGCACTCCTGTGGCACGTCGTTCCCTCAGCGGAGAACAGCCCCCAGCAGGGTGCTCAGTGTGAAGTTTTGAGCCACGTCTTCATAATTGTGTATTACTTAATGAGTACCCACCATGAGTAATGAGAAGGCAAAACAGAAGGCTGATGTGGAAATGCTAGGAAATGGGAGCTAAAATGGATAATTTTTCAGCATTTTCAAGCCTCACGATGAGCTTCCCTAGTGACCTGAGTTGCAGGTATATGTGACCCAGATTTATCAATATTACACCAAACATTTTTTTAATTTTATTGATTTTTTTTTTTTTTTTTTTTTTACAGAGAGGAAGGGAGAAGGCTAGAGAGTTAGAAACATCGATGAGAGAGAAACATTGATCAGCTTCCTCCTGCACACCCCCTACTGGGGATGTGCCTGCAACCAAGGTACATGCCCTTGGCGGAATTGA
Source organism: Eptesicus fuscus (assembly GCF_027574615.1). Lineage (NCBI taxonomy): Eukaryota > Metazoa > Chordata > Mammalia > Chiroptera > Vespertilionidae > Eptesicus > Eptesicus fuscus. The sequence goes on along the minus strand of NC_072474.1, from coordinate 113,450,925 downwards.
ACCTGGGACCCCCTCAGTCTGCAGGCCGATGCTCTATCTACTGAGTCCAACCGATTAGGGCTACACCAAACTTTTTATTGTTATTCCCTAAACAACACAGTATAACAGCTATTTACACAGCACACACACTATATTAGGTAGCATAAGTAATGTAAAGAGGATTTAAAGTATGTGGAGGCAAGGGGATCCCAAGACAGGTGCTGGGCGCGGAGGCCATGGGGGCATAGGCGACCAAGGAGACAGAACTAAACCTCACATCACCCTGCTTGGCCCCGGAGGATGGCTGGTTAGCCAGAGACGGGTAAGATTCCTCAGGGAAGAACAACCTAAGACAGGCACAGTCGCACAGGGGCCATCAGGAGAGAACTTGGGGGTCAACAGAGGTGGGGCACAGACCTTCACCCCCCCAAGTTTGCAGGGGCCTGAACCCTCACCCCTGCTGAAGGAGATCTCCTGCCCCCATGGCTGCTCAGCTTCACATGCCCAGCTCAAATCGGGACCCAGGTAACAGAGACTTGGCTGACAGCAGATGCCCTCTCACCGCAACAAGACTTGATGGAGATGTCTTGCACCCATGATCCGGGGAACTGGGGTCTAGGATATATAAATCCAGCCTAGCACCAGGAATGCTCAGGGCCTACTCAAGAAGGCAAATAATCCTCTCCACTAATAATTACAGGGTAAAACAAGATGGTTGTTAGAGTATTAAATTTGACAGTAAAATAGTAGTCAAGTTTTCAGACTAATTTAAATTGGCCAATCAAAATAAGCAAATACTCTAGAAAAATCAATTGTACTGGACAAAAAAGCTGTTACTAAAGTGTTAACTAAAATTTTTATTGGTAGTTCATCTCATGGTAAAATTGCGTAACATATAATGAACCTAAAGCAGTCACATTTTAGTGTAAAAAAGTAAAATTTAAAAGCTATCAAGATTACAGCATAAAATTTCCAAAAGCCTCCCAATATTTAAACCAAAAAAGGGGGGATAGTAGAAGAATATCATGTAAGGAAAAATATCCTGCAAATAAATTACATCTAGAAAAGTTTTACTTTAGAAAATTAACTTTCATTTGTAATGCTAACAGCAAGTCACCCAGGTAAAACATACATGGTATCAAAACAAGCCAAAGGAAAATCATTTGGGCAAAAAAATGAAAAAGGATCGCAAGTCAAATTTATAGAAAATATTCCTTTATTAACTTTTGGTCGAGAATATGTTTGTATATTTTCAGAAAACAACTCCGAGACATGTGGATTCCTGCAACAGAGAGGAATTGACAGGAGTGATCCAGCCATGAAGTCAGAAGAGAAACAGTCCAGAGATGGAAGACGCTGACGATGCCTTGCCATACTAGCAGTCAGCAGATATGCGTCACTGCAGATTGCCCAGGACCAAACCAGAGAGGGTCGGACCTGCAATACCACCGTTTGTCCACCATCCAGAGCTGAAATATCATTGCTGTTATGAACACATTAACAACTGCTGGACATAGAAACCGGGACTCAAAAGAACTGTTGGCCCAGAAGGAAACTCACTACAGACTGATTCATTTGCCTCTCAGCATAACCATTATTGCTTGTCTTGTTTTCAGTCCCTATAAGTGTATTCCTAGTATCACATGAGCTCGCTCATCTAGGGGAAATGATGAACAGCATAGACTGAGGAACAAGAACAGCAATGATCGGACTGTCGGACCTCAGAGGGAAAGTAGGGGAGGGTGGGGACAAGGGAGATAGATCAACCAAGGGACTTGTGTGCTTGCATATGAGCCTAACCAATGATCATGGACAACAGGGGGAGGGGGGCTTGCGTGTGGGGGGGATTGGGAGAGGAACGGGGGGAGGGGATTGATGACAAATATGTGATACCTTAATCAATAAAGTAATTTAAAAAAAAAAGAAAAAAAAAAGTATGTGGAGGATGTGCAGAGGTTATACACATGTAAACATTACACCCTGTATATAGGGAGTTGAGCACCCACGGATTTTGGTGTCTGAGAGGGTCCTAGAAACAACCCCCAGCAGATCCCCAGCGATGGCTGTAGCTTTAAACTCTTCCAACCTCTCTGTTCAATGGGATGCTCTAAAAAGGTCCCTTCCCCCTTTCCAACTCCCAAACCTCCTCCCTGACATGCTTGGACCTCCAGTTCTCCTCTGTGCTGGCGTCTACCTGCCCCCACTAGACTTTCTGCACCTCCTCCGTCTGGTCTGTGGTAAAGCCCCAGATATGGAATTCCTTAGGTTTCCGTTGGTTGCTTGCTTGTTATTTGCCAGAGACTATCTCAAATAACTTACAGAGAAAGAGGATGAGGGTTAAGTTGTCGGAAGCCTTGAATCCCTAAAAATACCTTTTCAACCCTTACGTGGATGAAAACACCATTCCCTCAAGCCTTTGGATGCAGAGTTCTGCTGTCTTCCTGGGTTCAGCTGGTGAGACGCTGGTGTGACGCCTGCTTCTCCTCTTAGTCAGGTGTCCCCCTCTGTCTGCCTGGAGCGTTCAGGTTTCCTCTGTATCATTTGTGATGATGTGTTTATCTATTTACCTGCTATCTATCTATCTATCTATCTATCTATCTATCTATCTATCTATCTATCTATCTATCTATCTGTCATCACCTGCCATTTTGGTCAGTTAATGTATCTTTAAATATATAAACTATTGTCCTTCAATTTTGGATTTAAAAACACTTTTTTTTTCTCTCTATAGTATCTGTTTCTATCATTATCATCATCATCTTCTTATTATTATTATTATCCAGATAATGAAATTCTTGGTTGATCTTCTTTGCCTCTCAACCTCTTCTCTCATATTTTCTACTTTTTTTTCTGTTCTATTTACTTCCTGGAAGATTTTCTTGATTTTTATCTTCCAAGATATGTATATTTTCTTTCCTATGGAATTTTATGAATGCAGGGTATTCTCTAATCTCTCTGGGGATTATACTACTTAGAATTTTTAAATAGGTTTTTATTCTTTTGGTGGGGACAATTTTATTCTCTTTTTTTCCTTCTTTATTATTTCCCCCATCACCACTTATCCCCCCTTATACCTGCTTCTACATCTCCCCACCTCCCCCCTTCCCCCCTGCCCATTCTCTTGCTTCCAATGAGAGGTTTTCCTTAAATGTCTGGGGATCCCTGTTTGTCCCCCATTTATGATAATGAAGTAATGGGAATCCAGTGTGAAGATTAGGGTCCATGGCAGGGCCTGATGACTTTGGGTTGATTGGGTAGGAACTGTTATTCATGCTAGAGACTCCTCAAGCCAGAAAGTGGATTTCTTTCCTCTTGGGACATCCTGCCTCCTTTTAGATGATGGGGTATTTAAAACTATTGCCAGAGTATTTAGCAAACATCCACATACTCTCCACCCAGCCTTAGAGCATCCTGATGTCAGAGTATATTTACTTCGGGTCTCCCTCCTCAGAAACAAAACATCAATATGGCAGATACTCTCCAGGCCCATTTACCCTTCTCCCATGTACATGGTCTCCTTTCCTTAGAGAAAAAGACCAGTTTTTAAAGAGAAGTTAAAATGGGGACTTGAGTTGTGTATGTATTTGGAAAGGGACTCAAGATGTGAAGAGTGCTGATTGCTTGCAAATATGATGAGAAATTGCTTAGAGCTGTTGACTTAGCAAATTGTGTTTTATAGGTAACACTAGGGGCCCAGTGCACGAATTTGTGCACCTTGAAAGGAACTGTGGGCCACGAGGCTGTGGTAGGCACAGGGACGGGTCTTGGCCCATCCTCTGTGCCCCTACCTGGCCCCTCCTGCCTCGACCCCCAGTCCTCTGCTGGCAGCCCCGCTCCTGCTGCCACAGCTCCCATGCACTGCTGCTGCTCCCCAGCACTGATGGCAAAGCGATTGGGGCTGGTGCCATCAGCAGGTATGAGTGGGGCTGGCACCGTCATCAGATGTGAGCAGCGGCTGCTGCCCAGATAGCCCCTCAGGAGCAGGGGGAGGTAGAGAAGCCCTCAGGGATGATCAGGGCGGGCAGCCATCACTCACACCCGCTGATGGTGCCGAGTGATCTGGATGGGCGCCGGGCACCAGCAGCAGGTGTGAGTGGTGGCTTCGGTACTGGCTGTGGGTGCGAGCACCGGGCAGGACCGTGGCATGCAGGAGCCAAGAATTTTCAATAACCACCAGAGGCTTTCCCCGATGACAGCTACCGGCACCCAGCCTTGGTCTGGCACCCCCACTCACCTGCTCCACCATCCTGCTGTCGCCAATGCCCGCCATGTTCTGCACACGCTCCTTGGTGGTCAGTGCATGTCATAGCAACTGGTTGTTTGGTTGTTCTGGTTGTTCCACTGTTAGGTCTATTTGCATATTAGCCTTTTATTATATGGGATCATTTTAGAGGGATGTATTATGAGGCTTGGTACCAAAGTATGATGATTATTTTTTCTTTTTTTGCAGCCAATTAAGAAGTTTTCATTTTCCCATGCTGCCCTCTAATCATGCCCACATACATGTTTGGTTTCTCACATTTGCTGGTGTGTTAACAATGTTCTGGTTTACTCTTGCTCTGACACGATGCTGGAGTGCTTTTCATGTTGCACAGTCATCTCTTCCCTCATCTGTCTCCAAACCAGCTCTCCTTTCTCAAAAGGTCCCTCTCCACCATAACAAATTTTAATAACCTAGTATACTCTTATGTAATGATAATATAAAAAAATAGCTGGCTACGTGTGGTGGGGAGTAGTTGTTTTTATAAACATAGACCAATTTTATATACATTTCTTAGCAAGGTGCTTTTATCACTTGCCGCCCATCATGACTATTTCAACAGGAAAATCCATGCAATGCTAAAGCATTCTTTTAAATAGTTGCACACTATTCCACAGTGAGAGTACACTTAATTTAAGACCTTTTTATTACTGAACTTACATTTTTTTTTGCTTTGTTACTGGGCAGACAATGCTTCATTAAGTACCCTTCCTCCTTTCTACTTCCTACTTCAGGAAGTATACTTTTAATTCTTCCAGAAGTAGAAGTGGTGGGAAGGATACATATATTTTTCATTTTCACAGAGTTTGCCAGATTAATTTCCAAAGAGTTGAGGGATTCCAGTGGCCACTGTTACTAATAATTTATAGAAACCTGGCCTGCCCTCTCCTATCTCCCCAACTAGCGCTGGATGTAACGTCCTTCTGAACGTTTGCCTCCCAGTCAGATGTTTCTTCACTTCCCTGCCTCTGTTATTGTTTCCTGTGTTGCTTATGAAGTAACCCCAGCCCTGGTCAGTTGGCTGGGCTTTATCCTGTACAACGGGAGGTTGCTGATTCTGATTCCTGGTCAAGGGCACATGCCTGGGTTGTGGGCTCAATCCCTGGTGGGGAGGCAGCCAATGGATGTTTTTGCTCTCACACTGATGTTTCTCACTCCCTCTCCTTTCCTCTCTCTATAAAGATCAATAAACTATCCCTAAAAAAACAAAGTACCCCGAATACATACAATACAACCACAAATGGCAAGGGCATGCAAATATTTTCTTCTAAGTAGTTATTGTTATATATTTTTATCGTTAAATAATTAATAGCCATGGAATTTTTTTTATGTAGGTATATTTTTTCCTCTTCATTTGACAGACAATTGTGTTTCCAGCAAAACTTCTTTAAATAAACCAATCTTTGCCCACCTTTATCACATCTTCGATTTCCTATTTGTGAATTTCCAGTATGTTTCCGTTAGAATAGCTTTATGTTTAAAAAAATCTGGTAAGGCAAGCTTGCCTGCCTCCTCAACTCCTCCCACTATTTTTTTTTCTACCAGTGTCATTGCTTCTAGGCCCCCTAAGTGCACAGAGCTTGGAACTGGATGTGTGTATACTAACATGTGTAATGATTTCCATATTTATTCCTATAGATCTATATTAAGCAAAACATGAATTCATACTGACGTCTTCAAATCTCATGCAGAGTTATGACTCATTCTGACCTGATCTTTGCTTATCAGTAATCTTTCATTCTAGTTGTGAGAAGCCTGACTCCTCCACCCACCATCCATTTAGTTATTTGCATTTTGTTAAGGATTTTTGTATGTATGCGTAGGGCACATAATCTGGACTTCCTTACTTTGTATTGTCCGTGTCAGGTTTATGTGCTTATTTGTGTATTCGTTTATGATTGGGTTTATGAGTTCAGAAATGTTCTTTCTTGATCTTCTTAAAAAGTTTGTGAATTTTGTGTTATAACTTGAACATTTTTTATAGGATACTTCATGATGTAGAGCAAGCATGTTAAACTCAAAGGCTAACACGGGCCAAATAAATGAGGCATATGGCCCATGGGCTGCGAGTTTGACATGCTTGATCTAGAGCTTTCTTTGTGTGGAAAAGTTGCTAATTTCTTTTAAAAAATGGAGTGCTGGCCCTAGCTGGTTTGGCTCAGTGGATAGAGTGTCAGCCTGGGTTGCAGGCTCAATCCCCAGTAGGGGGTATGCAGGAGGCAGCCAGTGATTCTCATCATTGATGTTTCTGTCTCTCTCTCCCTCTCCCTTCCTCTCTGAAATCAATAAAAATATATTTTAAAAAATTGGAGTGCTGTTGAGATTTTCTGTTTCTTCTTGTATTAGTATTGTCTCTATGGAATTATATTTTTCAACCTCACTGAAAGGTGCTTATGATATGTCTTTAATAGCCTATCAATGTATGTATTCCCTTTTATTCTTTAGTAATTTGTTTTCTTTTGCTTATATTTTTTTATTACTTTTGCTAGCTGTTTATTAATTTTAATTGTTTGAAGAACCAACTTTTGGCTTTGTTGGTTTTCTTTTATTTCCTTTTGCTTGTATCATTGGTTTCTGCTCTTATCCTTAATATTTTCTTCTTTCTACTTACTTTGGGTTAATTTATGTTTTCTTTGTGTCTTAAACTGGAAACTTAGGTATTTCATTATGGAACTATCTTTAATATGAGCATTTAAGCCTTTTTAAGCTATCAATGCTTATATTAAATTATAGTTAAATGGCAGCTGTATCTCTTAAATTTTGCTATGTTATGTTTCATTATCATTCATTTTGAAAGTTTTAAACTTTTGTGTGTTTTTTCTTTGACCTTGAGTAATTTATAAATGTGTTGCTTAATTTCCAAATATTTGGAGAATTTTCTAGGCATCATCTTAATATCCTGCCTCGTGGTTTGTCAATAGCTCTCCCAACCCCCCACACAAGTACACCCAAGAGCAGAAGTTTTCCATTAAGTAAGTTTGAAAATTTTAACATTTTCTAGGTGAAAACATTTTAAAGCCATCATAAATTGGCTCCAGCAAAATATCTATTATTGGCCTCACTACAAGCACTTGGTGATAAAGTGTTAAAACAAAAACACAATGAAGTTATGGGAAACCAACTTAGATGATCTTATTTATTGTATACTTATTTGCTGCTGTTTCTCCCACTTAATTCACGGCTATAATTCCAACATCTACAAGATTGTCTAACAACATATACATACTCATACCGAAACTAGTGCTTGTAACAAGGTATTATTAAAGATGAGGAAGATATAAATGGATACAAATGAGGATGATTTCGTCAAAAAGAAATATTCATGAATGCTATAATCAGATAAAGCTAAAATCCCACTGCTCTACTGAGGTGAGGTATAAAGTGGCACTTTTCAACTGAAAATGAAATCATAGTTGAAGAGGGATCAAATCCCTTTGGAATTTGGGCATGCCAAGCCCAAATCATTGAGCTTTTAATTACAGATCAATGAGACGCTGGGCAAGACCCAGACCTGGCTGGCCCCACCGAATGGAGTGTTGTGTATGAAAAACTTGGATCCAGCCGTGACTAGGTCACCGTAAGATTTTGGCCAAGAAGGCACAGCTTCCTCAGTCATAGCATGGGTTCAGAATCCTGGCCCTACCCTCTTTATAGAACTGTTGTAATAATCAAGTACAGTTAAAGTTTATAAATCTTTGTCCTTTAGTGATTTATTTACAAGCAACATGTCATTACAATCAACACCGAGAACCAGATTGTCCCTTTGGCAGACATGGGGATGGGCCACCTGGATCTTCCTTGCAAGAAGAACCTGCTGATTGCCAAGTTCTCTGACAGCCTCCAGCTGCAGTGCCTCTGGATGTCCTGTGGCATTTGAAGGTCATGTTTTTCTTGGACAGCCCTTGGCAATGAGTCAACATGGGTGGTGTACGAACACCTGGCCACTTCTGCCCAGTGTGGGACTCTCTCCTCTATGGGCAATCTTTGCTCCGGAACTTACCAATGGGCTGGCCAAGGCTCTCCCAGTGCTGCGTCTCAGTCTGATGCTCTTCCTACTCATCTTCCCTCCTCCCCTCTTTCCTCTCATGAATGTCAGACCTATGTCACAGCCTGAAGGCTCTCCCTGCCTCCTCCTGTCCCTTCTCCCCTTTATCTTTCACAGGCATTACTTCCACTAAATGTTTGCACTTCTAACTCCTGCCTTGGCCTCTGAGTTCCAGAAAGACCCAGCTAACATGCCTCAAATCCCAATCATCTAAGCCAGCCCTGCCAATATCTTGAGTTTTCTATTTCCTTTCGAAGATTTTTCACATGTTAAGTATCATGAGCATTTTATTTTAAGATGGTTGATTTCTACTTCCTTTTCCTCATAGCAACATATCATGCATTTATGAATAAGAGGTGATAAAGCATTAAAAAAAAGCCTCATAAAAATGCTAGCCACCACGTGATGCTCATTTATTTTAACAAGAGCAGCGCTTGAGGAGATTCAGAAACATTTCTTGAGAACACAGCACGGAATGGCATGGCCTCATGATAGGTGAATCGGAGGTCTCAGTAAAATCTGCCAATAGCTTTTTAGAGTGAGGCCTAGATTCTTCCCACACATGAGCCTGTGGACTCTCTGCAGAGCCCGCTTACACACTGGCCTGGGTTTGCTGAAGCCCAGGTGAGCGTGACCAGCCCCCATACTGCCTTCAGCTCTCACCAGTCTGCTCCTTAGTAGCCAGGCTCCAATGTATACACTCTTGTCTCTTGGTTCCCATGTTACCCTGTGCAGGCACATCTAAGACAGGCTCAGGTGGGCATCAAGAGTTCCAACTTGCCCGGCTGGTGAGGCTCAGTGATTGAGCATCAACCTATGAACCAGGAGGTTACTGTTCGATTCCCGGTCAGGGCACATGCCCCGGTTGCAGGCTTGATCCTAGTATGGGGTGTGCAGGAGGCAGCCAATTAATGATGCTCTATCATCATTGATGTTTCTATCTCCCCTCTCCCTTCCTCTCTGAAATCAATAAAAATATATATATAAAAGAAGTTCCAACTTTACAAGGAGCTCCTGCATCAAATGCTCCTGGTCTGTCCTAGAGGTGTTACCTCACATTGACCTTGTGAAAGGTCAGAGCCAGGCACCTGGTTGGTAAATGCTCCCAGTGCTCATTGTCTGCTATTTTGGACAAGAGATAATCCTGGGCATTGTGTGTAGTATTTTCCTTGGTATCCCTTGCCTTTTAATTCTATTTTGGTTTTACTTCTACATGGAAGCTACAATGACATAGTCTATAACTTTCACATGCAGGCTTTGGTAACATTTGAAGTCATTGTGTACTATTCATTTCAACCAGGCCTCTTTTTTTACTTTTTTAAACTTCACTACAAGAGTTTATTTAGTGATATATTTTAAGGTAGGTAACTCTGTATTTTTAAATCGTTTCTCTCTCTCTCTCTCTCTCTCTCTCTCTCTCTCTCTCTCTTCCTCTCTGTAAAATTTCACAGAGCAGGAAATGTACCTGGGAAGATGTGCTTGGAGGGAGCCAGGCAAGAATGTGTAAAAATCCGGGCCCTCTTCTTCTGTTGAATAAAAGTACATCCTCCTGGCCTTGAGCAGGGACAGTGCAATGTTCCCACAATGTAACGCTAACGTGAGGCCTGCTCTTCCTTTGAATGGAAGTCCACAATTGGACTTTTAAGAATGACTGTACCTTCCCTCAGGCTTAAGCTTACTCCCTTACTAGGAATCTGCTAATTCCATTTGTCTTAAAGCAACTCTAAGCAGAGTATACTGGAGCTGGCCATTTCACACCATAGGGAACGCATTTCTGATTTCTGTCTCTCAAGCGATATTCACAAGTGCTCTTGTCTTCCTACCATATTTCTTCTCTGTAATTGAATTTCCAGGATGACAAATAAAATAGAGCTGGCATTCACTAACACCTTCAGCATAAAGGATCCCAAAAACACTGTAAATTCACAAGTCCAAACATTTCTGAAATAAACAAGGTTGCACGAGGTCCTGGGAAGAGCATAGATTTGGGGGTCTCCCCCAGACTTGCCATGTGCCAGCTGCAAACATCCCAGCGATAGTTTCTTGTAACCTCTGTTGCTCATCTGTAACATGAGCACAATGATCATCTTTACAGTTTTTTTCTTTAGAAGGTATTTTTAAAAAGCTAGGTTTTATTTATGCATCGTATACATATTTGTTCTGTGGTTTGAGATTTCAAAAACCATGGTTGAGTTTCCAATTTCCATTATAGAACATTTTTCTTTTCTATGAAATCTAAGATGTGATCCCTTAAAACCCCAGAAGAAGAATCTTTGGAAATAGGTGAAAAATAATAGAGACCCGGGATCCAGTGAACTGAAGATAAGCAGATCAGGCTACCAAAGCGAGGAGAGTCTGTTGAGAGGGAGGGGCCGCGTCAGGTAGCATTGCTCCTTGTGGGCCCGGGTTTTATCTTTCCCGTCAATCAGCACAATAGGAAAATACTTGTAGTGTTCAATGATCTCTTCCACCGAATCAAACTTCTGAAACACAGACAAGAAAGTTAATGAAGTTTACTTCCCTTTGGTGCTTGTAGGTTAAAGTACAGATGTTCAGTTTTACTTGGAAAAGGGAATTAACGTTTGGGGGGGCGGTTTGTAAAGGTGTGTCAGAAAGCCATTTAAAAAGGGGTGTGGCAACCTCTTAAAGGATGAGTGACAAGAATTATAATAATAAAAGGCTAATATGCAAATGGTCGTCATGCCATGATGCTGTAATGCCGTGACGCCGTAACGCCGTAACGACCGATCAGCAGAGACCTGAGGCTGCGTGGGGCCAGGCCAGGGTGGGGGACCTGAGACTGTGTCCCCCGCCTGGTGGGGCTTGATGGGGGTGGGGCCAGCTGGGTCTGGGTCTCCCCCAATGGGGGTGGGGCTGGGAGCGATTTCAAGGTGCGTGCGGGTGGGTGGGGATTTGACTCTGGGTCCTGTGGTAGGCCCCAGACTCTGACAGAAGGGAGATTTTCATATACATTTTACTAATTTTCTTTCATCTCTGACACTTCTATTATAGAGAAAGGGCAAATAGCAATATTAAAATATTTCCTCTAATTACCGTATTTTCTAGCGTATAAGACGACTGGGTGTATAAGACGACCCCCAATTTTTCCAGTTAAAATATAGAGTTTGGGATATACCTGCCCTATAAGATGACACCCAGCGTATAAGACGATCCCCCGAGTTTTGAGAAGATTTTCCTGGGTTAAAATGTTGTCTTATGTGCTGGAAAATACGGTAACTCCCTTTTAATGTGCATGAATTTCATGCACTGGGCCACTAGTAAGATAATAAGGGAGAAAAAAGGCACTTAAGGAGACCAAAGGTGAACTAAGGCAGCCGAGCTTCCCACACCCAGTAGTCACATCACCTGGCCAAGCTTCACCTTTCTCACAGGTCCCTGTTGTAAGCAGTTAAGATAAGTTAGATGAATGAGTTTCTCAGCAGTCAGCCCAGGGGAATGCCCGGTGCCTCCCTTACCGTCCCCCTACCTGAGACAAACCCAAATGCAGACAATCAAGACTTGACCTTCGCTTAGTAAATTGGTGGGAAAGGCCTGCAGAAAACTCTCTCTCCTGTAAACCCCTCCTGTTCTAACTTAGTGTGATCAGAAGGTCTGTGATGACCATGGGCTGCTGATAGTTCTTTGTCAATTTAGCTTCCTTCCCTGGGCTTCTTGTGAAATAAACAGCAGATTATTTCACTTTTATGTTTCTAGAGATGTGCAGATAAAGTCCTGTGCAGATTTGAGAGAAAGTAAGATTATGTCAAGTTTAGGGGAATCAGAAAGTGCTTTGTTGAAGATACAGACCTGAAGTGGGTTATTTATTCTGGGTGATTCCAGATACATGGACAGGGAGGGTTAAAGATAGTAAAAGCAGAGGGAGAAGCAAGACAGGGGTTCAGAGAATCGGGTCTGATGGGCTGAGTTTGGAGGAGTCCTTGGAAGGGAATGCTGGGAGGTAATGAGGAAGAGCTCACACCACCTGCCTTCTAAACTTCTGAACACAACATTGAGCCTCCTGGGCTATTTTGTGAGGTGAGCAATGACCTTGAAGAGCTAAAGACACTCCAGCTCAGAGGTCACATAGCTGCAAGGCCAGGACCAGGAATGGAATCTGGTTTTGCTGGACACCTGTCAGTGCTTTCCTGATGCAATGTTGCCTGTGGCTGTGACCCTGATGTCCCAACAGACCAGGGCAGAGATGACACAGCCTGAAGGAAGGCGTCATGATGGGGACAATCTGCTTCTGCTTCGGTTCTGTCTACTCCTCCCTCTGCGCCCCCATCCTGGCACAGAAATGTCCGCAGGCCTTAGGGATAGCCAGCAGGGAGCGAGATGGTCAAGGTCCCTGTCTTCACAGAGGGGACATCCTGATGGGGGCAAAATAAATTCCCACACACAGGTCATTTCAGGTAATGTGCTGTGGAACAATCAACTTTGGGCTGGAATCTCACCAGGCCACCCAGGGGCCTTCCCTTGGGGGCTGCATTTGGCTGTGGGGAGATTGGGAGGGGGTACCAGGTTGGAATGCAAGGTACCAGTAACTGCCCTGGCTGTCTCCTCTTCCTGCCCCTTGTCAAGGTATGGGGGAGGGGAGTGGGTATGAGGGACTTGAGAAAAGACATGTGTGATGAGTCTCCTGACAGTGACCAGTTCCCTGAGCCATGCCATTCTGGTTCTTCCTGGCGACTGAGTCCACACACATGCCCCCTTGCCCCTAAGCTCCTTTAAGTGGGTTCTGTCTTTCTAGAGTTCTGATTAAAACTGTACATGACTTGCACGTCTGGGCCTGTTACTGGATCTATTAGCAGAGTTTTCAATGAGATAAGCTGTCTGTCCACCCTTGGCAGGTACTGGATAAATATTACTTAGTTCCTGCCTGGGGCTAAGGTAAGGCGGTTCCCTGGCTGTCCAATGGGGTAATACTCGGTCTGCGAAAGCTGTCCTAAGGGAAGGGCCTGTGGCACCCGGATGTCTGCGTTCCACGCAGGGCTCTCCCACCCACCAGCTGTGTCCCTGGGCAAGTTTCTTACAGGCTCTGCCTCAGTTTCTCTATGAACAGCGATGGTGATGTTAGGACCTGCCTCTGAGGGCCATGGTGAGGATTAGCTGACTTACTAACTATACAGCCTTTGGAAGAGACCTCAGTGTACAATGAGGGCGCAGCACACATCAGTCGTCGCTGTGAGCTCCTCCCTCCACGGTTGTCAAGAACACAAGGAAGGAGCAACGAAATCCCCCTAGACGTGTGCAGACTGTCCCTGTGAGCCTTAAGGAAGAACAGTTTTCCCGTTTCATTTCCAGACCGTTTCCTCTCTCTCTCTTCATGCTTGACAAAACAAAAAGTGATTCATGAGAACAACGTTTCACATAGAACTCTTGCACAACATTGGTTCACGCACATGGCATGACGGAAATGCTCTTTCCTGGTGGGAATCTTCAGAGGGAAGACGCTTGCTTCCTATTCTCATTCCTGTTTGCTTAGAAGGGCCCCGGAATAATGGATTCAACATTAATTGTTTTAATAATCCACCTGGATGACATTTTATATGAAACACGTAGGAGGAAGCGGGCAAGGCAGGGGCCATAAATCAGACTGTCGATTCTCCTTATTGACATCTAGTGATAAGCCTGCAACTGATATATTCCCCTGAAGAGACTTTTAAAAATTATAATTAAGCTCTTGTTTTGATATGAAATGATGTTTTTTTCAGGAGGACAGCAAATGCCATCCTAATATTGGATCTTAATGTTTGTTTAAGCCTTTTGTGTTTGCCCTATGTGTTCACTGTAGGATATATTTCACTGCTGGAGGGTACGCCAGTCTGTTTGGGCACACACATGGGAGTGAAAGCAGAAGAGAGGAAAAGAAAGAGAAGGAGAGAGAGAAGGAGAGAGAGAGAGAGAGAGAGAGAGAGAGAGAGAGAGAGAGAGAGAGGCGAGAAGCAGACAGGGGAAGTGAGAAATAAACCCATGGGTTATTTGTTTTCTAGTCTTCAATGTTGAATTTATCCAGTGAACATCTGTCATAATTTTCAGCCATGGATCATACACCTTTGCAGGACAAGGTGAGGCCTGAGGACTGAACTGGCTCAGTGAGCAAATGGATATAGTGGGCTGACTGGTGGTCCCCCAAATGTGCCATGTCCTAACCCCTGAAATCTTATATATCAAAGAGCGACTGTCGCTTCACATGGCAAAAGTCAGGATCATGTTGAGGATCTCGGGGAAAGGAGCGTATCTCTCCTAGGTCCCCCCTAAAAGCAATCACAGAAGGGAGGGAGAGCCATTCCGAGGAGGAGGAGGAGGAGGCAGTGTGACCACGAGGCGGGGGTTAGAGTGAGGGGCCGCAGCCCAGGAAGCTGACAGGCGCTGGCAGCCAGAGGAGGCAGGAGGGATCCTCCGGAGCCTCCAGAAGGGGCGGGCCCTGCCCACACTGGGACCCCTGTTTGTGGCCCCCAGGACTGTGAGAGAACACGCGTCTGCTGTTTTAAGCCGCGGAGTTTGTGGTCCTTTGCGGAGCAGCCACAGGAAGGAAGGCACTGGATGCTTGCTCCCCGAATCTGAAGCCAGTTGCTGGCCACGTGGCTAGCAGAATGACGCAAATGCCTTCTGTGGGCAAAATGGACCTTCCCAGCCTTATTCCTTGCAGGCATATGCGAGTTGCTCGTCTTCTGCGCTTGTGCGAGGTGTCACTGTGCTGTCCCTTCCCCGGGGGCCGCGTCCGGGCGGTGGCAACTCTCAGGGCCCCGGTCCTCGCCTGTGCCCGGTGCACAGATCTAACGGAAGGGCCCCCGGGGCTCAGTTACGATGGAATCTGATACCCCTTCCGCACCTGCCTCTGTGTCCGGCACTCTATTCACATCATCTCACCTTTCACTCACAGTCACCCCTGGAGACAGGTGCTGCCGCCTTGTATGTGTGGTGACACCTAAGGTGCGCAAGACAGCCACAAAGCCACACCAAATCAGAGCGGTCTCTGAAACCCGGGTCTCACTCCATTGTCCCTGAGGGCAGACGAAGATGCTGTCTCTTCAGGAGCTGGCTCCCATTTAGCAGAGCCTCCCCCGCCCCCGCCCATATCAGATTCTTTGATCTCTTTTTAGGAATGGGTAATTTGCCTGGCCAGCGTGGCTCAGTGGTTGAGCATCGACTTATGAACCAGGAGGTCCCGGTCAGGGCACAGGCCCGGGTTGTGGGCTCCATCCCCAGTGTGGGCCGTGCAGGAGGCAGCCGATCAATGATTCTCTCATCATTGATGTTACTATCTCTCCCTCTTCCCTCCTCTCTGAAATCAATAAAAATATATTTTAAAAAATGGGCTATTCTTCCTCAGCAAGGGAAGGACCCCCACTGTGACCGGTGACAGGTGCAAGGCCTGTCTGGCTCTTGGCCCAGGGTCTGGCTCAGAGGAGAGGCAGGAAGAAGAACCTGTGAGGTAGTTTCTCACCAGCACGGTGGCACCCGTAAGCCCACGTCCGTGTGACCTATTCTCCCACCCGTGTTCTGGGCTGTCTCCCAGCGGCCTGGGGTTTGTGTGCGCTTGCCATGATGTGGTCTGAGACTGCGTGAGGAAGTCGGCATTTGAATCCCAGCTTTGCTGTGACGAGCTGTGACCGGGGGCCAGTTACTTCACACCTCTGCGCCTCACTCTCACCGTCTGTTAAATGGAGGCATGGGCAGCACCTACCTCACAGTTGCTGTGAGATTTAAATTGATCCATCGGTTACTGACTGTTAGCTGCACAGAATAATGCCTGTGCATAGCCAAAGTAAAGAAGGGTCATGGAAATACATGGAAAGGAAACTCTTGTTGGAAGATGCGTGAGAAAATTCCTTAGTCACATAAAAGGGTCTCCTTCAAATAGGCATTGAAGGCGCCAGGGGTCCTCGCTGATCCGAGTGGAGTAGCTCACCTGGAGGCTGACCTCTCACCTGAGATGGGGACGGGTGCCTGAGAGGAGGGCTGGTACCCGTGGAGGCGGCAGGAGTGGCTGTCTGTCTGATGGAGGGCCGAGGATGTTAGCATGGACATCCCAGTGTACCCATTTCCTCTCTTATTAGCAGATCAGGCTAAGGTTTGACGGTCGGGGGGGGGGGGGGGGGGGGGGGGGGGAGGGAAAGCTGTAACCTTCTCAAGCCTCAGCTTCCCACTGGTAAAGGGGTTCAACTTCTTTCCAGAGTTTTCCAGGACCACACGAGAGAGCAAATAAAACAGCCTGTTGCAGGGGGCTCTGCGGCACGGTAGGGCGCACGTTTCCACTTTCCGTATTATCTAAGGAAGGCCTGGCTGGTGTGGCTCAGTGGTTGAGGTTTGACTTATGAACCAGGAGGTCACGGTTCGATTACTGGTCTGGGCACATGCCGGGGTTGTGGGCTCGATCCCTAGTGTGGGGTGTGCAGGAGGCAGCCGATCCATGATTCTCTCTCATCATTGATGTTTCTCTCTCTCTCTCTCCCTCTCCCCTCCTCTCTGAAATCAATAAAATTATGTTTTACAAAAAAGAAATCCTTAATCCCAAGCATTTAAAAATCATTACATTTTCTTTTTATATGAGAAATTTGAGGAGCTGAAAGTTGGTGCTGGAAGGATAGAGGGATACCGAGCTGGAAAGTCCAATAACCATGGGGTCTAGTTCAGGGGAACTATGACCTAGTTACCCAGATGACTCCGTCATCGTCACGAAAACAGAACAGCTAACGTTTACTGTGGCCGATATGCTCCCTGAGTGTTCTCCTGGCTTCCATTCCTGAACTCACTGACCCTCAGCACAAAGGAGAAATGGGCTCCTCCAGTGCAGACGCAGGGCTTCCTAATCTGGCCGTAGCCGGCCGAGTTCTGCATTCATCTGCCTGCTCATCTGGGCTCTCATTTATGCCAGGCTTTCCTGGGCTGCAGCAAAGGCGGGTGAGCCGACCAGCCGCTCCAGCCCACGCGTGACACAGGCAGGGGCTCTGGGCGGACACGGGGCTCAAGCGGGACAAGCCAGGCAGCTGCGGAAAGGCTTTCGCACGTGGGGGCCCACCTGGGGCATTTTGGCAGCCCTGGCAACATGCCTTCTTTCGCTCTCTATTGAAGGAGAATAGATATTTGGTGGGAGTTCGGGCCTCCATAACCACCTACTACAGATCGGGGAGGTGGGGGACTTAAGCAAAAGAAATTTGTTTTCTCACAGTCTGGAGGCCGGAGGCCCAGGTCCAGGTGGGCGGGGCTGGTTTCTCCTGAGGCCTCTCTCCTTGGTGTGTAGATGGCCCTCCCTCCCGCCTTCCCTTCCTCTCTCCCTCCCTCCATCTTCCCAAGAAGAGTTGAAAGGACAGCCCCTCCTGGCCCCTTACTACCTCGATGTCGCTAGCATTCGCTTAATTTTCTGAGCTTCAGTCTCCCTCCACCTAAGGTAGAAGTCAAAGAATCTTTGAAAAGTAAAGTGAGATCATGCAGACAGACCAGGCCTATCGTGACCATATTCAGTGAAAATCCATCTCCTTTTCCCTTTCCCTGTGATTCATTGACACAGTTATGCATGGATGCTGTCACCGATTCATCCCTTCACCCGGCCACCTGCCAGCCCATCTGCCCTGAGACGGGGCACTGGGTGCTGTGAGGAAGCCCACCTTTAGTTTGGGGACCAAACCTCCCGATTCCTATTGCTAACAGACCTTGTCTGAAATGCCGGCAGCGGGAGTTCAGTGCTGGGCAGGCAAGGCCTGTGGCATTAAGGAGGCATTAACGTGGCCTCGGTGGAGGCTCTGGGAGGCCTGATGGAGACGCCTGGCAGAATGAGTTTTCTTTAGTGGGCGAAGCAGGGCGGAGGGTGAGTGTGAGCCTTGTGCAGGGACGCTTGCAGAAGGGGCTGGAAGGATTAATTACACTCTCCACCTCCAGGGCGGCGCTCTTTCCTCCCATCCTGCAGGCAGGGGACGTGGAGGGGCCTTGGCCCGCGCCCTGCACGTTCTCCCCTCGTTTTCCTTTTAGTGCAGAAAAGGGGAGCCATTAGTTATACCCACTTCGTCTCCTCGGAGTCCCGTCCCCAGAGCAAACTGCCGATTCCTCTCCAGGAAGCGGATTTTCACGTTGTAGACTCTGTTCCCATGAAACACCACCAGCACGTAGGGTTCTGTGCGGGACTTCGCCGAGCAGTCTCGGACCAGGAACGTGCCGTCCTGAAGGAGAGGAGGAGCCATTACCCCTCAGGCTGCCCGCGTCCCACCCTCGCCACGTGGAAACGGCGATGCCTGGCCTCCAGATTCCCCGACGGCTTTAGTTTTGGGTCAACTAGCTCTTGACTCAGATGGACTCAGTGGTTATGGGGTGACAGTAGGTATTAGGGTTCTTGTTATTTTCTGAAAAGTCAACCAGTCGGATGACACCCCTTCTCCCAGATCTTCCAGCACCCCCACCTCCTCAGCACCTGCCTCCATCCTCAGCTGCCTGCCTGTGGCTTACCTGCTGTCACTCCTCAGGCTGCCACCACCTCCCAAAGGCCCCGCCTGGCTCTGGGAGATGTCAATGGAGGGATTAGGGTCCCCAAAAGGGATGTGGAGCTTCAAGGTCATTGAGGTCAGAGTGAGTGTAGAGGCTGTAAGAAGGGGGAGAAAATGTAGCCTGGCATGAGGGGAAGGCAAGAGCAGGGAGGGCAGGAGGGGGCAGGAAAGGGCTCCAAGACAATGTCCCAGAGCGGGAAGGAAGCCCAGGGGCTTGTTGCAGAAGCCAAGGCTGTAGACAGCGAGGGTCACGGTGTGGGATGGTCTGAGGGCTGAGAAGGGCACCTGCCGTGGGTCAGCAATCATCAGGCGCTCCCTCGGGAAAGGCTCAGGGGGAAGGGCCGGGCGGAGAGGCTAAGGAATGGAGCAGGCCTCCTGGAGGTGATCACTCCTGCCTACACGGATCAGTCCTGTGGTCACGGGACGTCACTTACATGATGAGAAATCTGACTGTAATTTCATAGATTATTATAAATGACCTATACAATGACGTATTAGGTATAATTTATAATAGTTGTTATATGTAGTTATATCTTTCTTGACTAATAGCTGTATATTTACATGTGATTATAGCGTATGTTACACGCAATTAATATTTATAATATATAGATTTATATAATGCTTATGATATAACAGCGATTTTCATCTCATAGCACACATAAACTAATTGCTACAATTCTGCGGCACACCAAAAAATATATATTTTTGGCTGATCTGACAAAAAAAAAAAAAGGTATTCGTTCACACCAGACAGCTGTTGTTCTGCTGACTGTTGTCATTTTTTAAATTTGACTAAGGGAAAAGAGGTCAAGGCCCCTGACTAAATTGTCAGGTATTGCATGTTTTAAAAATTCTTGTGGCATACCGGGGTTGAAAATTGCTGCTCTAGAATAATACTTAAAAATGTTAAATTTATAAATAAAACTATGGTGACATTCTAATGATGCTGACAGCTTAGGTTTATTGAGAATTTCCCTCAAGATATCAAGCACTCTACACACATTATTTTATTTGATCTTTACTTAAAATTTGAGGAGGTGTTTTATCCCCATTTTACAGGTGAGGAAATTAGGATCCAGTAGCTTAAGTGAATCTCCTAAATCATCATAACTTATCAATGGAAAACTTGCTCTTTAAATATTCCAGCCTCTGAGAACATTGAGTGGCATTGAGAAATTTTCTGGAATTTCTTTTGCCTAAAACATTCGGCTGTAATTTAAGCCTTAAGACTCAAGTACAGAACATGGCCAAAGATCAGAAAGGAAGAGGGGGCCAAGATGTGTGACCAATTTCTGGGTTTATTATCTTAAACTGTACAATGAGTTTGTCACAATGAACCCTTCTTCTCTCTCAAACCAATCAATCAATCAATCAATAATATTTTAAAAAATGAATGTGTTCATTAGTGGGTGAGTTCATTAGTGATAGGACCCCAATGAATTTTAATAAAACCTAGCTCTCTCGGTATTGATATTATAAAATTAAGATAAATTTACATTAAGTTGCTATGGAAAACAGAATAATGCCCCTACACACAAGATGTCCATGTCCTAACTTCCAGGATCTTGGAATATGTCACCTTTACATGGAAAAAGGGATTTGCAGTTGTGATTAAGGGTCTTGAGATGGGAAATCATCCTGGATTATCTGGGGGGGGGGGGGTTTCAATGTAATCAGAAGAATCCTTGTAGGAGGGAAGCAGGGGTGTAAGAGTCAGACATGGGGGGTGGGGGCACAAGTCAAGGCTGGCTGGCAGCCCCTGGAATCTGGGAAAGGCAAGGAAATGGACTCCAGAAGGAACCTCCAGAAGGAACACAGCCCTACACCTTAATTTTAGTCCAGGGAGACCCATGTAGGAATTCGACCTCCAAAACTGTAAGAGAATACATCTGTCTTAGTTTACTAAGTTTGTGGTAACTGCCAGCACTGAGAAATGCAAGGTGGAGGCAAGAACCACTCCCTCGAAGTCCACTGCTTGCTATGTCCTGTGGGCAGAAAACCGTAAGCTGATGGGCCCGTCGAAGCCTTACCTTGTTCTCCTTCATCAAGGCCTCTTCCACCTCCTGGCGACTGTACTCTCCAACGTACCATTCGCTGTGCTGGGCCTCCTGCAGGACAGGTGAAATGATGACCATCTTAGGGTTAAGGGGAAGCCCTGATGGTTAATTAATGAAAATGTTCTTTTGTTCCCCCAGTGCCAAATCACAGTTTGATCGACAGCAGAGATGTGGCACAAAAGTTCTGTCCCTGAATCTGGATGCAGAAGAAGTAACTGCAGCTGAGGAATTGTGAAATTGGCGTGACGGAGTAACCTGAAACTCCACCCCGTCTACATGAAAGGCCCTGTGCACCAGGCTCAGAATGGGTACTAAACCCTCATGCTCTCTACCTGCTGGAGCTTACTGAGATGGGATGGCTAATGTTTGTGGAGTCTAGGCTGCCCTAGTCATCATGGGAGGGGAGGGCAGGACAGGTGTAGAAGGGAGCATCTTTAGGCCACTTGCCTATAGCCACATGCATTGGATCTGCAATTTGAACCCTAGTCTGCCTGGCTTTTACCATGTGCCGTGCTCCCTTATTTATACCAACTGATTTCTATGGATTATAAAATCCATCATGACAGAGAGAAGACGGGGCAGTCAGAGAGATGCTCCATGGACCTGCAGTTCTCAAGGATCACCAGCACATTGAAAACCCCTCCTCATCCATTGTCCCAATCCATCCCTGCAGCAACCCTGACAGGTGGGCATGCCAGGCAGGGGAGGGGCTCAGGAAGTCAACGCCTGTCACCTGGTTGACAAGTACTTGGTCGCTCAGTCTGAGTCTCTGGTCCTCCCACAGATGGATCTTCCCAATGATGGGCATGTGTGAGCCAGCTCCCCCCTAACTCCATGCCCTTGCTTCCTGCCATCCCAGGCCTGGCACAGGGGTTTGGCCAGCCGGATGTGCTTGCCATTCTGTGGACACATGGCTTCAGGACTTGGCATGAGTTGGCACTCCTGCCTGGAATCCCTCCTACTTCTCACCTCTCCTCCTACTTGGTCTGTCATTCTCTTCCATCAAGACTGGGATCAAACTCATCTCTTATTGCAAGTGTCCTTTGGAATAAAGTCCTTTACTTTTTATTACAGTATATTGTTATAATTGTTCTATTTTATTATTAGTTGTTGTTAATCCGTGACTACCTAATTTATAGTTAAGCTTCACCATAAGTATGTCCATATGTACGTGTGGGAAACTACATAGTAAGTACAGGGTTCAGTACTGTCTGTGGTTTCAGGCATCCACCAGGGGGCTTGAAACATCCCCCGTGAATAGGGAGCACAACTGTATAGAAATTAAAGAATCTGGTGGAAGAGCAATATGAAATGTTATACAGCAAAACTCTTTAACATGTTAGAACCCAATAATATTGAAAAAAAGTTAAAGTCCATCGTGATACCCCTCTGAGGCAACGTTCAGTAGAGCTCTATTCAGACGCCAAGTTTATCTAGAGAGACAATGCAGAGAGGTGTCTACCTCTTCATCAGACCTTGTGGGGAAAGGCTTCCTCCAGCTCATGTTTTTATAGTGAAGAGCATCTTCCCGAGGGCCGCAGCTGGCTGGAGCCTGACATCTCTGAGGAGGATGGGACTGCGTGCTTTCTTTACGATCTGGGAAAAGTAAATGCACATTTAAGTGCGATTTTGTTAGTGTCATATTGCCTCCCTCCAACAAGGAGCTGGATGGAGCCTGCCACTCCTCTCTGTGTCTGGGGCAACCTTGGTCTACACCACCATCATCTCACTCTGGGGCAACCTTGGTCTACACCACCATCATCTCACTCTGGGGCAACCTTGGTCTACACCACCATCATCTCACTCTGGGGCAATCTTAGTCTACACCACCGTGGCCTCACTCTAGATGGCACTCTTCCCTGGATTCTTTGGCTTCAGCTTTTGCCCCTTCCTCTCTAAGGCAGTCAGAATAATCTTTAAAAAATGTGATTCTGACTTTGCTACCCGCCTTGGTAAAAATCCTTCCATGGTTTCCTTTACACATGGAAGAACACCCAGATGTTTGACATCTGTCAGTGAGACACTCAATAATCTTTTTCTTCTGATTTCTCCATCCCCCATCCCTTCCTCCATCCCCCCATCCATTGTTCCTTCCTTCCTTCCATCCACCTGTACACCATCCATCCATCTATTCCCCCATCCATTGTTCCTTCCTTACTTCCTTCCATCCACCCGTACACCATCCATCCATCCATTCCCCCATCCATTGTTCCATCCATCCATCCATCCATCCATCCATCCACCCATCCACCCATCCACCCACCCACCTACCCCCCATCATCTGTTCTTTTCTGGCCATAATGAACTTTATTCAGTTTCTTAAACAAGCCTAGCTTATTCTCAACTCAGGCAACACTATTTTTTTTAAACTTGAAGAATGACATTTTGTCTTAATGGAATCTCACTTTTATTTAGTTTTTTAACCTGAAAGAAAGAATAACAAACTGTGGGTATTCAGACTCGGGCATTTGGCAGATATTTTATTAGAAATTAACAAGGTGAGCCAGTTAATTCATGGAAAACAATTGCAGTATTTGCTGCCAACTATAAATTTAGAGTTTTGAAATACAGGTTGGAATTTGGAAAAACCTGCAGCTGCTATCTTGACATAACATAATCTGAAAAGACTTTTCTCTTGAGATTGGTGGTAGTAGGTAGTGATTTTAAACTATTTCATAATGAAGTATGTTAACATTGAAAAGTTCTGCTCAGGTCTATGAATCATTATTTTCCAAGTGACTAATGTATGAAGCTATAAAATCATGTCTGGGTATATATATATATATATATATTTTAAAAGAAGACAGAACAATCAATTTTAAGGTGTTTAAAAAATTCCTTGAAAAGGTTTTGCTTTCAACTGGTACCTTAGCTTTAAGATACTACCACTTGTCAAGTTTTCTTTTTAATTTGATTGATTTTTAGAGGGAGAGAGAAACATCAATCGGTTGCCTCCCATACTCACCCTGACCAGAGGACTGAACCCACAGCTTGGGTATGTGCCCTGACTGAGAATTGAATCCACCACCTTTTAGTGTGTGGGACAATGCTCCAACCAACTGAGCCACCCAGCCAGGGCACTTGTCAAGTTTTGATGTGGTATTTTCTCTATATTCTTGGATGAAAATAACATATTTTCATAGCTTATCATTTCATTTCAGTAAATAATAATAAAAATATGAATTTGAAGAAATTAAGGCTATAAGCCAGGAGTGAGGTATTATGAAGAATAGTAAATACAAGATTTGTAAATAATTTAGTAATTTCAAGCAAGAAATAACTAAAAAATTCATAAAGCCTTGAGAGTAGAAAAACAATATGGAAATAAAATACTGGACAATAATCTATATATATAAAAGCCTAAGCAACCGAACCACTGGTCAACTGGTCAATATGACGCGCACTGACCACCAGGGGACAGACGCTTAACACATAGGATCGGGCTCCCTCCTGTCTGAATCGGGCCTGCGGGGATAGGGCCAAAACTGGCTATCCAAGATTCCTGGAAGGGTTCTGGATTGTGAGAGGGTGCAGGCCAGGCCGAGGGACCCCACCAGTGCACGAATCTGTGCACTGGGCCTTTAGTAGCAAATAAAATGGAAGAGCGGTAATTAGTGTGAAGGCAGAGTTACAAGCTAATATAGTCTTAATCCAGTCTAGAAAATATAACCAAAGTTACAGTCTTGGTTAGTAGCTTGACAAGAACTTTGAAAGAATAGAATACTTTTTTAAATTAAAATTTTAATTGAGTTTATTGGGATGACTGGTTAATAAAATTATATAGGTTTCAAGTGTACAATTCATAATATATCATCTGTATATTGAATTGTGTGTTCACCATCCCAAGTTAAGTGTCCTTCCATCACCATTTAAGAATAGGATACTTTTGACACAGCAAATTTTTGAGGCAAAATACTAACTCAAACATTAGGGAATATTTATATGCCAGTTACCGAAAGTTAGGTTTCATGTGCATTTAGTCTGCTTCTGCTCATCAAAGAGCTGAATTCTTTCTGGGATTATTAAGAACAAAAAGTATGTCTGAGACATCGGGTGTTCTAGTTTATGGTTGCAAGGATTGTGGCTTTTTACATTGAGCCTAAGAATGTTTGTTATAGGGAATTGTGTGCATTAAACTGTTTGTTGTAAGGGACTGTTTGACCACTTAAAGTTTAAATTACATTCATCACAGTACGTTAATTTTACCCACAGTTTAAGGCCTTGAAAATAGGAATAATGCTAAAGATATTTCTCCTTTTAACATTTTATTTAAAAAATTTTCTGTATTATTTGGAAAGAGGATGTAAACTTTAGAGTTTTAAAATCCAGTCATGCTTTTATTTAAAACTAGAGGCCCGGTGCACAGATTCGTGCATGGCGGGGTGGGGGAGGGTCCCTCAGCCTGGCCTGCACCCTCTTGCAATCTGGGGCCCTCGGGGGATGTCCGACTGCTGGTTTAGGCCCGGATCTCCACAGGCCAGGGTGTAGCAGTGCGCCAAGCTACAGGCAGCCAGGGAGGAGCCTGAGCCTGAGCCGGGGTGGGGCACTGCACCGCTCACACTCATCCTAGCCCAGAATGGGGAGAGGCTCCCGATACTGCGGCAGCTGCGCTCGCCAGCCATGAGCCCGGCTTCTGGCTGAGCTGCGCTCCCCCTGTGGGAGCACACTGACCACCAGGGGGCAGCTCCTGCATTAAGCGTCTGCCCCCTGGTGGTCAATGTGGATCATAGTGACTGGTTGATCGGTCATTCCAGTCATTCCGTCATAATGGTCACTTAGGCTTTTTTATATATATAGTTGTTAAAACCAATGGAAGAATAGGATAACTTCCAAGAAAGAGAGAGGGGCATAAGGAAGAGATGAATCCAATATCTGGCAGGAAAAGAAATGAAAAGCAGTGAAAAGAGGGCAAATAGGAGGCACAAAATAATATAAAAACAAATTTTAAAATATTAATAATCACAATAAATATCAAAGGTATAAACTTAGCATTTAAAAATCAGATGCAAAACTTTATGTGATGCACCTGACACTATACAAAATAATATTAAATGTAAACTGTAATAGAAAAACATTTAAAATTGTTTTAAAAAATCCCCAGAAAACAAAATTTGATGCAGATTGGTTTAAACATTCCAGTTATGGGCTAATTTCACATTTAAAATGTAATGACACAGAGAGCTCACTAATGAGAGGATGGAGAATTATATGCAAGCCGAATCCTAAGCAAGAGAAAGCTAAAAGAGCTATAACATTAAAAAAAGACTTTAAAAATGTATTTAAAATGTAGAGAAACAAGAATAGAGGCTTATTACTGGACGAGCCACAACTATCCTTTCAACATGGATTGAAACAATAAGAACATACTCGAGAGAAGAAAATAACAATCATTAGCATTTCCTATCAGTTGTGTAGCGTACACAATAGTCTTCTGTGATTATGAATTTTTCATTATATTGTGGCAACTGATTTATTATATTTCAACTCTGAGTGCTTTGCTTGAATATTTAAAAAATCCTACTTGAAGAACAGTGTTGGGAAGCAGCTAAATGCATTTGTAGTCTATTCAGAGCACGAGTTAAACAAAATAAAACAAGCAAGAAAACCACTTGGCCGTGCAATTTCTCCCTGAAGGTGGGGTCTATGCAGGAAAAAGCTGCATAGTTTAAATAATAAAATGAATAAATAAAATTTGGAGCTTATAATCCACTATAACTGTTTAATTGGTTTTGTTCTAAAATCATATAACTAATCTCTGAAAAGTTTTCTTTACCTAAAACACTGCATTTGTGTTTTATACCCCCATGGCATAGGACTCTCCCACTTGGGGAATGGAGGGTCACAGAAATAAAGAGGTTGAGTCAGGGTAAATGGAAGAACATTGGGGAGGACACTGTGTAGGTGATCAATGGAGTTTGAATAAAAATGATATGGGTTGCAAATTCATACTGTTCTCAATAAACACTAATATTTCAAAATTCTTATGTATATGAAGCTCTTAGCACTGTGCCTGACCCATATTAGTAACTCAATAAATGCTACTGCTAATGTTAACATGATTGGGAGCACACAGCTCTAGACCTTTCTTTTGTAACTTATAATAAAAGCATTTTATTTTAACCTAGTGTCCATACATATTTATTAGCAAATTTACATACAATTTAAAAGCATCTTAGAAGGAAAAAGCTGCATAGTTTAAATAATAAAAAATGCAGACAGAAAAAGAAAACGTTGCCCGGCCAGTGTGGCTCAGTGGTTGAGCGTTGACCTATGAACCAGGAGGTCATGGTTCCATTCCCAGTCAGGGCACAGGCCCAGGTTGTGGGCTTGATCCCCAGTGTGGGGTTGTGCAGGAGGCATCCCATCAATGATTCTCTATCATCATTGATGTTTCTATCTCCCTCTCCCTCTCCTTCTCCCTCTCCCTCTCCTTCCTCTCTGAAATCAATAAAAATATATTAAAAAAAAGAGAAAATGTTAATGGACAAAAACTAAAAACAAAAAGAAAGCAAGTCACCCACAATCCCAAACTCAGAGAGTAACTACTATTTTGGAATATAACCAAACCAATCGATCCTCTTCTAATAGCGAAATTATTATTATTTTTTGTCCTGAGATTCATCTGCATGGGCTTCTAATAGCTTGGCTTGAATTCATGTATCAGAGAACTGAGCCAAGGCTGTTTATGAAGTAGCGACTGAGCTATCAAGAATAACTGAACATTTCTACAACCTTTTCTCACTTGTGAAATAAAGATGACAGTGTCTCCATGGATTCAGATGTAGATTTCACCATTCTGCAGGAAGAGGACTGCCCCCCTCACCTGAGGCACTCAAATTAAACCCGTGAGCTGTAGAGAGCCCACGGGACTGAGAACTCTGGTAGAGCAAGGATTGCGTGCTGTTCTCTGTGCACCTAATTCCTACCAGCACTGTGATTCAGAGGCGAACTTTTACCCAGTAGAACGACCATGGCTCAGTAAGTTGATGGAGGGGCATGGCAGCTGCTTAAACACTGGTTAGTTAAAGGATCGGGCTATCTCTCTCGCATTTTTAGGGCCCAGCCCAATGTTGGGTATCAATCATATGCTTGGTGGATATTTGTTAACTGAAAGAGGAATTAATAGTGTTTGAAGGTGCTGGAGGCCAAAACATTTCCCCTGTTCATGCCAGGCTGTTTCTTTAAACAACCTTGTTTCCTGTGAGAGGCATGGAGAACAAGCTACAAGAGCCCAGTACAAATGATCTATGTTCAACCCTGGGGTGCTTGACTGGACTCAGGTCTGCGAAGGCCACCCGCTCCACTAACTACTGTTCCATTCTTCAACATTCTCTATTTTTTATTTGTGCAAGATTTTGCCTTTCAACTTAAGACTCTGGATTCCTCTTTAAGCTATGATTCTGCTTCCCCATCCTTGCAACATATTCTCAAAACCTTATAAGTAATGCCCTTTCTGGGCCTGTTCAGCCCCTGGACCTTCCACCCGGATACCCAGCCTTATCATCTTCTTACACCGCCATCTGGCCTCCAGCACCACTGTCATTTGATTCCAAGGGGTTGAGCCCATGCGGTAAATCGCTGCCCCCTTTAGCCACCTTCCTTTAAAAAATAGTCCTCCCTTGGGAAACTCTTATTAGCCGTGTGTACATCAGGAGGAATGAGTTTCCAGATTGGCTTTCCAATATAAGACCCAGATGGCAGAGGGCAGAAGAGAGAGAAGGACATGATGGAGGCTAGGGAGGAAACTCTTGGTCTAATGGAATCAATTGGGTAGGGAATCCCTGGAGAAGGAAAGGGAATAAAGAAAAAAAAAGGAGAAATATTAAAATGTGTCTAGCAGAGGGCTGTGTGTGTGTGTGTGTGTGTGTGTGTGTATTAACCCTGTGAGTTAACACTATTATTTAAATTTTATGGGTGGGGGAGGGTGAAGTTCCAAGCATGAACTTGCTGAAGCTGACCCTACTGTAGGGAGAGAGGAAGAATTAGGACCATGGTCAGTACAGTGCTTAGCCTTCCCATGGTATTGCTTGGCAACTGCTTTCTCCAGCCCTAAGCTCGTTTTTTATGGCTCAACAGAGAGCGAGACTGCAAGATTACACCTAAACACACATCTCCCAGGCATTTAGGGAGAAGAAAAAAAAAATGACATCTAGTTTGGGCAAAATAATATTAATGTCAAAACCCATCACCCTCAGTAATCATTAAATACTAGAGGCCCAATGCACGAAATTCGTGCACTGGTAGGGTCCCTAGCGGCTGCTGGCTGGGGCTTCCCTCCCTTCCCCTGGTCACCTGCCACCACCACTGCCGCTGGCCAGGAGCTCCCTCCCTCTCCCTGCTGGCCCCACCCCCTGGTCAAACTCCCACACAAACTCCCGGCTGAGGGGACAATTTGCATACTATGCTTTTATTATATAGGATGCTACTTCAGATCTTACCACAGAAATGTTATCCTTTCGATTTTTATCTTTACAATCAATAAGTAAGTGAGGTCAGTGTTATTTTCTCCATTTCTCAGATTCTCTAAAGAGAAATCTGTTTTACACCCAATAGATTGGCAAAAACTCAAAAACAACTGTTAGAGAGGATGGGACACACCAGGGACTCATAAGCTGTTGGTGAGACTGCAGGATACATCTACTTTGAAAAATCCACCATGTACAAGTGAAGAAAGGCATATCCTAAGACCTACACATTTTACGCTTAGAGAGAGAACTTAGAGTATGGACATGGGGAAAATGTACATATTATGTATGTGGGAAGACACCCACAATATTGTTTATAACATCATAATGCTCATAAGAGAGGAAAATGCAAACAACCTAAGTGATCTTATTTAATTATAGATGAAAATTGTTATATTCACCCAATGGAATGCTACCTGTCAATGAAAACAACCTAATGCCCTTGATCCACATCCGCTCAGCAAGTCTGAGGGTCACAGAGCAAAGTCACGGAGCAGGAATATTGGTGTGAGAGGACTTACCCGTCTGTTTTATGATTCCTAGGTCAAGTGCTCTTACCTCTGCTTTGCATACTGTGGTTGCTCATCATGAACGAAGAACTGAAGAAAATGTTAGAAACATTAGATATGGAACAAATAGACCCATATGAGTTCTTTTCATGTCACTTCAATGAGCACAATTATGATTCTTTACTTTTTGAAGACTCGAACTTAGACTTGCCTTCTGACCACAGCCACTATAGAGAATGGCATGTGGCTGGCCGGGCTCCTATTCCATAGTAATTATTTCCCAATGGAGGGAGAGCACAGAAAGCAATTTAGTCTTCCTTGAAATGTGAGCTAGCTGAGAAAACTGTGTGAATTATTGTAAGAAAGTCCATAAAGGAAAAGGGATTATAAAAATATGTGATAAAAGACAATGGAGAAACCCATGGAGAAACCAATAAACACAATAATAACGATGTTACCAAGACTGTTCACCAATGGCTCTAGTTAGCACTTTACTTAATGTTTAGCTTTACTTAACACTTAGCTCAGTTTTCTGGTTCACTTTGTATTGTGGCCAGCGCCATCATTATAAGCGCTAGGTGCTACCACAGTTAAATCTAATTACATGGGGCATGCTCCATACCAAAAGAGCGCTATTTCTGAAGCCTCCGGGCCAATTAAATGAAATCTAGCCCTTTCCTAGCACCCCTGAAATCAACCGAGGGCACACCTGGTTTTTGCCATCCTAGGGGAGCCTTGCTTTGTGGATAAAAATGCTCGCAGAGTATTTAACCACCATGCTGTGTTGCAGTCCCCGGTCAGACTTCTCCTGACATCCAAGACTTGGACTCTGTTAACACCAGATTCCTTTACCAGGAGCCAGTGTACGACCTTAATAAATGTCTGGGCGGAAAGTCATCGGTAGCAAAATGTCTGCCCTAACTTCATAGGATTTTTAAAAAGAAATGTTGAGAGACTAGGGACATCCTCTGAGGATATTTTAGGTCTCAAGTACTGAGTTTGTAAGGACTGAAGCAAAAACAAACAAACATACCAAAAGAAGCAAACACAAATAAAATAAAAATAATGATTCTTTCACTTTTAAAATGTGTGTTGAGCCCTAGCCGGTTTGGCTCAGTGAATAGAGCATCAGCCTGTGGACCGAAGGGTTCCGGGTTTGATTCTGGTCAAGGGCAGGTATCTCAGTTGCAGGCTCTTCCCTGACCTGGGCCCTGGTCAGGGCTCGTGCACGAGGCAACCAATCGATGTGTTGTTCTCACATTGAAGTTTCTGTCTTTCCCTCTCTCTTCCACTCTCTCTAAAAACCAGTAGAAAAATATCCTCCGGTGAGGATTAAAAAAAAAAAAAGTTAAAAAGAAAGAAAGAAAGAAGAAGAAAGAAAGAAAAAAGAAAGAAAGAAAAGAAAAAGGTGCGTTGAGTACCTACTGGGCACATGGCATGTTTCGAGGAATGTAACATGAGTAGGACGTGGCCTCTGCCCTAAAGCCCCTAAAGCCGCTCCATTTGTGGAGGGAAGACACTGTATCATAATCACAAGTGGGCTAAGTGCTGGGACAGGTGTGTGCACAGCAGGAGTCCCTGCGGTAGCCTTAACCCAGACAAAATCACTTTGGGTCTCAGGAAAGCCTTCCTGGGAGACGTGCTAACCAAGCTGACTTCTGAAAGATGAATAGGAGATGGTGAGGAGGGAGGGTGTTGTTCCAGGCAGAGGGAACAGCAGGTGCAAAGGCTCGGAGGCAAGGAAACATGGCTTATTCTGCAACAGACCGGAAAGCAGTTCCTTCTGGATAGAAGGTGAGGCATGGGGATGATAAGTATCATTAAGTGGCTACTGCATGAGTCCAGGTGAGATGGAAGGTGGCTGGCCCATGTTGGGAGCTGGGAAAATGGGGAGACATGGAGAGATTTAAGACATGTTTTGGAGATAGAATTTGGGGAGGTGGGAATGGGAGAATGAAGATGGGGAAGAGGATGCATCATTTGCCGGGGAGAGGAAGTTTGTGGGAAGATACAGTTGGTTTGGGGATGAAAGTAGAAACAAAGAGATCATTTCAACATCATGAGTTTGAGATGCCTGTCACCTTTTAAGGAAAACTGCCTGTTGGGTCTGGAGCTAAGAAGGGTGATTGTGGCCGAAGATAGAGATTTAGGAATTACCAGCATAGGGTTGACAGCAACACTGGGGTGGCTGACACTGCTCAGGCTCTTAGTGAGAAAAGCCAGGCCCTCAGATGGACCCTGAGGGATCCCGGCACTTGGAGGTCAGCTTGGGAAAACGTCTGAGAAGGGGGCTCAGAAGAAGCCAGTTAATAGAAGAAGAAAAATCAGGAGACTTTGTTCAACTAATTGAACAAAGAAACAAAAGAAGCCAAACCACACCAAACAGCTGCTACAGATTTGGGTGCCAATGAGAGCTCATTATCTTTTCACGACAATATGAGGATTTTATTTTCCTTTTAGAAAATTACATTAAGAGAGGGTATTTATATTGTGCTATGGGCAGAATTTTGTGCCAGGTTGGGCCTTAAATAGACAACAGCCTAACAAGAATTAGGAAGCCAGAGTTCTAACACCCACAGGCCAGAGACCGAGACCAAAGCTACTGAAGGTGTGAGATAGGACAAGGCAGGAAAGTGAGGGAGGGGAGGACATGGGGGTGGCGGACACCCTGATGGACAGGGCCTGGCCATGGCAATGAGAGTGCACACGTACCACGCACTTGCAACAGGCCTGGCTCTGCTCTCAGCTTCGCCTGCGAGGGGAATGATGTTGCCCAGCATCACGTGGTTTGCTGGTGGTGGAGCGAGGCAGCCCGATCCCAGTGAATTCCTCCTCCTAACCACTGCTCTACCCCACCACAAACAGGGTGACTCCCTGTAAATATCTACTAGGTACAATGACAGCATCTTCCCCCTGGACAGGCCCCTGGGGAAGTCAGGATGCATGGGCTGCAGTTTTAGGATCGTCAGTATAGACATCACGGGCTGCTGAACGTGAAGCTGGACTTGACTTCAATGGGAAAGGGCCTCAGATTCTCTGGGCCTCATTTTTTCCCTCTGGGAAATGGGTCAGAACTGTCGCCTGGATTCAGTGGCTTTAAGCTGGGGTCTGATGAATAGAGAGAAGTTTTCCAAGTCTGGAGAGAGTGGAGGGGGGGTGCTATGGAGGGAAGGGGTCCAGGCAGAGAAATAGTGTGTGCTGATGTCCTGCGGTAGGTGACCGTGGAGAGTGGAAAAGTGGGTGAGGGGCATGAACGGAGGCTGAAGCCACTGGTCAGACCAGGGTGGCAGGGCCTTCTAGCACAGTTTGGAGGCCCTGGGTTTCGTTTTAAGGAAGCCACCACTAATTTACAGTGTCTTCCAGCCTGAGCCCTTGCTTCCTCAACTGTTTAGTTGGGATGTCAGTTGTTATAATAACCTGATCAGGAAAGCATTTAATCAGAAAATGGTCTTTTTAAGTCCCGGCCATCTGTAAAGTGAAATTCAAAAGTAACGGAGTCTAGTTAGAAAAGCCCACTTTTCTCCCCGGATTAGTAGCATCTGTCCCAGTTAATCTGATCTAGTTAATGCTCAGGTCTCTGAGTCCGCCACACTTCTCTAGCCTCACCCGGAGAAGTACAAAGCACGGGAAGGATGTCGCTGTTAGCTTCGATAACAGCTGTGGCTCCGGACTTCCTTATCGAAGGCCCAGGCCTTCCCGTTTCTCAGGAAGTCTTGGCGAGTCATTATCCTACGCAACACATCGCCTGACCCCTAAGCCGGGACCCAACCAGGCATTCCTGGCTCCTTACCTGGCGACAGCAAGAGGGACTTCTGGAGCACTTTGGTTTTGGGTCCCGTGAGAGGATTCCGGCTTCGCCGGGTGATGAGGAGCTGTAGAGAGGAGTCAAATAATTTCAGGATGCAAAAGGAAAATGACTCGAGACCAACTGAGGCCCATTGGAACTGCTATAATTCCATCCAGTAATCTCGTGCGATCCAATTTCTAACCTCTAATCTGCAACCCATGTATTCCACACTGACCCTGGCTCCTGGGAGTGGCTTCTCCTTGAGGCTATATTATAACATGGAAATACTGAATCTTCGATACTATTATGGGGAACACTGAATCTGGAACTCATCATTGAATTTCCCAAAACATAGAACGGTACGCTGGGAGGTGTTTGGTGTGGAAGAGAACTGAAGTGGAATTCTGATTCAAATAAAGACTTACATAGAAACATAAATGAAAAGGTGAAATCCAAGAGCCCAGCTGGTGTGGCTCAGTGGTTGAGTGTTGACCCATGTACCAAAAGGTTGCCGGTTCGATTCCCGGTCAGGGCTCATGCCTGGGTTGTGGGCCTAATACCCAGTGAGGTGTGGGCCGGAGGCAGCCAATTGATGATGTTTCTCTCTCATCAGTGTTTCTATCCTCTCTCCCTCTCTCTTGAAAATCAACAAAAACATATTTTAAAAAAAGATTAAATTCAAGAACTGTTTTGAGCAATGTAGGGCACGGGGATGCTCAGTGCTGGCCCACACCCCCAAATTCTCATGCCCCTGTGCCAGGGCAGGCAAGCCCCAGGAGTCTGGGGTAGACCAGTAGTTCCTAGCCTGCTGGGTAGGCATGCCTTTTCTCAGAATGTCCCCCTTAATCGTCAAGTTTTGAATAGTTCTGCCAACCAGATGAACTGGAGTTATTTAGTAATCACATAGACCATTGCTATATCGCTTTTTATTTCCTTCTCATCGTGAATAGATTTTAATCAGCCATCAGAAGCACCAAGGGCACACAATACCGCCCTGGTATGCAACCCCATAAAATGCTCTTAATTTCGGCTGCAGTCATAAAGCTAAGGAAGCGTACAGACACCTCCGGGTCTTCACTGGGGTTGTGACTCTGTGCTCTGTCCAAGGTTGATCACCGAATGGACACTTTTGATTGAGGGACTGTGATTGCTTGGAATGTGACTGGAGTCAGTGGCTGGCCCACTAGCTGCACATCCTATAAAAGTGCTTTGTGTCATCAGCAGCCACCCAGAGCGCCTGCCCCTGGTGAGCTGAACACAGTCGCACTGTTGCATTGACCATCAATGGAACCCACGGCAACAACCCCTGAGGATGCTGAGCTTCAGTGTGGGAAAGGGCTCAATTTCCTTTCGGGTTTGAACTTTTTTAGATCGCCAACAGACCCCCCCACTCCTCCATCAGAGGCCTTGGGAATCTGCAAACCCAGATTAGGCCTCGCTCAAGCCTAATGTCTTCAGTATAAGGAACAGCACACTGGAGAGCCACGGAGGCCGGTGGCCCGTCCAGAGCCACAGCCGGTCGGTGGAGGCCCCTGTTGCTTTGTGACTGCGCTTCCTGCGTGAACTCTTTGGGCGAGGCTCAGCCCTTGGCTGTGGGCGTAATTCTTCATTCTGAGTGCATGGTGAGCAGCACTTCACAGGTGGACATGAGGTTACTACCTACTTCGCATCCTGCCAGCTGTCGAGCGGGTGTTGGATTGCCTGCTTCCACAGCAGTGACCCCAATGGTGTGTGTGTGTGTGTGTGTGTGTGTGTGTGTGTGTGTGCATGCACTCAAATGAGGGTGTAGGTGTGTGTGCACGGGTGACATCAAAGAGGGAGAGACCAAGAGCAGGGGGCCAGCAATGTCTTCCCAAATTGCCTGGGGGTGACCTGTGCCTCCCTATCAGCAGACCACGAGCCCAGCCCCAATTTAAATCACCCCGATTAGACCAGAGCATTCTTGAACAGACAGATAGGAAGTCCTGGGTCCATTGGGGTCATGTTTCCTGCTCTCTGCCCCGCCCCCCTCGACGTGCTCATCCATCCCAGGCTCTGAAGCAAACGGTCCTTTCAGCAAGTGACTAACACTGTAAATATGGAAACAACACTTGGCCCAACAGGATGAGGGAATGGAAACAAACATAAACAGTTTACCTTTCTCTGCTCCAAGGACCTGTGTTAAATGAAAAGAAAAAAAAAAAAAGTTGAATGACTCTTGGTGATAGAAAACGTCATAATATGTATTTTTAGAGCAATTGGTTAGTAGAATTGGGCAACATTTTTGTTAGTATTGAGATTTTTTAAACCTACAAATAACACTCCAAAAGACTGAGCACAAACCAAGCGTACCCTCTTCGCGGGATGTAGCAGGCAGATATCCAGGCTGCCGACGGGACTAAAAATCACGTTGGTTCTTTGGAAAGCAATGTAACCATAGCTCTCAAGGGCCTTAGAGAGACTGTTATTCTCACCCCAGCAATTCCACGGATGAGACTCTTTTTCTAAGAAAAGGACCTAAAATCTGTACCGAGTTCCATGTACGAAGCTGTTCAGCATGTCCTCAGTTACACCGTCAAAACCCTGGGAACAGTCTGTTCCAGCTTCTATGTCTCTGGATCTAGTGTTGTTCATCAGTGTATTTTGTTCATTATATTTCGCATGTGAGTGAGATCATGTGCGGGGGCGGGCAAGAAGAGGTCAATGGGGGAAAGAGGGGAATTATATCTAATACTTTCAACAATAAAGATACAAAAAAATCCTGGAAGCAATCTACATGCCCATCTAAGCGGGCACCATTAAGCACGTTTTGGTGCTTATTCACTTACTGGGCTATTATCCATGTATCGCAAGTATTGACGCAGAGTGTGGAATAAGATTATACTCTAACTATGCCTGAATATTACATAAAAAGTCCAGAATAAAAACTGGACTCGTGACAAAATTTCCATGTGGGGGTATGTGTGTGTGTAAAGAGGGATTTGAAGAGATATGACAAAGTAATAACAGAGGTTGTGTTTAAGAGATGAGGCTATCGTTAATTTTCTTCATATTTGAAAAAATGAGCATGAAAATAGTCACATTATTCTTTTTCAAGGAAGCCATTCCCAAACAGTTCCTTTCTCTTTCTTTCCTTAATAATAATGGTAGAATTCCTGACCATCTTTCATTATAAAAATCTATGTTATTGGACTTGCATCCTTGGGCCCTGTTCTACTCTGAAAGAAGTAAAAGAGCCTCACAAGAGGTACAGTATTTGCTGAAGTGTCTCCTTAATTGTGAATAATTTTCTTTATTAAATTAAAAAAAAGTATATTTTTATTGATTTCAGAGAGGATGGGAGAGAGAGAGAGAGAGAGAGACAGAAACATCAATGATGAGAGAAAATCATGGATCGGCTGCCTCCTGCACACCCTCCCTCTTACTGGGGATCAAGCCCACAACCGGGGCATGTGCCCTGACCAGGAATTGAACCGTGACCTTCTGGTTCATAGGTCAATGCTCAACCACTGAGCAATACTGGCTGGGCAATTGTGAATACTTTTCTAAAGTGCACTTCACGCAGCTGGGGAGCAGCTCAGGCATCATTTAGACAGCAGCTTCTTAATTTGAGGCACGGAAGAGGTCCTCGATGGCTGAGGGGGCCCATGAACCTTCTGAAATGAAAAGCTACATTTTTTTCCCATCATAAACCTGTGCATATTTTAAAGGAAGGTTTATTATATATACCTTTCATGAAATTTTCAAAAGGGTCTGAGGTCCATGAAAAGTTTAAGCCAGCAGCATGCAGATACGGAACAAAGATGGGGTGCCACCTGACTGGCATGGCTCAGCGGTTGAGCATCACAGTTTGATTCACAGGGCAAGTGTCCGGGTTGTGGGCTCAATTCCCAGTAGGGGGAGTGCAGGAGGCAGCTGATTAATGATTCTCTCTCATCAATGATGTTTCTCTCTCTCCCTCTCTCTCTGTAATCAAGGAAAATATATTTTAAAAAAAATAAACAAAAACAGAGAGGGGGAGCCATTCACCCAGATTCCCACAGTTACCTTGCGGCTGAGCTGACTAGGGAGGCCAGGTATCTCGACTCACATTTGCTTCACAGACAAGAAACCTTTAGCAACAAAGAGCATAGAGAGGCTCCGGAAGTCTTGTCTGAAGCTGGTCTACAGACAAGCTCTTTTGTCTCAAAGACCATGGTGGCCCTGGGAAGGGGGTCTGGAAAGGGGACATGCACTTCATCATGGACAGCAAATGCAGGCAAGCCTACAGGCGAAGTGAAGAGGGTAATGAAGCCGTCCTAATGAGTGGTTTGGAAGTCTCCCCACCGAGTCTTCCCCAGGACTTTGAACCTGGCAGTTCAAAGCCTCAATCGGATGCAGCTGTGGTTCTCGGGCTGGTCAAAGGGGAGGTGCCTGAGCTGTCAGTGCAGCAGAGAAGCCGACCGGCTGGGGGGACAGATGTTTTATCTAATTGAGGCACAGTCCACTTTTCGCTGGAGGGCACTGCATTTAAATTTAATGAGATCAGGAGAGTGGAGTGAAACATCTCTAGTTTCTCTACTTTAACTTTTTGGGTTGTTTTTTGAACATAAATATATGCAAGCTAAATAATGTTTTCCATAAGCCCCTTCCTCCCTCTTTCCTCCTTCCTTTTTTCCCCCTCTCTGTTTGAGCTCAGAGGTGTCTCTGTGTTTCCTAACGCAGAGGGTGCTAGGTCGGGGCACACTGGACTTGGCGCTCTCAGGGGCTCTGCCAGCTGGGGGGGCTCTGGCCTCTCCAAGGCTTCTTTCTCTTAGGGTTTTGTGAGAATTAAATGAGACCATGAGTCTCTACTGTGTTTGAAAACTATCAAGTGCTACATGAACTTGAGTTGGGGTGGGTAGTTGGTCATATCTGATCTCTAAGACTGGCCACACACAAGTGTGACATTTGTCTTATGAGATAAGCTTTTGTGACCAAGAAATGGCCTTGGTGCTGGCTCCAGACAAACAACGGGGAAACATCTTGGCAAAAGATAAGAAGGAAGAACACGTTTTTCCACTAGCCGCATGATTTTTTAGATGATACCAACTTCTAGCAAAAAAAAAAAAAAAAAAAAATGCCAACCAAAGCTGCAAGGAGAACGAACTGGCCTGCCTGGTCCCTGCCCTCCAGGCCTGACCTTCTCTTGTCCTTGTTCGTTAGTGACTGGGGCCTCTTGTCCTTTCACACTGACCACTGAGTTGTGGACTGTAGGTCACCGTGGGTGGCAGCCATCTGCTACTTGGGACACATGAATCTCACTCACAGGAAGAAAGGGGTGGATCCCTTTGGGTGTGTGGGTACCACCCCCAACTTTCTCCTTCCTGGTGGCGCCTGGAAGTTAACTCCCAGGAGAGGGTGAGCTGGTGAAGTACTGAATGAGCCAGGGCTGGCCTCTCCTTCAGTTCTATGCTTTCTCCTGGACACGATTGCCTTATGGATTAGATGGTAATGTGACTTAAAAAATTTTTTTTAAAATTGATTTCAGAGAGGAAGGGCGAGGGAGAGAGAGATAGAAACATCAATGATGAGAGAGAATCATTGATTGTCTGTCTCCTGCATGCCCCACACTGGGGATCGAGCCTGAAACCCGGGCATGTGCCCTTGACCAGAATTGAACATGGGACTCTTCAGTCTGAAGGCGGATGCTCTATCCACTGAACCAAACCAGCTAGGGCTGGAAATTCGACCTTTGATTTTACATTCTCATAATGCCAATAAAGAAAGAAGAAAGGAAGGAAGAAAGAGGGAGGAAGGAAGGAAAGCCAACCTCTGCACTGGCTCATAATGAGACAAGCACCAAGTCCCTTAGGAGGCCAGTGGGCGTGAAGTGAGGACACTCATATTGTTGGACAGAGACTTTCCACCAGTCACGGTGGACTCACCACCCTCTTCTTAAGGACCTTCCTCTGGGGGCATAAGGAAGTAAACATCCAAGGAGGCCCTAAGATATCTCCATCTTACCTGACTGTCATGCCATTGATTGAGCCTCTACCGCTCACCTGGTCATATATGCGGTCACTTTTTTAACCAGGGGTCCTCAAACTTTTTAAACAGGGGGGCGGTTCACTGTCCCTCAGACTGTTGGAGGGCCGGACTATAGTTTAAAAAAAAACTATGAACAAATTCCTATGCACACTGCACATATCTTATTTTGAAGTAAAAAAAAACAAAACGGCAAAAACACCCACATGTGGCCCGCAGGCTGTAGTTTGAGGACACCTGTTTTTTTACTTTAGCACAACTTTATAAAGTTGAGTGCACTTATCCCTCTTTCATGGCCAGGAAAACAGAACCGGGGATGGAGTGGGGCGGGGAGATTTTCCAGAGTTCAGGGAAGTAGGATGCAAACCCAGGTTTGTGTGACTCTGTATCTTGTGTTTCTCCTACTTCGCAGTCCTGACTTTCCTGTGAAGAACACCTAGCAAGGTGGACTACAGTTCCCCACATTTCATGTCTGAAACACTGGATACTGGAAGCCATGGTGGAGACTCAGTCTTCCAGGGGAACTAGGCATGTTGTCGTCATTGGCCCCATAAACATGGAATATGCTGGCCAGTATGATCTGGGTTTAAAATCTGGACCTTAACTTGTTTTGCCTTTAGCTTTCCCACCTTTATTGTTAATTATTATTATTATTATTTTAAAATATATTTTTATTGATTTCAGAGAGAAGGGAGAGGGAGATAGAAATATCAATGATGAGAGAGAGAATCATTGAATGGCTGTCTCCTGCATGCCCCCTACTGGGGATCGAGCCCACAACCTGGGCATGTGCCCTTGACCGGAATCAAACCTGGGACCCTTCAGCCTACAGGCCGATGCTCTATCCACTGAGTCAAAGCGGCTAGGGTAGCTTTCCCACCTTTAAGATAGGGATGCAAATACACCCTAAGCCTGGCTGCTATGATAATGAAGTGTAACTGAGTATTTAAAGCAGATAGTATCTTGCCCATCCCAGACCCTTCACGCACAAAAATTCCCCTTCTCTGTTTCCCGGGACGAAGTTGCCACTCACCTCATTTAAGTTCTTTAAGGTTATCTGTCTGCAGGGAAAAGAAATACAGTGTCACATAAAATACAGTTCATAATGGTCAACATAAAACCATTCTGAGCCCTTAAAACCATTGATTACCTTTTTTATTGCCAAATCAACAACCCATAGTCCAGTGTGATATTTATCACCCTCCTATAAAACTAAAGCCAGGTTATTTTTCTCATAATTTTCTAAGCACAAGAAGAAGTGATGAGCCCATGTGAAAAGTGGTGGCAGAAAGGGCATGAATAAACTTGCTTCTCGCTTTAGGAGAATTTAAATAACATCATCATTCCTCCTGACATTTGGTTTTCCTTGTCAAGTTTCATTGCCTCAGCCAGACCTGCTATTATTCCCTTGATTTTAAAGCTCTTGGTTTTCTTGCTCCGAGGAAGTGTAAAGGGCTCTAACTAGGAGGGTGTCAGGTACAGCGGGATCCCAGGAAGGCGTGTGTGGGAGGAAGGGTGCTGAGAATGATGGAGACCTGAGGCAGAATTCCCCGAGAGCTGAGAGAGAGGGGAAGAATGCACGCTGAGATCGCTATGTGGACACAGGACAAGTCTCAGGAGAAACTCCAAGTCTTTCATTTATATTGACAGGTAAGCCAATGAGCGTCTCTAACCCTCATTTTTTCCCCATCAGCAAAATGGCCACAATCGTATTCACCTGCAGAGGTGAAATGGCTGCGTGTTCAGTGGGCTCTGTGTCTGAAAGTGCTCCAAGTTGGATGAGGAGATTGGGGAATGGAGGTGTGTACATTCTGTCTACATGGGTCTGCTGGTGAGAGACTGGGATAAAGAAATGCCAGGGGTTTAAGGTTGCAACCCAATCTCAGGCGAAGGCTGTTGACCTGGAGTTACAACGCTTGCATGTATCTGATTAGATAATTTCAGAAGCATCTGGTGCTCAGGTGCTACATCCTGGCCTCAGATCTCAAACAACAGGCACCAGTACTGAGGTCCCATGTTCTTTTTTATTTTATTTTATTTTATTTTAATTTCCACTAGAGGCCCGATGCACAAAATTTGTGCAAGGGGATCAGCCCCTGCCCACTCTGCCTCAGCCCCTGCCACTGCGGCTTCATTAGCATATCTGGAAGGACGTCTGGTCTAATTAGCATATTGCACTTTTATTATTATAGATTGATTTCAGAGAGAGGAAAGGAGAGGGAGAGATGATGAGAGAGAATAATTGATTGGCTGCCTCCTGCATGCCCCACACTAGGGATAGAGCCCGCAACCTGGGTATGTGCCCTGACCAGGAATCGAACTCTGACCTCTTGGTTCATAGGTTGATGCTCAACCACTGAGCTACGCCTTTGGGGCAAGTCCCACGGTCTTTAACCTGGTGCATAGCTCCTCTGAGATGGGACATTAACACCCTGCCTCTCCCTTTTAATGGGCCACGTAAGACGATAAATAGGATTCGAAGTAACGAAGTAGAACGAACACCCATACTATTAATTAATTTTGGGTTAAATTGAGGCTAATCTCAGGGCTTTCACGTTTAAGCGACCATGGTGTATTTGGAACACTGCCGATTGGGCGTGTGGCTTTGAAGCACAGTAACCTCTGTTTTGTAAAATCTGCTGTTTGAAATTTCCACTAGACATACAAGGTTCTTTGTTCTGTGAATGAATTCTGCTGTTATTTGCTTCTGTAAAAAATGCTTGCTCTAATGATAGGGAAAATCAGCTTAACTGTCTGACCTTGCAAGCCGCTCTGCTGCCATCCCTAGCTACCCCCATGCCAGGTGGCTTTTAGTTATCTGTGCTCAAGGCTACTGGACTGTGTTGTACTCAAGGCTGCAAGCTTCCTGTGACACATCTGCTAAGCATGCACAGGGCTCTTTTGAAAACGTACAAAAGGGACCGGAAGCCCCAAATTTAGGAGACAAAGACATTCGAAACGTATAAAGGGAAAATGTCCCCCATGATTGCTTTGCTCAGACTCTGGAAGCATTATTCCTCTGAGCCCGCTGGCGTAATAAGAGACTCCAAAT
Source organism: Eptesicus fuscus (assembly GCF_027574615.1). Classification (NCBI taxonomy): domain Eukaryota; kingdom Metazoa; phylum Chordata; class Mammalia; order Chiroptera; family Vespertilionidae; genus Eptesicus; species Eptesicus fuscus. The sequence continues at coordinate 113,408,304 of NC_072474.1, read as the reverse complement.
TAATTTGGCTTATTAAGGCGTCCTATGTTCAGCTCGATGATTTACAGTATAAAGGCTTCCTTTTAAAGTGTGTCATTGATTTTCGTCTTGTGATTTTTAAGTTTCAAGGGTCAACCCATGTTTGACTCCATGTGTATAGCACTTGAACAGTTTATGAGAACCTACAATTTTCTTTATTTATACATTTACTTTATTAGATTTACAAAAATTAATTGCTAAAGAAAGTGTTGCTGGTCGGCATTAGAAGTACTTCAACATCAAGCGAGTGAAATGTATCAAGGTAGTTCAAATGGCTAAGGAGATTTCACTTTTCACTTGTAAACGAGTCTTGTTGTCTAAGATCTCTTGACCTCTCTCTGGTGACAGGCAGAGCGATTGTCATTCTGTTTTGGTGAAATCACTCCATTTATACACTTTGGAACTGGTCACCTTAAATATTGGATTTTTAAAGGAAGAACCCAAGGAATTGTGAGAAATCCCTACCGTTGTTGTTGAACATTGAAATAGCATGTGGGTAAGACCCCACGTGAGCTGCTCCCCTCCCCTGTGAAATGGAGGCACCCGGCTTTGGGGGTGTATGGGGTTCTCTTAAAGGGGATTTGTGAAGGCAGGGGGACCTCACAAAGTCACAGAAGGGTTCCTTGGTCTCCTGGTCTCCTCCCCACAGCACCAGGTTGCCGCTCCGAGTGCATCTTTGGCCTCATGCTTGCCCACGTTTTGTGCCTGGACATGGCTAACAGAATGTGGTCAGTGACCACCTAGCAAAGCTTTGCCACATCCTTTCTGGTGCTTAATAGGTGCTCAGTGTGTGTCTGAGGATAATACCGTTTACTATAAAAATAGCCCTTTTTGAGCCTCCCTTAGTTTTCAGTTCGGTTTTAAATCCTCGTTCTATGGTCCATGAGCTCTGTCACCTTGGACAAGTGAAATTTCCTCTCTGAGGCTTAGTTTTCCCTCCTGTAAAATGGGTAAATCCAAACAGCAAAAAAGAGGGTTGATTACGGTTCTCATGAAATAATACTACACGTGGAAGCTTCTTGGATAAAAGAACACCTCATCTCTGCAGATCACGTTTCGCACTTCCTTTTAAAAGAAACTTGTTATTCTGGGGAAAGTGCAGGTCTCAGGCAGTTGTAAGAAATGACGGATCAGAGGCGGGGCCTTTACCCTGTTTTCCCCGATGGCAACATCATGCAAAATTATGGTAATAAATCAAGTTTAGTACCATAGGGTCAACAGTGCCCACTCATAAACGAGAATTCGTTTATCTTCTTCATAATCCATACATTCTCTCTTTTAAAGGACCATGGTTTCCCAATACCTATATTCTTTTTTCTCTTCCCAAATCATCAAAATACACTTTTCTTTCTTTTCTCCTTTTCTTTTCTTTTCTTTTCTTTTCTTTTCTTTTCTTTTCTTTTCTTTTCTTTTCTTTCCTTTCCTTTCCTTTTTTTTCTTCTCTTCTCTTCTCTTCTCTTCTCTTCTCTTCTCTTCTCTTCTCTTCTCTCTCTCTTTCCCTTCCCTTCCCTTCCCTTCCCTTCCCTTCCCTTCCCTTCCCTTCCCTTTCCTTTCCTTTCCTTTTCTTTTTGCCACTGAAATTGCTTGAACTGACGTGTCTCAGCATGGCTGGTTTGAAAGGGAACACCTTGGTTGAGGAGATGGGTGTTCTGTCTGTTAAAACCAGGCCCTTGATTTAAATTACATTTTGGCTGAAGCCTGCACTGCGGGCCACTGAGTTTGTTGACCAGAAAGGAGACACTGTGGCTCAGTGACCTCTCTGCATTTCTGTGTCCTCATCAGTGCCCCGGGGATTGTAGCACTGTGGGCCGGAGTAATGCACCCACCCCAGGACTCCGAAGCCAGCCCTGGTGCAGCTAGCGCCCAGCTGGGGTGTTACTCCCATGACTACCCAGGAGGGCTTTATCTGGGCATGTGCCATGGTGTTGAGATGACGATGGATACATAGCTAGACAGCCATGCCCGTCAAATCTCTTTCTAATTATGCTCAGGAGAGTCTTGGTGGGGCATTAGTGTACCCAGCCCCCCCCCCCCCCCCCCCCGCCCCAACCCCTCACCCCTACATGCACTTCCCTTTGAGCAGAGAGAAAACACCCAGGCTCAAAGTTTTGGTCTGAAACTGTTTGTGTTTGGGTGGTATGTTTCCCTATTACACCAATTTACTTTAGTTAAGAATGAACGAAGAAAGAAAGAGAAGCCCTGGCCGGGTAGCTCAGTTGGTTGGAGCATCGTCCTGATACACCAAGGTTTCGGGTTCAATCCCAAGTCAGGGCACACACCAGTAGCAACCAATGAACTTATCAATACGTGGAACAACAAACCCTTCTCTCTCTCTCTCTCTCTCTCTATCTCTCTCTCAGTCAGTGAATTACATAAAATGAGCTGAGCAAAACCTATTCAGTACATGGCTCTTGTAAAAGCCACGATGATGGCCTATGATGGTTGCGAATGTTTAACCAGCCATGCCCCCACTTCAAAGTTCCCTCTGGGGTAAGTGCTAATGAGCGTGTAAGTGGCATTTTCCTTGTCTGATGGGCTTCCATTCAGCACTTGTCCTGGGAAGTCAGGACTCAGCTTTAAAGGGGAGGATGGCAGGCGGGTGCAGACAAATGGGCGAAAACACAATGGCCTCCAGGGGAGCAGCCACTGTGCAGGCCCAGCTGCCTCCTTCCGGGGACCCCCCCCCTCCGTTGCCAGATGTAAATCACAGCCTGGGGGGCAGGTGGGGAGAGCATTCACCTCCCAGGGCTGGAGCTGCTATTGGAGGGAGCTGGCTAGTGCTCCTGCTTCGGTAGGAGAGGCTCAGCCCTCCAGCGTCCTTCTGTTTTCAGGGAAAGTGACCCCAGCAGACACCTCCGTGGGGGTGTCTCTGGGACTTGAACCATCAGTAAAGGCCACCTGCCAACAAGCATGAGGCCCAACAAAAAAGGCAACACTCTCTCTTTTTTATTATTTTTGTTCATCGTCACCTGAGGATATTTTTCCCTTGAATTTTAGAGACAATGGGAGGGAGGGGGAGAGACAAAGAGAAAATCCACTGGTTGCCTCCTGCACGGACCCTGACGAGGGCCGGGAGTTGAGCCTGCAACTGAGGTACATGCCCTTGACTAGAACTGAACTTGGGACCCTTCAATCCACAGGCTGATGCTCTATCCATTGAGCCACACCGGCCAGGGCCTAAAGCAACACTCTCTTCCCAGTGCCACTCCCAGGGCCTGCACAGCAGGGCTCCACAGGTTTGGCCCCTCGGTAGTCACCAGCCCTATCGCTTCGACCAAGCCACCCAGCTTCTCTGTCTTAGTGACCCTCTGTGCCCAATGGATAGGGAAGTGATATGTCACCAGCCACCCACTGTGCCATCCGCTGGGCTGGGCACGTGGCCCTTTGGGGCCTTAGGAAACCGTACTTGATTGGCTGCTGGGAGGATTCAAGAAGAGGTAACGTGATTGGCTTGGAGGTGGTGGTGGAGAGACCCATCAACACCTCCAAGAGCCTAGATGTGCTAATGAATGCTGCTCCTCCTGGCTTTGCATTCATTTAATGAGGAAGCCTTCTTTAAAGGATCAAACAGATGCAAAGGCAGCGGCTGAAACGCCAGAGATGAGACATGTGAGCTTCCAAAGGTTCCCACACCACTGGGTACTGCCCCACGGACCAAGACGGGCTGCGGGGCCCCCCACGGAGTGCAGGGAGCATCGCTCCAGACACGAGAGCCGGGGTGCAGACAGGTCCAGCCAGGGACTGTCCCAGCTTTCCCCACAGTGTATCCCAGAACTGGGTTCCCTCTGGGTTCTTACCCTGGCTGCCCTTCCGATTCACCAGGGGAGTTTTAAAAAATCGTGATACCTGGGCCTCACCTCTTGGCAATTTAAACTGATACCGGGAATAGTACCGTTACAAAGGGCTTCCTGCCTGGCCCGCGTGGCTCAGTGGTTGAGCGTCGACCTATGAACCAGGAGGTCATGGTTGGATTCCTGGTTGCATGCCTGGGTTGCGGACTCAATCCCCAGTAGGGGGCATGCAGAAGGCAGCTGATCAATGATTCTCTCTTATTGATGTTTCTCTCTCTCTCTCCCTCTCCCTTCCTCTCTGAAATCAATAAAAAGATATTTTTAAAGAAGGCTTCCTCATTAGATGAATGTAAAGCCAGGAGGAGCAGCATTGCATTAGCACATCTAGGCTCTGTTCGCAGGAAACTGGGCTCTGGGCGCCTAATTCTGTTGGGGATGGGCAGGGCGGGAGTTGGGGGAGATGCTATTTACGTGGTTTTCTTCCTCCCTAGGAGGTGACAGATGTGGTCCTGGGCACTTGAGACAAATCACGAGCCTCCTCAGCACATTCTGTCACATGCGACGGTCATTTTCTTGTCACAGATGAGGAGAGCAGTGCTCAGCTGTTGAAGAGCTTTCTGCAATGACCCGGCCGGGAGTGGCTGAACTGGGGTCCAGACCCGGGTCTGCTGGGTCCCGATGTCTTGTTCTTTCCAGCACAAAACAAAACAAAACCCCAGAAAGAACAGCGCTCTTTTCTCCGCGTGAAACGAGCCGGTGTCACCGTCCCAGCCCATTGGCCCGGGAGTTTCAGGGACGCTACGTTTTATATTTCTAGTTCAGATGACACCGCTTCCTGGGTTGGATGGCCTGTGATTGTTGCTGCCTCCTGGTCTCTGCCTTTGAGAACAGAAATCGAAGCAGAGCACACGTGGTGACTGCTGGTCTGGCTCGGACCCCCGATGGAGGCCGCAGATGGGAATACACGTTTATCAAACATCCGCTCTGTGCCGGACACTAGCCGGGGGACGCACACCGGAGGGAGACAGTCCCTCCTTTCGGGGCTGGAAGGACAGACTTGTGTTCAGGTGTATTTATGAGATGGCAGAGGCACCAGCAGAAAGGGCTCCGGGCCATAGCGGAGCAAGGAAGGCTGGTGACAGAGACAGCTGGGCAGGCACCGCTCCGAGCTGGTCAGAAATCAGTTAATCCTCCTGATGAGCCCAGGACCGTGGTTGGCAAACTGCGGCTCGCGAGCCACATGCGGCTCTTGGGCCCATTGAGTGTGGCTCTTCCACAAAATACCACGGCCCTGGGCGAGTCTATGTTGAAGAAGTGGCGTTAGAAGAAGTTTAAGTTTAAAAAATTTGGCTCTCAGAAGAAATTTCAATCGGTGTACTGTTGATATTTGGCTCTGTGGACTAATGAGTTTGCCGACCACTGGCCCAGGAGGCAGGCGGGAGGAACAGGCCTCTCACCTCACTGCTGAGGAAAACCTCAGGGAAGGTGAGTCCTGTGCCGGAAGGCCGTTTCCCAGCCTTGGAAGTGGCCTCTGTGCTGTGGGCCGTCCTGTTAAACTGTAGGGTGTTTAGCAGCATCCCTGGCCTCTCTAGCCACCATGCGAGTTGTCACAGCCAGGTCTCCAGGCACTGCCAACTCCCTGGGAGACAGTCACCCCCAGGTGAAGCCCCGTGCCCCAAACCTGCCAGCTCAGAAGGAGAGCCTAAATGACAGGGGCAGAAACAGAATACTGGGGACCAACTATAACTGTAAGAAATATTAACCGCGCTCTGCGATTGGGTTGTTCTGATTACAGAAGGCACATTCTAACCTGCTGGGAGCTGCATGCGGGCCCTGGGAGCTCACCTGGAAATGCGGCCCATCCTCCCCACCGGGAGCTGCCTGTTATCACGGGAAGGTTATCAACCTGCTGCAGAAAACAGAGGCGCCCGACCTTTGCATATCACCAGCCCTTTGAAGATGCCCAGCCTTTGCATACCCACAGGCCTTTGCAAATCTCCAGTCCGCTTTACCTGTTACCTGCCCTTTGGCCCTTTGCCTACTTCTCCATGGAATCTTTGTCCTCCTACTCAGTATAAGCAGCTGGCTTATGGGGGGCAGAGCAGATTTTTGTGGGTGACCTGCTGCTCTCCCAGCTGCCAGTGGTATTGGAATAAACGCTCATACATGATTCAGCCCTGTCTCTGCTGAATTGGCTCAAGTAGTGACAGGCAGCCCGGATCCATTGGTTGTCCGGGTTCGTAGACTTCAACCTGGGCTGTCTGAATCCCGACGTGAGAACTCCTGTCCCTTCCTACACGCTATGTCGACCGAGGAGGGGACAGAGGAGGCAGGAACTGGCGTCGGGGAGTGAAGGGGGTGTGGCCTGGAAGCTGTATGTGTGTGTGAAGCTGGGAAGGATGAACAGATGAAGAGACATTCACCACGAAGAGGGGAGATGACGTTCTAGGCTCTCCAATGGCCCTCGTCAGCGATAAATGGGTTTTCCATAGAAGCTGTAAGCGTGCCTAATATTTTAAACTTCTGTATCAGAGAGAAAGGCTCACTCTAAAAACCCTGGTGCCCCGCCTGTGGGTCAAGCCCGCAGGGAGACAGTGCACCTCATTCTGTGCGGGACACGAGGGCAGCGCTAATCTCTGCCCAGATTTCTCTTTTTAAAAATATGTTTTTATTGATTTCAGAGAGGAAGGGAGAGGAGAGGGAGAGAGAGAGAAACATTAAGATGAGAGAGAATCATTGATCGGCTGCCTCCTGCATGCCCCCTACTGGGGATCGAGCCCGGAACCTGGGCATGTGTCCTGACAGGGAATCAAACCGTGACCTCCTGGTTCATGAGTTGACGCTCAACCACTGAGCCACGCCGGCCGGGCTGCTCTGACTTCTCAAACAAGGTGATTCTGGGCATTCAAATGCTGGGGGAAATACGCCCATCCGGTTTGTCACACTTTGAGATCAGAGCTGCCTGCCCACGCCCCCTGCCTTTGGAGCGAGGTCTGTCTTCAGCTCCTCGTGCCTGAGAGCTGGTTTAGTGATGTTTATTTGTAACGTTTCTGACCTATGGGCTTCCGCACATGGCTGTATTCGGATGAAATACACATACATTTCACGGTGACGGGAAGCTGGGGACCCCTACTGTCCCCCCAATAGCCTGAACAACCACCTTTTGGTCGTTTTTACATAAAAAGTCCCGATTCTGTGCTGGCATTTAACATTTTCTTGAATAACTAATTCATGTCTCAAGTGAGCCATTCTTTCAATAACTCCCTTCATTACCAAAAAGCTGTGCTCTCAGTTAAAGAATCCAGCCACAAGTTTCTAAGACTATTTCCCCCCCAGGTATAACCGGCCCCTCCCCACCCCTTAGGCAGCCTGATCTGAGAGGGGACTGGTGGGTTGTCCCTGTCACCCCCTCAGAGTGCCCCCCCCCCCCCCCAGCCATTTCACCAGCAGCCATGGCCAGGCTCTCACCTGGGCCCCCTCTGGACTTCGGGGAAGGGGTGCCTCTGCGGGGAGGGGGACACGTTGCCCTCGGGCTCGGGGGGCAGGGGCTGGTACTTCTTCGGAAGAGTGACAACAGGCAGCCTGTGGGAAGAGTCACAGGGGAAGTGAGAAGCCGGTGGCGCAGGTGGCTCCCACACGCCTGCCCGCAGTGGCCCCCGCCTGGGTGGTGCGCCTGTGTCTGGGGCCAACGCTTACAGCTCCGCCCGGTCCATTTCAGGTCTGCGATCGCCCAGGCGGCATGTAGGCGCCTAAGGAGCCCACGCCCACCTCCCTGCCACGTGCTCTGTGGTTTGGTTCTGCTTTCTGATGTGACTTGCTTTTTTTTTTTTAAAAAAAAAAACCGGTTTGTCTCAGTGGATAGAGCGTCAGCCTGCGGACTGAAAGGTCCCAGGTTCGATTCCGGTCAAGGGCATGTACCTTGGTTGCAGGCACATCCCCAGTAGAGGGTGTGCAGGAGGCAGCAGATCGATGTCTCTCCCTCATCGATGTTTCTAACTCTCTATCCCTCTCCCTTCCTCTCTGTAAAATATCAATAAAATATACTTAAAAAATAAAAAATATATTTTTATTGATTTCATAGAGGAGGGGAGAGGGAGGGAGAGATAACTGATCGGCTGCCTCCTGCACACCCCACACTGGGGATCATGTACCCTGACCAGGAATTGAACCCGTGACCTCCTGGGTCATGGGCCAATGCTCAACCACTGAGCCACACCGGCCGGGCTCTGATGTGACTTTCTACAGGGTGTCTTTGGTTCTTCCATATGCCACCTGTTTGCGTTTTAGGAGGCCTGGGGACAAAATATCACAATAGCCTTCCATTTATCCCAGACTGGGATATCCGCGCTGTTTAAATTCCCAAAGAAATGGGGACATGCTTGAACGTCAGGGCTGCCTCACTCACCCACGTATTCACCATGCACTCGCTCACTGTGAGGGGTATGGGGCACTATTGACAGATGCTGGGAACACAGAGAGGAAATGGCTCAGGTACTTCCCCCCAGGAGGGCAGAGAGCGGCCGTGAGAAGGTTCCCGGGAGGGAATGGCTGAAGTACTCCCAGGAGAACAGGAGTGGCTGCCTCAGCAAAGCCCAAGAATTCAAGTCTGTTTCTCTCGCCTCCGTGTCTATGTACTCACATGTAATACTCTTTGTACTTATGTATGTACTTATGTAAATGTAAACTGCTACAAGTCCGTTGAAGGCATTTCCCAGAGCCAGTCCGATCTGGCAGATTTCTGGACTAGAAGGGAGAGAAACAGGAAGGAATAGGGGAAGCAATGATGAGGGAGGGTATATTGAATGGACAACTGTGAATGAATGAATGAATGAATGAATGAATGATTGAGTGGATGAATGAAGGCTTATTTAATCTAGGTTGTTGGCTAACTCATTAACACTTTTCAATGTCAACTTTTTGTGTTTTCCTTTTTTAAATTTTGGAACTTTTCAAATTCTGGAACTTATTATCTAAGCATATAGCAGAGCAAAGCACCAATCTAAGTGTCTTACCGAGGAGGTGGTAAGGGAGTCTGCAAAAGAAAAGAGAATCAGAAGTTAAATTTATTGTTGTATGAGCCAAGCTAATGGTTAAGAATTTTTTGATTTACAAACAGAAACTACAAATCCCAACTACACTTCCAGGATATAGTTTTCCAGTGATATCTCAGCCTTCACAGTGTCCACACTCCTGTGCTGCTAAAGTAAGGAGTGGGGAATGCATGCATTTTCATGATTCTTCTTACCTTGTTTCTCGTGGAGGGCTTGTCTCCTAAAACATGCGAGGGAACAGCAGTGAGTTTACAGAAAATGTCATCACGCCATTTTTTAAAAATGCATATTTAAGTGGAAATCACTCCTGTGTGAATAATCTTGATATAATGTCAATTAACCTTAAAAAAATTAATCCTCACCCCAGGATATGTTTATTGAATTTAGAGAGGGGAAGGGAGGGAGATAGAAATAGAGATAAAGACAGAGAGAGAGAAACATTGATATGAGAGAGAAACATTGATGTGAGAGAGAAACTTCAATTGGTTGCCTCCTATATCTCCTGTATGTGCCCTGACTGGGAATTGAACCCACAACCTTTCAGTGTATGGACAACACTCCAACCGACTGAGCCACACCAGCCAGGGCAACATTTATTGATACCAAATTAGGTGCCCAGCATCAAGGTAAATACTTTAGTTATGTAATTTCATATAATCCTCTTCTTTGTGCTGGAAATAAAGAAACTGAGGCATGGGGAAGTTAAGTATCTTGCTTCCAGCCACCCTGAAGTTAGCAAATGCTAGAATAAGATTCCTGGTCCCCTCTTAACCACTAATTCTTGATTAGAATGAACATTCTTTTACCTATAGCAATCTCACTAATTCAAGTTCCTTATTTGTGAGATAAGGTTGGACTAAATGCTCTGAAGGTTTAAATATGCTCTGAAGAACTCCCAGGCTCTCTTCGGGGATTCCTAAGAAGCCTGAGGTTGGGGGCTAGTTCTGGCTCATACCCATGTCATTGGGGGGAGGGGGAGAGGAGGAAATCTCTTCATCGGCTTCCCATTGGATCTCCTCTTAAGATTTCTTTTGGGTAAAATCCAGCTGCCAAAAAGAGCACAATACACTACAACACAACACACCACACAACACAACACCACCACACCAACCACACCACACCACACCACACCACACCACACCACACCACACCACCACACCACACCACACCACACCACACCACACCACACCACACCACACCACACCACACCACACTCCACACCACACCACACCACACCACACACCATACCACACCACACCACACCACACCACCACACCACACCACACCACACCACACCACACAACACAACACCACACCACCACACAACACAACACAGCACAACACATACTTGTCTAGATGATTTCAGGGGTCTCCCAGATCTACAGTAACTAACTCATTGACTAGAATTACCATTCTCCCTATTTTGTTTCTGTTTTGGAAAATACTCTTTAAATAGCTAGGGTAGGCCTCCCGGCATGAGTTCAAGCACTGATGGCAAACGGGAATCATGGGTGTCATTGGAAAAACACAAAATATGAACCAGGGCGTATTTCACCACCAGCAGCGATATAGTTCATGTTGTATCTCTGGCTATTGTGATGATATGACCAAAAAGTTTAGATCCCATGTTGCTTTCTTAATGCACAGAGTTAGAAAAACAGAAAACGAACCTGCCCTCATTTTATTGAGTATTGGCTTCACCTCTCATGCTCCCTGAGGAGCCATCTGCTGGTACTGATGACTTTCCCCGTGAAGCTAGACACTGGCCTTCCTAGCAGTCTTCTTTCATAGCCACCACTCACCTATGGGGGATCAATTCAATTCACTGGAAACACAATTCAATAAAGTGACCGAGTGTCCGAATTCAATAGGAACATTCCATTTATTGTTCCAGAGACATCTATCTCATCTGCTTCAGTGACCGGGAGTTCAGAAGAGGACATCCATCTTCCTTTTATTCACTGACATTATTGCACACATAGCATGGGTCAGGCATGGATTCCTTTTCAATATATGTATTGATGTAGTTGTTGGGGAATGTAATATCAAAAAAACAAACAAACCAAAAAACAAAAACACCAGAATGCTGCTATTCCCACATATCTTACATTTCAGTGGCAGGAGATAGAAAACAAAGTCTATGATGACAGGTGGTGACAGGTGCCACAAGAAAAATGAAGCAGGGTGAGGGACAGCCAGGCATGGAGAGGGAGAGATGGGGGATGGGGTTGCTGTGTTTTTGGCAGACTCCTGAAGGCCTCCTGGATAGGTGATGGGAACGGAGGCCGAGGAAGGTGAGGGAGCACGGCATGTGAATATTTGGGAGAGGGAACAGCAAGTGCAAAGGCCCTGGGGCAAGATGGGGGAGGGTTGGTTGTGGAGGTGGGGGTGCCCAGGTCACAGGGGTCTCGTGGGCTGTGGTAAGAACTCTGCCTCAGCCATGGTGCATCTTTTTGATACACAGCCCAAGGGTTCTCTGTCCTCATTGTAATGTTGGGTTTTCTCTGGCATCACTTAGTAGTTCCCTCACTTGAATAATCTGGGTATGCTATTATCAGCAGCAATGACAAAAATCCCCAAGGGTTTCAGCTACATCAAACATGCCTACTCGTGGTAATTTATGCCATCATGCTTCTCCCATTCATCACCTAGATCAGTGATTTTCAACCTTTTTCTTTAAAAAAAATTGATTTCAGAGAGGAAGGGAGAGGGAGAGAGAGATAGAAACATCAGTGATGAGAGAGAATCATGATCAGCTGCCTCCTGTATGCCCCACACTGGGAATCGAGTCCACAACCTGGGCATATGCCCTGACTGGGACTCGAACCATGACCTGCTGGTTCATAGGTCGAGGCTCAACCACTGAGCCATGCTAGCAGTGCCAACCTTTTTTTTAAAAAAAATTTATTTATTTTTAGAGGGAGAGAGGAAGGGAGGGAGAAGGAGGGAGAGTGAGTGAAAGAGAGAGAAACATCAATTTGTTTTTCCACCTATCTATGCATTCATTGGTTGATTCTTGTATGTGCCCTGATCATGCATTAAACCCAAAACCTTGGTGTATTGGGACGATGCTCTAACCAACTGAGGTATCTGGCTAGGGCTCAACCATTTTTATCTCATGGCACACATAAACTAATTACTACAATTCTGCAGCATGCCAAAATATATACACTGAGTGGCCAGATTATTATGATCTCTGAACACATAATAATCTGGCCACTTAGTGTGTGTGTGTGTGTGTGTGTGTGTGTGTGTGTGTGTATGTGTGTGTGTGTGTGTGTGTATATATATATATATATATATATATATATATATATGGGAGGGTACATGGGAGGTTTGCCAGCCTGCCTGCTGGTCAAACTCCTGGTCGAGGGGACAATTTGCATATTTGCCTTTTATTATATAGGATATACACTGAGTGGCCAGATCATTATGCGTTCAGAGATCACAATAATCTGGCCACTCTGTATTTTTTGCTGATCTGTCAAAAAAAGTATAATTTTCATTCATTCACACTGGTTGGCGATTGTTGTGTTGGCTGTTGTCATTTTTTAATTTGACAATCTAAGGGAAAAGAAGTCAGATATTGCATGTTTTAAAAATCTTTGTGGCACACCGGTTGAAAATCGCTGGCTTACAGAATTGAAATCCAACAAACTAAGAGTTAGAGATGAACATCAGGTAATGCATGAATAAGAAAACCGGACATAAAGGAAGCAACGTGTCATGTTGTCATATGCGAAAACTCAGCCTTTAGCTTTGAAGATAACCCAGATAAAATCCAACCAGGTGTTTTTTTTGGGGTGGGGGGGGGGGGGGGGAGTGTTGTTTCATAAAGTGATAATGCCTCAGGTATTTGGGCTAATGGAAGAAGATACGATTGGAGCTGAATTTCTTGAATTTGAATCTTAATTCTGCTACTTACTATAGGCAGAATCATAGCAGTGCTCAATAAATACTCATGAAATCAACAAATGGATTGAGGAATGGCTGAGTTTTCGCATCGGGAAGAGTGAGGAATGTTACACTTCATGGGAATTCGTGGGGGGAATAAATGATTTGAGAACTTCCAATCCATGGCTTTTCGTGGATACCCACTGTTACTAGGATTATTGTGTAATGGAAAAGCATGTGCTTCCCGGTGAAGTACATAAATATTCTCAAACTCTGAAAAGTTTTATGTCTATCACACAGGAAGACCCAAATATTTCTTCTTCTAGGTCTTTCCCATCGTGAAATGGAATAAAGCAGGTTCACGGGAACGCGGCTGGCACGATCGCCATCTGGCGGCCACAAGTGCAACTAGCACCCTCCGACCTGGGTCGTCATGGGCTCTCCCGTCTGAGACAAGACAGATCTCCTTTCAGCTGCAAAGTTGACAGCTTCTTGGAGGTAATGTAGTGAGGTGAGCACCGCATGGCTGTGCAATCCGTTGGTCCCAGTCTGACCTCTACAACTTATTGGGGTGAAACCATGAAGAATGTTTCAGCCTCACAGGGGCCTGTGAAGTTAAAGCAAAATCTCCTGGAGAAGAAGAAAGTATCGCCAGACGTTTTTGTGGTGTGTCCGAGTAGCTTGTAACAATTTATAAGAGCTGGTTGTTCCATTTTCTGGGGTTTTGCAATGCAGTCATTAAACACAGCCATAATTTAAAAATCCTATATAATAAAAGGCTAATATGCTAAGTGTCCAGTCGTCCGGTGACTGGTCGACTGTTCAACCAATCAAAGTGTAATATACTAATGATATGCTAAGGCCACACAACTGCTCACTATGACACATACTGACCACCAGGGGGCAGATGCTCCTACCGGTAGGTTAGCTTGCTGCTGGAGTCCAGCCGATCAGGACTGGGTGAGACGGAGCCGGACATGCCCTGGAGCCCTCCTGCGGTCCCTCCCCGGCCCTGATAGTGCACTGGTGGGGCCCCTCGGCCTGGCCTGTGCCTCTTGCAATCCAGGACCTCTCGGGGGATGTTGGAGAGCTGGTTTTGGCCCGATCCCACAGGTGGCTCCCCTTGGGACAGGCGCCAGACGCAGGGCTCACAGCTGGCAAACACTGCTGTGGCGGTACGAGCCTCTCCTGATCTGGACTGATTGGGCAAGAGCCCGTGGCAGGCATAGTGGGGCTGGGATGAGCGGGAGTGACAGGTAGGAGCTGCAGGTGGCGTTGGACTGCGGGTTTCGGCCCAATCCCCACAGGCCACCTCGAAGGATCCCACCCGTGCATGAATTCGTGCACTGGGCCTCTAGTAAATTATATAAATGTACACTGGAGTTACAGTCAAGACAAAGGTAACACATGCTCAAAACTCACGACTTTCTAATTTTCCCTCTACGTTTTACTAGCATCTTTGCTGAAGTTATGTCTCTCTATTGTGTCTATGGTGGGAATACCATGAAATAACATTTCTTCCCCCAGCGCCATGCCCGCGGGTCATGTTGGTAGCTGGAAGTTTGCCAAAGCGGGAGTGTTTATTTACACCATGAACACTGGCCAATGATACAAATCAGGGTTTGATTTCCTCTTTTGCTGCTTGTCTGGGCTTAAGAAAGTGATGGAGAAAATGCTAATAAAGCAAATTAAATTTAAAATTGTGTTGCATCTATATCCATTGTGAAAAGAGGAAAATTGGGCAACTGAGAGTTCCTGTGGCTTCACATACTGTCAGCACTTGGTGTTGTCAGCGTCTGGATTGAGGCCATTGGAATAGGTGTGGAGTGGTGTCTCATTGTTTTAATTTGCATTTCCCTGATGACACAACGTGGGGCCTCTTTTCAGACGCTTCTTTGCCATCTGCACACCTTCTTTGCTAAGGTGTCTATTAAGATCTTGGACTCGTTTTTTAACAGGATGCATGTTTTCTTACTGTTGAGTTTTAAGAGTCCTTTGTGTATTTCGGATAATAGTCCTTTATCAGATGTGTCTTTTGAAACTATTTTCTCCCAGTCTGAGGTTTGTCTTCTAATTCTCTTGACACTGACTTTCACAAACAGTTTTTATTTTAATGAAGTCCAGCTTATCAATCATTTCTTTCATGGATCGTGCCTTTGAGGTTGTATCTAAGAAGTCATCACCATACTCAAAGTCATCTCGGATTCCTCCTATGTTATCTTCCAGGAGTTTTATAGTTTTGACTTTTCATTTAAGGCTATATTCCCATTTGAGTTAATTTTTGTAACAGGTCTACAATTTTTTTTTCCATGTGATTATCCAGTTGTTCCAAGCACTATTTGTTGAACAAATACCTTTGATGCATTGGATTGTCTTTGCTTCTTGGTCAAAGATGAGCTCACTACACTTATGTGGGTCTATTTCTGGTCTCTATTCTGCTTCATTGATCTATTTGTTCTTTCAATGTCACTCTCTTGATTACTACAACTTTACAGTAAGGCTTGAAGTTGAGTAATGTCAATTTTCCAACTTTGCTCTTATACATTACTAGTATTTTCAGAGATCCAGTCTCTAAGCATTTTCCACTGCTTGTGACCTGGTTTTGGTGCTACTACTAATGAGCTGTGTGACTTAATACAAATTGCTTGGCCTCTCTGAGCTTTGGCACCCTTCTCTGTGATTTAAACAGTTGGAAAAGAAGACATATAAAACCCAAGAATTTGTTTCTGGATAGAAGGGACAATGGCACAATAGAATGGTCACAAATAGGATCTCTGAAGTCACTCAAGTGGGTTCTGACCCCACTTCTGTCACTTACTGAGTAACTTTGGGCAAGTTATTTAAATGCTCTGCATTTCTGTTTCTATGTCCATAAAAGGCAGATGACAAAGTGTAGTTCCTTGGATGGTTAGGATTAAATAAAATAATACTTGTTTTACAGTTAGCTACCATTCAATTTGTGTTAAACATAGGCAATACCCTTTACCTACGAAATATGATCATGAAAATCAACACCTTTAGAAAGAGATCATCAGTATAAGTAGAGAAATAGACTCAGGACAAAATACTGGCCTCAGTCACGGTACTGCCATGACTAAGAGTTTCATGATGTATGAAAGGTAACCACGAGGCTTTGGAGTCCTGATGACTGATGATGGAAGCGTGATACAAAGCAACTTATGATCCAAGTAGTTCAGGTGTATTTGACAAGGCCCATTTGAGAAAGCTCTCCACGTGTTGGTCTTTCAGAAGTGTATTCCAGCAATAAATTGCTGAAACCAGTCTTTGGGTCTAGTGGGGGGAGGAATTAAGGCAAAGTCAAGGATGTGGGAGGGACCTACTTGCTTTGACAATGCCTCAAAGAAGTCATAAAGTACAATGTGTTAGGATCATGTACTTGAACAGCTTTATGCTGGGGTTAGAGAGGAATGTGGGATAAAAAGATCTTTCCAAAACTAGCCAGGGGAGCCGTCTCTCCTGCTGACGTGGTGTCCTGGGAAACTGAGGAAGGCTGGGCAGTCAGGGTGAGGTGAGGGGCTAGGACTGAAGGGGGTGGGCCTGGGATACAGGATGAGTGGCTTTGTGAGCATGAACCAGAGCCATGGATTCACACAATCCTAGAGACCCTGAGCCCACTATATTTCTATAGGAGGGCTATTAGGGCCCAGTGAGGGGATATGATTTGCCTATGTTTAAAATTGGAGCTGAGCCCTAGCTGGTTTGGCACAGTGGATACAGCATAGGCCTACAGACTGAAGGGTCCCGGTTTCGATTCCAGTCAAGGGCACATGCCCAAGTTGTGGGCTCAATCCCCAGTGTGGGGCGTGCAGGAGGCAGCCTATCAATGATTCTCTATCATCATTGATGTTTCTAGCTCTCTCTCCCCTCTCCCTTCCTCTCTGAAGAAAAAAAATTGGAGCCGAGATGGGGCCAGAAGCAACCCAGGCTACCTGCCTTGCCTTCCGGAGGCGCCCACCTCATAGGACTGTGTGATGGAGGGCCCCGGGCTTGTCTCTCAGAGGTCCTAAGACACCGGCAATGCTTATCTCATACCTGATTGACAGGGGCTAAATTTTAGAGTTGATTTAATAAATATTTACTGTGTATCCTATGTGCCCGACATGGTGCTGTGCATGACTATAGGGACAACAATGTCAATGGCAGTGGTCTCTGGGATCGAGGAGTCTAGCTTATTCCAACATTTACCTAGATCAGATTTCTTCTGTATGCTGAGCACCAGCTAGAAAGGCGCTCAGTCTACAGAGCGTCAGGCCGACACCCGAGTGCTGGGTGAACGGCAGAGGGAACGGGGGCGGAAAGAACTCTGGGACTCACTAGCTCAGTGTCCCTTTGTTGGGGTCCACCAGGTCCCAGTGACTGTGCTGTGGATTTTGCACAGGTTACCACCTTTCAAACACACAAATACCTTATGACGTAGTGCCATTTTCTCCATTTTATAGACACCTAACCTTGGAGAGGGAAGATACTTGTAGATTCCATGCTTGGAAAGCATTCCAGCTGGGGTTTGAACCCAAGGCGCCTTGTCCCCAATTCCAACACTCACACAACCACATCTTAGCTGCTCCCGAGCATCAGGAATAGTACTTGACGCCTCCTGAAGTTACCGTCTCACACCTCATCCCAATGTCCCTTGTTCTGCAAAGCCTTCCTGAGTTCCCAAAATACTTAACAGAGAACTGGCCAGACTTGGGCTCCTCGTGGCCCTGGCACAAAGCAATTTTAAACAAAGTGACCTTCTCCCCTGGCCATTATCACAGAGGACTGCAGCTGCCTGTTTTTTAAAGTCTCCTACTTGTGGCTACTTTATATGTCTCTGTAGGAAAACACATTTGCTCTGTCAAGCAGTTTTCAGACGCCTTTCCTCTTCTCTGAGCCTACTTTCTTTCTTTTTTTTCTTTTTTAAGAAATATATTTTATTGACTATCCACAGAGAGGAAAGGAGAGGGATAGAGAGTTAGAACATCGATCAGCTGCCTCCTGCACACTCCCTTCTGGGGATGTGCCTGCAACCAAGGTACATGCCCTTGACTGGAATCAAACCTGGGACCCTTCAGTCCGCAGGCCAATGCTCTATCCACTGAGCCAAACCAGTTAGGGCTGAGCCTTACTTTCAGTGGTGGTGAGTCAAAATACAGCCCTGTCGTCTCAATGATTGGTTTTTTAAAGTTTTTAAAAGTTTGTAACGTTCACTTTGAACTGAATATTGTATTAATGCCTCTGTTGCTTTTGAGCCAGGGGTTGTGTCTGAAATAAATTTAAATCTGTTAAGGATATAATATATAGGATGCTAACTTCCATCATTTTTGTGATATTTTGTGTTGCAGTGTACCGCCACTAGGCGGCAGCACCATCTACCAATTCTTGTCTTTCTCCACAAGGTGGATGAGTAGGCTATGGGTTAGGGAACAGGAGGGGGGCTTTGCAGAATAAATTTTAGATACTAGCCCAAACAGTGGAACTCTGGGACCATTGCCATAGTTGACAAAACTCTGGGTTCTGGTCTGGGCTGTGAATACTTGCTTGGTGACCTTGAGCAAGCCACTTCTCACGCCAGACCCCCTTGTATAACACCAGGGAGTTGAACCAGATTAAAATCAACGTCGTCATCTCTGATTCTTTTTTTTTTTTTTTTTTTTTTCTATGTGGGATGGTTGATCTTGAGCCTGCAGGGAGCAAGCTGGCTCCAGACTTCTCCAAGTCCAATTTCTTTGCCTCCAATTCTTAGGTGTCCAAAGACAGGGGTCACCTCTGATTCTGATTCCTTTGGCATCTCAATCCATTTGAAAGCCAACCAGTAGAAAGGTCTTTCGATGGCATCATGTGGAATTCTATTTTGCTTCTTTTCAAACAAGTTCATGTTTCTGGATTTGCATGTTCAGTCACTTCTGTGTAATTCTCTCTTTTCTTGTGTAGTTTATTGTATTTTGTTATAAATTATTTCTTGTGTAGGGTATGCTTGTCACTTCAAAGGAAATTGGTTTAGAGTTTGTGTTTCATTTACTAATACACCCAAGGCAAAGAGAAATTCATTTTAGCCTCCTTTATTCTTAGCGTTAGGAAGCTAAACCACACCACATTCGAATATTACAGCCATCCCCATTGGGAAAGATGATTTCCTCTGAATCTGTGGTTAATGCTAATGGTTCATCACAGACAACTTACACTATATATATGTACTTTGCCTTCAAGTAAAACTTTTATCCATTTTCAGGAATGAAAATAAAGTCAAGCTTCAGGGAAGATAAGTTCTTAAAATCTGACGGCTTCCAGATAATGTCAGAAGATGATTGTAAGAAAAATGACACGAGATGTACATTAACATAAATCTATAACTGCTCAACTTGATGAAAAATATCACCATAAAATCCTGCCATTACTGAACCACCCGGTATGTTTTTTTGTGAGAATGAATAAATTATCTGAGAATGTGTTTGCATCAAAAACATAGAAGTTTGTAATAAACACATAAATCATTGAAGCATTTTCTAGCAAGATGCCTAATCTTAAAAACGGGGGCATTCATATCAATTCTCCCCCTTCCAGCTTCCTCCTCTGTGTAGTACCTTCGAGCTCTGGGTGGTAATGGAGAACCATCAATTATGGACGTGTGGGAGGATGTAAAGAAAATAATTCCTACTGAAGTTTTCCATACCACCTCCCCCTCTCCCTACAAGCCCAAACTTCTGTATGCCTGGCTTTCACTGAGGTCCTCTCTGTAGTTTTGGCCTCCGTTGACACTGGGGTCTGTTTAAAAAAAAAACCAGTCCTATTTTTGTAGCCATGGTACCCATATTCCAGCCAACATCCCCTGTAAAATTGACAGCACTAACTTATCTCTGAAAGGTATGTCCTTGTTGCTCTCTCTGAAGACTTGGTTTGCTTTCTGTGTTATGGTCAATTAATATCCATAAAGCAACATGATCCCCTTTTTGCTTAGACTACTAGGAAGCTCAGAGGCCAATTAATATCTTCATCTTAATACAATGTAGTGATGTGTGCCTGAGGATCCTGAATTTTATCTTTGTCATATGGGCTACCTAGGTTTTTCTACGATTTTTATTTTCATTTTCTTCTATTTTATTAAGCACATTTTTGTTAATGACTCCAATCTCTTTGTGAGAAGAGGCAAAGTGTAGATAAAGAAATGAAAGGATAATTGTGATATTGTGATTTATAATAAGAAATATATATTTGGTCTTTGTCCCTGTGTCTGGCACAGAGCTCCCAAATCCCTTAGAATTTCCTAAGTGGTGAGAACTGTAAAGGCATCTTTTGTTATGTCAATCAGGCAAGTTTTAGGCCACACCTAAGGGTGGGGGCTGTTGCCTGTGGAGCCATTCATGGAATCAAGGGGCTGGAACTTTCAGTCTAACTGGAAGTTGGGAAGGGGAGGGGGCTGGAGATAGGGTTCAGTCACCAATGGCCACTAAGCTAATTACTCTTATCCATGTAATGAAGCTTCCGGGTTGGTGAACACCTGGAGATTCAGGAAGCATGGAATCTCCTCACCCTCCCCTCATGCCTTGCCCTGTGCATCTTTTCCATCTGGCTGTTCCTGAGTTATAATCTTTCATACTAAATCAATAATCTAGTGAGTAAAATGTTCCTTTGGGTTCTGTGAGCCATTCTAGTAAATTTACCAAACCCAAGGAGGGGTGGTGGGAGCATCCAATCTATGGCGAGTCTGTCGGTCAGAAGCAGGTGACATTCGGGACTGAGACTGGTGTCTGCAGGGGAGGACTGAGCCCTCCACCAGTGGAATCTCAGGTTACATACGTGGGGGTAGATAGAGACAGAATTGAATTGACATGTAGGGCGCCAGTTGGTGTCTGAGAATAGCTCAGTGGTGTGGGGTAAAAAAGCCCCCAACCACACGTTGAAGTTGGGATCAGAACTATTTTAATAGTTAAACATAGATATTGACAGGTAAAATAATGCCCTAAAGAAGCTTCTGCAATTAAAGAAGTAAAGGTGGACATCTATAGCAAACTGTAAAAAAGAAAAAAAGAAAAAAAAAAAAAAAAAGAGAGAGAGAGGCATTGAGAAGTCCTGCTCTTGTCTGGTTTCTCCCCAGAACTCATTTCTCAATGAACATCTACGAAGGTCCAATTGTGACCTGGAACATTTGTATATCAAATGCTCATGGCCTGGTCTGGGATCTCTGCATCTGATCTCCCTCTGTGTCAAGAAGCATGACAACACTGCCTGGCCAGCATGGCTCAGTAGTTGAGCATCAACCTATGAACCAGGAGGTCATGGTTCAATTCCTGGTCAGGGCACATGCCCAGGTTGCAGGCTTGATCCCCAGTGTGGGGCATGCAGGAGGCAGCCTATCCATGATTCTCTCATCACTGATGTTTCTATATCTCTATCCTCTCCCTTCCTCTATGAAATCAATAAAATATCCTATATCCTAATATGCAAATTGACCGTCATGCCAACACACAAGATGGCTGCCCCCATGTGGACACAAGATGGCCGCCACAAGATGGTGGCAGCGGAGGGAAGTTGGGGCAACCAGGCCTGCAGGGGAGGACAGTTAGGGGTGACCAGGCTGGCAAGGGAGGGCAGTTGGGGGTGACCAGGCCTGCAGGGGAGGGCAGTTAGGAGCAGCCAGGCCTGCAGGGGAGAACAGTTAGGGGCAATTGGGCCAGCAAGGGAGCAGTTAGGCATCGATCAGGCTGGCAGGCAGAAGCAGTTAGGGGTGATCAGGCAGGTAGGCAGGCAAGTGGTTGGGAGCCAGCAGTCCTGGATCGGACCTAAATGGGCAGTCAGACATCCCTCTAGGGGTTCCAGATTGGAGAGGGTGCAGGCTGGGCTGAGGGACACCCCCCGCCACCATGCATGAATTTCGAGCACTGGGCCTCTAGTATATATATATATATTTTATATATATAAAAACATGACAATACTTTCCATACTGATGTACTTGGTGTTTCTAAGGAGCAAAATGCATCAGTTAATGGAGAAGAGCCATCACGAGTGCTGTGTACGTTGAAGCTGTTGCCACATTTAAGGACTGAAGAGGACTGATATGAAAGCCCTCATTTTTTGGGGATTAGGAATGGGATAGGAGGAAGAAGGGGATCTAGGAGGCTATGCAGGATGGAGACAGAGATGTACCAGGAGCAACTATTGTTTCCACCATTGCAGCATCCTTCCTGCCTCCACAAATGCGACTGAATTAAATAGTCATACAAGCTCCGCTTCCTTTACGTTTTAAAGAGGAAAGTAAGACTCAGCTGGGTTAAGTGACTTACTAAAGGTCACACAGCCGGGGAGTGGCAGAGCTTGGGTTTTGGCTACTCTCATTGTTCCTTCTGCCATGCTTCCTGGTGCTGAGGTAATCTCTCTGCTCCTCCAGGTCCACCCTCCACCTTCTCCACCCCACTCTCCGCCCTGGGGACCCACTAGAATGGCCCACTTATGGGCTGTCCTGTGCTCTGGTTTCTGGGTGGGCTCAGCCTTTGGGAAGCCCCAGGAGATAAGAGGGAGGCCAGGCATATATTTCCTTGGCTTCCACCTTGTGCGGTGCACTTGGGCTGGTGGTGTCCCTCAACCAGTGGTCACTGCTCCTCTGAAGGCATGTGCCCCTTCTGGTCTTCAGCCACTGTCCCCTCATTGCTCTGGGCCTGGATGGTTGTGACAGTGGCCACTGCTTTAGCCCTAGTTCTGGCACCATCTCTGGTTCTTCCCCTATACCCACACCCCTCAGAAAACTGCTCCTTAGCAAATAAACTACCTGACATTACCTTAATTTGGGCATGCCATTTCCTGTTAGGACCCTAACTTTCCCATTAAAGAAAGTGTGGGATTAGTAATATGTTCTAAAACATAGCAGTAGACATATAAAAGGTGAATTTGATATGCTTCAGTTATTGGGAAATATAAATCATGGGACTGTCATATTTTCCAGTTGGGCACTGTGAGAGAGGATGGGGACATAGGGAAAATAATGAGAGAAATTATGGTGGATATGATCCTATTACATTTCTTTGTCCTCTGAGCACCACTGACATTGATTAGTTCCCTTCTGCCTCCTACCCGTATCTTCATCTCCAAATTGAGCTGCTTTGCCTAAAGCTTTAATATCTGTTTTCATATTAATTAATCAACATTTTAAAATTAAGTTTCTATATTGTGATTTTATTGGGGGTATGCTTAGAAAAACAACTTAGAAGTTAAATGAAATCCATACGTTTTAAAACGATTTCTTTCTGAAATTGCACAACCCAGAATATGAGTTTTCACAATCGATTACTTCATCAATAAAATAAGGTGATAAAAAGGCACAAGATGTATGAGAATCTTTGAAAAAGTAGATATTTCATGAAGGATGAAAGTTCAATAGAGCTCCCTGATTTAAGAAAATCTGTGGCCACAAACAAAAATGCAAGAAGATTTTGGAAGCAAAGACCTCTACTTCTCTGTCAAACGTTGTGACTTGACTTTACCTTTAGCATGTTGGCTCCTGATGTCCTTTGTAGTGGGTTTGTCCACCTGTAGAAGACAATGGGCACCATTATCTCTTACATTGTGACTATGATATCTTATAATGTCCTACTGATTGTGACTATGATACCATATAATGTCCTACTACTCTGTCTGGTTAGAGTCCCAAGGATAAAGGCATAGGTCTCTGGACTCATTGTTCTTGGAGATCACCATGTGTGTATGGTTGGCAGGCAGTCAATACATGTCAGTATTTGTCCCCCTGTGCCAGTGAAGAGTGTAGTGGCCTTGGGTGGTATCTACACTAATAAAAGAGAAAGATGCAAATTGACTGTACCTTCGCAATACCCACCAGCCAATCAGGAGTGAGTATGCAAATTAACCCAACAAAGATGGCAGGTTAATTTGCATATGCAGGTGCCAAGAGGCCGAGGGCAGGATGCTTACGTCGTCACCATGGTGATGATGCAGGCATTCCACACCGCCCCAGCAGCTCCAGGCCTCTGGGCAGCCTGGGAAGGCAGAAAGGTGGCTCTGGCCAGAGCGAAGGTGGTGCCGGCAGCCAGGGGAAGGAAGGCCCATTCTTGCACGAATCTTCGTGCATAGGGCCTCTAGTTTGTCATAAAAATACTTGGGTTTGAGATCCAAGCCTGTCTCTAATTGCTGTGAACCTTTGAAAAGGTATTTAGCATGTTATAAGCCTTAGATTTTTCAATTTTATAATAGGGACAATACTTAGTCAATTCAAGTCATTGAGCTATTATGAAGACCAACCTACAGGATCAAGGACGCTGAAAGCAATTGAGTAGGCAGATCAGTGTGTGGCCTCTCTTGACAGCCTGGATTGGGATTTCACCTCCATCACTATGTGCTAGCTATGAGAAATGGCAAGTCACTGAACCTTCTGTGCCTCAGTTTCCTCATCTGTGAAATGGAGGCAACAAAACTACTGATACCTCCGGAGAGAGGGAGGATTACATGTGACACATCACGCAAAGTGCCTAGAGAAGGGAGTGGGTTGGCACCATGTAAGTGTAATAATTGTTAGTTGTCATTATTAATATCATGAAAGACATTAATGAACTACTAAGGGCTGTACAATTGCTAGACCTGAGGGTGAAGAAGATGACGAATACATCATAATAGTGCCCAGTGCCTTTGAAAGCCTTTAAGCCTGTCAATATTGGGGTCTATGATGATTACTTTTATGTTAACTTGACAGGGCCTCATTTATTTGATTAACTGTTACTTCTGGGTGTGTCTGTGAGGCTGTTGGCAGAGGAGATGAGCATTTGAATCAAATCAGTAGACTGAATAAAGCAGAGGGCCCTTCCCGGTGCAGGTGGGCCTCTGCCAGTCTAGGGGCTGGATAGAATTAAGAGGCAGAGGAAAGGATAATTTGATCTCAGCCTGACTGTTTGAGCTGGGACACTGGTTTCCTCCTGCCCTCAACTGGGATTGATACCATCGACTCTCTTGGTTCTTAGAACTTTGGACTTAGATGGCAACTTCCACCACTGGCTGTCCTGGGTCTCCCTCCAGCGTGCAGACGGCAGAGCTTGGAGTTAGCCTCGATAGCCGCTATTTTATTTAGATGTGTATGTGTATCTCTCTCTCTCTCTCTCTCTCTCTCTCTCTCTCTCTCTCTCTCTCTCTCTCTCTCCTATGTTTCTAGACAACCCTGACTAACACAGCGTCTTAGTGTTCCTCTTTATTGCCATCAAGTTGGGGTGGCCAAGGTGGATGGGAAGGAGGGGTCATTGGTCCCCTGTCACCGCTTATCTTGGATGTTCAATGTCCACCTCTCTCCTCTCTGGAACATTGAACTGCCATATTTATGCTTGGAAAGGGCGTGGCTCTTCAGCTGGCCAGCCTAGTTGGGAGTTGAGCGTGGTTTGGTTTTTGTTATTGCTATGGCTTCTTTCATTGCACCATCAGCTTCTAATTCCTCCAAGGTTACCCTGTGGAGGCTAGGGTGCTGGAGGCTTATTTCAATGTTCTTGCACCCTTAGCTTGCAGCCTTCCCTGTGTTCTGTATGTATTAGCCTAACAGTCATGAGATCTTGAGCTGAGCTATAAAGCCTCAGAGAGGGTAACTGGCCCAAACTGACAGAGCTCATAAAAGTCGGAGCTGTTAACAGGGATTATAATGCTCACCTTGCAAAGTTATTTTGAGGATTAAATGTCACTATTCATTCCAACTTATACTCAGAAAGACCTTCCATAACTCTCCATACTTGTCTTTAATTATTTTTATTTTTAAAAATATATTTTTATTGCTTTCAGAGAGGAATGGAAAGGGAGAGAAAGATAGAAACATTAATGATGAGAGAGAGTCATTGATCAGCTGCCTCCTGCACACCCTACACTGGGGACTGAGCCCGCAACCTGGGCATGTGTCCTGATGGGGAATGAAATCATGACCTCCTTGTTCATAGGTTGATGTTCAACCACTGAGCCACACTGGCTGGGCTTTAATTATTTTTTTAAACACTTATCACTTGACATATTGTTTGACGGTCTAATGCTTATTCATTTATGAATGATCCCCCCCACTAGCATGTAAGTTTCATGAGCACAGGGACTCGCATACCAGAGCCTATAATTGTGTCTGGTACGTGGCAGGCACTCAACACATATTTCTTGAGTGAATTTGTTGAGTGAATGATTAAAGTGTTGAGCATGGTGCCTGTGTGAAGAGGAAATGTTCAGTATTTTACCCCTCATCTTGCTCTTCCAATCTCTCCTGGGTATGTTCTGTGTAAATGACATTGGTAAAATTTGTGGCTTCCTTTTCTTGTCAATATTAACAGAAGCTCTCAAGTGAAATAGATGAACAATGTGAAAAAATAATGCACAAGGAAGAATGTGCTATATTCAAAAGCATGTTCACACTCACCAATAAATGTGACACAATAAAAAAAAAAAAAAGAACAGTGAAATCACTTAAAGATAATTTAAAAAGTAATAGCCAGTCTTGGTTGTATGCCGTTCCCATGTAGAGCTGCTGGGTGGGTAAATTAAATATGTTTTGAGATAAGAAATTTCACAATAGGTACCAAAAGCTTTTAAAATGTTTTCCGTCAATGGTTAAGGAAAATAATTAAAAATTCCATAATGGGGTATATCTATAAAGATTATGCTTATTAATGTTCAGCACATGGGCAATCTTATATAATAAAAACCTAATATGCTAAGTGTCTGACTGTTTCTTCGACTATTTGACCAGGAGGTTAGCTTGCTACTGGGGTCTGGCCCATCGGGACCGGGCTAGATGGGCAGGGTACATCTGGAGCCCTCCCATGGTCCCCCCCGGGCCGGCCAGCCCCGATTGGC
Source organism: Eptesicus fuscus (assembly GCF_027574615.1). NCBI lineage: Eukaryota > Metazoa > Chordata > Mammalia > Chiroptera > Vespertilionidae > Eptesicus > Eptesicus fuscus. The sequence goes on along the minus strand of NC_072474.1, from coordinate 113,381,741 downwards.
CCTGATCAAGACTGGTTAAAACAAGATGGGCCGGACACACCCTGGAGCCCTCTTATGGTCCCTCCCAAGCCCCAATCGTGCACCAGTAGGGTCCCTTGGCCTGGCCTGCACCCTCTTGCAATCTGGGACCTCTCGGGGGATGTCGGAGAGCCGGTTTCAGCTCGATCCCCGCAGGCCAGAATATAAGGTAAAAAGAAGGAAATCATGTGTATATTATACAACAAGAACTCCCTTGCATAAAATGTCTGCATAGAAAATACTGATAGGAAATACACCCACACATTAGGACCGAGAGCCCTGCAACCCTAGGGGTGATTAATTTGTATTTTATGCATTAAGAAAATGAAACATTAGCAAAAGTGTTATTAAAAATAACGTTCTATATATGTGTTTAGAGAATTTGCATTTACAAAATATTTTCACAAGATTATCTTTGTAGTTTCTGAACAGCCTTTGAAGTAAGCATGGCAGGGATTTTTATTTCTGTTTTGGGCCAAGAATCTGGGCAAAATGGTATATTATTACCTAAATGATCCTAGTTCAAATTCTGCTTCTGGAGAATGGGGTGAACTTTGGAGAATGCATGTGGAAGCCTGATGCCTGGCTCACAGAACATCCTCAGCAAATGCCTTCTCTCCTCCCTCCCACGGGACCACGGTCCCACCAGTCCCAGGAGCCTGACCGGCTCATTCCTCACAAGATGCCTCGGGAATAGGAGATGAGCTCCTGGCTGCTAGGAAGTGCCCCACACGTGTCTGGTTCATGTGGTCACACAGTTGACCTTTACTCACTTCTTCCTGTGTGGTCCAGGTTTGCCCCTCGGCAGGGATAGAAATCTTGGCACCTAAGGAAAGGGGAGTGTCCACCACACCCTTGAAATAGCGTGTATCTGCGAAAAAGAGTAAAAATTACTCATCCGTTCCATCAGCACAATTTATAAAACTTTTGCGCATCTGCAAACTCATTGAGTCACCAGAACAAAAGCGTGAGGAAAGCAATTGCACTCCCCCTTCACAGACAAAGGAGACGGAGGCAGGGAGAGGAGAAATTCCTCTGCTTGGTCCATACACGTAAATGCCAAAGTCTGGACTAGAACACCCTCATTCTCACCCCCTGGGAATTCTTCTCATCCTTTCAGGCTTGGGCTGTATTACACACTTTGAAGATCTTTCTAGATCCCATGCTCTCCTTCTATTTTATACACTTAACATATCCTATCGGATTTATCTGTTGATTTTTCAGTTTCTGCCACTAGATTGTGACCTCCCTGAGGACATGGATTATGCTTTGTGTATCTTTGTACCCCTTAGTCAGTCCCAACATGGTAACTGACACACAGTAGGTACTCAGTAAATGCCTGTTGAGAGAGTGAACCAAGGAATAGCATCCTTATTTACAAGGTGATTCTCTTCAAAAGAACTTCCCGTAGAATCCTTTCAGTGGGTCTGGCCCTTAGACATACCAACCCGTCCTCATTCCCTCCCAGAAGTGTGCCACACCGAAGGTTCAGAGAACTCTCTGGAGCTGCCCAGTGTGCCCCAGTTAGAGAGAGGCAACGTGGGTGTGAAGTTAGGTCTTCCTCACTCTGAGGAAGTTGGGCTTTTCTGCCATGCTCTGGTGCTGCTCCTATGCGGGCTACCTGCCAAATGGATCCACCCAGTGAAAATTCTTCCTGTCACTCTCTGCCCGCCCCTCCGTGCAGGCATCTCTGGCTGCCCGCCCCCTGCCATGCTCCCCAGTGGCTCTAGGGCTCAGGAAGAGTGCTATGATGATAAAAGCCAGTAGTTACAGCCAGCCAGTGTGGCTCAGTGGGTGAGCATCCACCTATGAACCAGGAGGTCACTGGTTTGATTCCCAGTCAGGGCACATGCCTGGGTTGCAGGCTCGATCCCCAGTGGGGGAGTGTGCAGGAGGCAGCCGGTCCATGATTCTCTCATCATTGATGTTTCTATTTCTCTCTTCCTCTCTGAAATCAATAAAAATATACTAAAACAACAACAACAACAACAACAACAACAACAACAACAACAACAAAACCCCCAGGAGTTACAGAGCTCTGCTTCTGCCAAGTCCTCTCATGGGAACTCCACATACATCGTACGTGGCATCCTCCGCAGAACTCTCCGGAATAAGTTCTACGATGATGACCCCCATTCAAACAGGGAAGAAGAGTTTGAGAGACTTGCTCAAGGTCCCACCTCTAGAAGGCCATGGAGGCAGGATTTGAACCCGCGGTTACTCAATGCAGAGCCCACAGCTTTAACCTCTGTGTGACATCGCAGCACGTGCATTTTCAGGTTTCAGACCCGACCGTTACCTGCATATTCAGATTCCTTGATGGGCCGGGCGGGCAGGATTTTCATCCATTGCCAAGCCTCTGCCACGTGAACATTGGGGTCTTCATAGTCGTCATCCCCGTGGCCCTCTGCTCCATCCGGGTCTGCGGGGAAGTTCCTCTCCTGAGCAGGAGGGAATATTTGAGTGAGTCAGGAAAAGTACAATGGTGATAAAGATGGCAGGCTGCAGGGCTGGCGAGGGGAGCGGGATAGGTTCTCTGAGGTGTGAGCTAAGCGTCTGGGCTCTGGGGCAGGGACATTCTAGGGTAGGCAGCATTCTGATGATGTCCCGCAGTATTTCTATCCCTGTTATTCAGTCAAACAAATATCCGGGTGTACACATGTGATTAAGATGACACATGGGCTCTAGCGGGCTTGGCTCAGTGGACAGAGTGTCGGGCTGTGGAGCGAAGGGTTCCAGATTCCATTCTGGTCAGGGGCACGTACCTCGGTTGGGTTGCAGGCTTCTCTCCAGTCTGAGCCCTGATCAGGGTGCATGCAGGAGGCAACTAATTGATGTGTTTCTCTCACATTGATGTTTCTCTCTGTCTTCTCCTCTCTCTCCCACTCTCTCTAAAAAAATCAATGGAAAAATATCCTCAAGTGATGATAACCCCCCCCCCCCACCGCCAAAAAAAAAAAAAGAAGATGACTAATGGGCTGTCTTTGAAATAGAGAGATCATCTTGAGTTACCTAAGCCCTTAAACGCAGAAAGGGGATCTATTTGCAGGGCCGTGATCTTATACTAAGGAACCCAGGAGGTCAGGTTCCTCCCTGGCTCAGACACTCCATCTGTAGATTGGAGGTGGCGAAGCTGCCCTATTTGGTTGTATCCAGCTGAGCCCAGTGCATGTAAAGGTTCTACTTTGCACCTGCCCACAACCGCTAGGTCCCTCCCTTCCCGTGGATGTGCTGAGTGTAGTTACAGCAGAGCGCCAGGGGGAAGCAGGCTTGCCGGAAGTTTCCCAGGTGACCCGGTGAAGGGAAAAGCTGAGCGGGCTGTTCTCAGGAACCGCATGTGGAAGTGAAGTCTGGGCTGGAGCACAGGCATGCGGCTCCTTTGGGCACTTGACAGATGAGCATTTGTGCAAGGGCGCCATTTATACTCCATACTGTGTGGCCAACACCTAGACACCCACAGAGAGCAGCCACTTTGGGGGAGTCCTGGACCTGCTGGGTGAACTGGGGAGGTGAGAGCGGAGTCCATCTCTGACCAGTTGCCTTGCTGGATCATGGGGGCAGGGCATGTGGGGACATGGGGTAGGGGTGGGGGAGACAGTAGCCACCACCCCCTCCCCCTGTCTGGGGAGAATCTGCCCTAGACCCCGAGAGTCTTGCCCACAGAACTGGATAGAAATAGTCTGGTTTATATCTTCCTGGGAAGGGAGACAGCTTTGTTTTAATTATAAGAAGTTACATCTATTTTACCTATTAACCTATTTATTATCTACTGTCCCATCTCAGAGGTAAATCGTTTGTGACTGACTGATTGATTGTGTGTGTGTCCTGGAGTGAAGTTCCATAACTTTAAGTAGATTGAAAAAAGTTTTTTTTAAACAGGAAAGAACCAATGATTTTACAGGCAGATTCTGTCTGTCTATCTATCTATCTATCTATCTATCTATCTATCTATCTATCTACCTACCTATCCATCCATCCATCCAATCTATTCCATCTATCATATACAGATATGGAGGTTGGAACTATTTAAATAATACCTTTATACATATACAATTTAACAACAAAATTACTTATAAATATTAGCTATCTGAGTTATGTTATAAATTTCTCTAGTCATTAGAATTCTTTGCAAATATTATTAATGGCTTCATACTGGGAATGTAATATATTTAACTATGCTTATATTACTGAATACTTAGCATGATTCCAATGTGCTGCCATTTAAGATATATTATTATAAAATATAAATGAGTGTATTTAAATATTAATCCAAATTTTGGCTTAGTTTCTTAGTTTAAATTCCCAACCATAGAATTATTGGGCCAAAGGAAATGGACACTTTTCTGTTGTCTGGTTAATACGATGAAATTGCTTTCCAGAATGTTCGTTCCACTTGAACATTTCGCCACGAGTGGGAGGAAGTGCCTCCCTCATCACACACTTGCCAGCACTGTGCGTGTTGGTATTTTCAACTCATCCAGTCTTCGCAGTGGCCGTGTAAATTAATTTTCATCTCCTTTTTATAGCTGAGAAACTGGCATACAGTTTTATACCCAACAATGGAAATACAATTTTCCCTGCCAATAAATTATACATTTAACATTCTTTTCTCTTTGTTTTAAATCTACCTTGGAAAAAGCCAGTTACTTTGTAAATATCAAAGATGGAGAAAGAGGAGAGGGGAGTGGCTGACTTACGCAGTCCAGGGGAGGCTCAGGGATGGGCTGGTGCTGGCCTGCCAACAAAAACAGACCCAAGGTTAATGCGCCTGGGTTTTCTCCAGAAATCCTGTGCTTATTTCAATTAACTTTTCTGGACGGTAATTGCTCCCAATGAAGTGCATATTTCTGTCCTCACTCTTTCTGCTGCTCTTGCAAAACAGGGGTGATGGAAAGGAAGGGAAGGAATCAAATCCAAACCAAGAAGCCTCATGGTTTCCACGGCAGGTTAACATCCTCAGGGAAAGAGGCAGACACCCCCCACCCCCATCAAGTGCCCCCAAACCATGACTCAGCTCCAGGAGAGGCTGGTTTCCTCTTCCCTCTCCCCCAAGGGCACACGTTACCTTTGCACTTCTCTGTCCATACCTCTGTCTCCTTAAACAGACTGTACCCCAGTATTTTGAGAGCGGGTCATATCTATTCATTCATCTATCTCCAATTCCAGGCAGAAGGCTCAATATGACCAGGTGACTTTTTTTAAAAAAAAGTTGATTTCAGAGAGAGGGAGAGAGGGATAGAAACATTAATGATGAGAGAGAATCATTGATCGGCTGCCTCCTGCATGTCCCCTACTGAGGACTGAGCCCACAACCTGGGCATATGCCTTGACCGGGAATTGAACCGTGACCTCCTGGTTCCTGGGTCGCTGCTCAACCACTGAGCCACACTTGCCAGGCCATCAAGTGAATTCTTGATAGGCGTTTGTTGAATGAATATTGTTCAGTGGAAGCTTCTCAGCACTCCATTCCCTCACCTGGGCTTATGTTGTGAAGGTTGCCTGAAGGTCATGCAGGGAGCTCAGTGTTCTATGGCTGACATTTTACCCTCAGACTGTGCAAAACCACCCAGGAAGGATGGTCACGTGGCCTGCAGGTTTTTTTTTCCTTCCTCCTCGACTTAATTTCCCTAAATTGCATCCCAGTGTCATGCTGTTAGTCTGCATGAGGAACATTATACGCAGGAAATGTTCTTATCACATTCCTTATATTAGCACATCCGTGAGAAGTTCCCAGCAAGTCTCCGCACCAGAAGCGGTGTGCTTCTTAGCCATTGGTTTGCTTTAATGGAAAACACCAATCCCAGGAGAGATTATATTTTCCCTCCTCCCTGGCTGCTAAGAACCTCAGGGCAAATGTCTGGCTGTGTCCAGGGAGTGTGGTCTGACATGTATTTCTACATCTGGGTCTGGCTTCATCGTTTTTTAAAACGTTCTTTTACCCTGAATTCTCTTGCCATACCAAAATACAAAATTCATAGCTGTGCATGTGTCCCCGGTCCCCAGTCTTCTGTGGGGTGGGATGTGTAAATGAATGAAAGTTTGGCTGGGTGGAAACACAGCTTTCTGGAAGTTGCCTAGGACCTGTGCGTGGGAGGGTGTTAGTCAAAGCTAATCTCCAGGAGATCTGAGATAGAAGGGGCCGAATTCTACCGGCCACCAGTGCCAGCGCCCCCTGGTGGTGGGACTAGCAGCTGTCATCACCCTGAGGCACTAATAATACCTTCTGACCCGGCAGGATTACATCCCCTGTAGGTCCCTTGGAAGAGAAACCCACAGGTTGCTCAGGCCCTTCTGGTAGCAATTTGTACGGTCTCATGAGTGGAGACAGGCTGGCCCGCTGGCCACTCCACACTCTGGTTCCTGCCTCAGGGCTGGCCAGAGGCAGAGGGCCCCCGAAGCCCCAAGGAACAATAGATGCCACTGGGCAAAAGGGGAGCGTTTGGAAAAAGACCTCCTTTGACCCACATCGGATTGTGATGTGGGCGAGAAGAAGCCTCTATTTCATTCAAACGACTAACATTTGTAGTTCATGCATGATGGATGGTAGCCTGCCCTGGTTAATCTGGTCTTTTCAGTTTCTCTGAAGGAACAAAGCAAGCCAATAAATATGTCATCACCGAGGGGTGCCTCCTCCCCCAGGCAGCGGTGAGATTTCAGGCTCCCGATCGCTCCCGTGCATCGTTAAGCGCACGATAAATGAACAGTCAGCTGTGAGGGGTAGTGAGGGGTGCAGTGGATACACCCCAGAACTGGGAAGCAGAGGCAAAACTTCAGCCACCACCTGACCTCCTCCCTCGCCGAGTGAGCTGGAGCTTGAGCCTTCCTCTTGCCGGGTCCCAGTTCCCCACCGAACGGACACCCCCAAAGGCTCCCCAGTCTCTGAGCCTTCCCGGAACTGAAGGACAGGTTGGCTCCTCAGAGAGCACCGTTTTCTAACAAGATGAATGGAGCTGCTTCCCACGTCGCCGTCCTGGAAGAGTTATGCTCAGGTTCTGTCTGCGGAGGCCCATTCATCACCTGCCGACACCAGGCGGCTCTTCTGCGCGGCCCCTGGGGAAGTGTCTCTTCACAAAAGGCAGCCCCGCTTGGACGTTATTGTTAAGAGGGACATGAAGATGAATGTGTGTCCGGTAGAAGCGCAGGGCTTTCCTGACTGACGGGCAGAGAGCAATTAGCCCTGGACTTGGACACCTCTTCTCACGCCCACGGAGGGATGACACAGGCGTATGGCCAATGCCCATCAAATTAGGAGGTCCCCTGACCATTTTCATCTCGGGTGCTTAAAAAAAAAAGGAAATAAGAAAAAGCAGGTCCCCAGCATGAACCGAGTGCTTGCACCCACGCTCCCACGCTGACACGCACATTGCGGTGGGAGAACTCCCAACTTGGAAGCTCCAGCTCCCTTCCATGGAAGATGGCCGTGAAGATGGATCCTCGCAGACTGTTTGCACTTGTAAACGCTCCTGTGAACTTGAGCACCTGTAAGCACAAGACTGACGCCTGTCTATGCCTGATTCGCTACCCTTATAGGGACAGGGGAGCTGGCCGGGCCCTAAGTGCTCTTGCCATGGTTATACTTAGGAAAAATTCCCCAAGCAGAACCAACTTTCATTTTTATTTCTTCACAAGATTTCAGTGGGAGGGGATGGGGAGAGGAGAAGGGGTGAGGGTCCAGGTTGCCTTCAACTCCAGACACTACCAGCAGGACCTACTCAAATAGGTGGTGGAACGCAAGAGGCCAGGGATCCAATCCATCACTGAGGACTCCATCGCAGAGGCAGCCTCAGCCACCCCTCACTTCCCCTTTCTTCTCAGCACTAGAACCCCCGAGGTCAGCTGGGCACATGGCCACCTAGAGTAAGTACTTATGATACATCCAAATCGGTCCCAAATCCGGCCATGGATCCAGGTTTTGGTTGATGGAAGAGGTGGAAAGTCAACTCGCAACTTCCAGGAAAGGGAAAGTGTTGCTTGCTGTTTATTCCCTCTTTTCCTCCCCTCTGTCGCTCCTGCTCTCTGGGTCACAGGTATCACTACTTTAGGTGATGGGACAAAATCCCATTTGAGGACACTGCAAGGGAGGGAGGGGGACAGGAGGAGCGGGAGATCTGAGGACCTCGAGGAGCGGGACTGCCCAACAGCCCTGGACTGCTTACCTCTAGATGTGACTCACATAAGAAAACAATAAACACCCATCATGGTGAAGCCTCATGGTTTCCTTTTTAAAGCGTCGCACAGCTTTTCATGTTGTACCAGCTTTGCACTTCACCAATAACGTAGCAGGGCCTCTGCTCACAGGCACGAGCAGGGAAGACGAGTGAGGAGCTCTCGGTTACGATCCTAGTCATGGCCCTTTGTGGCCATGGGAAATTGGGCAAGTGCATGAGCCTTGGCCAACTAATACTAACTTGTGGAATGGGAATCAGAGTCTCGACCCCAAACAGCTGTGGGGAAGTTTAGAAACGGACCTCCCTGGCTCAGTGCCCTGTCTAAGGAACACCTGTGTTCTGTGTTCCACGTCTTTTCAAGGTCACGTTCATGACCAAGTCTTTTTCACTCAACCCAGATCCTTACCACTCTCTGCTTTCGGATCTGTGGTAGGAAACTATCTGTGATTTAATGCTCCTTTTAAAACAAAACACGCGTCTTTTTCAACATTCAACTTCGTTGTCACGCTTTGTTGTCACTTCCTCACATGGGCTCTTCCAGCTGGGGTTCCCCTTCCAGCTGTGCAGCTCGGAGAGTTGGGGGCCGTCACCATCTGGTTGACCTTCTCATTTTAAAGATGAAAAGAACTGAGGCCAAATGTACGGTGATGGATTGGGGCTCTCCTCTCCTGATTTCTGGGTTCTCCTCTCTCACTCCTCCTGGGCTCTGTTTCCCTAATCTGTGCAGTGAGCATAATAGAATCACCCTCTACAGCTAAATGACACCCATGTATCAAACGTGGCCCACACTAGGGACCTGACTCCATAGATGTTAGTTTCTTTCCATTTTCTCTCACTTTCAGATCCTAGGACTTGCTGATGTCCTGAGAGAACCAGCGTTCAAATTCCGGGCTCCAGACACACAACCTTGGGTTCTTCCCTACACGCCGTGCTGTGCTGCCTTTCTCACGTCTCATCTTGTAGGAACTCCAAGGTATTTGGGGACAGAAGCATCAACCCAGTCTTCCTCTCACCATGATGAGAAAGAGGATCGTCTACACTCTGTACTCTGGCAGGTCCCAAACTTTAGACCATTGGTCTATGGCTATCGGTAAAAGCAGGAATGAACTCCTTTATATCCATTTTCACTCTCTCTGAGGGAGGGCTATAATGTCCAATGAGCCCTGGTGGTATGAGTAATACTTGGGAAGAAGAGAAGAAGAATGAGCAAAAGAAGGAAGAAGGGAAAGAGAAAGAGATAGAAATAGAGATGGATACAGATTGCACATCTATTATCATAAAAGGCCTGTGGTTGTGACGCCATAATGGCATCATGACCAAACAACCGGTCACCAGGAGGTGCATGGAGCACCTCTTGCGGGCCAGGACGCGCAGCTTGTGCGGCAAGACGGGGCTCACGTGGGGCTTGCGCGGGGCTGGTGGCGGGGGGGCTGCGTGGCGAAGAGGGCGCAGTGGATGGGCACTGGCAGGCAGGAGCAGGGAGCGCAGTGTGCGTCCCCAGGTGGTAAGTGGAGATGGTCCCGCTGCAGGGGGTTGGGGGGTTGAAGGGGGCTGGTGCATGTGGGAAGGGTGCGAGCTGGGAGCATCACAGGGTGCAGGCAGCATCCACGGAGCGTATGAGGCGTCGCGGGGCCATGGACATGGCCCTGATGGCAGGTTAGGCCTAGGGGACCCTACACGTGCACGATTTAATTGTGCGCTGGGCCTCTAGTATATGTATAATATGACTGTTCTATATATCTATTATATATGCATGTACTGTATATATTTATATCTTTCATTTATCTATCATCTATATCTATCATCTATCTATCTATCTATCTATCTATCTATCTATCTATCTATCTATCATCTATCTATCTATCCATCTACCAGCTCAGTCATTTAGCTCCTTTGGGCATTTCAGTTTTATTTACTGAAACACAGTCTCCTTATCTGAAGATTGTGAGTGTAAATGTCAAGCACACGGAGTCCAAACCCGCAGAAATAGCTACATTTGTTGGTGAGTTGAGAGAACAGTATTAATGTTCTCACTGGGTGGCCCTTGGAAATCCAGTTCCCTTCTCTAGTTCTTAATCTCCTCACCTGTAAAGCATGGCCTTAGAATCTCAGACTTCCCGAGTCCTTGGGACATTTTATCTTTATATTTTTAAAGAGCGCTTGTCCCCAAAACTGGTTCTAGTATCTGTTAGATGAAGAACCACCGATGGCTTAAATGAGCAGGCAGATGAATGCAGGAGTGTGGGAGGCCAGGCAGCTGCTTGTCATTCTCTTTCTTGGGAGATCCCCAGAAACTCAAACGAGATTTTCTAAGACAGTTGTTGTCCAGAGAATTGACGGCGGCTTCTTGGTGGGGGACAATCTTGAAAGATTCTTTTTGCTTCTCACAGTGATTCTTAAGAAACCACCCTAGAACTACCTGAATTGGAATTATTTTGTTAAAATGAAAGATTCCTGGTCTCGGTATAAACCCGCCAAAGCATAAACCATGGGGTGGGCTTGAGAACAAGTACTTCTCAGTGTTGTGCTTCTGATACACACGGAATTTGGAAGAAAATTCTTAATCCTGGGGTTTAGCAATCTTGGGTGATATGAAATCTTTGCCTGGGCTTACCAGAAATCGGCAAACACCTTTTCCCAGTAAGTAAACTGTCAACTTTTGAATTTCTTTTTGTCCACCAGGCCTCTGCTAAATTGATGCAAGTGTTGCAAGATCGAGCAAGGGCCAGCAGGCGGCACCAGCTGCTCACATATTCCACACCTGCCTTTTCTTCCTCTAGTTCTAAAATCGTCCAATTTTCTTTTAAAAGTGGAGAAACAACAACAACAAAAACAATCTTCTAGACTGCTTTCGTTAGAAAACTAAAAGCAAAACAAAACAAGTGTTTCTGGACAAAATGAAATTTTTCCTCTGATTAATGGACTCAACACGATCAGGATTTTTATGGTGGATGGTGACTTAAGACAGAATGACCCACTTTCTAAGTAGGGCTATCTTCCCACATTTCATTCTCTATTCAGGGACAGGAGAAAAGCTCAGTTTATTTTACGGAAACGCATGGCGCTGTTCTCTGTATATCAGCCTCACCAGGGGTATTGGTATTGACAGAGTGTCATGTTTGAATACATGTCTGTCTTCTCCAGCCCAGGAATCCTCTTCAATTTTGGATAGTTTTTAGTATATAAAAATATAAACTACTGTCCAGCCAGAATGGCCGAGTGGTTGAGCCATTGAAGTAGGAGGTCAGAGTTCCATTCCCAGTCAAGGGTACATGCCTGGGTTGCGGGCTCAATTCCCAGTGTGTGTGTGTGTGGTGTGGGGGGGGGGTGGGGTGGGGGAGAGAAGAATGGGGGGTAGGAGGCAGCTGATCAATGATTCTCTCTCATCATTAATGTTTCTATCTCTCCCTCTCCCTTCTCTGAAGTCAATAAAAATATATTAAAAATATATACTACTATAGAAGAATTAAGATACAAATAAGTAAAAAAGAATGAAAATCACCATAATTCCTCATACCAAGACAATCATCCTAAACACGCGCACACACACGTTACAATCTATCCATATATGGTCATGCTGTGTTCACGCTCTTTTCCTGCCTGTTCTCTCATAGAACTGCATGCTATCATAGACATGTCAGGGAACCCACTTCAGCATCATCGTTTCTAATGGCTACACAGCATTCTCTCATATGGATGCCCCACCATTATTTTTAACTAATCCCCCGGCAAAGAAAATCACAGACAATTTAAAAGCACCTGGGAATGTAATACATGCCCCGTGACAAGCCATCTCTCATGTCAATCGCCATGTGCATCCCAGTTGTATGGGTTCTGTTAGAGTTGAACAGACACCTGCAGTGGTTTGCCAGCGTGCGGGGGTGGGGTGCTTTGCCGCTGAGAATTGTGGGCAGGGCATGCACTCTAGTGCGCGTGGGCGGGCCTGTGCAGCTGTATCTCACTGGCCATTCTGGGGGTTTAGATTTGTTTTCTTTTCCCTGCTCGAGTCTCTAGAACATTGTTGATGGATGAGATACCCACCTGCCAGTTTCTGTCTCCCTTATTGCAGGTGAACAGCAGGGTAGAAGGGAAGGATGCAGGTCCTGGGGTTTATAATTCACCAGCCACAGCATTAAATGAGCAACTTCATGCCCAGGCACCGCCCCCTTTAACATTTTCTACAGTCTCCCCAGGACTCTGAGTGGATGGTGGGATGGGGTACATTTGAGACCAAAACTCTAGTATAATTTGGAAGCATTGACCTTGAGAGAACACAAGGTCCTCTGTTAGGACCTGACTGGGAAACCTGACCACATGTTCTCTGGGAGGGCTTAGAGCTGGGTGCTTGTTTTTTTATGTAGATTCATACTTGAGATTTTTAGTTTACTTCTTCCTGTTCTCCCCACTGCTACCCAGGTGTGTGCCCTGACTGGGAACTGAACCGGCAACCTCAGAGTGCACAGGACGGTGCTCATCCAACCGAGCCACTTGGGCCGGGTTCCTTGAAATTAAGGCGCTCCAACAGGAACAGTACATCCTCTTAGTCACACTGGATGGGGGTCCTATAAGCACCAAGTACCAAGGGCTGGGCTCCGAGAAGACACACAGAGAAGCAGAGTATGGTTTCTGACCCATTGCCTGGTGCATTTTTGGGGAGAACCCATCACACCAAGTCCAGTTGAGGGAACACTCATGAGTAGCCACAAGACTGTCTTAGGCAGACTCCTACCCACGCTACAGACGAAGGAACTCAGGCCGGAGCGATCTGTGCTCCACTCCAGGCCACACAGCTGCCAGGTGGAGAGACAGGTTCCCACCAGCGCCGTGGACACCACAGGCCAGGCTCGTCCCGGGGAGCGAGAACAGGGAAAGGCCATAAGGATCCTGTCATTTGGACAGGCCAACGGTGTTACTGAAGAACAAAAACACCAGGAGGAAAGGAAGAGTCTGACAGGCCCGTGCTGACTCACCTGAGGTGCTGCTGACTCGAGGCCATGACCTAGGGCAGAACAGAGAAGCCAGGTCAGTGTCAGTCGGCAGCATGGGTCACAGACCTTCCTGAAGTGGGGGGAGGGCAGTCATCCAGGGCCACTTCACAGGTCAACCTACGGAACGATTTCTCAACATTTGTATTGTCCTAGACCAGTGGTCGGCAAACCGTGGCTCATGAGCCACATGCGGCTCTTTGGCCCCTTGAGTGTGGCTCTTCCACAGAATACCATGGCCTGGGCGAGCCTATTTTGAAGAAGTGGCGTTAGAAGAAGTTTAAGTTTAAAAAATGTGGCTCTCAAAAGAAATTTCGATCGTTGTGCTGTTGATATTTGGCTCTGCTGACTAATGAGTTTGCCGACAATTGCCCTAGACCCAAAGAAACAGCTCAGGACAGAGACTATAGAAAATAGAAAAACGCACGCGGCAGAAAACAACCAGCCGCACAGGCAGTGTTTGGGCAAACCTCCTCTTCACAGGTGCCCGTGTGTGTGAGGCTGTGTGCACACACTCAAATACACAGATGTATGAGCATAGCATACAAGATGGAGCAGGATCCTGATGTTAACAATGGGTTGGTGTCTTTAACAGTTATTCACAAACATGTTTCCGGGCTGTGTAATTTCTGGAGGGGCAGGAAGGTTCTGGCTAGTTTTCACTATTGTGAGTGAGGTTGCAATGTGCATTCGTGCCTGTATTTTTAACCTCATGGCTGCATATTTCCATGGAGACCCTCCATCCAGGGCAACCAAGGGGACCATGACAAGGGCTGTCTCACCCCTTGTTCACATCCATCTTCAAGGCCTTCCTTGCAGGCTGCATCAGGGCCTAGTCCAGTCCCCAGGTGAGAAGGGACCATCTCCCGGCATCTCACCACCGTGACATCCATCCTTTCAAACAGCGTTGCCTATTGGCACTTTGTTCCTGTCTGGTTTCCTTGATGACCAGTGAGATTGAATTGTTAATGTTATTATAATAAGTTTTAAATGGTCCTGGGCCATTTGCCTTTCCTCTGTGGTGAGTTGTATGTACAGGTCTTTGCTGTTTTCCAAGGGGCTCTTTGCCTGGCCGCCACACCGGCCCTGGGCCTGGACAGCGCTGTGGAAGCACCTTTCCCTGACGTCAGCGAAGATCTGAACCGCCCTGGGGCCATGCGCAGCTCCGGAGGACTTTGCCTCTGTGAGCGCCTCTGTGCCTCTAACGACCCGGCCCTGGCGTGGGCCCTGGCATCGCGCCTTTCCTCCGAGGCTCCCAGAGTGCGTCACTGGAGCAATTAGCTGAGCATCGCAACACACGCGGGTGTAAATATTTATGAGGCCTGGTTGGCGGCGGGGACACTCGGCACAGAACAGCGAGGCCTGGAGATGCTGGTAACCAGGAGACCTCAGTCTGAGTCCCACTTCCAGCTCTCGCTGTTGCCTCTGCTCACCATTTTAAACTCAAAATGGCCCTGCGGGGTAGCTGCTACTGTTCTAAGTTCCCAGACAAGGAAAGAGGGGGCTCAGAGGGCCCCCCTCACCTGCCCCCGTCCTACAGAGAGTGGGGGATTGGACACCAGCCCTGGAATCCTGGCCCCCACCCCTCTCCGGGCCCTGGCCTGCAGGCAGTGGCCAGCCAGGCTTCGCAGGAGCCCTGCAGCTGCGGGCTCCGAACCCTTGTGGTTATTAGCTCTTGGCATCCTTCCAAGTTGCCTGATTCTGCAGAAATTAACAGTAAACCAGCCAGCCAGGCGCCGACCATTCATCTGGGGCCCGGGAGCTCTCTGACACTTTCAACACACGGCCTGTTTCGTGACATCAGGTCTTTGATGAAGGCCTCAGAGGCTCCCCGGACTTGCAACTCACTCACGAGAAACGGAAGGCGTGTGTTTCCCGCTGTGCAGTGAGCTTAATGTGGCCCTGGCCGAGCGGCCTGCGAGCCTGCACCGGGGTCTGGGACTTCCCAGGCTCCCAGGGAACTTCGGCTTTAAATCAGGATCCCGTCTTGTTTCTTATCTTGACCTCACCTGGTGTTTGGAATCCAAGACCATTATGTTCCAAAGCACCTTGCAGATAATGTGGCCCCATTCGCTGTTCTAAGTTTTAGGCTCTTGGAGGCAGAAGTGAGGTCTTTTGCCCCCTAAATGGAGTGACTCAGGGGGGCACGGGTCCACAGGAGGCCGGGCTGGGCTCCCCACAATGCAGAGGCAGCTGACGCTCAGAGAATGAAGCGCTTTCCCCAAAGCGGGGCAGTGAGCGCCAGGCAGAACGGGATTTGTCCGACTCTAAATCCCTTATTATTGACAAGTCTCGAGCAAGCAGCAACTTCGACCACAGGCTCTGCGTCTGGGAGATTCCGATTGTCAGGTCGCCTGGAAGCGGCTCATCTGACCCACTCTGCCACCCGCTCCCTGGGTCCCACAGCCACAGCGCTCACGCACAGGGGAGTCCTCCGGGACCCGCACCCCCGGGCTCTCCGTGCGTCATGCAAGCTCAGTGACTTAGCAGAGGCAGCAAAGGCAGGGAGGGCGGTGTGATTTCGCTGAGCCCGCAAAGGGGAGCGAGGAGGGGCTGAAGTGCCGCCCTGGGTCTGGGGAGGACGGTCTGGGGAGGACGGCCTGGGGAGGCCTCCTGGACTCCAGTCCTGTCTGGCTGGAGGGCAGCTGAAAAGCTCTCTGAAAAAGACTCCTGTGTTCACACACTTTGCAGCCTGGCAGGCCGGGGCGATTCATGAAAGACGCTGCTAGCAAACCTCATGAAGATGGGCTGTGTTTTCTCTGGGCTCAAGCGGGGCCCGTGTTAGCTGCTGCCCGTGCCGGGAATGGCAGGGATGCTCCCTGGCTCCTGTCCTCAGCAGCATCCATAACGAGCCATGTGCCAGGCCACGCTGGACCCGACCGAGTTAAAGCTCTCCCCCCACCTGCTGCCTCCCCCTGGGGACCTGAGGGAGGCAGGTCTTCCTCTGTGTCCCGGGCGTCCACCTGTTGGCGGGGAGGTCACGGGATGTAAGATAACAAAGCAGACCTCAGAGGTTGGTGGCTTTCAATAGTTAGGGCTCCTTACAAATAAAGATTTTTAATTTCTGAATTATTTAAAATTTTTAATATTTCTTAGGAATTTAATATGTTTAATCATTTCCCGTTTTTAAAGGGTACTAAATGGAGCCCCCTGCCCTCCCTCCCCTTGCTGCCCAGGGGCACAGGGTTTTGCTTATCCAGGAGCGGAGTCTGGAAGGTGTGTTGTCCCAGCTCCATAGAGACGGGATTTGTCCTGTCTCCAGGGTCGTGCTCCCGGCACCGGGACTAATTCCTCACCACCTGACGCTGCTGCACATGGGCCCCTCTGGGTCTCCCCAGGTCCCATGCAGGCCCAGCATGTGCCAGCAACGCCCCCAGGAAACGGCCAGGGTGACTTCACCGGCTGCTCCCTCCCTCTCCCCTCTCAGGGCCTCCCAGGTGAACGGGGGTGGGGGGAAGAAGGGGGATGGCGGGGGGAGAGCAGGGGGGTTTCCGGCTCACTGCTCACCTGATAGAATATTTATCCATCCTGCCCTGACATGAGAAGACCACTTTAGAATAAAAGTCTCAAATGTGTGGAAGACAGTTGGCATTTTTGAGAGTTGCTAAATTCAGTTTTAATGTAAGTCCATTCCCTTCTTCTCTGTCGTTGAATCTCTGCTCCGTAAGTCACGTCACCCAACCCTCCTGGCGATTCCCGGTGGGCAGTATCGGCATATGGATTTTAGGGCATCATTGGATGCTGGCAACCAATGGGACCAGGAATTAAACCTTTCGCTTTGCCCTAGTTGCGTTGGCTCAGTGGATAGAGCGTCGGCCTGTGGACTGAAGGGTCCCAGGTTGAGGGCACATGCCCGGGTTTTGGGCTCGACCCCTAGTAGGGGGTGGGCAGGAGGCAGCCGATCACTGATTCTCTCCAACATTGATGTTTCTATCTCTCCCTCTCCCTGGCTCTCTGAAATCAGTAAAATAAATACATAAGATGTCTACATATATATGACACCTTTCGCTTTGCAGGCTAAGTGGAGGCCCAGGTGTGCCCCTGAGGAGTTCTCCATGGCGTCTCTTCACACCCGGCCTGTCTGAGGGCAGAGTCCACCTCCTTCCTCTCCACCACCCACCGGGAGGGAGTGGGGTTTGCAGCAGGGAGCTGTGGGAGCTCAAGCTGGGAAATGGTGGTGCCAGGGAGGAGAGAGTGGGAGGGGTAATCTCGGAGGGCTGTGCCGGCTGCGGGCAGTGTGCACATTCGCCAGGCGGTGGACAGGGACGCTCAGAGCTGCGGCTCAGAAAGGTACATGGGAGCCGCTGCGATGCCCTGAAGAGGGCAGGCTGGGGTAGAACAGTCTCAGCAAGAAGCAGTGCCGTCTCCACTGGGACAGGGAGTGAGACCACCAAAGCCCTCCCTGTCCATCTGGCATCTGGGCAATGGAACCCACGCTCAACCAGAACAGAGTACAGCGCAATTTCTCAAACTTCCTGCCCAGGGCCCCCTCTCCTAATAGGGAGACCAGGTGCCTAATACAGTGCCTGGAACATGGCCCGTACACGAAAACATGGTGGATGAGCGTGAATGAGTGAGTGAATGAAGGCACACATGTCCAGGGAAGCGTAGATAAGAGGGGCATCTCAAGAGTAAGACCGCCTAGGTCAGTGGTTGGCAAACTGCGGCTGGCGAGCCACAGTTTGCCGCTCTGTTGACTAATGAGTTTGCTGACCACTGGACCCAGGCCCATCCTATCCCAACACGGCCTGCAGTCCATACACAGTGGGAACCCGCTCCACATCCCATGTAGACACCCCTGAAATCGGTTCTCTTTTCTTTTGTGACAGACACAAGATTGGAGAGTGTCTCGCAAGCATGTACTCCAAGCATGTCCAACTCAAAGGCTAACACAGGCCAAATAAACAAGGCGTGTGGCCCGCGGGCCACGAGTTTGACATGCTTGCTGTACTCCTTTGAGGCAGATGAAATTCACATGGCGGTAGAGTCGGGTCAAGGCTCCTTTTTCATAAGTGAAAACTGGGTTCATGCTTTGTAAGAAGAAGCCTTCCTCGTTTCAACAACCTCCTTTTAAAAATTCTATTTAATTCAATAAATATTTGGCCCTGGCCGGTGGCTCAGTTGGTTGGAGTGTTGCCCCATTCACCAAAAGGTTGCAGGTTCGATTCCCAGTCAGGACACATACCTAGGTTGGGGGTTTTATCCCTGATCAGGGGCATACAGGAGGCAACCGGATAGATGTTTCTCTCTCACCTAGATGTTTCTCTCTCACCAATAAAAACACACCCTCCCATGAGAATTAAAAACAATTCGGTGCATACAATCCTCTGAAGGGGTCCTGGGGAAAATGCTGAAAGTGTCTGGTAGCATCCAGAACTATAAAAAGCTCATACCCCCAAGACCCCCTTGGCTGGGGGAGGCCCCTTCCACGTCCTCAGGATCCTGCCCTGCTGGGCCCTGGACTGCCCCTCCCTGGAGTCCCTACAGCACTTCTTGCTCTGAGGACATTACTCAGTTTAGTTAGAAGGAGTGTATACTTATCTGTTTCGTATTTAAATCTCATCGTTTTAAACCTACTCCACGGCACTGTCGTGAGGATTAAACGTCAATGTTCCTTTCCCGGTGACTGGTGCACATCAGGCCTTCATTCAACTGTTTCTTAAAATTCTCTTATTGATTTCAGAGAGGAAGGGAGGATAGAGAGAAACATCAATGATGGAAGAGTATCATTGATCTTCTGCCTCCCACACGTCCCACACTGGGGATCGAGCCCGCAACCTGGGCCTGTGTCCTGACTGGGAATCAAACTGTGACCTCCTGGTTCATAGGTCGAAGCTCAACCCCTGCGCCACGCTGGCTGGGCCTGCTTATTATTTTTCAAACATCTTCTCTAAAATACACGCGCTGCCGTGATGGAAACGGGCTTGTGTGGGGGAGGTTGCCCAGCCAGGGTGCGGGTCGGCGGGCATTTCAGTCCAGCTCCCATGGACCCACAGCTCTGCCTGCTGGCAGCACCCCTGCCCGACCTTCACCAGCATCACACGCGGATAATTACCATGCGCATGGAGAACGAGAACATCGGCTCCACAGTTATTCAAGTAAGACCATAGACCCAAATATATAGTTTTCAGACATTTTGATTTGATTTATCTACCTGAAAACTAATTTATATTCATACGATACTTTCATTATAAAATATGCCGTGGTAGAGAGATTTGTATGGATGTGGGGGATTTTTTTCTAGCTTGAGTTTATAAATGGTTTGGAACAGGTTGCAGAAACATCGTCTGCTGCTCTTTTTAATATATCTTGAGTGTGCTGTGACACATCCCGAAATAATTTCTTTCAGGGAAAAAAAAAAAAAAAAGCGCCGCTCTCTCTCTCTTTTTCCTCCCAAATGTGAGTGTAAATATTACTTTGATGTCTGTAATTGCCACAACCATCTCCATCTGAAGGAAGGCTTCTAGCCCTTCCATCTCCCATCGCTCACTATTGTCAAGAAATAAGAAAAATGGACGTAAAATGCATTATTTAAATGGATTTAATGTAAACATTGAAGAAGTCTGAGAACAGCCACAAATTTTCCTTGGCTTAATGTGGTCTGAAAATACTTCACGTGTTCCGTCTCGCAGACATTCACTCCCTCTGCCTAGGAGAGCGACTTCTCCAAGTAAATCCTAGGGCCCCGGGAAGGCTCCTTGTGCCCGGCACATAGTAGGAACTGAATGGGTGTCTGGCGATTGATCTGAGTTGAAGTAGATTAGGATTCAAGGACTGGTCTAGCACATGGAGACGCCCAGGCACCTCTGGGCACGGAGACTGCTTTTGCAGGCCATGGTGAGGGAGTTCTGTCCAGCGCGAGGAAGTTCTATCCAGCGCAGGGAGACCTGCACCCCCTCTGAGCGGTGGGTGTTGCCCAGATGCTGGTCTACAACAGAGCTGGACCTGACTTCAGGATCTGTCTCCTGTCAGTGGTTTCATCACGTTTGTCCCCATTCTGAGCTGGAACTTGGCTGTGAGCCCCTTGAAGCCAGGACTTTTTTTCCTCTCTGTATTCTCAGTAGCCTGTGCAAGTCTTTTTTTTTTTTTAATATATTTTTTACAGAGAGGAAGAGAGAGGGATAGAGAGTTAGAAACATCGATGAGAGAGAAACATCGATCAGCTGCCTCTTGCACACCCCCCTACTGGGGATGTGCCCGCAACCAAGGTACATGCCCTTTACCAGAATCGAACCTGGGACCCTTGAGTCCGCAGGCCGACGCTCTATCCACTGAGCCAAACCGGTTTCAGCAACCTGTGCAAGTCTTGATGTCAGAATTGCTCAGTAACAGAAACAATAGAGGCAGGTGGCTCTCTCTAGTCTCCTTGCTCATGAGACCTGGCAGTGGACTTGGGCCTGACCCACCCATGAGCCATCATGTAAATCATCCATCCGCTGGGAAATGGAAGGCTCCCTCTCAGTGGCGTCTCTTGGACTGTTTGGAACCCCAGGTGGGTGATGGAAATAGCCCTGGGGGTCTTCTCAGCCTACACCTGCATCACACACACAACCTACACCTGCATCACACACGTGCCGGCAGGCCAGCCACATCAAGTTCCTTTCCCTTCATGTCACCTCGAAGGTCACTGCCAGCAATGCTGTCCTATCACATTGACTGTGTGTGTGTGTGTGTGTGTGTGTATGTGAGTGTGTGTGTGTGTGTGTGTGTGTGTGTAAAAGAGAGAGAGAGAAATAAAGATAGAGATGGTCAGCTTCATTGCCACAGAATCAAATTCTTCACTCCTCTATTAATCAACAAGAAAATATTCTCACCTATTTTTCAGCAGAGCGAAGTTCTGGAATTTCAGATCACTGGATCCTTCTGTCATTGCCCTTCTATTGCCCCTGGGATGAAAGAAAATAGGTCATAGTCAGGAAATAGTAAGAAGCTGGAATAAACAAATTAAGTGCTTTCATTCACAGAAACAACCACCCAGTCAGATTTCAGTATTTCACATCTCACACATATTTCCAAATTTGTCTTTGCATTTCCATTAGGGTTAAAAAAAAAATCTGCGTTTTAAGGAATCCAATTACTTTGAATTACTATTATTTTTTTAATGTATGAGCTTTATTTTTCAAGGGGCAGCAGCATGAGATAGAAGAGGTGCTCCAGTCAAGATGAGGACATGGCCTGCTCCCCACATCAGCAGGGTCACTGTGGGAACCCACCCTGACCTCTATGAGTCTCTGTGATGTTGCTCTGTAAAATGAAGAGCATCTTACCTTCACCACATGGTCAAACAAGGACAGTGTCTGTGGGCCAAGGAATGTTCTAGATGCTTTCCTATGTTAGCTGAATTTGACCCCAAGCTAGCAAACATCATCAGTGTAGGAAGGCAGACTATTTAACAATAGCAACTTGGATTCAAACAATATTTATTGAACTCCTATATAATGTAGATACTTTGCTGTGGCATTTTCTTTGAAGATATTAAATTATTTTAAGTCCAATTGATTTGTTGAAATTCATTAGGGCATGCATTATCACAGACCATCACTATTATGCACCTTATCTAAGGAGCCAAGCAGAATGTATTTCCTGTTCCTTTACAGGTGTTTCATGACATGTTTACTGATGATACTGTCCTCCCCAGGGTCCCTTAACCTGGTCAGTGCCTCTGACTAATTGTCCTACCAACTTTCTCCACTTGGGCCAAACTTGCCTCCTCTTGGACCTTGGACTATCTCTACTTCCTCCCCCAGGCTCCTTCAGGCACTGTTTTATCTTTCTCAAATACCCATGGTCCTCTTTTCCTTCCTCCTGACTCATGCTCTGAGCTCAGCCAAGTGTCACATCCTCAGAGAAACCTTCCCCGAGTGGGAGAAAAGGTCCACCCAGCACTCCTCTGAATTGAAATTTCACTTTTGTTCAACTTGTAGCTATAATCATGTCTGAGAAGCCTTCTGACCTATCATCTCGATGAGGGCAGAGATTTGCAGGGCTTGGCCTCCCCGGGGCCCGGTCACTGCCTGGCCCGCAGTTTGCCCTCAGTGGACGTGAGTGACTATTCATCTGAATAAAGGGTCCCTGGAACTGCCTAGTGACAGCCTAAGACTCTCCATCCAGGATTTGTATGTAGACTGTGGACTGCAATGGGATGAAGAGAAAATTGAGTGAGTTGTTGTGATATATTTTCTCATTGTAAACTGACCATCTGGAAAGATGATGGTGTCATTTCATTATTTCTCATTTCACTTTTTAATTATTTCATGATTTCAAAATTATTTAATCATTGTATTATTTCATTTTCTTATCCAGATAGAATTTGATTCACAAATCTATAGCTACACTCTGATTTCTCCTCTAAGTTCTAGACATGAGCATCCAACTATATTCTGGGCCTTTCTAATTGGTTACCCTCCAGTGGAACCAGGCCTTTTCACCAGTGAATGGCTTCATTGCCCACTTAGTTTCCAAACCAGCAACCTGCCCCCACATCACTGCCAGACCCTAACAATAGATCCCCGCATGTCTCTCATTCTGTCCCTCCCTCTTTGCTCCTGTGAGCATTGCTCACTATTAGTTCTGTCCTCATTTTTTCCAGCCTGGCTCTGGGTCCTCTATTGTAGGGTTTCTGTTGAGGCTGTAATCAAGGTATCGGCCAAGGTTGGGATCTCATCTGAAAGCTCACTAGGGGAAGGACTGATTCTAAGGATACTTGCCTGTTGATAGGATTCATATTCTTGGGGCTTGTTGAACTGAGAGCTTCAGTTCTTTGCTGTCTGTTGGCTGGAGGCTGCTCTGTGTTCCTTGTCACATGGGCCTCCCTAACATGGTCACTTGCTTCATCAAAATGTGCACAGCAAGGAGACAAGGGGAAAGTTACAATCTTACGGAATGCAATGAAGGAGGTGACATCCCATCAATTTTGCCATATCCTGTTGTTTAGAAGCAGTCTCAGGCTTGCTTACAACTAGAGGAGGCAATTACATAGGGAGGCACATGAGCACCAGGAGATGGGAGAATTGGGGGCCACACATATTGTCACACACTCACTGTGGAAGTATGAGTAGAGATGACTCTTTTGTAACATCCAGAAGGTATTTTTTTTTGCAAATTTACAAACCAAATCAGCTAGAATCTTTCTGCAGCCTACTTTTTAAACTTCTATGACTCCTGGAAATGTCAGGCCAATTTTCGAAAGTTTTCCAGCTAATTCGGGAAGACTCCAGCAAATACCAGAATAAACTGGTTCTCTAACTCTTGCCCGGGAGAGGCCATTACAATCATTTCTGCAGCTGAATGCTGTACCACTAACTCCCTTAAAATAGTCACCACGTCAGTTGTCACAAACAACTTCTCCAAGTGATTGACACCTATTTTGTTCATTTCATTTGGTCCCTAAGCGGTAAGGGTGGTTATATTCCTGTACACAGCTTTTTTTTAAACACAGGAAATTCTTAGCACTCTCCCTGCACACCTGAGCAAAGCTCAATTTCTTGGGGATTTGACACGTAATAGCCTGGAAACCGGACACCTTTTATGTGTTTGCCCTGCGGAACCCAGAAAAATGGAAGGACATACACGGCCTTCTTGTCTCACAGATTTTTAAAAAAAAGTTTGAATTTTAATATATTCACATATGGTTTTTTTCTCTCAAGCTCCTAAAACCCAACCATTCACTCCCTACTGTCTTACATTTTTACATTAGCTAATCAGCCCCTGAAGGTTTGAGCTGGTGACTCTTTCCCGAGGAACTCAGTACTGAGTGGGCCACAATGAGATGTTTTCATTACCACCCCTCTCCCATTCACACCTTTGTGATGGTTAACTCTATGTGTCACCTTGGCGAGGCTGTGGTGTCCAGGGGTTTTGGGTGACAGCCTGTTTCCTAAGCCCCCAGCCCCATCCTGGACCCCTTCCCTTCTGTATCCTCTTCAAAGCCCCTGAAAGGCTGTCTCTGATCATGGGGACAAAGCCCTTCGACTGGAGTCCCTTACTGACCTGAGTTGAAATTGGGAGGCAGACCCTGGTGCCAGCCTCAAATCAAACAGCCAGTGAGTAGCTGCCATGTGCTGGATATCGTATTAGGATTAGAGACACAGGAGGAAAAGACAGAGAAGGTGGCAGCCAGGTGAGAGGGAACCAAGCCACTAAGAAAGGGGTGGATCCCCTCTGTCACAGCTCCTTCTTCTTCTTCTTCTTTTTTTTAAAAGTATTTTTTATTGATTTCAGAGAGGAAGGGAGAGGGAGAGAGAGATAGAAACATCAATGGTGAGAGAGAATCATTGACCGGCTGCCTCCTGCATGCTCCCTACTGGGGATCAAGCCTGCAAACTTGGGCATGTGCTCTGACTGGGAATGAAACCGTGACCTCCTGGTTCATAGGTCAACACTCAATCACTGAGCCACGCTGGGCGGGCACCTTGTCACATCTTCTTTCCTCAGTGTCCTACCTTTGTTTGCTCCCGATTTGAATGGCTGCCCAGTTTCAGGCCCGTCCACCTGGCCCGAACCTGATGTTCCTGTGGGCATAGCTCTGATGGCTGCCTGTTGGATCTACACTTGGCCGGGAGGTAGCCCCTCAGTGACCCCCTCTCCCCGGGGTCCCTCAGGTCCCTCCTCTAGCTTTTCCAGACTCAGAGAGAGGCCTAGCTCCTCTCTAGAAATGGATCCAGGGGCTGCCACCTGCACAGTCACCCATGGTGCTTACATGTCCCACTAACTCTGGGTTCCTGTCTCTCTCCTCAATGGAAGGGCAGCCAAGGAAAGGTTTGTGCAGGAGAAGGCTGAGTCAGGAACCCACGGGGGGATGGCTCATTCTGGTTTATGAAGGCAGAAAATGGATCCAGAACACGCCAGAATAGACAGGCTCTGCCCACGGGTTGCAGATGCAGAGTGGAGGGTGGAGTCTGGATTTAGCTTCTTCCTTTGCCAGAGTTGGAGCTTTAAAGATCCTCAGAGCTCGGAGCTCAGTGGAAAGATCGACATCACCTGCCAGAACCTGTTCATTTTATAGATGAGAAAACCACGGCCCAGGGAAGTGGGAGGACTGACGGGCCACACTGAGCTCTGGTTCTGCGCGTAGGGCTTGAGGTTCTGCCACTCAGCCTTGGCTTCCCCAGAGCGAGTCTTCGAATTCAGCCTTTTTAGGCACCTTCTAAATAAATTCTCCTGTTTCTTTTTAATCTTCTTGAGGAGAGAAAGAAAGAGATAATCTAATTTAAGAAGCAAGAGAGTAATCCTGAGTCCTTTAAGTTTCAAGAAACCCCATAAAGCTTCTTTTCTCTTTTTATATTCCTTCTTTATTACATGTTTCAGGTGGACCACATTCTAATTTGACATCTATATACACTACAAAGTGATCGCTCCCAAAAGTCCAGTTACTCTCCACCACCATGCTTTCCTCTTTGTCTTTTTTTGTTTTTGTTTAAAATTTCATTCAGCCAAAGAAAACAAATGAAACCCTCCTTCCCCCCCTCCCCCCCCAAAAAATAGAAGCCTCACATTTGATCTTTTCAAATGCTTTCTGCTTTCTTTTCTCTGTCTTGGCTCTCAGGGGAATGCAGCTTCTAAGAGACCATCAATGCACATAATGAGCAAACACAATGCCCACAGTGAATCACCCAGTTAATGGGCCCATTGATGGGCTCGTAGTGGAATTTAATTTATAGATGGTCACGCCTGAAAGATTCTGGAAGCCTGACAGAAAACGACATGAAAAACACACACAATATATGTATTTTTAAGACCACTCTCAAAACAAAAGCTTGGTTTGTGCTTGGTTGGTGCACACCCAGGAAAAACCCAGGCATGAAGGTACAGTGGGTCTTCTCTGTGGTCTTCAGGACCCAGGGAGGGGCCTCATGTGTATATGCTTCCAGAGCATGAGCCCCAAGACAATATCCTTTTCTTGGCGGGGGGGTAGGGGGGCTTCCAGAGCATGAGCCCCAAGACAATATCCTTTTCTCCACCTCCAGGTCCCACACTTTCTGCCTCCAGAAGGTCCAAGGAAAGGAAGGGAATCAAGGCAGGGCAGGGAGATGAAGGAGAGATAGGCCTGCAATGGGCCAGCCACTGGGTTCAGCTGCACCATTTCTTCCCTGGGAATGTCTAGCACCGTCAGCAGGAGTCTGTTTACTTCCATTCACTTCCTCCCACCTGTCTGCCATGTTGCAGCCGCCATCCTCATTCTATTATTTTATTTTTTAAAACTATGTTTCTTATTGATTTCAGAGAGAGAAAGGGAGAGGGAGAGAGATATAGAAACATCAGTGAGAGAGAATCATTGATTGGCTGTACCCTGCACATCCCCTACAGGGGATCGAGCCCACAACCCCAGGCATGTGCTCTGACTGGGAATCAGACCGTGACCTCCTGGTTCGTGGGTCAATGCTCAACCACTGAGCTATACCGGCTGGGCCCAGCTCTCATTCTAAAATCCAGTGTTTCTACAGCTTGCAGCTATAGTCCATGTCCTGCACATGGCCCACAGGCTGTCCACGGTCTGGTCCCTCTCCTCCCCGCCTCCCCGCCTCCCCAGTCCCTTCTTTACTGCCCCCACTTTGCACTTCAATGGCAGCAATCGGGAGCAAATGGCCTGGCCTTGGAAGGACCTGGTCCCTCAGATCTGTGTCTGTAAGTAGAGAAGTCAGCATAGTATTAGCCCCCATGTCCCAGAATTTCTACGATGAAGAGGTCCACAGATTAGCACCTACATAAGCATTTTCATTCCAGATCATCTTGTTTTTGCCTCTCAGCAATGGAGTATTGAGAGGGCCCAAGAATCCTGCCTGTGTCCCTCATTGAAAAAATACACTAGTATATTTCTGTACTCCCAGCTCCTAGTGCAGGGCCCTGCCCACAGGAATGGTTCCATACAGATGTGAGGAGATAGAGCAGAAATTGCACACCAGATCTGTCCAACATCATGGTCTGAGGAAGAAGCGTGAGTTTGAATCAGTCTCTAGAACTAGGGGTCATGGACAAAGCAACCTAAGATCCCACTAGGTGTTGACACTCTTCTCAGTTATTCCTGTGCTTACATTATACTTTACAGATGGAGAAAAAGGAGCCCAGAGAGGGCCAGGTAAATTACACAGCCAAGTGCAGGAGCCAGGATCCAATATCAGGCCCATCTTTTTACTGCATCATCTGGGTGTCCTGGAAACGGAGAGTGGCCAGGATCCCAGGCTTACCCCAGGGCTTCTGTGCTGTCTTTGGTACCCATCTACTTTCCCACTGTGATGAGTTCTGAGCCATAGCAGAACTATCTTAACGTGTTGTTTGTTGACACTGGTTTGCAAAGCAGTTACCAAAAAAAATAATCCAACCTGGAGAGCTAATCATTTTAACACACTCCTCCTTCGTGCTCCCAGGGACTCGGTAGCAGCATCACCAGACCCTGGGGTGTTGAGATTGTGCTATATTTTGAGAGCATTGTGAGAATTAAATGAGATAATGTGTGCAAAATGCTAAGAACCGTGCTTGGAATGTACTAAGTTCTCAATAAATATCTGGGCTGGAAATCTTAATCACGATTAATGCAACAATACATTTCCCCCCTCTGAGTTCATAGCATGGGCCAGGAGTTGTTCTTGGTGGTTGGGGTGCATCAGGGAACAAAACAGAGATTCTTTCTCAGAATAAGACAGAAGAGGATCTCGGTCCTTGGGGAGGGGAAGGCTAGCAATCACGATCAACAGAAAGGCGTGTGGGCAGGGAGGCTGTTCCATGGGGTGGTCCAGGGCCTTGCTTAGCAGGTGACAGCTGGGAGAGGGCACTGTGGGGCCAGCTGTGGGGCATCTGCAGCAACAACACCCAGGCCCGGGGACTATGGGGGGTGGGGGGTGGCTGGTTGGTGGGGGTTAAGGGGCTGGCGGTGGATGAAGCTGGGAAGTAGGAGCTCATCTGGGGGTTGAGTCAGGGAGGCCACATGGCTGATCAGCAGTGAGTGCCGGGACGGATTGGGAAGGTGATTCATGAACTTCTGGGAGAGAGAGAAGAGCTGGTGAGTCCTGCAGTCACCGGAGGTCTTGGACTCCACAGAAACATGAAGCCAGGGCAAGTCCCTGATAGGGAGACACCCTGACAATGGTGATATTCCCGTAGGCTCTCTGACTGCTGGGTGGATAACAGAGGGACCTTGGGGGACAAGGCAGGAGCAGGGAGGCCTTTGGGGAAGTTTTGTAGTAACCCAGGCAGGCATGGATGCTTGCTGGGACCTGGGACCTTGGGGTGGAGAGTGAGGGAGGCCAGGGGAGGTGTTATTATCCTAGTAACAGTGGCTGAGCCTGTGGCAGTTCCCTCTCCCAGCCCCTCTCACCGAATCAATCTCTGCTTAATGTGGAAATCATTAAAAGCTAAAGAAGATGTGGTGCATGTAAGCAATGGGATATTACCCAACCCTAAAAAGGCTGAAATCTTGTCATTTGCCACAATATGGATGGACCGAGAGGGTAATATGCTCAGTAAAATAAGTCAGAAAAAGACAAATACCGTATGATTTCACTTATGTCTTGAATAAAAAAAATAAAACGAATGAACAAACAAAACAGAGACAGACTCATCAATACAGAGATGAGACTAACAGTTGCCAGGCAGTCCAGCACCTCATTAAGGTGTGATCGCTGGACCAGCACATCACCTGTGAGCTGGTTAGAAATGCAGGTTCCAAGGCACCTCCTCGGCCCTGCAGGCCCGTAATCTGCATTAGCAAGAGGCCCTGGGATTTGTGTGCAGGTCAAGTGGGGCAGGTTTCATGTGGCCTCGGGGAAGTGACTCAGTGCCTTTGGGCTTTATTGTCCCGATTGGCCACGTGAAGCCAATAACATTCCCTTCTCAGGACTGCTCTGAGCATCAAAGGAGTTCACACCTGAAGAGCCTGGGACTTACTACTGTGGAGCCTGGTGCCCACTCTGCTCACCAGAGGCCATTGGTCACTGTTGGTTCTGGGTGAGGTAATGGCAGAAAGAGTGAACGGGGCTGGAGCTGTTCTCGGTGCACCTGCCCCAGGTGTGGAGGCCCAGAAGGTATGACGGGGAGGACCAGGGTGTGAGCTCACAGTTACCAAGCAGGTGTACCCTCTAGTCACAGTGCTTGTCACTCTGCCAGTCCTCACAGCAACACTATGATGAAGGTATGACCATCTCGGCTTTACACAGAAGGAAATGCATCTTGGGGTCAAATACCTTTCCCAAGGTCAACTGGTACTAGTACAGTGTTCAGAAAAGCTTGGGGGTTTTTAACAGAGAGTGGGTAATGACGGGGGTCTTCAGTATCGCACCTGTGAGGGGAAAGGGAAGGTCGACCCCGGGTCACTGGTGAGCTGGAGCGGCTCAGGCTGTGCAGTAGGGCTGACGGTTCATTTTGAAAGCCAGTTGTTAATTAAACACAGCTGTTGTTAAAAATTAAATTATATAAAATTACAATTGAATAAATTATATTACAAAGAAAGGCAATAAACTCTCAAACTGCATTGCTTCCTAATTATTTTATTGCACTTTGCTATTTCATCTGCAGTCTGGGTGCTGTTTATGTCTACGGTATCTGTATGACAGAAATATATGAGTGACTGTGTATTCTTCCCAATTCCACAGCCAGTGACTTCTTACTGGTGTTGAGTGTGGCCATCGTGGGAACATTTACACCACAGGAATTGGCACATGCTCTGAATCAAGGTGTGATTTTTTTGCTTTGTTGATAGACTAACTTAAGAAAATGATGGAGAGAATGTTAATAAAGCAGATTTAATTTAAAATTGTGTTGTCTGTAGCTGTAATGTTGTGCATAGCACAAACATGGGAAACATTTTTTTCCAGTATTCAAAGTACTTTCTGATTCAGCAAAGAAGTTGCTTACATCCTGACACGCCAGTGAGGTTCTGGCACACCTCTTTGTTGTTTTACTCATGAACATACAGGAAAATATCAATCACTATTGATGTCAGGGACTGTATTCATTTGTCAATTGCAACCATAGGTTGGCTAGGGATGTAAGAGTTCAGCAAAAATCAATGAAATCATTTTGCTAGGATCAACAAGCTATATGGAAATTTACAAAACAAAATATGGTATATTGCATTATTTATAAATATGATATGTCCTTTATAGCTGTAAAATTTATAACAAAGTTGAGTACAAATATATAAAAGTATATCTATATCTATATCTATATCTATATCTATATCTATATCTATATCTATTTTTTTCCCAGAGAGCTGTTTGCCCAACTTTTATAAAATTAACCAGAACGCCTCTGGCTAAACCACACTGAACTTTGCCATTCATGGTGTCCTGTGGCAGAATGAGCTCAGCTTAGGTGTCAGAAAGAGCTGGCATATGACATGTCTACGTTCACTTTCTTCCCCGTGTTCAGACCCTGGGTTTCAGGCCCAGGACAATGACTTTACTGCCTGAGTCCCATGGTTCTCATCTCTAAATGGGAGCAATAATAATGTCTTGTAGATATGAGGCCAGATGCCCAGTGAAAGCTCATTCTATTCACCTTCACATATAGGAATGCAAAGGGAACAAACTCCCTGAGCTGCCTCCCATGCTTCCTGACCCTCCCCCAATATCCTAATGACTTCCATGCACTTCCTGTTTGCTGTTCCCTAAGACCAACTCCCAGCTTCTATTGTTTATCACTGGAGGCAGATCCACATTCAAATACCCTTTTCTTTTGTCCCCCTAAAAAATGTTTGCCAGTAGGATTAACGTGAGCAAGAGGAAAAGACCCACCATTTCCACTGAACTGAAAGGCGGTGTAAGGTCTGGGCCTTTCATCACAGGGACTGTCTGCTGCTCATTCAAAAGGACCTTTCTATGTTCACTTTCTTCTGTGCGAGGCACTTAGTAGGTGCACAGAATGCTCCTGCAATTTAAATTATAATTAGACTAGAGACCTGGTGCATGAATTTGTGCATGGGTGGGGTCCAGCTGGCCTGCCCCAATCATGGTGATCAGGTTGGGCTGGCTGGGAGGAGGGGCTGCAGACGGTTAGCTGGCCAGCCCCACCCCATGGTCAAACTCCCGGTTGAACTCCTGGTCAAGGGGACAATTTGCATATTAGCCTTTTATTGCTCAGAGCAGTAAAAATAAAAATAAGGACTTGAACTAATGATTCATGAGCTAAGCCAACTGTCTGAGGCTTATGGTTTGATTCCCAGGAACTCCACCTCTGTGATTTTTGTTTCCCTGGAACCATAGAGCCAGAAAGGAGAAAAAGAGAGGGAGAAAGACTTGGCTACTTCTCCACAGGCTCGGTTTGTGATTTGAATCCTGTGCGTCTCTTCCATATGTGGGCAACCGAAGATAAAGGCCAGCTTTAGTTTTTGTTTTGAACCCTGGGCTGCAAGGAGAGAGGTGGACAGGACAGAGGGTGAGCAGGTGTGTTCCTTGTATTAGACTCTAACAGTTAGAGTCACTACCACAGAGTTGCTCCCAGAAATGGACCACATGTTGGAAGTGAGCCGCACCCAGTGAAGACCATGACCACTGACCACTGGAGTCTCTGGCCCTTGAAATCATTCTATCCTCAGATTCTCTACACCAATGTCAGCTGAGCTGTCATTATTCGGTCCTTTCCAGGGAGATGTGAAGAAGGAAATGTCAAGAGAAAGATGCTGTATGTACTGAAAAGTGAAGGAAAAGTCGCTCTCCCCTGGGGGCCGGGCCCTTGGCTTCTTGGTGAACTTTCTTTGTGTGCAGCAAAACTTCCCCAGGTCAGCCTATTGTCCCAGGATTAGAAGCTGAGGCTCCACTGGGGAGAGGGGAACAATGCTAAAGATAATTGAACGCCATACATTTTCACAGTGGATCAGCACTGAGCCATTTATCCCAGGTATTTCTGTGATTGTGATACTGAGAAAATTTACACCCTCAAACAGTTCTCAAATCTCTCTTTCCTGGGGCAAAATGGGACTTGGACTTTGGAGTCTAGGTCAAAAAGCAAGTGGTTTGGGGACAATAGCTGCTTAGAGACAAAGAAAAAGGAAGTTTTTGTTTGGAAGTTGGAGTCCTTACATTCTAGGCATTGAAAGATTCCAAGGAGTAGAAAATACTTAAATGTCTTTGAGCTCCACCCCTTTATTTAAAGCCATATAGCTCATTAGGGGCACAGCCAGTCTGGAACCCAGGCTTGTAATAGATATTCCCATTTTACAGTTGGGGAAACTAAGGCTTGGGATCACCCAGCTTGAAAGAGGTGTTGCTGGAAAGTCAATGTGGGTCACCTGATGTGATGGAAAGGCTGCAAAGGCTCATGACTAACTGTGACACCAGCATAAGGGCCCTGACCCAACGGAAGAGGCTCAGGTATGACCCTTGCTCAAAATAATATGGGGAGAAAGGGGCCTTCACACCACAGACAAGACATCTCCCTACTCAGCTGGAGGTTTTCACCAGCTCTTTATTGAGAAACAGCATGGCTTTGGTATCAAAAGCGCTTGTCACAGTTTGGTAGAAGAAACCGTAGTACAAATGCATCAAAAAATCGATGCTATGAAGTTGACCTATGTTAAGTGTACAATTCAATGATTTTTATTATATACATTATACCTCAATAAAACTGTTAAAATATTACTTAAAAATCTATATGTATAGAGTGCTCATTCCAGAGATTACTTATGAACTTTGGAAATGAAGAGTGCCAATAGGGATTGTACTAAGGGTATGTGTGTGTCTGTGTTTTATGAGAGGCTTCAAAACCAAGCCATCTCATTTTTTTGTTTGTTTGTTAATCCTCACCTGAGGATATGTTTACCATTGATTTTTAGAAAGAGTGTAAGGGTGGTGACCCTCATCTTCCAACTAGGGGCGGGGAGGGGAGGAGGCATCATTGGCCTGTTTGTGCATTCGGTTGGTAGGTAGGGGTGCCACCTTCAAACCCAGGCTTTTCTTCCTGAAGCCCACAGCTCCCCTGTGCAGCCACGGGCCCCAGGGCCAGCTCAGCCTGGTCTCGGGGAAGTGGCCTCAGAGCCCCAGACTCACACCTCATACAAAGAGGACCGCTCCGAGGGAAAGGCCATTTGCCCTTCAAATTCGAGGTCTTTCTTTCTCCCTGTGGTTCTCTCAGAAGTTTTGTATTTTTCTTTCTCTGCTTAGTTTTGCAATTGCTCTTCAGATTTCAACTCAAGTTTACATTCTAACTACCATGACATCAACATAGATATTCGGGATTTATCACAGTTGGCAAATATATATTTGGGAGATTATTTATTTACCTTTTTTCTCTCTGAATTAATGTTAAGTTCCTAAAAGGCAAGGTCTGTTTCGCAGTGGCTCACCAGGATAGAACAGGCCTAGAGATGCAGAGTCAGCGTGGATGGAACCCTGAGGCATGGGGAGGCTTTGGAGGCAGTGGGGAGGACCCAATCCCTTGCTCCCAGGACAAGCGGCATGGTCTTGGCCTCTGTCTCATCCTCATGAAAGCAGCAGTGCCTGCCGCCCTCCCAGGCTTGGTGGAGGTCCTTGCCCCATAGCCAGTGGTTTTCGCTAGTGCTAGCCTGGCCTGGGCTTTCAGTAAAAGGGGGGAGGTGGGCTCACCTTCCCATGACAGCAATCCTGGCTCCGAGGCAACAGTGTCCACCCAGGAAGCCCCAGACAGTTACACATTCCAGGAACCGGAAGTGAACACAGAACAGCAGGGGTGTGGTGCCCTAACACCCAGCCCTGGAAAACCTCAGTGTTTCAGCCAACCTCAGGGGTTTTCCCCTTTCTGCTTTACCATGCAAGAGGCACTTCCCCTGCTCCCCTGGCCAGGCCAGTGTCTCCCAAGCCCAAGTAGGTCTTGGGGCAACATCTCCCAAAGTGCAGAGCTTATGGGGGGATAGGGCAGTATGCAGTGAGGGGGACATTGTTCCCATCCTGGCTGCTCACTGGGAGGGTTTTTTATTAATTGTCCCAAGCTCTCTGGAGACTTTAGGATTAGAGCCCCCATGAGGGAGGCCCCGAACCCCTTTCCCCCCCAAAGCTTCAGCAATATTCCACCAGGACTTTGTAAATAACAGTAACCCCGCCTGGTGCTTCTGGGCCACCAGCCCACCCTGTCCGAGGAGAGAAGGGGAACTGGAAGAGTGAAGGGGAATAGTTGAAGGCTCAGGTCTAGCAATTAGAAAGTTTTCTGTCTCTTTCATTCTCCTCAAAGCCACTCGGTGACAGAGAAATTATTTCTACTTTTTAATGAAGCTCAAACCACAAAAGGGTTTTTCCAGCTGTCCTTCAGATGTCACACGGCCAGTGGACACTAGAGCCAGGAGTCAACTGGGTCAGCGTCCGAAGTCCTTTTATTTGAATGCTTGGCTTCTTTTTTATGAACAGAGGGCTAAGGATGCATGCCACCCATTCACAGGTTGAGTTGCGATAATAACCGTGGTTGAAGGCATGGGCAGTCCTTGTATAGCCTGGCTACCTGACATTGCTTCCTGAATGCCTGAGCAGCATATAAATATTAAAATATTCAAACCTCCGTCTCCCCAGGTGTCCTTGGTTGTATACATGGCACCTTCTTTCACCTAGTTGTGCAATAGAGGAGTCCAGGAGCCATCCTTCACCACCCATTACCCCCAGACAAAGCCATCACCAATCTTGGAGGTCTTCCCTCCAGACTTCCTCTTGGATCTGTCTACTTCTCTCCATCTGACCCCTGCCACACCCTCCATCACCTGTGCCAAGTCCATGAAGGGTACAGGTGATATCCTAAACCTTACCAGGGCTCCCTGTGAAGGCACATAAGGAAGATTGGGCCTTCTGATTTTGCCCTGGCAATCTACATAGCATTGCATGCATATCATAGCGTGCAGCTTTAATTTAGCACAGCTGACCTTTGTAGGACTATTGTAGAATATTTGTTGGCTCCCTGTGTGTCCTGTCCCCCTAGGTCCAGCCTAGAGTCTGACAATCACTTTCTTCTCCTGTTGATAAAGGCTATTGATTCACATTGGCCACACTTTTCAAACACAACAGATCCTCTGTTTGTCTGCTGGCACACCACTACAATTGAAAAAGTCATGGCACAGAAGCCATGTGACATTCGTCATTTTTATTCCCCTTTCACATAAAACAACTATCCATTTTTATTTCCACCACTTTTGGCGCTCTCACTATTTTTGCATTCATCACACATCATGAACTAAATCATATTTAAAAATACCTCTAACTTAGATCCAGATAAGCAAGTACAGCGAGGCCACTCACAGAAGAAGCACCTGCAATCTGGGAAGTCTTTTCATT
This sequence comes from Eptesicus fuscus, assembly GCF_027574615.1. Taxonomy (NCBI): domain Eukaryota; kingdom Metazoa; phylum Chordata; class Mammalia; order Chiroptera; family Vespertilionidae; genus Eptesicus; species Eptesicus fuscus. The sequence goes on along the minus strand of NC_072474.1, from coordinate 113,346,353 downwards.
TACAGAATTAAAGCTAAGTTAACAGTTCTTAAGCTGAGGCATGGGCATTCTCTTAGGTTGAGAGCATCATTGTTTGTGCTATTTTGGTTAGCACATCTTTCTTAGCAGGTTGTGGTCTCCTCAGAGGATCTGATGAAAACTGGCATTTCCTGAGGACTTACGTGCAGGGAGACATGCTAACACTTCAGATAACACAGGCAGAGCTGAGTCCAGACTGGTGATCTCATCCTGAGCCCTGCCTTCATTGTTGGATGGTGCTCCCTCTTCTTGGCCACGCTTGTTTCTTGAAGGTGCCAGATTTCATAGAAGGGAGCTGGAGGCCACTAGAACCTCCAGGGAAGGCCTCTAAGAAAAGAGGGGACACTGAGAAGAGACCAAAGGAGGAAGACTGAATATTTTCCCTGAAAGAGTGGCCCACAGGAGACTTCGGATATAGAAAGAAATGCCGGGAAGTCACGTGGGGAGGTGTCTTACACATTGTCTCCGGGTCAGTGGACAGGTCTAGAGACCCCAGGGTTTCCCCACCAGCTCCCTATGTACACTAGGCTCTTTGTAACCTGGGGAATGAAGCTGAAGTTAATTAGTTCTATTTACTGCATTTGCCTGTCATTTCGCCGGCAAGTCAAGCTTGACGCTTTCTACCTGTCCACATTTGATCTCATGGAAGAGAAAACAGCGCATGGCCTGGATTCTGCCTACTGAGCTCTGCCGCTCTGCAAATCACTGTGCATTTTTTAGTGTTAATTACTTTCAGTACTTTCAGTTGCCTCACTGCTTCTCAGAGGCACTTCTGCATTTCCAGCTTTCCAATCAAACTTGGGTTTTGTGAAATACCTGTCACTGCTCAGCCTTCTGAAGCTTTTTTTGCTCCCATCCAGAGCTCCAGGGAACAATGTGATGTTTCCCTTCAGGTTCGTTCAGATTAGTGGAGGTCATTGGAGTTAATGAAGGCTCTGAGAACACACTGGCTGGAAGGGACTGTGCTAAAAGGCGCAGTTAGGCCGGGCATTCTTCTGAGGAGAACACATTCCTTTTGTGGCTTGCAGATGGTTTGGTTGGGTTATCATAACCATCTTAAAGATGAAGAAGCTGGAAATCTTAGAGGTTAAATATCTTGCCCAAAGGCACATGGCTAGGAGGTGGCAGGATTGTAGTTCAAAGGACGATCTGTTTCTGAAGCTCAAGTTCTTTTTTTCAGACTAGCCTGCTCTGAGGAGCATCAGGAATCATGAGATGCTGCTGGGGGCAGGGCAGGGGGGTTGCAAAGGGGACATTGGACATTGTGCCTGCTCACAAGGTGGAAAAAGATATGTGCAAACCACTAGCGCCCACACTGCGCCGAAGACCATACCCATGGTTTGTGGCGTGTGGCCCAGGGGAACACAGAGGGCACCTGGGGAGACTTCTCAAGCAGGAATCTGGGTTGAATTGTGTCCTCCAAGAAGATCTGTTGAGTCTTTGCAGATGTAATGAAGGTGTAAGTTGAGTAGATACTGAAGGAGGATTGGCCCTTGATCCAATATGAGTAGTGACCTTACAAGAAGAGGAGAAGAAGCACACGGACAGGCCCACAGAGAGGACATTGAGGTGAGGTAGCCACAAGTCAAGGATTGCCAAGAATTGCCGACAACCTTGATTTCGGACTTCCAGCCTCCAGAACTGTGAGAGAATAAGTTTCTCCGTGTTAAGCCTCCCAAACTTGTGGCAATTTGTCACAGCAGCCCCAGGAAGCAGTATAAGCAGATACCATCTTAGAGAATGAGGTGTGGCAGGAGAGACTACAGCACTCAAAGGCATGGAGACAGCTTCCCTCACATGCATTGGGTGTGCAGGCAGGAGACTGTAAACCATGCTAGATTGGGATTGAATTTTGAAGGGTGGGGTTTGTCAGGTAAGCTTGCAGCTAGACAGGGCTGTGCAATTGTTCTGGACAATGGGATGTGAGCAGAAGGGAAGGGTGTCCTCATCCCCTAGCTCTCTCTCCCTGTCTCAGACACCTGCTCCAGGTGTGAGGCTGGGTCCCTGGACCACGGGGTGAAAGGGATCTGCCCTGGAGAAGGGCTCACTTACAACACACTTGGTGCGAACAAAATAATGAACCTGTAGGTGGTAGCAACTGACCTTTCTGTTGCTGTAACAGACTAGCAAATACATATTCCAGATGTTTGGGGGCACAGCATCAGGATTCCATGTAGGTCCCACCTCTCTGAGAGACCCTGGACCACGTCGGTCATTCCTCCTGTACTACCTCTGAGACCTCCGATTACACAAAGACGTTTCCTTACCACATCCACAGCTGCTGTGCTCTCCTGGGGATGTGAACCCACTGGGCAAGCTTTCACTACCTACTGCGGCTTAGATGTAGGTGACCATGTAGTAGGTAGTACATTTTAGAGTGACAGGGGGCACTACTCATCATTGCTCTGGGACAGTGGTCGGCAAACTCATGAGTCAACAGAGCCAAATATCAACAGTACAACGATTGAATTTCTTTTGAGAGCCAAATTTTTTAAACTTAAACTTCTTCTAACACCACTTCTTCAAAATAGACTCGACCAGGCCGTGGTATTTTGTGGAAGAGCCACACTCAAGGGGCCAAAGAGCCGCATGTGGCTCGCGAGCCATGGTTTGCCGACCACTGCTCTGGGAAAACAGTGCACACTTGGATTGTTTTAGGCAAACTGAGACACGTGGTGACCCAGCTCAGAGGTGGTTTTGGTGCAAAGCGGGTGATACGATGGGATGAAGTTGGGGGTTGAGGAGTCCAGGAGCTAGTGTCTGTGGTCCGGCTCTATTAACTATCGACTCCGTGAAGGTGAACAAACCCCTTCACTTCCTGAGGTTCCCGCTGCTCCTCTGTAAATTGGGAAGCATGATTATGCCTCACACGACTTTGTGAAAATGTACGTGAAAGTGGCATATGGACCGTAAGAAGCTATCATGCTTACTTCATTGTTATCATCCTTGCTGTTGACATTGGTGTTGGTATTGATGGGCGTTCCTGGTGAATTACAGTTGGGGTTCCCTACCTGTCCGCTTGCTAGAATCATCTGGGAAGATTTAGTAAATAAATGCTGGATTAGTTTATGGGAACTGCTATGATAGAGAACCACAAACTGAGTGGCCAAAACAACAGAAATTTATTTTTTTCAGAGTTTTGGATGCTTGAGATCAAGGTGTTGGCAGGGTTCTTTCTTCTAAGACCCCTTTCCTTGGCTGATAGATGGCCATCTTCCTCTCTGTCTCCATATGGTCCCCCCTCTGTTCGTCCGTGTCCACGTTGCCCTTTATATGAGGACACCAGTCATGTTGGAGTAGGGCTCACTCTCATGACCTCATTTTACTTTACTCACCTCTTTAAAGACCTTCTCCCTAAATTCAGTGACATTTTGAGGTGTTGGGGGTTCGCACTCCAACATATGAATTTTGGGGTGGTGGTGACACAGTTCAGACCATAATAGATGCTTTCCCCACCCACAGGAATGCTGGTATATTTCAAGGCCAAACCCTGTTGCACTGAAGAAATTTATAGAATGCTCTTGCTCTGGTGAGTTACACTCAGTTCTGGCCAATGCAAAACAGTCCAGCCGCAGATTCCCACGCCAGTCACGCAGCTGTATGTCTGAAGCGGATATCACACTGTATGTCAACTGTAATTGGAAAGTAAACAGTTTTTTGAAAAGAGGCGTTTCCTGAGCACCAGTGAGCCATGCTTACACACAGAACCCAGGCTCTTTTTTGCGCTGCCGAGTGAGGCTGCTCGTAAAGGACTGGATGGCTCGGAGCCTCACCGCCAGCCCTCTCCTGCCGGTGACGGGAAGCGGCTTGGACAGGTGCCCCAGCGCTGACACAATGAATCACACTTTGTCGGTGGCTTTGGCTCATTGTGCAGAGCACTTCCCCTGCTCAGCCCGTGCCCGCCTCGCCTTCAGGTGTGCATGGGCCCTGCCGGCCGGGTGGGTGGGCTGCCTCTCACTCCCTACGTGCAGCTCCCTGGCTCGGGAACCAGCTGACCCTGTACGTGCCCCTAGGAGATGTAGCAAGATCCCCTCCGAGACTCAGTGTACTCATCAATGAAATGAGAAAAGACATTTTGCATCATGTACCCCAACGTTGTCATGGAGAACACATGAGACCATGAATGTGTCGGTTCTGGAGCCTCTCTGTCCAACACAGCAGCCGCAGACTCCTGGGGCGGCTTAAATGAAAATGAATTAAAAACAGAAGATTCGGTTTCTCAGTTGCCCTGGTCACATGTGAAGGTTTCAGTGTCCGCACGGGGCGGAGGGCTGCCATCCTGGATGGTCCAGGTTGAGAGCATTTCCTCCATCACAGAGGTCCTCCTGGATGGGCGCCGGGGGCTCCCCTGTCTCCTTTCATGAAGGACGCTGTTATCACTTCCCAGGTGCAGCACGTGGGGTGCAGCGATGACAAGCTACTTCTCCCACGTCCCATATAAAGTGGGATAACTGAGACCCAACTCCAGAACCGCCCAATTTCTGAAACCCAGGTTCTGTTTCCCTACACATATGACCTCCCATTCACAGCCTAATGGGTTATTTTCTTCAGCCGTCAGAGTCCGCAGCACTGGCATCGACAGGGCGATGAGGAAGCTCTTGGCTTCTGGAAGCTCTGCCACGTGGTTGTCCAGGGCCCGGGCATGGGCAGAGGCAGGACTAGAACTCTTAGAGGAGTCTGCAAGGTCTCTCACTCTCCATCTTTCTGTTACACACACACTCACCCCCTCATGCATCACAATTCCTCCCCTACCGCCAACTGCTGTGCACCCTTAAACAAGCAGCATAAACATCCCCGCTTCCACTCCCTCATCCAATAGGAACCCTATTGCTCGGTGGGGGCGGTCAGTTCATGTCAGGAGACTCCACAGCGGTCCCAGCAGGAGCTGTTACTATTGTTCCTGTTCTCCCTCCTCAGGCGCTGCCCCTCCCCGGCGCGGCGGGCTCCTGCTTTCCCAGAACGGTCCTTGTAGCAAGAACTAGAAACAGCAACGCGAAACCCACTTACAGGCAGATGAAAAGCAGATGCTTGAAGCCAGCAGGAAGCGCTCGCCTGGGAGCCTGTGATTCCAGCTTCAGAGGCAGACCTTTGCTACAGCAAGGAGTGGGGTGGGGTGCAGGGCACGGCAGCTGCCCCTGGAAGCGTGCCCACCCCACTCCCCCAACTCTGAGCATGTCGGGGCTACTTTTCATGTGGAAAATGAAGTCAAGTAGTAGATCAAAATGCATGTTTTTGCCTTGGGTGTCTTAAGCTCCAGGGGAATAAGATTGCACGTTCAAACCTGCTTTCGACTCCTAAGTAGAGAGGAATTGGCCTCCTGGCTGGGTGGGAAGCTGGCAGCTTTGCTGGGGGCCTGTGGCAAAGCTCACAGTGGGGGTTCACAGGCCCCCGGAGGTGGTGGTCAGGCATGGGGACATGAGCAGCTGCAGTGACATTACTGACGTCATGCTAGTCGGAGCGGAAGACTCGGAGGAGGTACAGACAACCTGATGGGTCCTGACTTCGAGATCACTGACTCAGTCTGCATCTGCACTGAGGGCTCAGCATGACATCAGCAGAAACAAGAGTTCCGTGGATGGAAGATGAACTTCCTGCAGATATCATCCTGGCTCCAGTGGATCCCCAGGGCCCTCGGGACAGGGTCCAAACCCTGCCACGGTTGTGGAGGGTGTGTGATGAATAATATTCTCTTGTATGTGAATAATATTCTGTTACCACATTTCCTTTATCCATTCATCCATCAATGAACATTGAGGTGGTTTCCACATCATCACTATTGTGACTAGTGTTGCAAGCCCTGGGTCATGAAGGGGAGTGGGTGAATGGTGAAATAAAACTCTCCAAACATACCCCTGCTCTCCTCCTCTCCTCTGCTCCAGCCCCAGGGAGGTATCTCCTCCCCCATCCAGGCACCCTGTGCTGTCCCCTGTCATGGCACCTAACAGCTAACAATGGGCATGAAGACACATGGGAGGGATGAGGGACAGTGTGTTCATGTCACTGACTCCAGTGTCTAGCTGGGGCCCGGCCTGTAATAGAGCTCACCAGATGAATTATGCAGATGAATAATGTGCCACCAGGGACTTTAACTCCATTGTTCTCATTCTGCATGCCTCTTTAAATGCCAATTCCTCTCCTTTCTGAGCATGGAACCTCATAAATCAGCAAGGTTAAGTGCAAGCGACACAAGTGTGGAAGTCAGATGTAATTGAGTTTACATACTTAACAGCCTAACTTTGGAGACAACACTATATTTAAGCCTCATTTAATCCTTAGGATGATCTTATCACAGAATGGTGGTAGCAGGACATATTGGGCACTTTAAAAATGGCATACAGGTGGACACTCACACATGCCCATGCATAGCCCCCCACATATTATGGTTCTATGTATAGATGTCCATTTTGAAAATTTTACATTCTCATTGCATTTCTGTTAACTTGAATGCTTTTTTTTTTTCTGATAGAAATTAACTTTTATTTGATGGTTAATTCTTTTTAAAAATTTTATCTTTATTTTTGAAAGTATTACAGATGTGAATGCTTTCTTTCTTTTTTTTTGAAAATAGATTTTTATTGATTTCAGAAAGAGAGAGAAAGAGAGAGAGAGAGAGAGAGAGAGAGAGAGAAGCATCAATGATGAGAAAGAATCACTGATCAGTCACCTCCTGCACATCCCACACTGGGGATCAAGCCTGCAACCTGGGCACGTGACCCAACTGGGAATCAAACCGTGACCTCCTAGTTCATAGGTCGATGCTCAATCACTGAGCCATACCTGCTGGGAAAATACTTTCTTAAAGCAGAACACAACTCAAAGCAAATTCGAGGTTGAACTCTGCAAGGTTAAGGTTTACTTTTAAAACCAGAGAGCTTTAGAAGAAGAGACAGTCTGTGCACTTATGTGTCAGCTCGGCAAATAGACCCAAGACTTGAGGTGCAAAGTGCAATGGTCCAATGATCCGCTGTAGAGCAGATGTGCCCAAGCAAATTATTTGGTCAAGAAGTTGTTCACTGCCAATGAACCGTGATGGTAGAAGACAGAGTGGAGGAGGCAGAGCCAGGCTGTGTGCTTCTGGGCAGGAGCATGATTCCCATGCACATGCGATAATCAAGACGGAGAGGGCCTGTCTCCTCCGAGCCATGCTAGTGCTGGAGAAAGGCTGCCTCCCCTCACCTGCTTCTTCCTATTTCCTGTGCATAAAACGTCGAGTATTTTCATGGGCAAATGAAACTCTCTATGACTCATAGGAGCCCAAGCAGCCAACATTCAAACCACAATTTCTATTTATTGCCCGCTAGGATCAACTTTATGCAGATGTTTCTAGAAGGACTGGGTCAATCCCAGCATTATTTTCAAGGCCATGGGTCTGGTTACATGGGTGGTGGCCATGTAAGAATCTTGTTGTCAGGACTACACTGAAGAAAAATGTCCCCAAGATAGCTTTCCTGGACTTTTTTTCCCTATCCTCAGGCAGAGTTTTCTACCATAATTTTGTTATCATCACTGAACATTGTATACCTATCAATTCCAGCATTTGTCATGTGGAATTGTCATTTGTGCACCTCACAGGTTTGCTGTATAGCATCGGCACTTTGGGGAGGGGCTGACTGAGTTTTGCTTTATTGGCACCTACTGGTTGGATCCAAGTTATGCGTGATGCACAGGAGGCATGGCTTATCCTAGGCTGGCCTTGAATTTACCACCAAACATTTTCTGTCCATCAAGAGATCATTTCTTTTCTCAACCACTTTTCTCTATGACTCTTTGGTAAAACATGGAAACTTAGCGTAAACTACAGTTATACTCTCAGGCTGGTGGAAGAATCTTCAAAGTCTTAAATTCCTTTCTCCTATCTGACTACTTTATATATGGCACCTGAGCTGGTAGATTATGAATTTGAAATTTTTTTAGGGCTGGGAAATCACTAGACACCTGTCCCTTTTGTAACTTGAGTATTATTAGCAGAAACTGTTTTATCTTTTGTTTGTTATTATTAATTTCAGTGAGGAAAAAGGGGAGGTGGAGGAGGAGGGAGAGGAAGAAAAGGAGGAGGAGAAGGAGGGAGAGAGGAAGGTGAAGGTGGAGGAGGAGAAAGACAAAGAGGAGGAGGGGGGGAAGAGGGGAGGTTGAGACAGAGGAGGAGGAAGAGGAGGAAGAGATGGAAGAGGAGGAGGAGGAAGAGGAGAGGGCAATTTAAGACAGAGCCTTTTGGAAGTTGGAAGGCCACTTAGTTTATGGTGGGACTCCTAGGAAAGGCCATGTTAAATTCACCTACAATACAGAGGTGAGGCTCTTATCAGCAGTGTAGGGAGAGAAGTACTCTATATCAAGAACCTACAATGTCCTAGGGCCGTGGTCGGCAAACTGCGGCTCGTGAGCCACATGCGGCTCTTTGGCCCCTTGAGTGTGGCTCTTCCACAAAATACCACGGCCTGTGTGAGTCTATTTTGAAGAAGTGGCATTAGAAGAAGTTCAAGTTTAAAAAATTTGGCTCTCAAAAGAAATTTCAATCGTTATACTGTTGATATTTGGCTCTGTTGACTAATGAGTTTGCTGACCACTGTCCTAGGGGATGTCTTACCAGTAATTCTGAAGGATAGTTATAATCACCATGTCACAGATCAGGTGGTTAGCTGTAAAAAAGTACTTCATATATGCATTCAGCTGATTCACATGAGACACATTCTAGGTGGCAGCAGTGCAACACAGGTACATTATGAACACAGACACACTAACTGCCCTGAAGCCCACAGGTGCTCCTGCTGTGATCCTCAGAAGGCCAGCATGGTCAGATTCCAAATGCAAACCCAGGGTTCCAGATTCTAATGCAGCGCTCAATTCGCTGCATCCAGTTGTGCCGAGTCCACTTGTTCTGCTGTGATCCCTCTCTGATGCTGTCATGTTCTGTATCTCACTTGCTCCTCACCTTGTCACTGATCTTCTCAGCAATACATCTCATCGTACAAATTACTGTATAATGAGATGCCACATCCTTTTGGTCTCATTAAACTGATGAAAACTTCTCCTACATATTACTTCCAGGGACATCATGGGACCACAATCTTGTGAGACATCTCTGCTTTACAGATGAGGACCCTGAGCGATTTGTATGAGTCTCAAATGTTACTGGATGCTAAAGCTCTTACTGTCTTATGTCTCCAAGTTCAAAGAACTAACACTGAAGGGGCACTTGGCACCAGGCATTTCCCACCCATTTTACACACATTATATCATGGAACCCTTATCTAGCAAATTAGTTGACTAAGAGGTCTACATGGATGCTTTTTACATACATTATCTCACTTAATGTCTTATTCCATGAGGTGGAGTTTTATTTTCTCCTGATCCGAGAAACAGTGGCACAGAGAGATGACATTCTTCTAATCCCATTTGGGAGCCCCTATCATCCCATAGCAGCACATGAGGCTGTTCATGTATTTTAGATTTATTCACTGACGGGTTTATTTATGTTACTGCTCATTCATTCATATAAAGATTAATTGGCAGTACATGTATGGATCTATTAATATTGCTGGGCACATGACGAGCAGTAATAGCTCTTCACAGACTGCTGAATGATACTTTTTTTTCATTTTAATGTATAGGCTGGCCCTTGAATCCTTTATCTCTGAAGATTAAATCTAATAAAGTAATGTATATAAATATGAATAGTACAAAGTCTGGCGTATAGTAAGAGCTTAACTCATGTTCATTGAATGAGCATTTACAAAACTTTGATGAGTCACATTAAGTAAAGAACACACAAATCACAGGGATGCGTTAATTTTCTTTATGTAAAAATAAGAACATCACTCATGAAACTGACAACCTGGAAAATTTTTTATCCTATTTCTCATTAAAATTTCCTCAAAGTACTATTTAAAAAATTCATTCCATAGGGAGAATGTCTTTTATTTCTTGCAGCTGATGAACTAGATATCCTGGCGGAAACTTTCATAGGAAACAGTTTTAAGATTTTGCCATAATTGCTGGTGAGAGTAAGGACTGCTCAGGGAGCCCCAAATTTAAATAAAGGCGAGAACCCAGGGACAAAAGTCAATCACTGAAGTTAGCTTTCCCCTGGGTGGCACTGGTCACACAGGGAAAAGTGGCCTTTACTTTTCCTGGTTTTAGAGAACACAGTGGACTTGAAAAAGAGCTCAAATATTCTAAAGTCTGGAGTCTAGTGGGAGACCCCGCCCTGTATAAAACTGGGCTCTAAGTGCTGTAGTGTAAGAGTGAACTGAGCTCAGCCTGCCTTCCCCATCAAGCACTGGTGCAGAAAAGGGGACAATTTCCCCCCTGAGAATTTATAAATACATGTGGGTTCTCAGTCTAGGTTGTCTAAAAGCTTTTAACTTGAGAATTTAGAGTAAATGAATCATATTTTTCTTTTTCTTTTTTTAAAAGATTTTTTTAAAATTAAGTTTTAGGAAGGGAGGAAGTGAGAGGGAGAGAGAGAGAGAGAGAGAAACAACTATGTGAGAGCGAATCATTAATCAACCGGCTTCCTCCTGCACACCCCCTACTGGGGATGGAACTCATAACCTCTGCATGTGCCCTGACCGAGAATTGAATCAACAACCTTTTGGAGCACAGGGTGACGCCCAACCAACTGAGCCAAACCGGCTCAGTAAGAGGTCAGTGAGTCCTCTTTTCCATTCAAGTTCCTGAGAGAAGCAAACACGATCCTGTCTGGAGAAGCTCACCTTCAACCTAGGCCTCAAGAATTCCCACAGATTAATTTCTATGAAAAATGAGCATACCCATAAAATCAGAAAATCATTAAAATAACAAAGCATCAAAGTAAGAAATGAAAGAAACAGTAGACAACAGAATCAGCTGTTCAGTCTTTAGATGATAAATTTATCAGGTAAAATATATAAACCAAGTGTTTATATATTTATCTTTAAAGATATTTATATATCTTTAAATTTAAAAAAGGAGGCTTCCCACCAGCAGAAGAGTGGATTAGAAAACTGTGGTACAGGAATACTACACTGCTGTAAAAAAGGAAGAACTCTTACCATTTGCAGCAGCATGGATGCACCTGGAGAGCATTATGCTAAGCAAAATAAGCCAGTTAGAGAAAGATAAGTATCACATGATCTCACTCATTTGTAGAATATAATGAACAACATAAACTGATGAACAAAAATAGATCCAGAGACAGAAAAGCATTGAACAGACCAGGTTGTCAAACCTCAGAGGGAAGGTATGGGGAGGGGGGTAAGAAATCAATGAAAGAACTGGTATGTATATAAACATAACCAATGAACACAGACAATAGTGGAGTGAGGGCCTAGGGTTGGGGGGTGAGGATAGGCTGGGAGAGGTCAATGGGGGAAAAAGGGACATATGTAATACTTTCAACAATAAAGAATTAACAAAAAAGGAGGCTTTAAGATAAAAAGTTTTCAGAAACAGTTAAAACATCAAAACAGAGAATGAGGATGTCCGATGCTGGATAAATACAAAGAAATTCACACCTCGGCACATCATAGTGAAACTGCAGAAAACCAGAGACAAAGAGAAGATGCTATAAACATGCAGAAGGAAAAGGACTATGACCTTCAAAAGAATGTCAATCAGATTGATCATTGATTTTTCAACAGCAGGGGTTGGCAAAAGAGTGTAGAAAGATAATTCTATTGTTCAGAGAGAAAATAATGCTCAACCTGGAAGTATATATCACAAGAGAGGTTATAATAATAAGAGAATATTAGTGAGTAAACAAATACTTAGAAAAAAATATACAACAAGAATTACTCATGTAGGAATAGTAAAAACGGGTATCTTTCTATAACCAACAATGATACTGAATCAATAATTGCAAACCTTCCCCTAAGGAAATACCAGTACAAGACAGTATTATTGGTAAAGGAACAGATTATTCCCCAATTACACAATCTCTTATTGAGAATAGAAAATTGGGAAATACTTTCTAACTCATTTGATGAGGCTAATGCATTCCTGATGCCAATATCCCACAAGGAGAGCAGGAGAAAAAAAATTATAGGGCCTTCTCACTAATATTACTTCATGACTCATTGTATCAACATACTAAAAATTAATATGTCATGACCAAATAATATTTATCCCAGAAATTCAACTTTTGCTTACTGTTAGAAAATCCATTGATATGTCATTTCATTAGAAGGGGAAGGAAAACATATATATATGTTTTATATATATATAATATATAATCATCTCTCTATATATATATAATTATCTATCTATATATATATAATCATCTCAATACAGAAAAAAATATTGATTACATTTAATGTGAGCTTTTAATAATTAAAAAAAGACTCTTGGTAGCCTAGGGTCTCAGCCTACCAAAATCAGAAAACAAGTCTCAAGTTCCCTGCTGACACACTGAAAGATGAGGAACAAGGCTGCTTGCTATCACCACCCCAATTCATCAGTGTTTTCAGGGTCCTAACTAGTGGCAGCAGGCAAGAAAAAAATATACAAAATGGAAAGTAAGAAATAAAATTCAATTATTTACAGATGGCATTATTATCTGCAGAGTAAACCCAAAAGAATAAACAGACAACTCATGAGAACTGGTAAAGCATTTAACAGATTTGCTGTATACATCATGCTTAAAATCATCTACACCAACAGCAAACATGAAAAAAATAAAACTTTGATATTTTAACATTGACAATGTCCTTAAAATATGTAAAGTGCTTAGAAACAAATCTCTCAAAGTATGTTAAAGTCCAGTCCTTTGGGGAGAAAAATGACAAAACATTATGGGATTATGTTGAAGTTTTTTTTCTCTCTTTCTTTTTTTTTTTAAAATATATTTTATTGATTTTTTACAGAGAGAAAGGGAGAGGGATAGAGAGTTAGAAACATCGATGAGAGAGAAACATCAATCAGCTGCCTCCTGCATACCCCGCACTGGGGATGTGCCCGCAACCAAGGTACATGCCCTTGACCGGAATCGAACCTGGGACCTTTCAGTCCGCAGGCCGACGCTCCATCCACTGAGCCAAACCGGTTTCGGCTTTCTCTCTTTCTTTCTCTCTCTCGATATAGAATATTTTCAGGAACTGGAAAACTTAATATAAAGATGCCATTTCTCTACAAAGTTATCTATAGATTTAAAGTAATTTCAATAAAATCCCAAAAGGTGGTGTGTGTGATCCTAATATTTACATTAGAGACTAAATATTTAAGAGCCAATTCATTGATGAAGTACAAGCTGAGGAGTGTAACTTTTTGTATATCATGAATTACTGTGAAGTTATACTAATTAGGGCTTGTGTAATTAACTTGGGGTAGATACTGTAATCATGGCACAGAAGAGAAAGCCCAGAGCATGGTCCTCCTGGGTAGGAAAACTCAGTTTGTGACTGAGCTGACCCTGCAGATCAGTGGAGAAGGGATAGACTTTTTGATTTATGGCACCGAGTAAATTGTTTATCTGTATAAAATAATTGATCCTCCTTACTTCATATCATACACAAATTAATCAACAGCAGACTGATTAAAGGCCTAATAGTCAAAGGCAAATTTTATGCTGTTTGGAATTTAATAGAGGAAGCTATCTTAACGATCTCAGGCTACGAAGGAAGGCTTCTTTCAACAATACACAAAATCAACAAATCATAAAGAAAAGTTGGATATGCTCAACTGCCTCAAAATTGTGATCACCCAAGAAAACATCAAAAGAGAATGAAAACCCAAGTCACAAACTGAGAAAAGTGTCCAGAATAAACAAATAACTCATGCACATCAATGTGAAAAACACAAAAAAACCTGACAGAAAAGTGGGCAAAAGATTTAAACAAGCACTGTGTGCAGATGAAAAAAAAATGTAATGTCTGATAAATATCTGCAAAGATGTTTAAGCACATCCAGAATCAACAAAAAGTAAGTTAAAACCACCCATCAGTTTGGTAAAGATTAAAGCCGCCAGCACTGAGGGTTGACGAGGTCATGAAGCAACTGGGTCACTTACACACACATGTGGAAACGTGAAAGGACCTGGTGGCTCTGGAAACTGTGACATTGCCTAGTACAGTTGGAGGTGGACACACTCGGTGCCCCAGGAAGGTCCATCCAGAGACTATACCTGTCTACACAGATGCTCGTGAATATATGCTCCAAGACACAAACTAGAATTCTCCCACCAGCACTGGGCTAAGCACAGTCTGGAAAACAACCCAAATGTCTGTGGACTGACAGTGGAGAAATAAATGGTATATTATATGCACCTACGGCTATATTACTTAGCTATGAAATGGAATGAATGATGGCAATCCACAATGTCATGGGTTATCTTTGGGAGGTACATTGGGGCGGTCATTAAACAGATAGTAGAATGTTAATGGCTAATACTCAGAGCCCACACTACGTTTGAGGAACTGTTCTAAATGTCTTATGAGCTCACTGAGTCTTCACAAGAACACCATGAAGTAGGAATTGTTATGATTTCTGCTCTGTAGTTGAGAAGACAGGCACAGTGGCACTAACTAACTTGTGAAGATCTCCCAGCTCATACCTGGTAAAACCAGTTGTCAAAACCCATGTTGTCTGGGCACAAACTATACCCCTCAGGATGATTTTTTTGGCCTAAAGTTCAGAAACAAGCAAGACCAAACATATTATTTTAAATGATACCAACATATGTGGTAAAATAAAAAATAAAAGTGGGCAAATGATTAACAGTATTTAGGACAGTTGCTCCCTATAGGGGTGAGAAGTTTTGAGCATAGAAGGATGGATGAGAACTTCAAAAGTAATGGTCATTCTGAAAACCCAACAATGAGCTCACATATCCAAACGGTTTTGTTGTTCTTACACCTTAAGCATGTTTTATGATGATTCTTTTATTTCGAATCAATATTTAAAGCAATTGAAGAAAATAAAGGGAAAATAAAACATTGCCAGAGATGGCAGAGAGAGACTTCATGTGTTTTTTTTACCCCCTCATAACACTTCTTGAATCTTTGCTGATAGAACCCTTAGAAAACTCCACAGAAGCTGACCTAGGTGTAGAATTCAGGGAACTTTTGTTCAAACAACAGTGGCAACAAATGCCTCTAATTGCCACCTATCCAAAAGGCAGCGTTGCAGGGCAGCCAAAGCCATCCTGTCAACACGAGATTTGAAACATCGCAGCCCAAATTCAGGCCTCATACTCTTTCTGGTTATGAATTGTAGCTCCTTCTCTTCCCTGTCCATGAAGAGATATGGGCAATAAACCCCCACTCATCGTAAGTTGTCAAGAAGTGATGTCTTCAATGACTTAGAATCAGTTTTTAAGCAACAAAATCCAAGTTATCAGTCAATTGATGTTACCTTTTATATACTGTAAGTCCTGACGGAGGCTTTCCAGCTGTAATAATTATGTAAGAAAGTCTATCCCTGCTCTCTCCTTCGTTTGTTGCTTGGTAACATCTCATTGGTAACATCTACACCAGGCTCAGCTCAGCTGTCACCTCCTCTGTGACGCTGTCTCTTCTAAGACCACCACGCCGTTCCCCAAGATTTGTCCCCAAAGAGACTAACCACTCACTCCTCTGTGTCCCCTTAGCACTTTGCACACACTTGGAACACAGACCCCCTTATCAGCACCCCACTTGCCCACTATTACTTCTTTATTTATTCATTGCCATTTTCATCTAGAATGAATGTTCCTCAAGGTGGAATATCAAGTCGTATGAGTCTCTAACGCGCATCCTGACGATGTAGCAGCAAAGGTCCTGCAGGAAGTAATAACTGAGGTGATGATGAAAACGGCGGACAGTATCTGTCCCCGTCATCTCTTGCTGAAACACACACCCCATCCAAAGCAGTGGCTTAGGAACACCATTTATGTTGGTCTCTCCTGGTCCTCAGCTGGACGGGTCCCTCTCAGGTTCTCTCCTGCTATTGTGTTCAAGTGGTTATCTCCAAGCTGGACCAGGCTGAAGGCCCAGCTGGCTCTCGATTCTCATGTCTGGTGCCCAGTGCCCCTCAGCTTCCCTGTCTCTCCACCGGGAAATGGTCTCCTGGGCTTCTGCACATGACCTGGGCCTCTGCACATGGCCTGGGCTTCTCACAGCATGGCGGTCACAGCCTAAGACGGGGGAAACTGGCTTCCAAGGGCAGGGAGCAGAGCTGCCTGGGTGCTGAAGCCTCCACCAAGACACAGCACAGTGTCCCTTCTGTCCTGTTCCATCGCTCAGTACCGTCACAGGCCCATGCAAGGTAAAAGAGGTGGAGACATAGATCCACCCCAAATGGGAGCATCCAGGTCCCATGACACTGAGCCTGTGGGGTGGGATATTGTACCATTCTTAGAGAGTGCGCTCTGTGGCAACATCTGTGTAGAGCTACCTCTGTGCTGGACACAGAGCTAAAGAAACTGCTGTCATTGTCCCTAATCTTCTCATCAAGTCTTTGCAACAATTACTATTACTATTTCCATTTTGTAGTTAGAGAGAATGAAGCCCGGAGAGGCTAAATAAGTGCCTAAAACATCACCGCTGCTGAGTGGCAGAGCTGGTATTCTGATTAGATCACCTCAGAGCTCACACTCTTCATCACCGAACATTTGGCCTCTTCACCAAGGGAGCTAAATAAATGTTCGACTGAAATACCCCCTTTCTTGGGTTAACTCAACACAATCCTTCTGAAGATTTTAAAATATGTGCCTTCAAAAACATCCCCTCCTCCCAAATAATGGAGAAGGTGGAAGGCAAGAACAGAGAACCAGACAGGAGACACTCTTCAGTTTGCTGCTTAATATTTAGCCTGTGATCACATCTCCTAGGCTCTTGATTGTGACCTTGACTCCCTTCACCAGGAATTCTGAAATTCCAGGCAGATAGGCCTCCAGGAAATCCCCTTTTCTCTTTCTGATGAATACATTTTCCAGGACTGCCTGACTCTGGCTCCAAATCACATTCATCCCAAAAGTTTTGGAAACCTTTTCACCTTTTGTTATCAGGTGCATTTGGACACGACCAAAGGTTTTCATGACATCAACTTTGCGCTTTTCTTCTCTTATCTGTGGGGGAGACTGGGTTGCATGGAAGGTAGAACGGCCTCCATGGAGTCCCCAACCATACATGCTGGACCGCATTTGCAATTTCTCTGCACATGTACATCTTCAAATACTACGTGATCCTTATAAACTGTCATTGTGGGTCGGGTTCTCTAAACGCTGGTCTGGCTTATAAGAAAGAGTCCCTGGGGTGGTTGGTTTTGCTTCTTAGCAGGTAATAAAACAGCATCCTAACATTTAGACATGATTATATTAATAGAACTTGTCAAATTATTCCATGAGTTGTGTTGTATCCTAGCAGTGGAAGAACATAAAACACGAGACGCCTAAATGATGGGAGATTGCATGGCTATAAAAATGACTTGAGTAACAGTGGAAGATAGTGATGATATATTAAAGGTCTGAGACCAAATAGGATGCATAGTTGTATGAGAAAGTCTCAGAGGAAGCATCCCACGATGCTGACGGCTTTCAGCACTTTGAGTAGTGGCAGCTTTTCTTTGTATATATGTATATTTTAAATTTCTACAGTGAGTTGCATTACTTGTATGATAACAAACTCAAATATGGAAGTAAGTCACAGCTTTCTTTATTCTTTGTGACATTTTGAAAGGCCATAATTAGGAGAAGGCCAACGTCATGGACGGTCGGCAGGAGACACGTGTTTTCAGAGGGAAGTTTTCCAAGTAGCGGGGAGAGTGAAGCCAGCTCATTCCCGCCCCAGTGGGCAGTTTTGCTGTTGAGAGAGAAGGAGGGTATCTTCCAATCCTCCACCCCCTCATCACTGCCCCTCTTCCTGAGGTCCAGGGCTGAACACACCTGCTGCTCCTGCAAAGGTCCCCCGACCCTGTCTGCAGCCCCTGGCAGACTCTCACCTGTGTCTCGGCTCTGCTTTCTCTCAGCTTGGTGCTTTTTAATTGCCAGCCAACCACAGAGCTGAATCCTAGGAATGTGCTTTGATAGCAGCAGAGCACGGGCCTGGTTGGACTGAGAGATGGTTCATAATGACCTCTGGGTAACTAGCAAGGTGGCCACACTGACTACTCTGCTGGGGGCCAGCCTCTGATCTCAGGATGCCGAAATCGGGGCGCCTCGTTTCCCCAAGATTCTGTGGGATTTACACTTATTAATTGCTGTAAATCAAAATGCAGTCACTCCCTGAGGTCAAAGGCAGGAGTTGTTCACATTCATCATGAAGGGAAATAATAACCTGAGTTTATGAGGAGTCTTGCCCTGCAGATATAGTGAGGGGAGTGTTTATTTATTGGGCATTGAGTTGGACATTGAGCTGGGCCCTTTAAAAAATTATCTTTATTGTTGAAGAGCTGGACATTTTTGAGAAGAACTGACACCCATCCCCACGCAGCGACTGAGTGACTTTGGTTGTGCAAGGTTTCAAAGAAGAAATAGGCCTCTCAAAGCAAAACAGCCATTCAGTTTGGGGATGCTTCACTGATGAGAGATAGACCAGGGTGATGTTCCTAATCATCGCGAAGCAATTCCACGGGGCACAAGACCATGGCTTTGGGAGTCAGAGAGAAGTGGCTCTGAGTTGGGGACAGTGTTATCCCGAGGCGGGGGTCTGATGTGGTGACCTGGGAGGGGTGTGGGTGCTGAGTGGTGAGAAGGCGAATCGTCCTGCAGAGTGCCTGGCCTGGGGGATACTGTGTCCTCTCCCCGCTTTCATTCTCACAACTAGACACAGCAGTCACGTGGGGTAGTGTTGCTGGGAAGTGTTGTTATTGTTTGCTGAGCAAAATGCATGGGGTCAATGTTAACACTGCCTCGAGGCTGGCTTTCCGGATGTCAACACAGAGAGGAACTTACACTCTCCTAACTCACTGTGTCAGAAGGTCGCCAGCCCTTTGTCAGGTTTTCAAGACAGGTTATCTTGAAAATTTTCTATCTCATAAAGCTGTTAAAACCATGTGCAGGGTCGTGAACTCCACACCTCTGAGGCTTTCCTGGCGTTCACACTCTATTATGTTTTCTTTACCATCAAAACTCTTTCCAAAATAAATAAACAGAGAAGATCAGCTCCCTGGTGCAAGAAAAGAAATACCAGGTTCCTGTCAGAGACTTTGACCGAACCCGCGTTCCCAGGTAATTACAGACTCTCACAGTGTAATTGTGTCACATGTGACGGGACACACGGCATCGCCATCGCGTGCAGGGACCGTAGTGCCATAGCCCACTCCTCCACTTCCAGGGCACAGAGTATTAAGTTTAATCTTGGCAGTAAAACCGCCTCATAAAACTTTATAGGTCACAAACTGAAATGTCCAACGCCAAGGTCAAGCAAGATAAAATGAACCACCGGATAAAAGGCAGGTCCACCCTTCTTTATCCAAATTCCAAGGGCCCCGGGATTCAGACTGTTTTGGGTTTTAGAAAAGCAATACTACTGTGCATGTACTGAATATTCTGGACTATCCCCAGGAAGGTCTGAGCAACACCCGGTCAAAACACACGCATATTTCCACAGTGAAACTTGTGGACATTCCTGCTAAGTGGGAGAAATACAGATGTAACTATTTCAGAGAAGAAGGGAGAGGGGGAGAGAGAGAGAGAGATAGAAACATCAATGATGAGAGAGAATGATTGATTGGCTGCCTCCTGCACTCCCCCCCTCCCCGCCCCCCGCCTACAATGGGGATCAAGCCCGGAATCTGGGCATGTGCCCTGAGCTCCTGGTTCATAGGTCTATGCTCAATCACTGAGCTACACCTGCCAGCTCTCATTCGTCTTTATAGTGGAGGCGCCAAGCTCAGTGCTGAGCCTGCTGCCTCCCTGTCACCCTGGACATCAACCCTGTGCCCAGTGTCCACCCGGGAGACCCAGGCATTGCCTAGTTACCCTGTAACCAGGGTCCTTCTGGGCCTGGGAATCCACCCAGAAACTGGCAGCCTTCCTTCCCAGGTCAGACCCTGCTACCCAGAGGGAGGGTAAAGCAACTCTCCGATACCCGGAGCGGTAGCTGCCTTCCCCAGCACCATCCGCTCTAAGATGAGGCGTGGAGCTTAGATGCTCCCCTGCACCCTCTGCTTCTCCTTCCGCACAGAGTGACAGTGCTACCCTTCCATTGGCAAAACAAAGCAAATGCATAGACCACAGATGGAGTTTAAAATCAGGACACCAGATTTTCTCCATTTAAAGTCCCCCCCCCCCCCATTTGTCAATATTTCTTACAACTTGGAGGCCTACAATTCTTGTTTGTTTGTTTTACCATATGGCATTTATACACAACAGGAGCTGATGGATTTTGGCCAGGTCAGGCACACATTGGAAATCCTATACTGAGCGCACACCCACTCTGAGGGTTTCCTCTGAGGGTTGCCCCCAAGGCGGCCGGATCCAGGTTCTCTGCTGTGGGAACACGTGTGCCGACCTCTGTTCCTTTAGTTCTACCCTCACACGGGGTGGGAAGTGATGGGTGATATTTCTGGCACCCTTGGGGCATGCTGGTGCTGGGAACCTCGTCCCTGCCCCAACCACACACCTGTGCTGGGGGACAAGTGGCCTGCCCGCAAAAAGCACGCTGAGACCGGGCAAGGTATCACTGACTCCGACATGTGCATCCTTGACCCTGGCCTCTCAGGCTCGGCCTTGACCTTGGAAATGCCCTTCCCATGGGTGGTGGTGGGGGGGTGCATTAGCATCCTTCCTTAGTTTGAGTCCAGGATCTGACTCCTGTCCCCACTAGGAGGTTGGGGTGCACAGCGATACAGAGGTACTTACTGCCTGTTCATAGCTCGTGGCACCGGGCGAAGGAGAGGGACCCTCAGCTCAGCCTGTGGAAAGAACGGCAAACCGTTAGTGGGCCTCACACGTCATGTTCTAATTCTGGCGAACATGCGCCTGTCGCTTCTTGTTAAAATGGGATAAGGTGCCTGCTCAGAGGAGACAGAGAGCGAATCCATCCAGGTTGAAAATTGGTTTATTTCTGGAGCGGGTGGGGGCCGGGCCTTCCTCCCTGACAGGCTGTCCTCTTTCTGTCAGCAAGCATCACTTCTACCCGCATCTGCCCCGGGGAGCGGGGAGCGGGGAGACCCATCCCAGCCTGGGTGTCCCTGGCGGGCAATTGTGCGCCTCCCCCGGGCATGCAGGTCCGTCAGCCCTGCCTTGCTGGCTCTGCTCTGGGGCGCCTGTGCGTGTGTGGGGAAGGCATGCGTTTCCTCTGACAGTGTAACTTTGCCAGGAAATGTTTATTGGAGTTACATTCACACTGTTTCACACGGGACGCTGCATTTTATTGGGGGCTGGTGTCCGCCCACAGAGGAGACATCATGAGCCCGTTCACCCTACAAGTCAGCAGCAGTGACCCTCCCTGGGAGGAGCCAAAAGAGCTTTATGTCATTTACACAAAGACCTGCTGTCACCATCCCTGCACCCCGCGGGGGGGAGGGGAGCCAGCGGGACCCAGAGACAGGGCTGATGGAAGGAGAAGGGGGTGGCTTCAGCCCAGGGACCTGCAGGGAAGGAGCTGCGGCGGGTGGAACAAGAATCCCCATCTCATGCCCCCTCTTCCCCCCACCCCCCCGAATTCCCTGTTACTGCCTCCCCTGGGCCAAACTCAGCAGGAGCTTGTGTTGAGGTGGCATCGGAATGGGTGATGTATGTCTGTGCTCATGGACGGCTCCCCACGCGAGTGGCTCAGAGTGAAGGGTCCACAGGGGTGGACCGGTCCCCTCCGAGGCTTACCGCCTTGGACCAGGGGCCTGGGCAGGTGGCCAGGGGAGCTGTTTTCTGCCTGCCCTGCCATCCACCGTGCAGCCCTGAACGAGGCATTGGGACGCTCGGGGGTCTTCTTCTTCTTTTTTTTTTTTTTCACCTGGAAAATGAGCCGGTTGGTCCCACTAGGTCTCTTCCAGCTCAAAGTTTCCATAAAAAACTTCATTTAAGAAACTGCAGTCCTTTCATACTTGGCGACAAAAAAAATGGTTTTAAAAATTTGGAAATATGCTATTCTGTTTCTTACATTTTCCTGTCTTCTCTCATTTCCTTACAGAGCACAACTGCGGAGAGTCTGCCCAAGGAGGGCACACAGGACGGGGGTGGGGGTCGGGGGGGGTGAGGGGGGCGGCGGCAGGTGTCCTGAACGGAAACCTTTGGGAACCGTTTGACCTGGAACCTCAGCGCTTATGAGGCTTGTGTTTTGAAATTTTAATACAAGCTCAAAACGGATATCTTACCATATAAAAATAATTTTAAAATCTCACAGAGAGAGCCAAGCTTTTCTGGCATTTACAGAGCAGAACTTGGGGTCTTAGTGACCCGCATAGAGTGTGAGCAGCCAGGGCGTGTCCCCAGCCGGACAGAATGAGTGGCACTGTCCGAAGCAAGCGGCTCTGCTCGGCACAGACTAAGACCCGTCCGAGAGCCCTGCAGCCCGTCTCACCCAATCTGAGCCCCTTAGTAAAGGAGGCGGCGAGACTGAGATGTGCGTGGTCAGGCAGGGTTTCAGGTCCATAGGTTTCATGGAGGTAACAGACCACCGAAAAGACAAGGCCCTTCTCTTCCTGACGTGTGTTATTAACACAGAAAATGGAATAAACCTGAATGCCTGTCATGCGTCCCCCGCCCCTGCCACAGGAACCCCATAGGATCCCTGCTGTCATTCTTACTTCATACAAAACCAAAGTGACCTCAAGGAACCTGCTCTGCATCTCGTGTAGCATAAGCTGGTGCTGCAAACCATTGGCCCAGACGTGATTTTGTTATGTGTTTGGACAACTCTCTACCCACTCTGAGCCTCAGTTTGCTTATCTGTAAAATGGGCGCAACACAACAGCTAACCTGAGGAGGACATGAGAACATAAGTTATCTGAGATGCGGGGCAATCGTGATTGACATTCACTTGAACTTTAAGATGAGTGAAGTGCCCTATATCACTTTCAGGTTTCAGTCTCAGGAAACGATAAGCCCTAACCTGCTGCTCAGAACCACCGGTGGGGTAAGCACGGGTTCTCACATCTGTCTGCCCTTTGGAATGACCTGCGGAGCTTTACAAAGTACTGGCGTCCCAGGAAGTTTGACTCTGTTGTTCTGGGGAGGAGCCCAGGTATTGATACTTTTCTAATGTCCCAGGTATTCTAACGGGCAGGGGGGCAGACAGAAGCGGACATGAGAGCGTCAGTCCTGTCTATCCGTCTGTCCAGTTCCACTCGCTGACATCTTCTCATTCCTGGGGAGAGTACCAAATAACCACACTTCCATTTGCCTTTGGGTTCCAAGCTCACCCTAAGAAATTCAGGAACTGCTATTGTTCATAAAGAATCCTCTGCACATTTAGAGTTATTTCTGAGCAAATTTTAAATGAAATGTTTCAAGAAAATGTACCTCTTCCAAACATTTATGACCAAGATGATGGTAGGAACGTCTAATCTCACCAAACAGCCAATTCTGTCAATTTCGTCTACAGGCCACCAGTGAGGAAGACCCAGGCTCCCACGCCTGTCCTCAAGGTGGAATTTGTTCATGTATTCTGCAGACATTTATTGAGGATCTACTATGTGCCAGGCACTGCCCAGATATTAGGATGCAGCGACCACAGAGCAATGCTCTGCCCTCATGGGCCTTGAGTGTTTTCCCCATAGCGCTATAAATGATTGTAATGAGTTAGACCAGTGGTCGGCAAACTGCGGCTCACGAGCCACATGCGGCTCTTTGGTCCCTTGAGTGTGGCTCTTTCACAAAATACCACGTGCGGGCGCGCACATACAGTGCGATTGAAACTTCGTGGCCCATGCGCAGAAGTCGGTTTTCGGCTCTCAAAAGAAATTTCAATCGTTGTGCTGTTGATATTTGGCTCTGTGGACGAATGAGTTTGCCGACCACTGAGTTGGACTAACCACGTAACTGCACATAATAGTGGAACTAAAGGTGTTACAGGCATGAAGTCTTATAGAAAGCTTCCTGCCCCAACCACCCCCAGAGGGGACCCCGGCATCTTCTTGTGGGATCAGTAGAAGAGGTTCCTCCCAGCTCCTCTACCAAGTGTGGTAGAAGTAACCCTGACTGCTAGCTGGGCTCTGATCATGGAAGGGGGTGAGACTCCAGGCTGAGGAGCCCCCAGGCCTGTAGATCTTTCTCCAAGGGCTTCTGGATCTGGAGACTGTCTGAGGTCAAAGGGCACTGTCGGGCGCTTGCTGTGGTTGCCTTGACTCAGGGACCGGTGAGGCTACAGAGCCCCCTCATGGGGGAATCTCATCGTGTTTTCACATTCACTTTCTAGAGGAACCGGGGCATTGTCCCAGCTTCCCTTCCTAATTACCCGCAGCCCTGAAGCCTAAGCTTGGCTTTTGCTGTGGACGGGACGTTCAGGTGCCATCTGTCAGTCACAGCAGGGCACTTGGTAGAAATGGGACTGATCTGTCCAGCATGGCTCTGCGTGGGGACACTGGTACAGCCCTCAGGGCCTCACGAAGAGACAAAGCCCGCCTGTAGGTGCCAATGGTCAGGGAGAGGCTGTGCCAGAGGAACCCCTGGGAATCCACAGGGTGAGGCCACCCCTTGTCATGATACCTGTTTATTTCTCCAGCAAGGGACAATGCCAACTGTATTGCAACTTAGACACCAAATGCACGTTGAATCATAAATGCCAACCTGGGCATAAAAATTGCCGAACTGTATACCAGGTTCTATAGTATGGGCAGCAGAGGCAGGATATGTTCATAATTCATTTTGTTTGACTTAGAAATCCATGCTTTCATTTAAATAATAGAGTTCCCATGGGACTTACAGTCTCCAAAGAAGCTGCAGTTTGTTGGGCTTCCAAAATGAACCCCAGTTTGAGAAACACTGCTCTCTGTCTTCGGTTGCCTCCCTAGAAGGCTCAGGCATTGCCCTCCAGGTAGAAAGGGGGCCCTGTGAAAGAGGTGCACAGCACTGCTGGGGGCCTGGCAGTAAAGGGGTTCCTGCCCCAATCATCAATGCCAGATAACTGATTATGTTTGATTAGCTAACGAAGTTCTTTGGGATTAAAAGGCATTTTGGAAAGACAATGAATTTGATGGTTAAAACAAATATTTCAGAAAACTAAAATAAAAGAAACAGGTGCTACAGATGAGGAACATCCTTACAATTTCCAAAGAGCATGAACCCACCTGGGGACTCAGTGCCTGTGTCAGGAGAAAAAGACGTGTTTTATCAATAGGTTGGATTTGGGTGTGGGTCTTAATCCAGGACTAATTATACCCTTATCTACCTAATAAAAGAGTAACATGCTAATTGACCGTACCTTCGCAACACCCACCAGCCAATCAGGAGTGAGTATGCAAATTAACTCAACAAAGATGGTGGGTTAATTTGCATACACAGGTGCCAAGCGGCCGGGGGGTTGGGCAGGATGGAAAGGCAGCTCCAGGCAGGAGCGGAAAGGTGGCTCCGGCCAGAGCGAAGGTGGTGCCAGCAGCCAGGTGAAGGAAGGCCCATTCTTGCACAAATCTCCGTGCATCGGGCCTCTAGTAGTATCATAAGCTCACTAAACAAGTGGGACTACATAAAGCAATGGATCAGATAATTTCCTCCTTGTCCTGGGGAAGTCCTGTTCTCCCCTGGGAGATCCCTGGCACTCTAAGTGAGCATACAAAGAGATATTTGTTCATAGACATTTCTCCTGCATTCCACCTGATCCAAAATTGACATTTCATGAAGGAAAAACAATGCTTTTACAGCAAAGAAATGTTTTGGCTTTCAAACATTTCTCACATATTCCTTGAAGATAAAGCTTATAAAAATGCTAGCCTCTATCTATGTCAGAGTTTAGGCACCATCCTTCTAATTTTGATGACGAAATGAAATAGAGATGGGGAATCACTGGGAGCAAACTATTGGTTCCTGGAGAGAGTATGAAAGTCAACCCAGAAGGTCAGGGGCAGCTGTACTGTTTAAACTGGGTCAAGGCTGGAGGAAAAGGCCTGAATGAGGGCTGGTGCTTCTCCTCATTAAAACAGGAAAACAAGGCAAAAGCTGAATATAAAATACATCCAGCGTGCATCTGATTATCTCTGCTCAATCACATCCAGTATTCTGAAAGTGATGGGTGTTATTTGGAGTTGAGGGAGTAATGTGTGCATATTTGAGGATGAGGGTTGGGGAGGGATGTGTGGGGAGGCAGAGAGAGAGAAAAAGAGAGAGAGAGAGAGAGAGAGAGAGAGAGAGAGAGAGAGAGAGAGAGAGAGAGAGAGAAAACCCATGCATGAACTTTGACTAAACCAAGATTTCTCAGATGCAGCTGTTTATTAATTGGCTCACAATCTTAGGAAAATTTTCTTCCATTTTCATTTCAAAAATGAGAAAGTTACATTTTAGAGATGCCCCTACTTAGAAAAAGATATATGCTGATTGGATTTCTAATTCTATACCGTGGTCAGGGCAATCAGCTAAATTGAATTAAATGTAACATTTAATTTTATTGGATTTCCAATGAATGGAGGCATTTAAAGTCAAATGGATTGCTATAGATTTTTTTTTTTTTGAGGAATAAGAGAGACTGCTCCCCTCACTTTCCTGCTCTTATGTATCAGCATTTTTTTTTTTTAAATAAAAAAAGATTTTGCAACTGTCTTGGTAACAAGTTCCCTTAAGTACCTCAGGGCAAAGCACATTCACTTTTTATTTTGAAGAACCCTCATGAACCGACAAATCTAGTTTTGGAATTGATTTCTCCTGGGCTCTTTGTTTCCAAAAGCCTCTCGGTTTCTCTTTCACAGACAGGGTTCCCTTCCTTCTGTGGTAAGATTTTTTTCCCCTCTCCCCTCTAATTCCATTTTGTAGTAAATAGTCTCTTTATCCTATTTTTTTCATTCACTCTTTGTTTTCTCATCTTCCTTCTTCCACTCTGCCCTCCCTCCTTTTTTTCCTTAATTTTCCTCTTCCTCTTTCCTTTCTCTCTTCTTCCTGTTCTCTTATCATTAAAGTTGCTTTAATGTTCAAATAAAATGAGACCTTAACAAAAAAAAGAGAGATTATCAAGAGCCTCATTAGACATTTCCTTGTGTTTTTTTTTTTAATTAAAAAAAATTTAAGTTTAGCTCTTTACCTTGCCCCTCCTTTCATTTGGGGGCTGGGCACTGACAGGCCTAGAGGCATGGCATCCCCAACTGTGATGGCCTCTGTCTCCATTGACTGACTCATGCCTTGGGGCAATACTAAGGCACAATTTGGGAAAAGAAAGATCCTATATAATAAAAGCCCAGTGACCCAATGGCAGAATAACCAGACGACCGGTCGACTAGTCACTATGATGCACACTGACCACAAGGGGGCAGATGCTCAACTCAGGAGCTGCCCCCTGGTGGTCAGTGTGCTCCCACAGGGGGAGCGCTGCTCAGCCAGAAGCTGGGCTCACGGCTCATGGCTGGCAAGTGCAGAGGCGGTGGCTGTAGCCTCTCCTGCCTCTGCAGCAGCCTAAGCCATCAGTTGAACATCCCCCAAGGGCTCCCAGGCTGCGAGAGTGCACAGGCTGGGCTGAAGGACGCCCCTCCCGCCCCCCCCCCCCCCCCCGAGTGCATGAATCCATGAATCTCGTACACTGGGCCTCTAGTATAAAGATATAAGCAAACAAACTGAGATTCACACACACACACACACACACACACACACACGCCACAACTTATAGGCCAGCCCTACCTCTCAAACACCACAGGCCCAATTGTGAATGCACTATCATTCTTCAAACATTTACTAAGCACCTGCTGTATTCTAGTCATTTTCTAAGGAGCTATTTCATGATAAGAAAGGTCTCAAAGAAGTTTGAGAGACACTTAAAATCCAAAGACAGCGGATGAGAAGTCAGGTAATCTAACCAAGAATAGACTAAGACTGGGCTAAGAGCAATACTTAATGATAATAATAATAATAATAATAATAATAATAATAATGCCATTTACTGAACGCCAGAAGCTATGTAGGACATCCTGTTTAATTTTATTTCACTGTAAGGCAACAATCCAAGTGACTCAGATTTTTCAGTATTAAACAATTTCCTCATTTTGTTCAGTGAGAGTCCCTTGAGCCAAGTCTGTCTGGTGAACAAACGCACAGTATGGATTCAGATGAGATCATCACCTAATTTGTAGCTTCAAGTGCATTTAGAATTTAATTTCTGAATTTAAATTCCCCCTAATAATTAACTCTTTCTTTGCCCTTTTTATTATTCTTTTAACACTCCCCTAGATGTGCGGGAGACAGAACTTTAGGCCCAGGAAGGCTGCTGCATGGTACAACTCGAGTATCTCTCGTCTGAAAATGGGGACACAGGCATCTTCCCTTGAAGACCAAACTGTTATGCAAGTATAGTTTAATAGGTAGTCATTGAACAATTTCTACGTGTCAGCACCACGAAGGACACTGAGGATATAAAATTGGTGAGGAAAGCATTATAAAGAAATTTTTTTTATCATTTTTTATTAAATTTGAATATTGGTACAATAGGGGAGTTGTGAGATACTACTAAGGCTTTGATGGATAAACGATTAAAATAAATACAAAAATGATGAAATTCGATTTCTGTAGAACCACCTCAAAATAGGACTACTTGAGGTCAACATTCTTAGAAAGGGACAAAAGACCAAAGAAACTAATGATGGTTTGTCTGATGGTAAAATAAACTCATGATAATTGAGCTAAAAATGATACATTGCACTTAACATTTACATTGCACTTAACAATTGCCAGACACTAGACTATGCAGTATAATAGGCATCTGATTTCTCACCACAAATCCAGAAAGTAAGTATTGCAAGTCCATTTTATAAAGGATAGCTTGAGGTTCTGAAATGTTAAACAACTTTCCTAAAATTATCCAACAGTCTGAATTCCAACCCAGGTATCTATTTCTCAGACCGGGTGTAAAGGTGTAGGAGAAAGAGCTTGGGAAAGGAAGTAGAGTTTGGGGTAAGGAGAGTGTGGAGGTGCTCTCTGGGAATGCCCAGGGAGCTGGAGCTGGTCAGCCAGCACACCCCTAGATTTGCCCAGGAGTCAGGGAGACATGATGTAGGAATGTCCATCCATAAGTAGTCACGGGGCAGACTGGTTCCCAGGTGCTTATCAAGACATCAGACCATGGACAGCTTGGCGAATTCAGCTATTGTAACCACACAGCTCTGACAGTGCTCACCACGCTATATTTGTTTTCCTGCATTGATTTGCCCCCTGGGAGGGAACATTGAGTATATGCATTTAATACTTAAGCAGAGTCACAGAACATGGGTATATGGGTCAGAATGCCAGAGTGAGACAGCACCCCAGGGTCCCATCCACTCTGAGTGCCTGGGATGAAATCAGCCTTCTGAGTCTGCAAAGCTGATGACTGAATGTGGGTCCTTGTGGACTCCACAAAGGCAAGAGCCTCTCAGAGGCTGAGGTTGAGCCAGGTTATTTGCTACTTTTCATCTTTATCTGACACCAAATTTAACTGAGACCCACCACAAGGAGGGCTGTGCCCTCAAACACATGGATATTCAATTTCCATATTGTTTCCAGACCTTTTGGTTCATCTTAGTTTTTCTGGCAAATGTTTGTATAAAGTGCCCCTTAAGGATGGATCATTTCTCATGCTTAGGTGTTTGGGAAACTGTGTTTTAATTCACATCACCAGTGAACTACAAAATCCAAACTCACAGACATATTGTTTATGGTGTACCTGGGAGTCCTAGAATGCTGGTTAGTTTAAAAGAAAGAGCAAAAACTTGGGATTTTGTAGACGTGGCTCTCCTTTCAGGCTTTCCCTTTCATTCACTGTGTGAAATGGACAATGCATGGAGTCTCTCTGACCCTCAGTATCCTCTGCTATAGAGTAAAAACAAGCATGTCTGCTTAAAAAATGAGAGGCAATGCGTATTCATTGTCCAGCACATATCAGGCACTCAAATGACAACCTATCTGTCATTGCTATTTGGAGGACTTGATTAAAATTAAGCTGAGTCGCCCTAACTGGTTTGACTCAGTGGGTAGAGCATCGGCCTGCGGACTGAAGGGTCTCAGGTTCGATTCTGGTCAAAGGCATGTACCTTGGTTGTGGGCACATTCCCAGTAGGGGGTGTGCAGGAGGCAGCTGATCAATGTTTCTCTCTCATCGATGTTTCTAACTCTCTATCCTTCTCCCTTTCTCTCTGTAAAAATCAATAAAATATATTAAAAACAAAAAGCCGAGTCATCATGGTGATGATTCTCAATGTATTCTGTCCACAGAACTACAAACAGACAGACAGACAAACAAACAAAAGAACCCCAAACCCATAAAAATATTCCCATGATGGTTGCTGTCCAAAATGTTTTTTTAAATTATTATTAAGTACTTATACTTGACCAATATAACCTGATGTGTCTCAGTCTTATTGATAACTTACTTATTGATAACTTATTGATAACAAGATCACTAGATTTTGGCTCAATCTGTTAAAAAATCTTAAATCCAATTTAGATTCAAATACTTATCTCTGCTTAATAACTTAATCCCTCTGACCATTCTGTCTCTTCAATGCCAGGAGTGGTAGGCATAGCCTGGAGCAGCTCTCCTGAACTCAGGTTGAGGTAGACCTTGGCGAATGCCGGTGCTGGTGGGTATGACTGCTTTATGTGGCAATGTTCCCAAAAGAGATCCTTCCAGATCCAGCTTAGCTGCTTACAGTGTGACCTTGGCAACAACACTGCACAGCTACCATTCATCCATTTCCTCAGGGTCTCCTCCTTGTCAGACACTCCCTGTGCATACAGACACTGTATTCACTCTCAACCCACCAAATGGGTCATTCTACCTAGTTCCAAGTTACAGCACCAGCCCGACCCCCTCCCTACTCCCCCAACACCAGCCAAAGCTCAGAGAGGTTTCAGCCACTTTGCCAGACACACAATTAAGTTACACATTACATCCCTACTCAGTTTTGACTGGTCTCAAAGCCTCCTCTCTTTCCATTTCTCCATGCTGTCTGTCCATCCTGAACTTGTCTGAGCCTCAGGTTCAACATCTTCTAAAGGACCTGATAGTGCCCTGCCAACTTCATTTAAGTTGTTAAGATCATCAAATAAGAAACTAAGTCCAAAGGCTCTGTAGATTCTACCTGGCTGCATAACTGTGGATTATGACTACTCTCTAATGAGATTATGAAAAGAAAATATTCATACACTTACCTGTATTAATAAATTCCATGCAGAGTATGGGCATATAAAGTATAGATACTTTGATGACACGCCTTCTCTTTTCTATCTCACTCTAGTTTACCATCTCCAAGAAACACCTGGCGGAGATGCCACCTGACACCCTTGGAGGTGGGCATGTTACCCCAACTTTACTCACACTCGGGCTCTCATCCTTGTGGGTGGGAGCATGCTCTGCCCCATTCTAAAGTCACACCGAGGCAGAAAGAAAGCCATTTCAATTTAGAAAAGTTAAAAAAAAATCCCCATATATCCACAGGAGCTCCTTGAGTCAACATCTACTTTCAATGACCTACTTTGAGTTGAGGCTGCCTTTCTAAGGGGCTGTCCTAATAGAGGTCAGCCGAGAAAGTCAGCCACCAGCCTGGCCTTCAGGCTTTTGTAGCAAACAGTCAGGGGTCCCAGCTCCAGAAGGAGAAGGTTGAAAACATTTATTCTTTTAATGATTTATGGGGAGATATCTTGAGTCTTCCAACAGAATGAAGGCATTTCTAAACACTGAGTAAAGAGAGCTGGCCTTTTTAATGCTGTTCGATGCTTTATAGAAGGCACAGCGTTCCCCGCTAGAAAAACCCCTTTGCTTGGTGTCAGCTCTTTCCTAATGATCGCATACGACAGGAGGTGACCACTCGGATGGAGCTGGCCTACTTAGTTTACCTGAGCAGCGCGGGGAGTGTGAAAGGCTCCAGGCTGAGATGTCGGTCTCCTGCGTGGGGGGCTGAGGGGACATCTCAGAGGCTGCAGGAGCTGGTGATCCGTGAGGCCGTGGGTGGAATTATTCTCAATGCTAAGCCGTGTCCTTCAGCAGGAGGCTCCTCCCTGGCCTGTTTTAGGCTTGGTTTCCTGTGAAATTCAGCCACAGACCTTCAGCGGTGTGACCTATGCTCGGTGGGACTTCCTCTTCTCGAGTTGAAAGGCAGTAAATGAAGCCGTAGGAGGCCGAGGGCTCCCTATTCAAGGGGTGTCCTTAAAGACACACAGTGTCCTTATGGGGCACTTCACAATTTCTAGAACACACTAAAACAGATTGCTGAGTAACATTCATACAGAAAAGGTGGGTTTCGCTAGACTCATTTCACATGCACACATAATGCTAACATCTTGGGACTTGATGTTGCCAGTGGTTTCCTGGGGTCGCCCTCGCCCCAAGACACATGGACCAGATCCATCAGGTGTTATGAGGAGGACCTGGGGTTCCTGTTGTATTAATTCTTAGTTATGTGATCTTGGGCAAGTTTTGATTTCTTTTTCAACTTGTTTCCATTCTGTGATCAAGGGATAGTCATATTTATATTTTAGACATAGTCCAAGAAATGAACAACATACTGTAAATAAAGACATGTTGCAATGTTTGGGGCGTGTATTAGGTGCTCAGTGCATTTTAATTTCTCTCCGCCTTCACCCTGGTTCATTTAAGCTGGCACAAGTTCTTGCAGGTGCTTGCTGTCCTCTTTGGTCCTCGCCACTCACCACTCTAGTTTTACATAAACTGATCTTGAATTCCGTAATACACCCCAACTTAACCGATTCATTTTTCACCTTCACTAAAGAGGGTGATGCCGCTAACCTCATAGCATTTTTCAGTGCATGAAATGCTAAAATGGTCTTGCAAACACAGATAGGTAAGAAGATATGGGTGTAACCACAGGTTAACTACCTGGAACCCACTCAAACAGATCTTCAAATATTTTTTCAACTTCTATGAATTTAATGCACAGAAGGAGAAACTGAAGTTTTAATCCATCCTCTAAAAATTATCTTCTTATTTTTAAACATTTTATTTTGAAATAATTATAGACTCACAAGAAATGGCCAAAATAGTCTAGAGAGGTCCCCCAGAGAAACTGATGTCTCATGAATAAACTTTCTAGGCAGAAACAGATTTATTTTTTAATTCAACTCCTCTCTCTAAAACTGAGACAATGTGTTGGAGGAGAGAGAGAGAGAGAGAGAGAGAGAGAGAGAGAGAGAGAGAGAGAGAGAGAGAGAAAAGAGAGATGGCAAAGCCTGACCCAACTTTACCACTTTCCTGCTATTCTTGATTTTGCTTCAGTTTTCTTTTGCAATTTTTAAAACAAAACAAATGCAGGTAATAAAATTGCCGCTCTTAGGAAGCATTGTGACAGGGTGTGGTGTTTGGATTCATCCTTTCAGTGGGTGGTGATGACCAAGTTCAGGCTCCCATCACACAGCTGGTCTTGGAACGGTGTCAAAACC
This sequence comes from Eptesicus fuscus, assembly GCF_027574615.1. Classification (NCBI taxonomy): domain Eukaryota; kingdom Metazoa; phylum Chordata; class Mammalia; order Chiroptera; family Vespertilionidae; genus Eptesicus; species Eptesicus fuscus. The sequence continues at coordinate 113,312,944 of NC_072474.1, read as the reverse complement.
TGGGGTTGCACTGGTCAACGTACACATGTTCACACCCCCCAAAACAAGCAATACTGTCCACCATCCCAGTTGTCTGTTTTAGCACCAGCCTTTCTGATTTATTATAGTTTAGCACCTGTTCCTATTGGTGCCCAGGGCAGGGTGGTTCCAGCCCCCTGAGAGGGGCTCACCTTACACCAATTGCCTTTTCCTTCTCCTTTTGTCTCACATCTCCTTCAGGAAACACATCTGAGCCTCCCCAGTCAGCTGTGGTCTCCTGCATCATGCCAGCACTTTTCCTTCTGAAAGGGGAATCTTGGCATGAGTTGAAGTTGTATCCTCTGCTGGATTTCAGATGTGCTCAATTTCAGCTGGGTGCCTGCTGTGCCTTGGACACATTCATGCCTGCTGAGAAGTAGCCTCCTGGAGAAATCTAACATATGTTGCTGAGTAACATTCATACAGAAAAGATGGACATTCAAACACACCTGGTCATATATGGGGAACGATAGCAGGTGGGGCTGTTCCCATAGAGGTCCATTCTCTCCAGGAAGGATCTTCAAGGGCCTCTCACTTCCTGACCCAACTCCCCTAATACAACCTACAGCAAGCCCGACCCCAACATGGATGAGCCCAGGACTCAGTGTACAGCTCATAGGGCAGAGGTAAGGTGCCATCCTGAGCCTAGCATGGCTCCTGATTGTGGGCATATGTCCTGGACGAGCTTTGTTGCATTCATGCTAAGTTCTTTGGGAATCACAGAGGTGGAGGTGATAGGTAAATACAGGCAGAGCTTTTCCCTAAGATTTCTGCTCAGCATGCTTGGACTCCTTTAATTCTTTATTCACAGAAATGATAGCTGGTTTACCAATGAATGCATATCCCTTAAACACGAGTTCATTGCTTTGCTCACACTTTTCCCCAGAAGGGGCTTGGAGATTAACATAAATTAAGTTCTCAGTGTATGCTAGACATTATTCTAGGCACTTTGCATGAGTGCATGATCTAATCACCACATAGGCTTCCAAGCTGGTGTCATTATTACTATTGCCCATTGGAGAAAGCAGAGTCTCAGGGTCACCAGGCTCTCACCACACTGGTGATAGATGAGAAGGACGCAGGCAGGTGCATGTCTGGAGGAAGAGGATGCTGGGTAGTGGTAATCCCATGAGAGGATCCTGAGGAAGGGATGGACTTTGGGGGGCATATAGACCTTAATAAAGTACAGATTCCTTGAGGGTGGCTGGAGTTATTTCTCAATTTGGAATTCATTGTGATCACAAGAATACATGGTGCAGCACCCAGCAATGGGTAGGCTGCATTGGCTGCAGCCTAAAGTGAAGTGAGCGACCACCATGCTGAGTTGAGGGAAGAACCAAGTCTATGGCCCAAGTTCCAGGCTCTTAGCCAGACCTCTTTCAGACCAGCATGGCTACATCTCTGGATTCTGCGTTTAAATGGCAGCTGTCGTTAGCCATTTCTCTTGAGCAGAGCCTTGTTTAGACAAATCTGGCCAGAAATGTGACATCACACACACACACACACACACACACACACACACACACACACACACACACACACACATCTGCTATCAGTTGTTTGCCAACCATTTTTCCCGGAGGTTAAGAACACTGTGTAATATTTTTAAACCATGCGGGCAAAATCACTCCCTTTCAATGCAAGGGCTGAATCCTTGCCAGGGTCACTAAATTGGCAGGGCAAAGGACCCCACTTCATCTGTCCTCACGTGGGTGGAATGTAGGTCTTGAAGTGAAAATCAGATTAAGAAAAAACACACCCAGCACCAACAGCACTAAGGATTCCTTGATTAACAAATAATTGTCGAGGGAGAGAGTGGGACAGGCAGGACTCAGAACAGAAGAGGAGAGAAACCAAGTTTAGCACCTAAAATGGAACAGGGCCTTGCCTTTAAACTTCTCTCTTTCATTCTCTCTTTCTCTTTCTCTTTTTAATTTTTTATTTTCAAGGAGGAAGAAGGAACCAAAATGATTTTCACCCCCTTTAAGGCAAATAGGAATAATAATAGTATAGGTAGAGCCACTTAATTTTCAGACTCTCTTCCTGAACTTTATTTTTCTTCATTTGCTCTGAGTCTGTAATGTACCAACCTCTCAGCATAATTGTTGAGACTCATACAAGTCAAGTTTCAAGTCTTGTCTGATCCACAGCTGATGGATCGCTGAGCAAGAACACACTTGGATCTCTACTCTTTAGGCACCTGTCCTGGCCAATTGGTTCTTTATCTTTCAAATGCTCTCCTGTTCCCCAGGCCTTTAGACTCATTTGGAATAAAATATTGACTCTCTGGGTCTCCTTCTACATGACATATGACTTTGGGGCTTTTCTTAGCCTTCCTAATCATGTGAGCTAATTCATTATCTTCCTTCCTTCCTTCCTTCCTTCCTTCCTTCCTTCCTTCCTTCCTTCCTTCCTTCCTTCCTTCCATGTGTCATCTATCTATCTTGGAAGAACCTTGACTAATATACTCATGTAGAAAGTATTTGAATTGCAATAGGGATTAGAGAAGAAATAGGTTTGGCAAAGAGAAGGTGTCTAGTTATGAGATTTAAGGCATGAGATGGAGGCAAAGGTACTACATTTGGGGGAGGAAAAATGAGAATCGCAATAATGATTAAACGGGATGGTCTATGTGATGCATCCGACATCACAACTATTCAGTAAATGCTGTGATAGTGATGTGATGCTGCTGCAGGAAACTGAGGTTGTTGTGGTTAAACAGGATTTCTAACGTGAGGAGCCTGAATGGGACCACACCTGTCTCACTCCAAGCCTGTCTCACTCCAAGCCTGCCTCACTCCAAAGCCAAACAGATGTCCCTGGTGACTTTACAGAGACCCCGGCATTTTCCATTATTTTGCACCAGAGACTTAGATGGGTTCTCATAGTGCTTCAGAGTCTGTAAAAATTTAGCACTCATTACCTCATTCAAACCTCGGAGCCTGCCTTGTGATGGAGGCACTATTTTTAATTTTACAAGTAAGGAAGCTGGAGACTCAGAGAGGTGAAGAGGGCTGTTAATCACGAGGCCTGAGTGCAGTGCGCACGCTGGAGCTTGGGCCTCCTGACGCCGAGGCATGGGTCCTGTCCTTCACTCAGTGGCGTTGGCTCTTAAGGAGTTTAGGTTCTTACATGAGCTGGGAAGGCACCAAACACGAATGAGGAAAATTACCTACAAAAAAATCTCTGGTGTTCTTAAAGTAAAAGAAACAGTGCTTTGTGTAAACGATGGCAAATAGGAATATGCAGGTGCCATTGCCGACGGTATATGATGATGTATGTACAACTACATGCTTTGTGTTTGGAAATTAAATCTTTCAACTGTGTTACTGCTCCAAACACTTCAGCAAATGTGGATGGTTTCCACTTTCTAGAAAATGGTGATCACCTTCTGCTTCTGAAAAAGGTTTCACCAGCTCTGACCTTTGCCTTGTCAAAATTCCTCCAAGCCCTCCATTTCATTCCTTCTATAAAGACATCCATGGGGCTATCACTGTCTAATTTTCCTGGCCATGAGTAAGATATATTTCTTTCATTTCTTTGTCAATACTTTGACAAGGAAGTGCTTAACACATGCCAGAAATGTTGCAAGCAGACCTTGTATATGTCAGGCTCAGTTGCATGTATTGCCTGTGGATAGAACTCAAAATCTCCTTAAAACGACTCCTAGCCCACCTCTCTCCTACCAGTGTGGTTGAAGTCCTGCATTAAGCATGTATGTCCTGGCCCCCTGGGACCAGGAGGTGAGTCATAGCTGAAAACCAGCATATTTTGCCACTACTGAAAACCTTCACTGAACATCTGGTTTGTGCCATGCCTGTGGTCAGTGCCAGGAGGACAAACAAAACCCTCCTCTCCAGGAGCTTTCTGGGAGGTGAGAGACCAACACATAGACAGGTTGCTTGGTGAGTGAAAAGTGGAGACAGTATACGGAAGGGTTTGAAGATGCACTTAGTAATTTCAGGAGCTGACCATAATAAAAATTCACATGCTGCTTGCCAAGGGCCATTGTAATGAAGGCTTCACATGTATTAGCTCATTTGATCCTTTCAGTAGCTCTGCAAGTGCGAGGTCACTATCATCCCTGTTTTGTTTTTTTGTTAAATATATTTTATTGATTTTTTACAGAGAGGAAGGGAGAGGGATAGAGAGTTAGAAACATTGATGAGAGAGAAACATCGATCAGCTGCCTCCTGCACACCCCATCCTGGGATGTGCCCGCAACCAAGGTACATGCCCTTAACTGGAATAGAACCTGGGACCCTTCAGTCCTCAAGCTAACGCTCTATCCACTGAGCCAGACTGGTTAGGGCTCATCCCTGTTTTATAGGTGAGGAAACTGAGGCACATAGAGGTGAGCAGCATAAGGTCACCCTGTAAGGTGACCTGAGACTTGAATTCAGGGAGCCTGGCTGTCCAGTGCATACCCTTAGCTGTTCTGTGACACCATCTTTGCTAGTGGTCAGTGGGATGGGGAGTGGTTAACCAGCTAGAGGAAGAAGGAAGCACACTTCACATAGAAGTAGTGCCAACAGGACCCAATCCAGTCCAGAGAACGATGACTTTAAACAAGCATGTCAAACTCGCCGCCTGAGGGCTGCATGACCCACAATGAATATTTTTGCAGCCCAGCCAATATAATGGTAAGAAACGTTTCAATAAAAATTTCATAACTTAATTTTTTACAATATCCTGTTATACATAATCTATATATATAAAAGCCCAGCTACTGAATGGCAGAACGACCAGAACGACCAGTCCACCAGTCACTATGTCGCTCAGTGCAGGAGCTGCCCCCTGGTGGTCAGTGTGCTCCCACAGTGGGAGCACCACTCGGCTGAAAAGGATGAGCAGTTGATCCTACAGTGGGAGCAGCCGCTAGCAGGTCCAGGGTGAGGCTGAGTCTCTGTACCTATCAAATACCTGAGACAATCCAGGCTCTGGCCTGACCCCACCAACTGATGCAGGCCCTCTAAGGTGTGTTCTAGAAAGAGTGCAGGGAGCTGGCATAGGCGGATGGTAAAAGGGATGTGACTGTGGACCCCCCCAGGGAGGCTGTCCTGATGGCTGAGGATCCTGGAGCATGGCTGCCCTGAACATCCCCGATGGTGTCACCAACCTGGCATCACACATCAAGGACATTCACTGAGTGGCTTTGGGGTGCAAAGCTCTCTGCCAGGTTCCTCCAGGGCACAGAACACGCCTTTACCCAAGACATTACCCTGAAATATCAGCTCAGACTAATCTCCTCATTCAGCAGCCACTCACAGGGCAGGTCCACAGCCACTTGGCTGACTGGGATGAGCGGTGCTCCCACAGTGGGCCTATCCCTGCAGGCCACACCCCCACCAGTGCACGAATCTGTGCACCAGGTGTCTAGTTATTAATAACAAACTACAAAGTACGCTAATGACTGATTACTATAATCATGTTGCATTCATTTCCCTTACACGCTTTATGCACAGGCGCACCATTTCTCTCCACTAATACTAGCAGCGAATATTTTAGCAGCCGATTGCCATGTCATTAGTCTTGCAGTGACTTGTTTGGTGTGAACAACAGGAAATATTTCGCTTTCGGAGAACAAGAAAAATAGGTTTACTTGTGTTCTGCTTATTAATTTGTGCAGTTATTCAGTGTCTGGTAAGTTAATGTTCAAGAAAAAATATTAATTTTTATTAAGATGTTCTATTATTTTATGTTAATGATTACTCATTTATTTCAGCCCTTTGTACTTAGCATGTCTCTATCTAAATAAACCTATGTTTCTATGAAAATTGAAGCTTTTGTTTTTTTGCGGCCCACATAAACTTAAACCTTGTTTATTTGGCCCGTGTTAGCCTTTGGGTTTGACATGCTTGATGTAAAAGATAGAAAATGATCCATTATATTTGGAACCCATCTCAAGGATGAGAGTGGCCTATGTTCTGCAGGATTATTAGTGATAAGAGTCCAACTGTTTATCTCCTGCGATCTGGTGCATTTAGCTTTGTACCAGTAGCCACAGCCATTAACTGCACCACTAGCTCACATGTCAGAAGTGGTTACTTTCTGTTTTAGTAAGTGTTTCAATGATAATTTATTGAGTACCTACTCTGTTCCCAACACTGGGTCAATGAATGGGGACATACATAGAGTGAAAATAGGGTGAACAAAACAGATGATGACCGGTGGGAGATAGGTGTGCTCAGGTGTTTGTTTAATGTCTAAGCACGATTTGCTTGCATCCCTTGCTTTGTGTGCCCACGGTTCCTGCCTTAAGGCTGTTCGCTTTCTGGAACTCTTCATTTCTGAGTAAAATGGGTTGAGAGAGTCACACAGAAACTATCTGACTCCCCCTGTTAGACAGTAAGTTCCCAGTGAGGAGGGTCTACACTTCATTGTGTCCTAAGTGCTTGGTACATGAACACATATAGAATAATTAGTACAGTTTCAGGAAGTGCAATGAAGAAACAGTACAATATTCTTGGAGAATGTATAATAGGGGATCTCATTTCAAACGAGGGATGCCGTGGCCAGGTAGCTCAGTTGGTTAGAGATTTGTCTCAATACACCAAGATTGTGGGTTCAATCCCTGGTCAGGATGCATACAGGAAGTAATGAATGCATAAATAATTGGAACCAAAAATTGATGTTTCTTTCTTTCTCTCTTTCTCTCCCCAAAATCAATACAAAATATGAGGGAATGGCCAGAGAAAAAAACCTCTTTGAGGAAGGAACAGTTTGAATAAGATTTGCGGGAAGAACAGGGGGATAGCTAGAGGAAAGGGAGGGAGGAAGTTCTGGGGTGGCAGGGAGACCCCAACTGTTAGCTGCACCGTCTTTCTCAAATCAGACAGCGGTTTCCTTTAAGCTTCTATAGCATGCCATTTCAGGAAGTCCTGTTTCAACTATGTAAAATGACTTACATAAAAGGCCTATTTTGTTTTTATTGCCACTAAAAATAAATTCAGAATAAAATAACTTGGAATCATTTTTATTTTCATGCTTGATTTTTTTTTTTATGTGAAATGATAGAACTGCAAGTTTACTTTTTCTTAGGCCATTTTAAAAGTGAATTTTTCTTGCTGGCTGATGTCAGCTGCCTACCCTGAGCTCCTGGGGGTGGTGCTGCCTTGAGATTCCTCTCCCTCCCTCCCCCTTCATCAACCATATGCAGGAGGAGGGATGCGCCTCCTCCCAGGTGGGGCCAGGGGTCCTGCTAGGACAGCACACTGGCCCCTGCCTCTACGACGTGGCATCTTTGCCCAGGGCAGCTGGTCAGGAGGAGCCTCTGTGCCTATGGGATCGAGCCTCCCTGTGCCTGATGGCCCAGGCACGCTGCTTCTTGGCTGTACGATTGGGAGGATGTAACTCCCTGAAGCTCAGAGCCTCGAACTGGGAAAAATAAATGGTACAGTGATCTAAAAGTGTCTAGTACAATGCCTGGCACACAGTAGGTCTGCAGCTCATACAAATCAGAGCCGACCGGGTCCATGCCGGCTTTGTCTCTTACTTTTCTTCAATTTAGCTCTAAATGTTTCCCTCTACACCTGAGACCCTCTGAGACCCATGCAGAATGGCAGGCACTTCTAGCAAACTCCTCCAGATGGAAGCGGGGGCCAGGATTGATCTATGGAAATGTTTCTTCAGGAAGCAGAGCGACTTGAGTTCCTTGCCGGCTGGGGGAGTAGCTTAGGGAGGACAACCTTCCTCTTGGGTGCACTACAGGCTCCAGTGCCTCGGTGGGACCAACGAGGCCAGTGTGGCATCTATGTGCACAGAGGGCAGGGCGCTTTGGCCCAGGTGCAGCGAGTGGGCACAAGGGAAGTGCCATCATGGAGCAAAGAAGTCAGAGTGGCCTTGGCATAGACATCAGTAAAGGGAAGAAGACAGTAAGAAGGATTTGGCTGGGCCTTGTGATAAGCATTTCCATATCAGCTACGGCAAACACTCCCTGGAACCCCAGTAGTTACGGGTGGAAGGAATGGAGTCTGGAGGGGGAGAAAAGGAATGAACAAGACACACGTTTCCACTGTTAGGACCCATTTGTCCTTCCTCAGTTGGCGTGACCTTGGGAAATACTAGCTACACTTACACCCCCGCATTACTTTCTCTTTGCTGTTATAACAAATTGCCAGAAAAATCTGTGGCTTAAACAATACCATTTTTTATCTTAGATTTCTGTGGCCAGAAGTCCAAAATGAGTTTCACGGGCTCAAGTTCAAGTGTGGGCAGGGCTGCATTCCCATCGAGGCTCTGGGGGAAAATTAATTTCTTTGCCTTTCCTAGAGGTTGCCCACACTTCCTGACTCATGGCCCCTTCCTCCACCTTCACATTCAGCAATGCTGAATCCCTCTGACCTCTCTCCTGCCTCCCTCTTCCACATGTAGGGACCCCTATAAGGACATTGGGCCCCCAGATAATCTCCCTCTTTTAAGGTCAACCACTTTCTGCTTTCATTCCATCTGCAACCTCACTGTCCCTTGCCAAGACTTTCATACATTTATGGGCTCCAGAATTGGGATGTAAACATCTTGGGGCTATTTTTCTGCCCTCTGTTGGCACCATCACACAGCGTCCAATGTGCTGTTTTAAGTATAAGGCTCTGGATGAGTTTCAGAAGCCACGGCTCTGGTTCTAGCGTCATTGGTCATGAGCTGTATGATCGGATGTTTTATTCAATGGTTCCCTGTGGACCGGCAGCCCTGTCTGGAGACAGAGTGATCATGGGAAGAGGAAGAAGTAGGAATGGGTGGGTCTGGAACTGCCTTGCTCTGTCTCTAGCTGGGGTAACACGCTTGCACATTTACAAATACGTTTCAGATGTTATACTACAAATAGGATGATGTTAGGAGGCAGGTATAGTGGAAAGCCCACTGTCTCTGAACCTTAGAGTTCCAGGCCAAGTGTATCTTGGGACAAATCACTCCCATTTCTTCATGTAAGGTCTGAACCCCTTGCCATTCAAGGCTAAAGGGGCCCATTTGGAGGGAAACGTAGGGACAGTCCCAGGATTTGCTTCTGTGTTGAAATGACTATATAAAAGTCCTCAGCCAAGGACCACGTGCCAGGGTTCCCTGGTGTATGGGTAGAGATGCCAACAGAAATACCAGGGTTTCATTGGGCAAGGCACAGACTTCATTTCAATCTTCCTTGAGGCAGCTCTGAAAATGTTCAGAGTCTGATGCCGACATTAGGAGGACGAGAGAATATATGTCATTTGTGTACATATCCTATGGATGTTATGGGCTATCCCACTCACTAGATTCATGCAGTCCCTCCTCCCAACCTTTACACAGGAGTGGTTTTCTTCTCCTCTTGCACAGGTCAAGCAAGTGAAGCCCACATTAACCAGATGGTCATTGACTGGCCCAGGCGTCATGCATCTCCTTTCCCTACATGAGGACTCTGAGCTGCCTCTTTAGTGCCTGGGATCAGAGGCTTCCTTAGGACACAACTAAGGTTCATCCATTCATTCACTCATTCTTGGGGCAGAAAGTAAATAAGACCTGGATGCCACCCTCAAGCATCACACAGCATAGAGATAGGGAAGGGATGAGAATACAGTTCAACATGGTTCAAAATGGAGAAAATTTCAGGGTATTTTGATACCCAACGAAGTCAACTGAGCCAAGAGGGTTAGAAGTTTTCCAGGAAGAAAATGATGCTTGTGCTAAATGCTGGAGGCAAAGTAGGCCTTCATTGTTTCAAGATGGGACCCAGGGTTTCTAGGCAATAGGACAGAGTAGAGAGAAGCCTGGCATGTTCAGAGAGGAGAAGAGGAGTCCCTCGGAGGGGAGGGGTAGCAGGAGGCACAGTGGACAACATTCAATGCTGACGTTAGAGAGACCAGGGCTCAAATCCCATCTGTGTCACTTACTGCCACTATTTAACCTTTCTGTGCGCCAAGCTTTTACATCTGCAAGTGGAAATATGATTCTACATCATTTTATGATGGCTACATTGGCTAATAGCTAACATAATATTCATTATTTCCAAACACTAAGTGCTTTATGCTGTTAATGTTTAATCTTCTCAAGTCTTTGTGTTAGACACTACCCATATTCTATAGATGAGAAACCTAAACACAGAAAAACAAGTAGCTTTCCCAGGTCACAATCTAATAGCATTAGAGTTTGAATTCAGACCCTGTCACATTCTTAACCGCTGTGTGTAGGTAGTGTGTACGGGGCACCCACACACGATGAGCACTGTGGGGGCGGATGTGTTGGGCAGTAGACTTGGGAAGAGGCCTGAGTGTGAAGGCCTCTGCTTGTCTATTATCCCACAGGCCATAGAGAGCCCAGGAAGGTTGGGCATGACATGATCGGATGTTCATTTTAGGATGATGGCTCTGGTGGCCCTGTGCAGGAAGGCCTGGAGTGGGATAAGAGATAAGCAGTGGTGTCTTTTTAGGATATTGGAGGACCTTTTAAGTTTGTTGAAAGAGATGCAAGAGACTTCCTTCTTAGTCTTTATTCTGTCACAGAAAGAGATCAGGTTGTGAAGGAAAATAGAGCAAGATTCCACTTGGAACTTCACCAATGCCATTGAGATTACCTCTATGATTATGTAATAGAGCTGTCTTTATAGGGCTTCTCCATAAAATGGACAGTGCTGCCCTAGCTGGTTTGGCTCAATGGCTAGAATGTTGGCCTGCGGACTGAAGGGTCCCAGATTTGATTCTGGTCAAGGGCACATACCTCCATTGTAGGATCTTGGCCCTGGCAACCAATCGATGCATTTCTCTCACATTGGTGTTTCTCTTTCCCTCTCCCTCTCCCTTCACTCTCTCTGAAAATTAATGGAAAAAATATCCTCGGGTGAGGATTAAAAAAATAAAAAATGGACAGGGCTATTGAAAAGCCTGGCCTAACACATGAATTTGAATGACCATACAAAGCAGCACTGAGTATAGTTTTATTAACCTACACAGTTTTAGTAACTGATAACCAATGTATAACCATTTGACTTGTTATTTACACTGGAGAGTTCTGAAAGGGAAGGGGGCTCTATTAATAAGTACAACAAGCAAATAAGCAAAGAAGAGCTACCTCAGGTCTCCCTCCATCTGGGAATTATAGCTCAGGAAAGTGCACGGATTTAGGCTCTGGGCAGTAATATGGCCTGTGGACTGGTTGGTTCTCTGTGCTCACCCATCTGAGGTGATGAGTGACCACGAAGGACAGGAGTCAGAGAGACTGGCCAGAGCTGGGGTGGTCATCCAGCTTCCTAGGAGGAGGGTGCATGTGAGGCTGATCACAATGAAAATGTAGAGGGAATAGAGTAAGCTAAGGAAACAATCATAAAGGATTGAATGGGCACCAGCCTTTTATGTGCATTTATTCTTTGGCACATGTTTCCTATCATAGTCCTTTCTAATAATAAGAGCTAATGTTTGTCAGGCACTGACTGTGTGCCTGGCACTAACTGTGTGTCTGGCACTGTTCTAGCTAATCCGAAAGGACTAACTGGAGGCCCTTGCTGTCCTTGTCCCCATTGCAAGGTCACAGCCTCTTTGTAATGTGTTCACTCCCAAAGTCAGAGTCCTTGTCTCTCTCCTGAACCTCCTTGGTGCCTCCCGGACACTTAGGATAATTACAGCGAGAGGGGCCTGCTGCTACTCTTGGTTATGTCTGTGTCACACGATAAACTCAAAACCTGCCTTATTAACTTTGTGTGTGGTCTCTTCATGTAGTCCCTTCTCTATCAAAGCCAAATGAATGAGTCAATGAGAGAGCAGCAGAGAACAGACAGGTAGGAGAGCCTATTGCTTTGAATGTGAAGCCAGATGATGTGAGAATGTCTCCCCCTGGGCTTGAGGTCTTTGACCCTGAGTATAGGATGAGTGATGCTTATAGCTCAACGGTCTGACTTGGCCTCAAGGATGGTTTTCCCACTCAAGGTCTTAGGCTTTAATCAAAGAGAAAGTTCAAAACTTTGGGCAACATACCCTTCTTTCTCTAAAGGTGTGAACTAGTGTTCAAACCTATATCTTGAACACTAAAGCATCCCTGCTATTAACTGCTTTGTGGCATGGATGAGGGCCTTAAGGGCAGAGAGGGCACTGAGCTGCTTCTTTACGACAGTGCAGAACTTGGCATCCAACACAAGCATGACCCATCGGTTTCTCTTGGCAAAAACAAGTGCTCTCTGACTCGGGCCTGAAATCTCACAGACCTTTGAGCCTAAGACTGCTGAGCCCCAGGGCATTCTTTCCCAAAGAAGAGCTGCCAAAGCATTTGAAATATAAAAAGTATATATTAACCCATAAAACACAACGTTGCAGAGAATATTGGAACAGAGGGACTTGGAAACACATACTGCTTGGATTTTCGTCAACAAGTCTTTTTGTTTGAAAGACTGGTTTAGTTTCACTTAGAAAAGGAAAGATACTTTTATTTTCATTAGACTTTAAAAAAAATTTAAATATTGAAACCTTTGTCTCTGTCCTGGCCCTTGAACGGTCAAGGAGCCTGCCAGTCAGGCCACTGGCTTCGGGCCAGCTCCTTGACTCAGATGAGACTTTCTGGGCCCAGATTATCTCCTTTACTAAGAGAAAAAATGGAAATGGCCTATTTCTGAAGCCCCTTCCATGCCAACTTTCTGTGTTTACAAGGTGCATTCCAAACTAGTCCTGTGATCTCCATGAAAGGAAGATCTGAAGTTGTAGGAAATTTCAGAAACTCTCTGGGGGATCCCGGGAGGTCCATGAGCATATTTAACAGCACGCTGGCCCAGGCACCAGGAGACAATGGGCGTCCAGCTTTAAAGGAGCTGCTGGATCACATGCAGAAAGTTCAAAGTAGGTGATAAAAGCTAGTTAGATGTCTTGCCTGCAGTCTGGGTATCAAAAGGGTCAGCAGAGTAGAGCGAGAGGAGAATTTTTTGGAACATGTATTTTTGGAAAATGTATTGCTGGGCTGTGAGACCCTTACACCTCCCAAAGAGGGAGGAGAGGAGGAGCCTGCCTCCCACCGCCCATCGTGTTGGGTCTGGGTGGTCCCAGCATTCTGAAATCCGAGTCTTCTCTGACAGATGGAAAGAGTAGGGATGCACCAATCAGCTGCTGGGTGAAGGGGCGAGAGAGGGTGTTAGCTGGGTTGGATGTCCTGCACTCCAAGAGAAAGGTGGATGAGTGAGTGTTTCCCATGGAAAATGAGTGCCATGGGCAAGAGAAAGCTGATGGGGATCATCATAGCACCCATCAGGGTGAAAGACAAGGTGGAGAAGGGCTGAAGGAGGAGGGCATCTCCCACATCAGAGAGCTGCAGGAAGAGACCCCAACAATGGGGCAGGGGGAGGCAGGGTTTCTGCAGTTGACCCTCTTTTGGATATTTCATGGCTCTTTTTATGACATCAGACTTAGACCCCCAGCTCACATATCATAGGCCGAACAGGAACTTTCCTGTCCCCTCTCCTTTTCTTTTTCCCTCACCTGCTCTAGACCTGGGGTGTGGTGGGCACTAGTGCCAGGGAGGATAAAGGGCAAAGGCCACTAGAACCTGTCCTGGATTGGGGGTCCACAGACCATGAGAGAGGAGGAGCTGAGACTCAGAAACAGGGTAGAAAATTTGCCTTTTAAATAAACACACACTTTTTAAATAATAAAGCAAGATCATGAGTTAAGAATGAGAAAAACTGAGACAAATGGTTGAAGAGGGCTAGGTAGTTAGGGATGGGACCATGAGAGGGAAAGTAGAATAAAGAGCTGAGCTCAGCCCCAGAAACAAACAAAGTGACCTAGAGCCAAACCCAACCACAGAAACAAAGTGACCTAGATACGAACCCAGTTGAGCAGGAAAAGACAGTGAGGTCACTTCGGACCTGACAGGGCAGTCCTCAATCAGGTCCATCCTGCCAGAGGGAACTTGAGCTTTAAAATGTATGGATGTTGCTAGGGCAGGCAGCTTGCACATAACCAATCACAAGGCAGTGAGGTGTATGAAATAACCAAACCCAAGGATTATCCTAAAGCAAAATTCTTTGAAAGAACCAATCAGAAGCCAGCAGGACATATATATCTACCCATAGACAGAGAGATTCCTCGGAAACCTACTTGGGTGCCCTCCCTGCTAGAGGAAGTCTGTTAACTCTCAATAAACTTTGCTTTCCCTTAAAAAAAAAAAAAAAAAAAAAAAAAGGATTGTGAGTTAAATTGACTGATACATTTTTGGTTAAGAGAGGCTAGAGGCAGGATCAAGGAAAATAAGAATCACTTGGAGCACACTTATGTATGTGTTGTTCAAACAGCTAAATATTTTCTTTTAGATCACTATGTAGAGGACTACTGTTTATACAAATTACAGATTCAGAAATCAGGACAGCAGCGGGTATGTAAATAAACATCCGTGGGTCCTTAGATCTCTTTTACTCTGAAGTAGTTTAGATAACATGTTCACAGTTGAGCATGTGTGGGGTTTCTTGTCATATTTATTCCATGATTTTAACAGTGAGATATTCCAGATCTCAATGGAAAAGTCACCCAAATTAACAAAAGCCTAATTTTATTTTTTTAATCCTTTGTCAAACCATCAAATCTTATATTCTGACTTTTGATATAGGAAATATAGTCAATGGCAGCTAAATAATATTAAAACTACTAGTTATAAGTAGTTTTTCTTTTTATATTCAGACATCTTCCTTTTGATTTATTTATGAATTAAATTATCTACCCACCCTTCCCCCTCCTTAAAGCAACATTTCCATTTGGTTTCATTATCAGTAATGAAGCAGCCAAGTAACTTTTATGACTATATTACATTTTTTAAAAGAAAATACAACAACAAATTGTCTGAAATACCTTCAATGGAAGATCAAGTTCATATTTCTCCCTGTGCATATTATCAAAATGGATCTTTTAGATTCTTTTTTAAAAAAATCTTTATTGTTTAAAGTATGACATTAGTAATACTTGACCTCTTCTAGCTTGCCCTCGCTCCTATCATCCAGACCCTCATCACCCCATTGTCTCTGTCCACAGGTATGCATATATACACACAAGTTCATTGGTTGATCTCTTCCCACCCATCCCCCTCTGCCTTCCCTCTGAGGGTCTACAGTCTGTACCATTCTTTTATGTCTCTGGGTCTATTTTTGTTCATCAGTTAATGTAGTCGATGGACCAGTAATATCAGAAAAATGAGGGGCCTGGTTAGAAATACAGAACCACGGCCCATTCTCGGACCTACTGAATTGGCAGCTGTGTGCCCAGCAGGATTTGAGGAGTGCTCTTAGATGGCCATGCCACAACAGCATGGGGTTTCTTGTCTGCATGCTTCCCTAACCATGTGGCCCTGCGTGCCCACAGCATCCGAATGCAAAGAAGAGCAGACCAAGTGGAGTCCAACGACAGGGCTTGCAGTGTGTGTGGCCTCAGGCAATGCACTTAGCTTCCCAGCTCAGGCCTCTCATTTTAAAACTGTGGATCATATTCTTTACTCTGACTCTGCAAAGTAGGACACATTCAAAATGATGTTATTTATAATGAATCCAGTGCACGGTCGGGTTCATACCAATGCTTCACAAATTGATTTCCAACAAGGTAACAGTATATCCACCATTGCCAAGTAGCATTTAATTCCTCTTTCTTTTTTCTTGTCTTCTTCCATCTTTTTTTCTCTCTCTTTAACTTCTACTTGTTTGGCAATGTCAGCCACCCAGAGTGTAACTAAGAATACTACATTAAGTTTACGTTACTTTACTGGCATTAAAATTATTGTCAAGACCACTGTGGGTCAAATTTCCTGCCTGCTGCATGGTAGGCCATTCCCCTGTGTCCTCAGCACGAGCATCTGCTCACTCTATCACCGCTGGGCTAGGCATGCTAATCTATCTCCTTTCCAACCTCCAAACAGGAGGAGCAGGAATAGGGAATGGGGAGAGGTGGTGTGGAAAAGTGAGTGAAGAACCCGAAGTTGCCTGGCAGAGAGAGAGCTGCCCCAGCAGCTTAGCATTAAGGGCCTGAGTCATCAAGAAGAAGTGAATCCTTTTTCTGAGTCTCTACTTACTGTTTGAAAAGGTGGGGAGGTTTTTAATGGTGTCCAACCAAAAGTTGAGCATGCAAGATTATTTTTAAAATGGGAATTTTGAGTGAGTGCTGTAGAATCGAGGTTTCAGCAACATTAAAAATAAGCAGTTTCTATCTGAATTCATTCTCAGGAGATTTAGTCTTTATCTGTTGGCAGCATTAACACTCTCTGGCTCAGGTAAATTTTTATGATTTTTGTTTTTTTCCCCACTTTTCTTTTTGGCTTTGAGGTTTAGAATTCTGGTGAAGTCAAGTAAATAGGTTAATAAAAACACTGCAATATCTCAGTTGAGGTTTAGAGTGTGAGCAATTTACTATTTCCACAGGAGAATCACACAGAACACCTTGAGACTTCTGCTTCAGGGAAAATGGAGATTCACTGTAATCTATTTTTTTCCACTATGTCCAACTCAACACCCTAGACATTACATTGAGAAAACATAAGGAAACTGCAATGTGGAAAGAAGATGGCAGACCCAAGGAACAATAAGGTAATGCATTCCCTGAGTTTACTTGTTCTGCTTCATATGTCCCAAACTTGGAGCTGAAGAAGCCAGCCACACAGAAATGCCAACAGGCACCAATAAAAATGCCCCTACAAACGCCCGCCCTCTCGGCCTAGAGGAACAGGGAGGGAAAGTCTAGCAGGACAGAAATTTCTAGAAAAGAAATGCTTTATTGAAGCCAAACACCACAGAAGAAGCTGTGGCCCACCCACGCCAGCAAAGGCTGAGTGGAGAGCCTAAACTTTCACCCTCCCAGGAATAACAAGGGTCCCCAAACCCCTGCTGGATTGGGTCAGAGGAGGTGGAACATTAAGTTGGAACTTTTATCCATGCCAGGCAGTAATGAGCTCTTTCCCTCACAGACTTTCAACTCTATTGGACAGTAATGAGGTGTTTCTCCCCACCCCACACAGGGGTTTAGGGGTCCTGTGACAGGAGGCTTATTGGGAGCTGTAAAGAGACACTCCTACCCTCTCCCAATCAGAGAAGTGTGAGTGAGGCTCAGTGGGGAGGAGAATTCCCATCTCTGCCTACAATAACAAGAAGCACCCCACACTGAGTACCATGGAGGCCGAGTAAGGAATGTAGTCACATACACCCAGTACCCTGGGAGTGCTGAGGTAGCATCTCCCTAACCCTTGTCAGATGGTGTCAGAGGAAGCCAGTTAAAACATCATGCTTACGTAAGATCCAGAGCATTCTAATTCCCAGAATGTAAATTTTAAATTTAAGAATCACTCATCATACCAGGAAGCAGGAAGTTCTTGTCAATGAGGAAAAGACAATCAATGAATGCCAACAGCAAGATAACAGAGATATTAGAATCACCTGACAAAGAATTTAAAGAGCCATCACAAAAATGCTTCAGTGAGCAATTAAGAAGATGCTTGAAACAAAGGAAAATGATGTGAATCTTAGCAAAGAAATGCAAAGTTTTAACAAAGAAATGGACAATGTTAAAGAAAAAGAACCAAATGGAAAGTTTAGAACTGAAAATACAATAACTGTAACAAAAACCTGAGTGGGTGGGCTCAACAGCAGAGTAGAAGGGGAAGAGGGAAGAAGCAATGAACTGGGAGCAGATAATAGAAATTATCCAATCTGAACAACACGAAGAAAATAAACTAAAACACAAGCAAGCAAAAAACAAACAAAGGGTGTCTCAGAGATCTGGGAGACTGTAACAAAAGATCTAACTCTCAGGTCAGAGAGCCACCAGAAAGAGAGAGAAAAGAGGGCAGGGCTGAAAAAAATAGTAAAAAATTTTTTTCTGACAACTTCTCAATTATGTAAAAAACATAAACCTACATACTCAAGAAGCTGAGTGAATCCCAAATAGGGTAAGCCCAAAGAAAGACACACCAAGACACAACATGTTCAAATTTCTGAAAACTAAAAGTAAAGAAAATATATAGAAAGTAGTAAGAAAGAAATTACTTATTAGTTTACTTATGGGGGAAAGATAATTTGAATGGTAGTGGATTACTCATCAGAAAATATGCCAACCACGAAGAAATTGGCATATTTTTCAATTGCTGAAAAGGAATTAAAAAGAACTATAAAACCAAAATATTATATATAGTAAAAATACCCTTTAGGAATGCAGGGGAAATTAAGACATCTTGAGGGGAAGAAAAACAGATTTTTCACTAGTATACCTCCTGTAACAAATGACTAAAACAATCTTTTTTTTTAACAGAAAGAAAATGTTAAAAGAAGTAACCTTGGAACACCATGAAGGACAATAAGCTAAAATGCACATAAGCAAAATAGACTTCCCTTTTCCCCTTAACATTTCTAAATTATGTTTGATCATTGTAGCAAAAATGGTAGCACTCTGTGTTCTACATGTATGTGGGGGAAATATTAAAGAAAGTTACAAATGAGGTTGGGTTGAGAAATGAAAAAGGAGGAACTGTTTCTACAATTTACTTGAACTGGTAAAATGACACCAGTGAACTGTAGTGAGTTTTATAGACATAATGTTAATACCAGAACAACCACTAAAACAGCTATTCGAAAGATCACTCAAATACACTATAGATAAACCAAAATGTAATTCTAAGAAAAATGTTCAAATAACACATAAGAAGTTAGGAAAGAGAAAACAGAAATGCAAATAGAACAAACAGAAAACAAAAATAAAAGCCCTAATGTACAAATTACTGCATTATAGAAATGGTCAAATTTACATTTTGAAAAGTTATATTTATTGTTGAAAGTATTACAGATGTCCCCTTCTCCCCCTCATTGACTCCTTCTAGTGTGCCCCCATTCCCCACCCCAGGCCTTCACCACACTGTTGTCCGTGTCTATGGGTTGTGCACACATGCATAAAGCTCTTTGGTCAAATTTACATTTAATATAGACAGACATTTGCAGGGCAGATGGCAAAGCTCATTTCATAAATATGGCTCAACTACATGCTGTCCACAAGAAACTCACTTCAAATATAACAAGATAGGCAAGTTGAAAGTAAAATGATGGAGAAAATATTAATTTTAAAGTTTTAATTAATTTGCAAATATTAATCAAAGGAGACCAGATGTGACTGTAGTACTATCAGATAAAGAATATTGCCAGGCAGAAAGGAACATAGATAAGAGGACCAACCCACCGAGAAGACATAGTGATGTACCAAATGTGTATGGACAAAACATCAGAGCTGCCAACTATGTGAGCCGCAGTGATAGAACTGAGGGAGGAGACAGGGAAGTCCATAATTATAGTTGGAAACTTCAACATCCTCTCTTGACAGCTAAAACAGCAACAAGACAGGAAATCATCAAGGATATAGAAGAACTTGAAAACACCATCAATTAAAAGGACTGAATCAACATTTATAAAATACTCCACTCAGCAGTAGCAGAATGTGCATTCTTTTCAAGTGCCCATGAAACATATATCAAAATAGACCACTTCCTGGGCCTTAAAACGAACCGCAACATGTTTAAGAGTTTTAATCATGTATCATGTGTTCTCTGACCTTTTTGAAGTCAACTGGAAATTACTAACAAGATAATAGGACTATCACCAAACACTTCAAAAACTCAACAGCATACTTCTAAATAATCCATGCATAAAAAAAATGTCTCAGGGGAAATAAAAGAAATGCATTGAATTGAATGAAAATGACAACATGCCGTCTAAACTTTGTGGGACATTGCTAAAACAGTGCGGAGAGAGAAATTGACAGCACTAACTATACGTATTAGAAAGGAACATTTCAAATCAATAACCTAAGCACCAACCTTAAGGACCTAAAAAAGAACAAAATAAGCCCAATGGAAGCAGAAGGAAAGAAATAATAGAGAAAAGCAGAAATCAATGAAATAAAAAAATAGACATATTGGCAATAATCAATGATATAAAGAACTGTTTCTTTTAGAAGAGTCAATAAAATTTACAAACTCTAGAAAGACTGACCAAGAAAGAGAGAAGTAGTAAATTACCAAGAAGGAGAGAGGGAATATTATACAGACCCTGAAGACATCAAAAGGATAATTAGGCAATACTATGTACAACTCTACACACATAGATTTGACAAGCTAGATAAAATGGACCATTTTCTCTAAAAGTACAAAACACCCCACTCACCCAATGTAACATAGATCATTTGAATGGCCCTGTAAATATTAAGGAAATGGAAGAGAATTGACATCTTCACTACATTGAGTCTCCCAATCCATGGACAAAATACGTCTCTACATTTATTTTGATAGTCTTTGATTTTTTTTCCATCAGCATTTTGTGGCTTTTAGCACACACATTCTGTACACACTTTCTTAGATTTACACTAAAGGGTCACTTGTAGTAGTCAAGCTATGGAAGCAACTCAAGTGTCCATAAATAGAGGAGTGGATTAAAAAACTATGGAAAAATATATATAATAGAATATAACTCAGCCATAAAAGGAACAAAATCTTAACCATTTGGAACAGCATGGATGGACTAGAAGGGATTATGCTAAGTGAAATAAGTCAGTCAGAGAAAGACAGATACCATATAATTTCACTTACATGTGGAATCTAAAGAACGATATAAATGAACAAATGAAACAGAAAGACTCATCGATACAGAGAATAGACTGATGGTTACCAGAGTAGGGGCGCTTGGGGGACTGGGTGAAAAAGGTGAAGGGATTAAGAAATATAAATTGGCAGTTACAAAATAGTCATGGGGATGTAAAGTACAGCATAGGAAATACTATTTACTGTAATATTATTGTCAATAAAATTGTCATAACTATGTATGGTGCCAGGTGGGTACTAGAAATATCTGGGGGAACACTCTGTAAGGTATATAGTGTCTAAACACTATGTTGTACACCTGAAACTATTACAAAATAATATTAAATGTAAATTGTAAGTGAAAAACATTTAAAAGACAAAACAAAACAAAAGAATAATTAATGAGGAGGAAATTGATAAATTGGACTTCATCACAATGAAAACCTTTGCTCTGTGAGGACTATGAAGAGGATGAAAGACAAACTATAGACTGGGCGGAAACACTTGCAAACCAAACCACATATCTGACAAAGCACTAATATCTAAACTATTTAAAGAACTCACAAATCTCAATAAGAAAAGAAATTCAAGTAGAAAATAGGCAAACAACAGGAACAGGCATTTCACAGATGAGGATACACAGATGGCAAATAAGTGTGTAGAAAGATGTTCAGTAACATTAGCTGGTGGGAAAATGCAAGTCAAAACCTCAATACGACATAAGGAAGGCCAAGAGACATATGAAAACATGCTCAAAGTCACTAATCATCCGAGAGATGTAAATAAAAATGACAATGAGGTACCGTCTCACACCTGTCAGAATGTCAGTGAAGATGTCAATTCTATCATGAACAAATAAACCAATGACAAGTGCTGGCGGAGAAAAAGGAACCCTCGTGCATTGCTGGTGGGAGTGCAGACTGGTGCAACCACTGTGGAGAACAGTGTGGAGTTTCCTCAAAAAACTAAAAATGGAACTCCCATTTGATCCCGTGATCCCACTTCTAGGAATATGGTATATCCCAAGAAACTAGAAACACCAATAGAAAGGATATATGCACCCCTATGTTCATAGCAGCACAATTCACCATAGCTAAGATTTGGAAACAGCTTAAGTACCCATCAGCAGATGAATGGATTAAAAAAACTGTGGTACATCTACGCAATGGAATACTACGCTGCGGTAAAAAGGAAGGAACTCCTACCATTTGCAACAGCATGGATGGTCCTGGAGAGCATTATATGCTAAGCAAAATAAGCCAGTCAGAGAAAGATAAATATCACATGATCTCACTCATTTGTGGAATATAATGAACAACATAAAGTGATGAACAAAAATAGATCCAGAGACAGAGAAGCATCGATCACATGCTCAAACCTCAAAGAGAAGGTAGGGGAGAGGGGGGTACAGGGAAGAGATCAACCAAAGGACTTGCATGCAGGCATATAAGCCTAACCAATGGACATAGACACCAAAGGGGTGAGGGCATGAGTGGGAGTGGGCAATGGGGGGATAAGGACACATATATAATACCTTAATTAATCAAGAAAGAAAAAAAAACACACCTCAGTATGATATCACTACACACCTATTGGCAAGGCTAACATACAACGTAGCGACAGTACATGGACCTGTGAGATTCTACATTCCCACCGCAATGTGTGAGTGATCGGCTTCTCCATATTCTTACCGGCACTCATGCATGAGAACATAAATGGTACTGGTGTTTGGCAAACAGTTTTTCAGTTTCTTAAAACACTAACATCTAACAATTGCACTCCTGGGCACTTATCCCAGAGAAATAAAAACTGTTTACATAAAAATGTATACACAAATACAGGTTATTATTTGTAAAAGTTAAAAAAAAACAAACTGGAAACAACTCCAATGTCCTTCGATGGCTGGCTGATGAAACCATTTGTAGTACCTCCATGCAAACACTCCTCAGCAATGAAAAGGAACCCATTATTGATATGCCCAGCAAGTTGGAGGAATCGCCAGAGAATAATGTTTAGTAAGAAAAACAATTCCAAAAGTTTACTTACTGTATGATTCCAGTTACTTAACATTTTTGAAATGAGAAAAAAATAGAAAGGGAGAACCTGGAGGTGATTGCCAGGGGTGAGGAGGGTGGGGCTGGAGGGAGGGGGTTTCTCTATAAAAGGGCAACAGGAGGGATTCCCGCAGTGATGGGAATGTTCTCTGTCTTGACTCTGTCACTGTCCATGTCCTCATTGTGAGGTTTTACTAGAGTTTTCACAGATATTAGCACTGGCAGAAACTGAGTAGAGGACACACTACAGCTCTTTTTTTGGTTTTGTTTCTTGTTTTTAGAACTGCATGTGATTCTACAATAATCTCAAATTAAAAAAATTTAATTAAAAAATAAAAAGAACACATTGACTCCTCTCCCCAGGAATAGGGGCTACTTCTGGATTGTGTTATGGGGGAAAGAGGCTGAAAGAAATGTAGAGAGAATATGGTAAGTGCAGTAAAAGTCTGCATTCCCTGAAGGGAAAGGCGTCGATAGGGTGGAAATAGACACATTTGTTTATTTATTCATTCATCCATGCAGTCAATTCATCCACTCATTTATATGCTCATATGTTCATTCCTTTATAAACATTTAATTCACTTGTCTATCTTATCTTGCATTCAAACAGTAATGATCGAGACCGACTGTAATTATCGTATATGAGGTGTGGTACTAAGCACTGGGGGAATGGAAGAATGAGCATGAAATGGCCACTGAATTTAGGGAGCTTATGGCAATTCATTATACATTCCACCGACTGAATACACTACCAACCAATCAACCAATCAACCAACCCAACCAACCAACCATCTCGTGTTGATAAGTGCCGATTCTATCCCCAAGGCCTGCCATATTGCTTGGCATAAACATATAAATATATATGCCATTAATTTTATACCCATTCATTGATACATAAAGGGAGCATGTTTCCAGAGCTGGATGCCCAATTTTTAGCCTTCCCAGGAATTAAGGAAGATACAGAATGGGAAAGGGGAGTATTCACCACTTCTGTGTAGGGGGGAGTAGGACCAAATGCTTGGCAGGATAGAAGTTTGGTTAGCCCCAGGGTAAAATCCAAGCCTGTACACAGGTACACAGGGATCACTGGGCTCTCACAACGTGGCCCCAACCTTGCTTTCCCGCCTGTGCCCTGCTGGCCCAGCTAAGCCTTGTACGTTTTCCATTCTCCTGCAAGTCTCCCCACTTGTAAACCTGACGCCTGCTGCTCTGTGGCTTTTGGTGCCTCCCTGTTAGTCCCCAGAAGGGGAGTGAGCAGCTGCTCCCCTCTGTTCCCCAAGCCCTTAAGTCTGTGGATTGTTGCAGATCCAATCATATGCCGGGAGGGTGTGTCAGGAGGCCCAGAGATTAAACACATAGAGATTGAATGCCACCCTTCCCACTTACCGATCATTTCAACTCAGGGAAGCTTGTTAACCTAGCAGAATCTCTTTCTCCTGATGACTTTATGGATGCAAATAGGATCATATCTCAGAACCGAGACAGGGGTTCAGAGAAATAACACATGGGAAGCATGCAGAAAACTGCCTGGGACGCGTGTGGCGCCGGGGAAACGCCATCTCGTTTTGTCTGATGGGAAATCTTTTATGCGTTTCTGTTCATTTCCCTTTTCACGCAGGGCAGGGTCTGTTTCTTGTTCATTTCACTATTCCCAGCTTTTGGACTCTTCTACAGTAACAATCGTGTTGCTAATAACCATGCCTGTCAGCAGTACATTACTTACGGTACATAGTAGACAATAAATGTTTGTTGAAACAGCTTGTTTGGAAATCACTAAATTCCCGGGCTTCTTGTGTTTCTTCCCGTTATATCCCATTAATTTACATTCACTGAAATTCTAGCGCCCTCCGGAGGGGTCTGAGCACACCCCAGGGGCCAGGGAGAGAGAGAGAGAGGGAGGAGGGAAGCGGCTTTGATCGTTTGTGTGTGAATAAGATGCACGCATTTACCCAGGAATGACCGAGTAGGATAGACACTGTGTGAATTATTTCTGAACAGCAATGCAAGGGGCTGGGGATGCTCCTGGCATAACTACTTGTTATGAGGAAGGACACTGTGCAAAGGTTTATGTCTGATATATGCATTTCTCACCCAGGCCATATAGATCTCTCTGTCCTGCTTCCTCTGTAGAAAAACAAAGTTCTATCCTCACTTCCCCCACTGCCCACCCCCACTGCTGGCTAGAGAGACACCTGAACATGTAGAAACTAGAATTTAAAAGAAGGGTCCTGCCCACTGGGCATTGTGAGTATATTGGGGTGTGTATTAGTTTCCTGGGGTTGCCATATCAAAGTAGCATGGACCGGGGGCTCAGAACAGCAGGGATGCATCCTCTTGGGGTCCTGGAGACCAGGAGTCTGAAACCAAGGTGTGGGCAGCGAGGGTTGCCTCTGAGAAGGCCTCCCCCAACTCATGCTGGTTTGCTGGCCGTCACTGGCACTTCCTTCCTTCTGCTGTATTGTCCCATGTGCGTGCCCATGTTCAAATTTACTCTTTTTATAAGGACACCCAACTCCAGTATGACCTCATCCTAACTAGTTGCATCAGCAAAAATCTTATTTCCAAGAAAGGCCACAGTCTGAGGTACTGAGGGGATGCAATTCAACTTGTATAAGCTGCAACTAAGATTTCAATGGTAAAATCATGAAAGATGGAAAAGCAACAAGGTCTTTAACCTTCTCCTTTTGTGCAGGAGAAAGCTGGAGCCCAGAGATGTTTCAGAGGAAGGGGCAGAGGACAGACTGCCCCATTTCAGAACATTAGTTCCAGCTTAGGAGCCATGTGACTGAGAATCACCCATGAGAGCTCAGCCTCCACTTGGAAATGACATTATCAGGGTTGCCTAGCAAGGGGGAAAGATTCAATGGGACTGCTGCCTTGAAGGTGCTTTACCAACTCTAATAGACCTATAAGAGTAAAGGTCATGTGACAAGTCAATATGCCACATGCATCTATGGAGTGCCACATCGCATCTGGGTTCTTTCCTCAGCCAGCACGATCCTTGCCACCATGTCTGAGGAGGTCAGGGCAGAAGTCTGAGGCTCTCCTGAGCAAGGCTGGGAAATGTGTCACAGCAGCTGACTTCCACGCCATGAGACATTGGAACTTGACCGGGCTGAGAGGTCCACCTGGACCCTGTGGGGAGCTCCTAAAGACCAGGTCCCTTTGCCCTTTGACTGGCAACATTCTCAATAAAATGACTGCTTTTTTTTTTTTTTTTTTTTTGGCAGCTTTAGACAGTGAGGTCAGGGAGGGTAAAAATGCACAGTTGGTGGCTGAGCTGAGTGAGAAATGTCAGTGTGAGCTGTGAACAAGTCTGTGGTGAAGCTCAAACTGCTGCAAGGCTGCTTGGTGGGAAAGTCAGACCAGGGCTTACCCAGACGTAATCACTAGATGTGGTGATGGTGGGGATGGGGGTCAGTTTAATTAACATCCTGTCTCATTGTTCCTCTTCTGGTAAATGGGGAAAAAGCTACTTATGCACAGGGGTGGGAGCATTGCCAGGTTCAGCCATTCCCCAGTGCAAAACACAGTATGGATTACAATAGAGTGAGCATGCACCCCATGGGCTAGCAGTGCCATTTCCCTAGACTCAGGGTTCACCACAGCCAGTGTGTAAGGGAACAGGCACAAGGACGGTGCTGCCTGCAGCATTGTTTGGGGGGTCAGAGGAGTGGAGAAGACCAGGTTGACCATGGTTAGAAGAGTGAATGAGTAAAATCCTGAGGGTGCAAATAATGAAACATTAGGAAGCAGCTAGATTAGCAGGACTAAACCAGAGGTCCTCAAACTGTGGTATCAGGGCCAGAAGTGTAAGCATTACCTGTGAACGTGTAAACCATAAAAATTCACGGTCCTACCCTAGCTCTAATGAGCCAGAAAATCCGGGGGTGGGCCCAGCATTCTTTTTTAAGAAGTCGGCTTTGAGATTGTGATGTTTGCTCAAGGTTGAGAAGCACTGAAGTAGAGGTACACATAGACAGGTATTAAAACACTAGTGGCCCCATCGTGCAAATTAAAAGAGAATTAACTACAGGAAATATTTTAATATTGCTACTTGCCCTTTCTCTATAATAGAAGTGTCAGAGATGAAAGAAAATTAGTAAATAGTATATGGAAATCCTCCTGTCAGAGTCTGGGGCGCACTGTGGGACCCAGTGTCAAATCCCCACCCACTCGCGACGCCTCAAAATCGCACGAGACCCAGACCCAGCTGGCCCCACTGCCATTGGGCAAGATCCAGACCTGGCTGGCAACACCCTTGTCAAGCCCTGCCGGGTGGGGGGGTGCAGCCTCAGGGCCCCTATCAAGCCCCACTGGGTGGGGGGCACAGCCTCAGGTCCCCCAGCCCAGCGCCAGGTGGTGGGCACAGCCTCAGGTCCTCAGAACACACCAGGAGGGAGGCACAGCCTCAGGTCCCCCAGTGCACTCTCAGGTCCCCTGGTCCAGCCCCAGGGCGGGGGGCATGGCCTGAGGTCCCTTGGCCCGGCACTGAGGTGGGGGCACAGCCTGAGGTCTCCCATCAAGCCCCATTGGGCAGAGGGCGCAGCCTCAGGTTCCCTGCCCTGGCCCAGCACCATGCAGCCTTAGGTCCCTGCTGATTGCTTGTTAAGGCTCATTATGGGAACTCCGCCTCCGCTGTGGGTGCAGCCATCTTGTGTTACGGAAACCTCACCTCCACCTTGGGCACCACCCTCTTTGTGATGGTGTGATGGTCAATTTGCATATTCCCTCTTTATTAGATAGGATAGTCTCAGGTTCAAAAATAAGAGAAAAGGAGGTTGAGTGTTTAATAGAATTCATTTAAATGAAAAGCATGCCCAAGCACAAAAACCCATAATGCTAGAGACCTCGTAATGCTATAGAAAATAAATGTGAGGAGGAATGAGAAATGAAAGGAAGCTTTGAGCCTTGGCTAAACTAACGCTGATATTGTACCATGATCTGGAAGTGGGCTTCACCCAGGATTCTATACAAGCCAAGAGACAGAATGGGAAAGACAACTAACCATAAGCCCAGAACTGATCAACTTCCTACCTTGTGCCAGGTGTGCTTCTTAGTCTCTCACGTGTCCCACCTCACTGGGTTCTCCCAGTAACCGCATGGCACACTGACTCAGATCGTTCCTATTTGAGGAACGAGGAAACCAAACCAGAAAGCTTGGGAAACACGCCCCAGATTACAGTGTTAGAGACTGGAGACACCTCTCAAGTCCTTCTCGTCTTGTGGGTTTAGCTCAGTGACAGAACATTTGACAGTGTCTAGAGATGTGCTGGGTTGTCACCACTGGACAGGGCTCCTGGCATCTTGTGAGTAGGGGCTGGGATGCTGTTAAATGCATGGGACAGCCCCACACAACAGAGTCATCAGCCTTAACTGTCCAGAGTGATGATGTTGAGAAACCCTGATCCATCTCCCACACAAAACTTCTTTGGTCTCCTGCAAACCAGTATGTGCCAAATTGATGTCCAAGCTCCTCCGTGGTCAGCAGGTACTTTTTCCAACTAATTGTTACAGATTTTTATCTACAGACAAGGTCTGAGATGTATTCTTCCTAATAATGTCCACATGTATACATGATATTATTCTCTATTCTGTACTAAGTACATCCAAGTTTGATCACTTTAAATATTTTTTAATGTTTTTATTGATTTTATAAAGAGAGGAAGGGAGAGGGAGAGAGAGATAGAAACATTGATGAGAGAGAAAACATCAACCGGCTGCCTCCTGCATGCCTCCTGCTGGGGATTGAGCCTGCCACCCTGGCATGTGCCCTGACTGTGAATCAAACCAATGACCTCTTGCTTCATGAATTGATGCTCAACCACTAAGCCACACCAGCTGGGCCATATTTGATCACTGTATACAGCAATGAATTCTGCTGTGGAGCCATACTTTTTGCTATAAATGTCAATCCGTATGCATATCATATAGGTATGACTTCTGCTAGACCATGGTGCTCTTCATGGCCTGCCTCCGCTTTACACTAAATAATACCACCCCTCAGGTTCTATATCCAGAATCTGAAAATCATATGAGTCCTCTGTTTCCTCAATGTAATGAGTCCCATTGACGGCACTATCTTTAAAGTATACCTTGAAATCTGCCATACCTCTCTCCCCACACTCATTAAATCCAGCCTCCAGGAGTGCTTGTTGGATGGATATCATGGCCTTGAACTGAGGTCATGCCTTTTTACCCTTATATTTGAACACAGGTCTGCCTGGTGCTGACCTTTCCCTTCCCCTTCCTCAAAGAGGATGTTCAGCCACACATGACATATATTCTGTCCTCTAGGTTTAGAAAGAGGACCGCTACTGAAATAAGTGTTTCCCAGTCTTCCAGCTCCTGCAGGTCTGAGGAAAAGCAACAATGCCAAACACAAACAACCCAAAGTCTTATAACCTTCATGAACTGGTCTAGAGCCACCAGTATTTTCCTAAATTCCTAGCCTTACTTGGCTATGGTCACTTCTAGTCTTCAACTCCTAGATATGTCCAATCATTTCAGTTTATGAATGATCTCGCCGTCACCCACGACTTGTAGTTTACACTCATGTGCACACACACAGCATCTGAGCACGGAGATTTTACTAAGGGATAGTGAGGGAAGAAGGCTAGAATCAAGAGTCCTTCACCTCACATCCACAAAAACTCTGAATGAAATATCAGATGCCTCTTTTCTTAAATGCTTTCTGGCCCCCACCACAGGGGACTTCTCAGCTCCTAGTCCTATGACTGTCCCCTCCTGTCACGCAGGGGTTTAGCCACATCCTTTGAGCCTTATTTCCTGCTAACGCCCAGTCCTTAGACATTCCTTTAATCTCAACAAGTCTTTCAATGCCACTTTGAGCAGTAGTTTCTTCCTAAGAGGAACACTCATTCATGTATTAAGACGATAAATTATTATCCCTTAAACAAGGCTGAAGATTTCAACCCAGGTTAAGTGTTGCTAATACTTTGAGTCCGAGATTCATCCTGCAGTTATTTATTGAGAACTCCTTTGTTTAGTTGTTAGGGGCATCATCATTGTGTGCAAAACCCAGCAAGAATCCTGCTCTCGAGGGCAGAACCCACATAGTTAGCTGTGCCACTTACTGCTGGTGTGTAAAAAGGAGAAGACTTTGCAAGACAGGAATTCAGTGCTGTGAAACTACTCCACCTATGAATCTGACCAACACTGGACCGGAAAAGGCATCCACAGGAAGTGAGGATAGAGGTGATCTTTAAACCAAGGTGTCCCTGAGTGGTTTGGGTTGAATTTGGTAAACACACAGGAAGAAAAGCATTCAAGCTCTGAATGGGGACCATATGCCCTTGAACTCCCTCTCAATTCTGAAATCCCATGACAGTCAAAGAAAGACTGAAGTTTCTAGGACAGATAGAAGAGGTGAGAACTGCTGAATTAGGGACCTGGAGATGATGTCTTGCACGTTAGAAATAAGTATTTAACTATGCCAGCAACTTGAGACCAGGAAAACAAGGCCTCTCTCTGAAGTAAATAGCCACAGGAAGCGGAGCGAGTCAGGTGTTTCTCTCTCTCCCTCCCTCCTCATGGGTTTCTATTTTTGAAACATCACTTCCTCCAAGTGTCAGACAATTACTGGTATATCTGCGGATACGTTTTTGCCGACATGATCCTAAAATGGATAACGTGAATTATTTATGCCATTCCCTCCTGGGAGTGAACGGGACAATGTTGTAGATGCTGCAACATTTCATTTTAGAAAATTCCTTGTGCATGAGGTTTCAGAGAACACAAACCAAGACTCAGAAAACTGATGAATTGCCTCAAATCGGAGGGGCAATAATCTGGCAGAGAGCCCCTTTATGTGCAGCAGTGGTGATGGCATTGTTTGTTCTGCCCTCTAGGGTTCAGCCCTGGCCTCCTGACTCCATCGCTGCCCATCTCAGGGGCACCTCTGCCAGCATATGTTCGAATCCCCCCAAGACAGGAGCTTTGAAGTTGGCACAGCCCTGTGTCTGCCCCTGGACCCTGTGCCACAGCTCACCATCCTCCAGGCACCATACCCTCAGGCCACTGCCACTCCAGACACTCCTGGCAACAGCCCACTTTGTCACCTTGACTGTCATTCAGAGTAAGTCCCCGGCAGCCCTGGTTGGAGGTATTTAAGAAAAATGGCTTGGAGACACCAGGTTCTTGCTTTGCTGTGTGATGCTGGGTAAGTTAGGGAACCTCTCTGGGCCTCAGTCTTCTTATCTACAAAGTGCGGATTAGAATGCTCCCCATTTTTTTCCAGGTTAGGTGTGGAGGAAATGCGTGTATCAAAGTTCCTAGCACGGTCAATAAATGACAATATGTTACCTGCTTGGAGTTTTTTAATCTATTCTGGCCAGACTTTGTTTCTATTATTTGCAATCAAAAGAGCCTTAAGAAATACAGATCTTCAATTCTTGCGTGAAGAGTGACTATAATTCATATATAGCTATTGTTTAAAAAATATCTGTAGATAGTAACAATTTATGTTAATTTTCAGTTTTAGTTTGATAGTAATTTTTTTACCCTTATGTAGTTTTCTCACTCAATAAATACTAAAAGCCCAAATAAAGTAAAAATGTGTTGATGTTAATAAGATGATTCCAATAAAGAAGAAGGTTGGGAACCACTGATCTAGAACATCTGACAGAGTAATGGGCCTCTTTGTGAGGTAATGACAGTGAAACCTAAAAGGTTGATGAGCATACATGTGAGGCAGGAATCACTTATTCTTTTTATCTGCTGCCTGGCCTCCCTTGTGTCTCTATGTTTTTGAAAGAGCCATCATTTTACTCATTTAGTCTGAGTGTCTGCTATGTGTCAGGCACCGTGGGATCTACATTTCTTGCTGGGCCTGAAAATTATAGGGAATATTTAGCTGATGTCTGTTGTATTTGTTCAGAGATGCTCTTCTCACTTTTCAGAGAACATTGGCTTTGTGTTGCTGTGGATCTCAGGGCCAGACATGTACAGAGAGTGACTGGTGTGTCCCTGGCCCCAGAGAGAGGACATTCCGTGTGTCCACTGTATGCGGGCACCCTTCTCCTAAGTAGTCAGTTCTGGTCACATATCACCCATGCTTAATTCCATCAAGTGCATTTTAAAGTGAGTCTGTAGCTCTTACTACCATCCTGTTAGATAAACATATGCTTCTCCTGTTTTTCTTAGGAATGTGGACAAGGGGAGGAGGCAGAGTGCTACGCCATAGAATCTACCATGTGCCTGCACTGCAGTGGGTTTTATAGGCCTTAGCTAATTTCCGCCCCACAACAACCGTAAAAGAGACAGCCTTCCCCAAGTTTTGGGATTGAATTAGCTACGGGGTCAGAGAAGAAGAGGCACTTGCCCCCAAACCAGGTGATGACACCAAAGCCCGGCCATCTCTCTGCATGCAATGCTACCAATCTAGCAACCCTCCCTTAGTCCCAGCATTATGCCTCTCAGAACATTATAGCAAAAGCAATAGCATTGACCCAACTCCCTCAGCCCAATCTTTTCCTCCTCTTTCTTCAGGTGATCTTTTACGGGGGCCCTTCTGCTGACAACATTGTCTTTGTCACAACAAGGGAAGCTTAACCAAAGAAAAGTTTGATTGACTCACCATTGATGACACCGCAGTTTAGCAGGAAATCTGGCTAAATGACTCACTCCGGTGTTCACCACACGTCTTCTAGATTATGGCCCAATCTCAGCTTCGGTAACAAATGCAGCCCTCAGATGGCCTTCACTGCCCATGTGTTTTGTGTGAGTGATCACTCAGACAGCTCACCGCTGTCCTGTCTTCCTGCAGGGATCTTGTACCTAGGTGGGTGCCGGGTTCCAGGAGAACTGAACCAGGCTGACGTCCCTGCTGGCAACTCACAAGGATGTGAAGGTATTAGCAAGAGGCTGGAGACTGCTGGCTGGGGGCCAGAGCAGGTGAGCAGAGCCCAGGCGGGGCCACAAGCCTGACTCACACCTGCTGTTGATGTCAAACAATTCCACAGTCCCGTGGTGCGCTTTGCTTGTGTTCATCAAGGCTAAGCTCAGAGAACTCCAGCTTCCCCCTCCCCCAAGGCAGGACTCTTCTTCCTCAGAGCAAAGGTAGCCAAATGTGCTATTCCTTTCCTTCCTCTCTTTGCCAGCATGCTCTATAAGATCTGGAGGCTAACCTTTGGTTCTGTACGTGGCCGATGTCTTCTCCCAGGATGAGGCTTGCCTTCCACTGTTTTCATGGCTCCTCTTCCATTCTATATTGATTGGTGCTGGTTGCCTGGAGCATTACTTTACAAAGGGTTCTGAGACCAGGGGCAGGCTCAGGAGGAAAAAGCGCATGATCTATTAAGGATGTCTGACAACCACGAGGGCCCCCCGGACTGTCATTTTATAGCCCTGAAATAAGCTAGCAAAATTGGATGGGACTCTGGGGACGGGTGAAAGGAATGATAGAAATTCTTGAAAAGAGCAGGGATAGTACAGACTCTGTGCAGACAGTAGACATGTACACATTCTCTCACTCTCAAGGAGGCAGGCAGGCCCTAACCGGTTTGGCTCAGTGGATAGAGCGTTGGCCTGTGGACTGAAGGGTCTCAGGTTCGATTCCAGTCAAGGGCATGTACCTTGGTTGCAGGCACATCCCCAGTAGAGGGTGTGCAGGAGGCAGCTGATTGATGTTTCTCTCTCATCCATGTTTCTAACTCTCTATCCCTCTCCTTTCCTCTCTGTAAAAAAAATCAATAATATATATATATATAGCAGGCAGATGCCACCAAAAAAACCTACTAGATTTAATAAATGAATTTGGCAATGTAGCAGGACACAAAATCAACACCCCAAAATTGATGGCTTTTTTATACACAAATAATGAATTCTCAGAAAGAGAAACTAAACAAACATTCCCATTTACCATTGCAACAAAAAATTTAAGACACTTAAGAATAAACTTAACCAAGGAGGTAAAAAACTTGTACTCAGAAAGCCACAGGACATTGAAAAAAGGGATAGAGGAAGATATGAACAAGTGGAAGAATATACCATGTTCATGGATTGGTAGAATTAACATAATTAAAATGCCCATACTACCCAAGGCAATCTACAGATTCAATGCAAACCCTATTAAAATACCAACAGCATATTTCACAGACTTTTAAAAAAATGTTTTTATTGATTTTAGAGATAGAGAGAGAGAGAGAGAGAGAAGAGGGAAAGAGAGATATAAACATCCATGAGAGAGAAACATCATTGATTGACTGCCTCCTGCATGCCCCCTACTAGAGATTGGACCCACAACCCAGGCATGTGCCCTGACTGGGAATCGAATGGTGACCTCTTGGTTCATGGGTCAATGCTCAACCACTGAGCAACACTGGCCAGGCAGATTCCATCTTATTTGAGGAGGTAATGTAAGCTCTAGATTTGAAGGATGACCAGGAGTTTACCAAATAGAACAAAGAACATTTTGAGAATGTTCTTCTCTGGGGTCTATTGTTTTCTCTTTCCCTCCTTTGTCTCTGTAGAGATCTTTAACATTTCATGTACAGAATTTCATTGTAATTTTCTGTTTATCTGTCTTGCCCTCCAGACAATGAACTTCTTGAAGGTGAGAACTATGGGTGTATTTTATCTTTGGTACCTGGCATAAAAGGGTCAAAGTGAATCTTTGTGTTTGTGAAAAGAATACTGGTCTACTGTAGTGAAACCTCTCTATCGTGGCATTTATAAACAGTCTCAAAGGATACACAGGAAAACACAGATTCTTGGAACAGGGGTAAACAGAAGAGTCAAACTGAGATTGTGTGTAGTAAGGAGACTCACACAATGCCTCATCAACAATATTGGTTGTGTGACTAAGAAACCTTCTAACCAAAAATCCATGCACAGAAGACCAGGACAGGAGCAAAGAGATCTCTCAAGGAGTAATGGAGATGGCTGGAGAGAGCTGGAGCGACAAGACCCCCAGGACAATTAGTGAGCCACATTGTTTAAAACTGTCTTTGAGAAGAAGCTTGGATGAAAGAGAAGAATTTGTGCAATTAGAACATATTTTTTTTGGGGTTCTTGTCTGCTTCTCTGACAACTTATTTTTGGTAAGTTTGAATTAAGATTCTAACAAAATGTCAACTAAAGCCACTTTTAATAAGTTGTGTTTAAAAGACCAAATCCAAAGAGGAAAGTGTGTGACATTGACATGTCAGTGTGGAAGCCAGATTTTTAACCGTACATTGATAATAACTGAAATTCTCACCTGGGATAGCACCACAGTAAGTGGGGAAGCAAACTCTCCAAGCAGTGATAAAGAAAACACACGTATACAGCTGGGGTGACATCCTTCCTCTGTTTCCTTTTGTCTTCCTTTCTTGCCCCACAATTCCTCTCTGAACAGATGCTTGTTTTCCAGGTAGTGTCTGATGACATCTCAGCTCACAAGTTTATGATCTAAACTAACAACCCACTCAAGTCCCTGTTGACAACCTGAATGTTTCACATGATATCAGCCTGCACCTATTTCTGGGAATATGAATTCAGCCACATGCAGGTGTGATCACAGGTGCTCTGGGCAGAGTTACAGTGAGTGACACTCCAACAACTTCAAAGTAGAACTGAAGATTTAAGCTGGTCCCAAACACACCTTTCCAGGTTGACCAGATTCTGACTTCTCTTGCATACCTCCACATCTTGGAGTGTTCTCTGCCTCCTTCCTTCCTTGATGGTTTAATTCCTATCCATCCAATGAACTTCTTCAGGCAACATCCTTCTGAGTCCCCAGAGAACCTGTGATGACTTCCTTTGTAGCAATTATTTTGCTGAACAGTCATTGCAGTCACTTGCCAGACTTTCCCTGTACAAACTGTGAGCTAACTGAGGAGAGGTCTTTACTTCATTGACTGTGAAGCCCTTCTAATAGAGGGGCTGACTGATGCCATGGTGCCCAGGGTAAAATAAAGAATAATTAAAAATATGGAGAGCCTAACTGGCGTGGTTGAGCCTTGACCTATGAACCAGGAGGTCACAGTTCAATTCCCTGTCAGGGCACATGCCTGGGTTACAAGGTGTGTGCAGGCAGCGAATCAATGATTCTCATCATTGATGTTTCTCTCTCTCCTTCCCTCTCCTTTCCTCTTTGAAATAAATAAAAATACATTAAAAAATAAGAATGGAGAGATAGATGGATGGACACTTACTACATAGTTTGTGGATAGATATGGATGATAGATGATGGGCAGATGTGGATAGGACAATGGATAGAGGGACAGACAGGTACATGGATATGTAGGTGGATGACAGAGATGGGGATAGAGGAGGTGTGATACAAAGATGCAGGCCAGCACTGCTCTCTTCCCTTATCAATGTTTCATTCTTCATGACCTTCCCTTCAATTCCAAGGGAAGCTCTAAGGCTTTTCCACGTAATTTTTACTGAATTTGTTGGTTTCCTTCTCTACTCCTTGCCTGAAAAGGTAGAAGGTAAAATGATTTTGTTATTGTTTAATTTGATTGATACTCAGGTTTGCAAAGTCATCTACAACTGCTTTTTCCCTCTTTGAATTGGTTTAAAAAACAAAGTTCTTTTGCCAATTATATCTGATAGGACACATATGAAGTGCTCAGAAGGTAGGAATTCATCCACTCTACACTTACGATGAGCTGCATCAGTGAGAATCATTTGTAATCACAGTAGGGATGGAAGGAAGGGGTGGCTGTCCCCTTGCCCCAATGTCTCTTCTGCTCAATGACATTAAACTGATGAATAAAAGATGTTGCCAAGAAGAAGTCCTCTGACACGCTGCTCCTGGCTTATCTACTGTATAAGTAGTGTGAAGGACTCATTGCTCTCATGTCTGACGTCTGTGGAGAAATCTGAGGTAGCCACATTTAATAGGAAAAATCTCCAGCCTGCAAAGTTAAACACAATAGCAGGAAGGAAGTCCTGTTCTCTTTAGGAATGAAATGTGGGTTTTTGATGGAGGGCCAACATGGGAAATCTTGTCTTTCTTTCACAGTGGCTGCACTCGTCATCAGATGAGGAATCCAGAGTCAGGCGGTGCAATAAATCCCAGGGCAGAAGAGCACCCAGGTTAACACAGTTAAGACTCACCAGGTGGGAGATCTTGGGCAAGTCATGCTAACTCTGCCTGGAGAGTGAGGAATGAAGACTAAATCCTCACTGAGTTTACTTCTGAGTAATTATTTGGATGTTTATAAAGATCATGTAAAGGAAACTATTTAAAATTTTTGTCTTATCTTAAAAACTCTAAATTTCACTTTATGACCAACTAGAGGCCTGGTGCATGAAATTTGTGCACAGAGGGGATGTTCCCTCAGCCCACCTGCACCCTCTCCAATTGGGGACATCCCTCTCACAATCTGGGACTGCTGGCTCTTAACTGCTCACCTGCCTGCCTGCCCAATTGCCCCTAACTGCCTCTGCCTCCCAGCCTGATCACCCCTAACTGCCCTCCCCTGCTGGCCTGGTTGCCCCTAAGTGCCTCTGCCTGCCTGCCTGATTGCCCCAAACTGTCCTCCCCTGCTGGCCTGGTTGCCCCCAACTGCCCTTCCCTGCTGGCCTGATCTTGCCCCCAATGGCCCTCCCCTGCTGGCCTGATCTCGTCCCCAACTGCCCTCCCCTCCTGGACTGGTTGCCCCCAACTGCCCTATGCTGCTGGCCTGATCTCAGCCCCAACGGCCCTCCCCTGCAGGCCTGATCTCACCCCCAACTGCCCTTCTCTGCTGGCCAATTTGGTTCTGATTGGTTGGTTTCTATGCCAGTCAGCATCAAAAGCTCCACCTCCTAGGCAGCCATTGGCTCCCCACAGCACCCAGATTTGGTTTTGATTGGTCGGTTTCTATGCCAGTCAGCGTCAGAAGCTCTGCCTCCTAGGCAGCCATTGGTTCTTCACAGCACCCACATTTGGTTCTGATTGGTCGGTTCCTATGCATCTCTGGGCCTATCAATGGAGCCTGATCAGAAAAGCAGGGCTGATCAATAGCCTGGATGGAGGCTTGGAGAGAAATGGAGGCGTGGCTGCTGGCTAGACTGGGAGAGAAAGAGAGAGGCAAGTGCTGATTAAAAGCTGCCTCAGAGGCAACGGATCAGATCCTGCTTCTCTCTTCAGGCCTCTCTCTGGCCCTGATTCACAGCCCCCTCAGCAGTCAGTGTTGGGGCACCGCCCCTGCAGCGGAAGCAGTCAGCGCTAACTGCAGGACTGACTTCCGGTTGGTTGAGCCTCCGTCCGTACAACCCAGGGCTTTTATATATTAGGATTCTTATTAGTATTATTTGGGTTTTATGTCACTAAGACAGGACCGAGGGATGCAGTCTCTCTGGTCTGTTCTCAATAGACCCACCATCCCTGTACTTCCTCTCCCAACCCCTTAACACAGGTTTTCAGTTTACACATTACAGAGAAATTATTAGTTTGTCCATCACAAACTATTTCTTAGGATTTTCTAGGAATTGTTAAAAAATCTTGGGTTAAGTAACTTAGCTATAAATATTTATACTAGTATGTGGTAATATTAAAAACAAAACTATAAAATTGTGGTAAAATTACTTCCAGACTTTACTTTTCTTGGCTGTGTGACCATGGCTAAGTTATCCACCCTCTCCTAGTCTCAGGTTCCACATCTGTGAGCTCAAGATGCACCTGATTGTCTGAAGTCTTGAAAAGATTCAATGAGATAATACAACGGAAGTGTGCTTTCAAGTGCCTAACATATAGGTAATGTTCAGAAGATGTCTGCTATCATTAAACTAAAATTGTCTGGAAGGCATCTCACCTACTCCAGAATCAGTGATGGCTAGATTCTTGTTAGTGTGGAGTTTCTTTGGTTTCCTGATCCTGAAAATCACCAGTGCTCACGTTGTTCATAGAACAAGAAGACATTTGAGACAGAAAATATGAGCAATGAAGCAGGTATTTTGTATGTTGTCCTCGTCCAACCCTTTGATGGCCACAGGGCCAAAGCCCAAAGTTGGCAGCGTGGCAACCAAGACCAGCCCCAACCTACTTTCTCCAGCTTCAGTTCTCACTGCTTCTGTACATGAACATTTATGTGAAGATGACTGTTCCTCCAATGTTCCTGGCTACCTGCTCATTTACAACTTGATCCAAAGAGACTTTGGCCAGAGGGATATTTATGTAATGGAAGACCTGCATGTTGGCCCTTGAGGCAGATGGCAAGCAGTTGGAAAATGTAGAGCAGAAGAAAATGAAAGCCTTTGCATTGGTCTGCAAGACAATATGGAACCTGGCCCTGGCTACCTGCTGAGTCTGACTTCTCACCTCTCTCCTCTTCACTTGTTCCATTCCAGCCAGACTGGCCTCCTTACTTTCCTCCAACTCAGTAAGAACTCTCTACCTCAGGGCCTTGGGATTTTCTCTTCCTTCTTCCTATAAAAACCTCCCCGCACTATGGTATTGCATGTTTTAAACATTCTTGCTGCACACAGGTTGAAAATCACTGGGCTAAATGAATGTGTTCTGGACTGTGGTCAGATCTTGGCTTGGCAATTGATGCGTTAGGTGACCTCATGCAAGCTACTTAGTCCATCTGTGTGTCATCCCCTGACCTGTCGAAGAGGGCAATGCCCACGTCTGCCTCATGAGTTTGTTGCAAGGACTATATGAGTTACATTCATCAAAGCACCTTGCCTGGCACATTGTAAGTTCTTGGTCATTGTTTGCGCTTATTGTTGTCACCTACATAAATTATGCCCCCGGCTAGAGCAAAAAAGCCCGGCTCCTTGTATGCCCCAGGACATATGGTGGAGCAGGTGCTCCATAACTCTGTTGACTTTTGCCAAAGTTATTTCCCCAAAGAAATGTCAGAAGAAAATTTATACCATAGCAGTTATATTTGTAAAGCCATTTGGGGACTCAGAAAGGATAATAGAGAATCTCAAAAGGAAGTAAGTTCCCTTGTACACAAACTCAGAAAACATCTTCTAAGCTTTTATTGTGGGCCAGACATTGTGCTTGATGCGCTAGAGATGCAGTGATGCAAAAGGTGGGCTCCTTTTTCTGAAGGGTTTTGTGAGGATAGATGTGTGGACCGATGGCTGTGACCTGTGTGCAAGGGGCTGCATGGGAGGTGTGTGCAAAGTGTGAGAGTGTCACAGGGATCCCTTACAGACAGGGACATGTGGATAGTTACGTTTCAGGCTGACTAAGGCAGCCTGTGTTTCTCTTTCTGTGTGTGGCCCGAGTGATTTGGAAAATGAGAATGATGTTAAAATTGAAAATGGAATACGATCCCTGGGGAACAGCAGCAGAAGTGGTTTGGGGAGAATCAGATTGAAACCAAGTAAAACAAGAAGCACAGATTGAACAAAAACACTGTCCCGAGGATGACACATGAATAGGACACAGTATTTCCCCCTTATTGTCCTAGCACAGGGTTAAACAAAGCAATGTGCTTCTATGTGCAATGGTCTTTCATGACAAAACTGTAAAGACGCAAACACTGCAGAGCGGGCAGAGCAGCCAGGCTCTGGCCTCCTGTCCGTGGTCCTGCTGAGACTCTCCCTGTGACCCCTCTGGCAGTGTTTTTCAAGGATACAAAAGATGCAAAACTAGACATTGCATTTCTCTACACCAGTAAGGAACAATTTGAAAATGAAATGAAGAAAACAATGCCAATTATCTTACCAGTAATAGACAAACATGCTAATTGACCGTACCTTTGCGACACCCATAACCAATCCGGAGTGAATATGCAAATTAACCCAACAAAGATGGCGGTTAATTTGCATATGCGGCCGCCAAGTGGCCAGGGGTGGTGTGGGACACTTGCATCATCGCCCCGGCCGCTCTGGGCCTCTGAGCAGTGTAGGAAGGTGGAAAGGCGGCTCTGGGCCAGAGCGGAAAGGTGGCTCCGGCCAGAGGGAAAGCGGTGCTGGCAGCCAGGGAAAGGAAGGCCCATTCTGGCATGAATCTTCATGCATTGGGCTTCTAGTATTTAAGAAAATTCCAATGAAATTAAGAAGCAAAACAATTATAGTAGCATCAAAAAATCAAAATAATTAGGAATCAATGTAATAAAAGACTCATAAAACTATATAACAATATTTTAAAAATGAAAGATCTAAATAAATGGGGGAAAAGTCTATGTTCATGTATCAAAAGGCTTAATACTGTTAGGTTGCCAATACTTCCAAAATTTATCTGTGGATTCAACACAATCCCTGTCAAAATCCCAGGAGATTTCTTTAAAGAAGTTGATAAGCTGATAATGAACTCTAGATAGAAATGCAAGAGTCCCAGGTTAGCCAACACAGTCCTGCCACTGAGCAATAAAGTTGAAAAACTCACATGTTTTGATTTAATTACTCCCTACAAATGTACAACAATCAAGACAGCAAGGCACTGGCTTAAGAATGGACATACAGAACAATGGAAAAGAACAAACAAAAACAAACCCTCACATTTATCATCAATTGATTTTGACAAGACAATGACTAAAGAATAATCTTTCCAACGAATGTTCTGGAACAACGGGATATATACATGCAAAAGAATGATCTTGGGTTCCCTACCTCACATCAGACATAAAAATTAACTGAGACTGGACTAGACCTAAATGTAACAGCTAACACTGGAAAACTGAATTCACAATGCACTTCTCAGTAATATTCTGTATTATTACTGACCTGCATTAATGAATAGACTAGAACATAAATATATATGTTTGTATATTTTTATGTGTATATATATATGTTTATATATATATATATAATATTTGAATATATCCATGTGTATATATATAAAGGACATGTAATATATAATTATATGTATACATACTCTCATAGTAATTAAAGTATGTCTCCTATAATTCCTATAATTGATAATTCTTTATTTCTCCTTTATGTCACTTACACAGTCTAATCTCTCTCCTAACTAACAGCCCTTCTTTGAAAATGGTTTTCCTGTGTCCTTAAGTCTTCTCTTCCCCATAATAAGCATTTCAATGTGCAACACTATTGTCTCAGGTTTTCAAGTTATGGTCCCGATCACTGTCCTGCATCTGTCTTAAAGTGTGATGTGCGAAGGTTGCGGAATAAGCTGGAATTACTCCAAGCCACTCTCCTCTGGACACCTTGAAAATAGTGACTTACCTTTTCCTGTCAGCCTTTAAAGTTAGGCAGCATTTTGCAGATTTTACAAATGACAAAAATGAGCTCAGAGAAGGTAAGATCTTGTTCAAGGTCACACAGCTGTGAAGTGACAGACCCAGGATTTGAAACTATGTCCAGTTCTATTCATCATTACTGACCTGAATTAATTAATAGACTAGACATGTTTTATTTTCTCAACACTGGAGGCAAACAAGAATTGACTAGATGAGCTGGAAAGATCCCACTGAAGAACTCAAACTCTTCCGAACAGCTGGAGGTTGTAAATCTTTGGGATGGACGTCCGTCTGAGGCCACACTTATTTGTCATAATTAGAAGTCCTTCAGACTTCACAAGGGCTCTTTGTTTGTGAGCTGGCTACTCTCTCTCAAAAGCGAGAAGCAAACCGTGCATTTGATTTGATGTGATTCTGCTTTGCTTACCACAGTGAGGTAGTGTCTGGGCAGAACATTCCTTCGCCTCCCGCTCCTTCTCCCAGAGCTCCCTTTTCACAGAACGCCTTTTAACGGTGACATTTTAAAAACTTGGCAGTTATTTTGATCAGAGCATACGATTTGCCTTTTATGCTGGAAGAAATTTTTTCCAGAACCTCCCAGACTGAACATACTCTTTGGCAGGGGCTGAGGAAGGAAGACGTGGCCCGTCCTGGGTGGGGAGGCGGGTGCCCTCTGGCTGTGAGCACGGTCCCGGGCAGGGTGGTCAGCAGCCTCTTTCAGACACCAGGCCACCAGCCACGGGAGTCACAGAGCCGCCTTTATTTAAGGGGGCAGCTGGGACCAGGGTGGCCTCCAGTCCAGCTCTGGCAACAGGGGCCCATGGAGAACAGGGAACAAATCACAGCCCCAGTCCAAACACGTCCTGGTTCCCTGGAGGCAAGGCAGCCTGCCCTCCTGGCAGGAGATGGTGACCCAGGAGGGCTGCTGGAGGCCACTCCCGGTTCCCATTTTTACTTTCAGAATGAGAAGGGAGGAACCCGGCCCACACAGAGCTGTGGAGGCAGGGGTAACAGCATCTCGCTTCTCC
Source organism: Eptesicus fuscus (assembly GCF_027574615.1). Lineage (NCBI taxonomy): Eukaryota > Metazoa > Chordata > Mammalia > Chiroptera > Vespertilionidae > Eptesicus > Eptesicus fuscus. The sequence goes on along the minus strand of NC_072474.1, from coordinate 113,270,212 downwards.
ACCAGGCAGCCACCTGCAGCGGTGGAAGCAAACCTGCCACCATGCCCTGGGAGGGCCAAGCTTCACTCAGCCACTGCACACAGCACCTTGACCATGATAACCCCAAGGTAATCCATCACAGCCACATCTAAATACAGCTATAATGTGAGCATTTTATATATGAACTACGAATATTGAATATATACACACAGGTATGGATATTCAAGAATTTTCCATGTAGAAAGGTCAAATCCTCTTCCTTCATAATAACCCTAAGTGGTAACAATTGTAATCACATTATTGAAACCATGTCTACTTCTATTCATTATTACTGACCTGAGTTAATTAATAGACTAGGACATAAATATATATGTTTGTATATTTTTATGTGTCTATATATTTATATATAAAATATTTGACTATACCCATGTGTGTGTATATAAGACATGTAATATATAATTATATATTGCATGTATATTATATGTATACATGCAATAATGAATATGTGAAATAAGTGTATATACATATGTATATTCAAATATTATCTATCTATACTAATAAAAGGGGAATATGTTAATTAGACCAGACATCTTCTGGACATCCTTCCGGACAAAGCCACAGTGGTGGGGGCTGAGGCAGAGGTGATCAGGATGGCGGGGGAGGGCAGTTAGGGGTGATTAGGCCAGCAGGGGAGGGCAATTAGGGGGCAATGAGGCTGGCAGGCAGAGGCGCTTAGGGGTGATCAGGCAGGCAGGCAGGCAGGCAAGTGGTTAGGAGCCAGTGGTCCCAGATTGTGAGATCGATGGCCGACTGCAGTAGGCCATCCCCTGAGGGGTCCCAGATTGGAGAGGGTGCAGGCTGGGCTGAGGGACCTCCCCTGTGCACGAATTTCATGCACTGGGCCTCTAGTATATATATATAAAAGCCAAGCGAGCAAACGGCAGAATGACCAGAATGACCAGAATGACTGGTGGCTATAACGCACACTGTGGCAGCCAACCACCCGTGGCCTCTTCCCCCTGCTGGCCACACCCCTGATTGGCTCCCCCTACCCCGATCACTGAAGTGTGACCTTCAGTGATACTAAGTATGTAAATGCTATCCAGACTTCATAGACCAGGAACCTGAATGATGAGTGATCAGGAGGAAAACTGCTCATGGTCTGGACCATCAGTTAGGTGTCCAGAAGAGGTGCCAAGCACAACCATCATCTTCCCCACCCCCGATTGGCCCCCCTTCCTCCTACCCTGATGCAGTCAGGTGTCCAGGAGAGGTGCCCAGCACAACCACCATCTTCCTGCATTCTCTCTCCACTGCTTACTACCAAAGAGGGCAGCCACATCACACCATGGCATCTCTTTAGAGGGTTTGTCAGCAGGGAACTAAACCGCATTACCTGTCTAGGGAGAGGCTTAGAAAACGGAAGCTGTAAGTGTCCCTGACACTAAAGCGCCTTTGAAGCTTCAACTCATCCAAAAGCCAACAACAAACATGTATACACCCTGCAAAGATCTGTGACACTAATAACTCCCCCTGGCTGGCCCTGCCCCTGATTGCCCCCCCTCACCCCGATGGCGGCGGGCAGACCCCACCTGTGCACAAATTCGTGCACCAGGCCTCTAGTATATCTATAAAAAGGCCTATCAGACCTAGAGTTTGAGCCTGTGGCACTCCATGCATTTGCCACCCTGTCTCATTGTCTCACCACAGAATAGAAGAGAAGAGATATTTTTCTATGGTTCCATTAGACTTCTTATTATACCATGGAATTAAAAAAATAGTTCATGTTTTAACTAGGGGATTTTTTTCTTTATCTTCCCAAATCTCCTGACTTAAGAAGCTACCATCTCACCTGCTCAGTGTCCTTAATTGACTCCATTCATTGGTTCATTAGACCCTTACTTCCTGAGCACCCAGGGTGACTCCCTAGGGGCTGGGGCTGTGGCAGCGAGATGAGAACAAGGCCCATGGGTCGGGGGTCGGGGGCCTTGAGGCAGTGGTGGCGGTGCAGAGCATGGGGGAAATGAATGTGTGTGTCACACAGTATCCCAGGAAACCTCCTGGCAGAGAGGCCCATTAGTGCTCTCCTGTGAGGGGAGATCTCTGGTTGAAGCATCAGTATGTTTCTAAGAACTTACCTGTATTGGGGGGGAATCTTTGTTCAGGGAAAGATGCTCTGAATGCCATGGTCACAAGCTAGCTCTACAGCTGCTCAGAGGACAGCTGGGAGGGGAGGCGCGCTCATAGGACGGAGCCCCACCTGCTTCTGGAGGACTCCTGTAACATTGGGCCTAAGTTTTCAGTAAAGAGCCACACAACAAATGTTAGGCTTTAGGGGACTCTCACAGCCACTCAGCGTTTCCATTGCAGCATGAGGGCAGCCATAAGAAGTGGGTTTGTTTGTGATCCAACATATCACTTTACTTACAAAACAGGCTGCAGGCTGGATTTGGTCAACCCCTCCTCGAGAGTGAGTCTCACAGGAGCCCCTGTCTAGGTGGATGTCACCCTCATGAGAAAGCAGCCACTGCCAGGCTGCCTGGCATCTGTCTGTCTGTCTTCCTCTCATTACTCTGCAACTTCCACCATCACTTCCTGAGGCAGCACCTCTGAGACCCCTAGCGGGCCACTTCCCTGTGCGGTGGCTGGTCAGTCATAATCAAACAGGTTAGAATCCTTTCTAAACAGGAAGTCAGCGGCCTCCAAGTCAGGAGAAATGAGTAGCGGGGCTAAGGGAAGACGAAGCCAGCCTACAGACAGTTTGCCTCTGCTTCAGAGCAGGAACTTTCAGAAAGGTATTCCGGAAGCTTTGGGAAGTTGTTTGCCATTTCCTGCATTCCTAGCTATTCCGGGGAAGGTAAATGAGGTGGAACTATAGAATGAAACCCCAGCCAATTGGACTCCATTAACTAAAGCCTGGAAATTACTATGATGCCTTGTTTTTCTACAGATTCTTCTTATCATTATTTTGTTAATCCTCACCTGAGGATATTTTTTCCATTGATTTTTAGAGAGAGTGGAAGGGAGGGAGGAAGTGAAGGTGGGGAGAGAGAGAGAGAGAGAAAGAGAGAGAAAGAGAGAGGAGAGAGAGAGAGAGAGAGAGAGAGAGAGAGAGAGAGAGAGAGAGATGAATGTGAGAGAGATACATCACTTGGTTGCCTCCCACATATGTCCTGATCTGGCTGGGAATTGAACCTGCAACCCAGGTACATGCCCTTGGTGGTTAGAGTGGGCTGACACTCTAACCTATGATCCACACTTGCCAGAACTACACAGATTATTTTTTATGAGAATAAGACAAATATTCATAACAAATGAGTTACTGCTGTGACTTTGTTGACTTTTTAGTATATGGGGTTCTTTCCCCCATAATTTAGTGCTGTAAGTTAGTACAAGTGACATTGTTATGAAGATGACCCTTGGCATGGCAGGGTCCTGGGTGGCCCTTCACGCTAGTCTTTGGTGTCCCACAGGGGTGTCACTGGCCATCACAGTGCCCAAGGCCGCTGGGCACCATGCACAGCCCATTTGAACAAACACTCAGCCTTGGAGGGAATGGTGACTGAACACCAAAACTGACTTTGGCAAAAAACACGAACTCCGAGTCTCAGTCTCATTACCTATAGCACTGGCACTGAGAAGGGGACCTCTACCGCAAAGGGATTTGGGGAAAATTAGATAAAATGAAGCATGCAAACATGTCTTCCCACTGTGCCTAGTACTTAGTAGGCACTTAATAAATAATATCCTCCTTCCATTAAAGGAGTGAACAGAGAAATGAAAGTATGCAAAGCAAGAAATCATAACAAAGAAATTATTTTTAGAAACTTTTATTTAAACCACAGAAAATTGGGGGAAAATGGGTTTGAAATCTTTTCCACTGCGAAGCTAGAAGCAACAGGGTCTTCTTATTTATTTCAGCACCCCACAGGTTTTTGTTTCTAACTGTCCTCTGATGCTTTCGGTCCTCATTTCCAGGTTGGATCTTCTTCCTCTCGAGTATTCCTCACAGGCACTGGACTGCAGGCACTTTGAAGAGTGACACCTTTCTCTCCACTCAGGTTATCCTATATAATAAAAGCCTAATATGCTAAGTGTCTGGTCTTCCAGTTGTCCATTCAACCAATCAAAGCATAATATGCTAATGATATGCTAAGGCTGCTCAACCATTGCCATGATGTGCACTGACCACCAGGGGGAAGACAGTTGACCAGTCGACCAGTCACTATGATGTGCACTGACCACCAGGGGGCACATGCTCCGACTGGTATATTAGCTTGCTGCTGGGGTCCGGCTGATCAGGACTGAGCGAGATGGGCCGGACATGCCCTGGAGCCTTCCTACGGTCCCTCCCCAGCTGGACAACCTTCCCCATCCTTCCCCAGTCCCAATCGTGCACCAGTGGGGTCCCTCAGCCTGGCCTGTGCCCTCTCATAATTTGGGACCCCTTGAGGGATGTCGGAGAGCCAGTTTCAGCCTGATCCTGCAGGCCAAGCAGAGGGACCCCACTGGTGCACAAATTCATGCACTGGGCCGCTAGTTTTTAGATAATGGGAACATACTGTGCAATAAAGTCGTGGGAAACTGAAATACAACTATCCATATAGATTGTATAAGTTCACAAAGGTCAGCACTCTGAACATCACATTTCTAAAACAGAAACTTGGTCTTGCTATGAAGTCCTTCCCTTGCCCAGACCCCATTGTCTATTCCCTATGGCTTTCAGGTAATGGTCCGTCCTTTCTCACAAAGCCCATCCCCACTTGTTTTAAGCAAAGCACTCTCTGACTCCGCTCACCCACTGCCCACAACATAGTTGAGGGACACAGAACCTCAGATGTTGTTCTTCCTGTGATGCCTGGATGGCTGCTTTATTACAGCATGGGGAAGTACAAGATTCCTAAACTCAGCGACTCTGCCCCCACACTGACCTGTTAGCTCTTGGGCTGTAGAAAGGGTGCCTCTATCTTAATTCATCTTTGAATCCAGAGTCCAGTACATTAGCTAGGACTCAGTAGGCTGAGCACTGTTTGTTGAATGAATGTTTGATTGATATAAGATGATAGCTGTTCCATGTGGCCTCATCACAACATGGTAGCATATTGGACCAGGGCAGTGCAGTGGGGAGAAATGGTTGCATCCAAGATGTATTTTGAAGATGGAACCTACAGGAATGTCTGATGGATTGCTTATAAGGTCAGAAAGGAAGAGAGGAGTCAACTATTCTTGTATTCTTACCAAAATACTTGCTGACCCTTTTCACTGGGCCTCTTTCTCTGGGAGAATTCTCTTTGCACCCTGTGGGCATCAGGCTTGGATATGTGACCTTCTCTGGTGAGTGAATTAGGAGTGGAAGTGACATGCTCCTTTTGAGCAGAATCTGTAAATGCTACCACCTGGGATCTCTTCTGTCTTTTTCCAGGAGAAAGGCAATGACCTGGCAGGGGCAGCCCTTTTAGCCTGGAACCCGGAGCAAAGCCCACCCTCTGCTGATAATGAGCAGGTAATAAACATTGTTTTGTAAACTGCAAAAAAAGAAGTGACAGAGTTATAAGTAGAGTCTTTGTTATCTTGGTTTAAATCTCAGCTTCACTGGACTTTTTCAGCTGTGAGGCAGTAATGAAGTCAGGTGAACTCTCAAAGCCTCAGTTTTCTCATAAATAAAACAAAGACAAACTGCTTTCGATATGAAGACAATGCAATTATGTTTATATTATGCTATATATTGTGCCTGGTATATGATGGTATTCTGCAAATTATATTTACTAGTATCCTAAAAAAAAATGTGGCCTCCTCATTACTCTACTGACCCCTGGTCTTATTCTGGGTAAAAACTTTAAATTTCTGGTAATTTACTTCCTTTGTTTCATTAACTTTATTTTTTCTTTTTTCTTATGTAGTTCAAATAAATGTGGTTGTTTGGCTTGTCTATTCACAGGAGATTATAAGATAAATCAGAACACGGCATTCCTTAGAATAGAAATATGAAGCGCGAAAGTTCACTTTATTTCCTTTCAAGAGAACATGGGGCCCTAGCTGGTTTGGCTCAGTGGATAGAGCATTGGCCCTTGGACTGAAGGGTCCTGTGTTCAATTCTGGTCAAGGACACGTATCTTGGTTGCAGGTTCCCTGGCCCTGGTAGGGGTGCATGCAGGAGGCAACCTATCAATTTGTGTCTCACATTGATGCTTCTCTCTGTCTTTCCTTCTCCTTTCCTCCACTCTCTCTAAAAATCATTGGGAAAATAAAATATCCTTGGGTGAGGAGAGAGAGAGGAGAGAAACAGAGAGAGAGAGAGAGAGAGAGAGAGAGAGAGAGAGAGAGAGAGAGAGAAAGGGTTGGGGAAGCTTGAAAGGAGGGCCCTCACCTCTGCTAATCACGTTCTACCTGGCAGGTACTGCATGAGGTGCTTATGTGGGCTATCGCATGATGGGATTTTCCTTAGATGAAGAAATAAAGCTGGGAGAGATGAGTTACCAGCCAGCAGTCGCCCAGCCCATGGTGTGTGACAGCCCTGGATGTGAACTCTGTATAAGGTTCCAAGCTCATGTGTGTGTGTGTGTGTGTGTGTGTGTGTGTGTGTGTGTGACTCATGATGCTATAAAAGAAAACAACGTGGATAAGAGGGAAAGTAAAACAGATGTTTCTGAGTCTAGGGAATACTTTTGACAGTGGGTCTTATAAAATCCCAGGTTTCCAACGGAAATGGTTGAGGGTTCTTGCAGGAATTTTGCAGCGGGAGTCAGCTTTAGGTATGTCTATTAAATTCCTGAGCAAAGCCCATTCACACCATTATCTATGAACCTAGCTCTCCTAACACATCTCTAAAGGACCCTTTGTCCTTGCTGTGCATGACAGGTTGGTCACAGGTACAAGCAGAAGCCATAGAATAAAGCAAGCTGTAGGCCTTTGCCCTTCATCAAAGTTCCCGCTTTAGATTCCTTCACAGAAAAAAAAGTAGGAAAACTCCTGGTGCAGAAAGGATTCTGCAACATGGCGGATAGTTTAATTAGACCAAGTCAGTCTTGTTTCATTTCAGTTCTTTCTATCAATGGTGTTCCTTAAAACAGAAAACTGTCAATTCTAAATGATAAATCGATAGCATTTCCCGCCCCTTCTTCCCTTTGGCATTTAATAACTGCCCCAAGTCAATCTCTAGCCCAGGATGGAATCCAGCACATACTGTTGAAGAATTGGAAGCATAATCTACTTGGCAGGTCAGAAGAGTCAGCTTTTGCTGTGTACTTGCACCACTTGCATAGGAGCAGGGGCTGAGTTCAGGTTTCTGAGTCAGCAGGATTTTTTAATGCTGTGCTAAGCCAGGGATGGATACAGAAGCAAAAGCCTTTAGTCTTGAAAGAGAGACATGCATTTATGCTCAAATGCAAGCTTTTATTGTAAATACGAATGTTGTTGTTTGAAGGTTAGAAATGATAAAAGGAGGGATTATAAATTCTGTCTAGGATTTCATTGAAAGTGTTACTAAGAAGAGGATCCCTTTTGAATAATGTGTAGGAATTCTCCAGTTGCATAAGGATGTGGAGAGGGGACTGAAGCAGAGGGAATGAGGTGAGGAAGGGTGAGAAAGGGTGAGGAAGGGTGAGGAAGAATGTGAGGAAGGATGTGAGGAAGGGTGAGGAAGGGTGAGGAAGGGTATGAGGGAGGGTGAGGAAGGGTGAGGAAGGGTGAGGGAGGGTGAGGGAGGGTGAGGAAGGGTGAGGAAGGGTGAGAGAAGGTGAGGAAGGGTGAGGAAGGGTGAGGAAGGGTGAGGGAGGGTGAGGGAGGGCGAGGCCCTAGATGGTTGGCTCAGTGGATAGAGCATTAACCTGCAGACTGAAGGGTCCCAGGTTTGATTCCAGCCAAGGGCATGTGCCCAGGTTGTGGGCTTGATTCTCAGTGTGGGGCGTGCAGGAGAGAGCTGATCAATGATTCTCTTTCACTGATGTTTCTCTCTCCCTCTCCCTTTCTCTCTGAAATCAATAAAAATATATTTTAAAAAAAGAACATTACTAAGGGCAGAACTGGACACTATAAAACACTGGGATTCCCAAGACATATATTAAAGCGTGGTTCCCACTAGATCATTACTTCAGAGTGATTTAACTAAATAACGTATTAGAAGATCTGAAAACATTTTTTAAATTAATTTCAGAAGGCACAGTGAATGCACTCCCAGATTCCCTATCCAGATATTAATTCCCACTTATTGTTGCTAAGTCCCAGAATAAACACAGAGACTTTAAATCCTGGGTTGCTGGAGTTATCATTCTTTCCTAGGAGGAGAAGGGAAAAAAGTAAAAAGACTCAACACTATTAAATCCTACCTCTAATTAAAATTAGGAGTGGATTTAAATTAATATCCAGAAATAAGCCAACAGCTCAAAGAAATGAATGCAAATGTTAGGAAACGGTTAGGTTTTCCTGCAAATATCACTAATACTTTAAACACTTCTGCTTCGGAGTAGAGTCGACGAAGCAAGACATGGCTCCTTTAGAAACTTAGGAAGGGACTAAATAAAGATACTTAAATTCTGGGACCATATTTAAAAATATCTACCTGCCAGGGCTCCCCAAATCAAGATAGAGGAAATGCGCACGGCCCCAGGTGTACCCCTGAAATTCTCTCCACGTGTGCCGAAGAAGATCTCCTTTAGAAACACTTAAGATACTCACCAACCCAGCAGGAATTCCAGGGACAACAGTGACTTCTGCCACTAAGCTCTGCCTCATTAGCAGACTTTGAGACCACATGCTGCCCTGGCTTGACCAACTGGAATTGGATGCAGGGAGTCCTGAGTCCGCCTCTAGGCGAAGTCTTTTCTCCTGGCGGTGCCTCTTCTGGTGGTGCCTTCTCGTCTGTTCAATGGAAATAGTTTTGTCATGAACGTCCCTGGAGGTGGCATCTGTTGTCTGATGCCCATCATGCTGCCTGGAAGTGGATGGCCATCGGTCCCTCCCAATTTCCTTGGACTCTTATGTACTTCCTTAGCTCCTCTTTCTCCCTCCAACTAGCTCGACTCTGCCTCCACCCTGTTGAACTATTAATGTAAATAAATGACTTTATGTAACCGACCAAAATCTCTCACTGACTCCCTACTGGCTGTAGAGTAAACGGTCACCTCTTTAGCTCTGCAGTCATGGTAGAACCCCACATATCTTTCCAAAAACCAGCTTCTAGGCATGCTGTTTCCACCCTCCAGACCAGGGGTCCTCAAACTTTTTAAACAGGGGGCCAGTTCACTGTCCCTCAGACCGTTGGAGGGCCGGACTATAGTTTAAAAAAAAACTATGAACAAGTTCCTATGCACACTGCACATATCTTATTTTGAAGTAAAAAAACAAAACGGCAAAAACACCCGCATGTGGCCCGTGGGCCGTAGTTTGAGGATGCCTGCTCCAGACCGTGCCAGCTTCTGTCCCTCCTCCCTGCTTTTGGGCAATCTCTACTGGCCTGATATTTCATTCTGGGACTTCTTACCACACACTTCTTACCACACACACACACACACACACACACACACACACACACACACACGCACACCTCCTTCCTCACGGAAGCCCCTGAGATCCTCAGGCAGTCAGGTGCCCTTCCCTTTCCTCCTACCTGTGACCCTCCGGCCTTTGACCATGGCTCCTTGAGACTGGGCCCAGGCTCTATTAGTCTCTGTCTTCAGAGCTGAGCTCAGATTCTGGCGTGAAGTCTGCATCTGGCAAATTGTTGTTGGATTCCATTGCCTGCCCCGGCCAGATGTCACCCATCTGAGATACATAGGGTGTCCCTAAAAATGTGCATGCACTTTGATGAATTCCAATGGGTTAAATCTGAAAAGAAAGAAACATCAATGGAGCTATCCGAAAAAAGTGTGTGTACATTTTGTGGGGACACCCTGTATATGGGTGGCCTCTCCTGGCAACTCTGAGCAGTTTAACCGAGCTCAGCAGGGGGCCAGTTTCAAGATCCGCAGGCCTGTGACAGAGGGTGGCAAGACCACAGCCCGTCAGTGAAAGTGCCTGGGCCTCAGAGCAGGCCTGTGACCGAGGCTGGCAGCCCACAGCCAGTCAGAGAAAGTGCCCGGGCCTCAGAGCGTGCAGGCACTCAGAGGCCTGCCCCACAGGCCCTGGGATCTTCTCCCCAGGAGCCCTGAGTCACTGTGGCAACCGCATTTCCCAAAGCTCCTTTCAGGGCAAAGAGACTATTTTCGTTCATGTGGTCACGCTTCCTACATACCATTCCAAGGGCAAATAGAAGGCAGGGCCTTCTGCTAAGGCTTTCCCATCCTTCCTGGCTCCCTGCACTCAGTCGGGCTTCCCTGCCCCAGGAGGCGCTGGCCTGGAGACCTCTCCTTCCAACAGCCTGGGTGCTCCATCCCTGAGGTACATGGGGTGCAGGACAAACCTCCTCACTCACACCACAGCGACCGCATTTCGGCTTCAGGTTACAGAACCCTCTCTCCCTCCTCCAATTTGCCACTCACCTCTGGGAATGTGTTGCCCTCACATGCTCCCCGTGGCTCACCTGCAGCAGGAGCACCGAGAGAAAACGCACACGCACCACAATGAGCATGGACTGACGCAGGAATGGTTTTAACCTGTAAGGCAGGGACACATGATCAGGTTTCACAAAAGAGGAAACTGAGGCTCAAAAGAAAGTAGTTTGCTCATTTCCCACGAGTCCTCAATGCACAGGTCGAATCTGAACCCGATCTCTCTTCCCTACCCTCCCCCCATGTTACAATACTTTTGGTCCTTTCTGTTTTTGTTCTCTTATTTTATTAAGTTTTTTTTTTTGTGTGTGTGTGCGTGTATGTGTGTGACATTGGTTAGTAAGATCATATAGGTTTCGAGTGTACATTTCTATAACACATGATCTGTATATTGCATTGTGCACCCATCACCAAAGTCAAATCATCTTCTGTCACCACATATTTGACCCCCTTTATCCTTTACTGCTCCTTTGTTTTTGTTCTCTAAATGACCCCGAATACACCCACTTCAGGAAGGCAGGACCATTTACAAATGTAAGTCAAAGCCCAGAAGAAAAGAAAGAATTTGTGGCGAAGAAGCAATTTCAGGCTCTGTGACAAGCAGTTTCCGCTGCCATTCCAATTTATCATGTTTTCAGCTTTTCTTGGCTTATTTCTGCTTAGTGAAACATCAATATCTTTATGCTCCACTCTTTTATTAAGTATATTAAACAGGGGAATTGAATTCACCAAGTGTGCTTTGAAAAGTACAAATGCGCTGCAAACAGAGGCAGTATTAGAATTATTCTCACGGTTTCATGAGCGTTTCTCTTGCTGCAGTTGGTGGGTCTGTTCTCCGTCTACTCTGACTGTTGTATTGTGTGTGTAGATTTGGTGGCGTCTGCTAATTGCTTCTCCAGCACCCGTTTTCCCTTCCTTTCTCATTAGTGGAACTTGGGGTGTTTGTTCCAGGGCAGTGTTACCTGCACTTCCCATTTTCCTAGTGACTGGGAATGGCCACATGACACAATTTGGGACAACTTCAATGGATGCAGATATTGTTGTCTGGAATCTTAGGGATGATCCTTAAAAAGTGGCCTTGGCTGCCCAGTATCTACTTTTCCACATTCCTTTCCTTCCTGTCTTATCTGGCACTCAGACATAATGGTTGGGATAGAAGTACCTTGTGATCATGAGGACAATAGCAAGGAACCCACAGTGACTTCGTCCCCAACATCCTTGAGTCAATAAACCAAAATCCAAAACATGTACTCTTGAATATCTTGTTATGCAAGAAAACACACACACACACACACACACACACACACACACACACACACACACACACCAACAACCACCCCCAGCTTGTTTAGGCCTCCATTGTAGGGACATTCTGTGGTGTGATGCTAAGCGCAATCTCCAGGTGACGCAGTCATCGAAAGGAAGCAGATTGTATTCCAGAAGCCCTAGACTAGAGGCTGAGATCTTGTAACTGGTCTTCACCCTCCATTTTCTCTATCAAGTCTCCATATTTTAGCCAGTGTGTTTTTCCCACTGCCTTGTTTAAAATTTCTCAACAAATTATTGCCCTGAGGATAAAGTCCCCGACCCTTGTAATTCAGAGTCTCTCCGAAGTTGGGCCCCTGACTACCTCCCCATCCTCATGACCCACCTCACTGCACTCTCTGTCCTAAAGCTACGCTAACCTCCTCACTGGTCCAGTGCACCACAGAGTCCCCTGGTTTTACCTTCTGATATGCTGTTGCATTCGCTGGCAGCCTTCTTTCTCATCATGACTCCCTCTTTATTTTAATTTAATTTAATTTTTCTATTTTAAATATATTTTTATTGATTTGAGAGAGGAACGGAGAGGGAGAGAGAGATAGAAACATCAACGATGAGAGAGAATCATTGATCGGCTACCTCCCACACGCCCACACTGGGGATAGAACCTGCAACCCCAGCATGTGCCCTGACCAGGAATCGAACTGTGACCTCCTGGTTCATAGATCAATGCTCAACCACTGAGCCATGCTGAACAGGCGTGACTCTCTCTTTAAATATCAATGGAACACCACGTAGTCTCTCTAGACTGGCTCCTTTCATTCCACTATGATTACTTGCCATTGCTTTCTCAATGCCTTGCCCACCAGACTGTAGGCTCAATGAGAGTAGGGACTCCTTCTGTCTTGTTCGGCAGGATGTCCCCGACATGTAGGCTAGTGCTTGACCCAAAGCAGGCACTCAGCACATGGGATGAGTGTGAACTTGAGAGAGTCATCTGTCTCATCTAGGAGCTTGCTTCTGGGAGAAAGCGAAATTAAAGTTTCAATGCAAATAGTTTATTTGGAAGGCGATCTCAGGAAAAACTGGAGGAGTGGGGAAGTGAAAGGGAGAAGGAGAGGAAGCTATGAAGGAGGGTGTTAACAGGCGATGTTTCACGGTGGGCATGGAGGACAATCACTTATTCACTGAGGAATTCTGAGAGACGGCATAGAGCACATCTCCGAGTTATCTTGCCTGAGAGTCCTAGGAGCTGGGACAAGAAGCCACAGCCCCCATCAGGGATTGTTTGAGAGAGTGATGGGGTGGGTGTAGGAGAAAGGTTGGCAATTAACCACATTGATGACCTGCCTGGCATGCAGGTAGAGAACTTGTCTGACAAAACAAAACAAAACACAGCCAGGCTGGTGTGGCTCAGTGGTTGAGCATTGACCTGTAAACCAGGAGGTCACAGTTTGATTCAAGATCAGGGCACATGCCTGGGTTTCAGACTCAATCCCCAGTGTGGGGCATGCAGGAGTCAGACAATCAATGATTCTCTCTCATCATTGATGTTTCTCTCACTCTCCTTTCCTCTCTGAAATCAATAAAAATATATTAAAAAAACACACAAATAGAAACAACAAAGCCTACAGAGAGGGAGCCTGGATACTGGCAACTGGAAGAGAGGCTCATGGATGGCACGTATTGAGCATGCTGAGAGGGTAAGAATGGGCACCTATGGTGTCTGCTGCGTCAGCACACCCCCTTCCAGCACACCAAGGCTCCACTTTCATAGAATGGGGATGACAACCATCTGAAGATTGAAGAAATTATTGACTCTGTTTGGAACACTACTCTTCAGAGAAATCATTAATCAAACAATATTGTTCCACATGGCTTTATTTCCCTTAAAGTGGGAGATCTATTTCTTCTTAGGTTGAAATTATAAAGTCTTTTTTTTTTTTTAATCGTGAGCCAAGGAGAGCCCTGCCAAATTAGGAGAGAAAACCTGATGGGAATGATAAGATAGACATCACCCTGTTTACCAGCTTGTGGTTGTAACAAATGGGAAAAGTTCTGGCACAGATGGGTACCATGGACAGAGTAGGGCTGCCGAGCCAAGTAGCTCTAGTGTCTCTTCTGCCCAGATACAAACTTGGGGTGATCTGGTAATTGACCTCATTTCATCTATAAAATAGGGATGATAATTCCTATCATGCATATCCTATCTAATAAAAGAGAAACATGCAAATTGACCATACCTCTGCTATGCCCACCAGCCAATCAGAGCGAGTATGCAAATTAACCCAACTAAGATGGCGGTGGCCACAGAGCTGGAGAGAGCAGGAGGCTTGGGTTGCCCCTGGCGATGGAGGAAGCCAAGCTTCCCACCTGCCCTGGCCGGCCTTGACCTCTGCTCAAGGCTACAAAGTTTCAATTTTAGAAGATAAATAAATCCCAGATACTTGCTTCCAGCTGGCCCTGGCCTCCACTCAAGGAGGCGCTGAAAAAAAAAGGAGGGGCTGGGAGCTTGGTTTGCCGGGGGGTGATCAGGCCAGGATGGGAAGGCAGTTGTGGGTGATCAGGCTGGTGGGGGGCGGGGCAGATTGGGGTAAACAGACCAGCAGGGGGGCCAGTTGGGGGTGAGCAGGCCATCAGTGGGGGTCAGTGGAGGTGATCAGGACACTGAGGGGGGCAGTTTGAAGTGAGCAGGCCAGCAGGGGACAGTTGGGGTGAGCAGCCAGTGGGGAGGGAAAGTAGGGGTGAGCAAGCCAGCAGGGGGGGCAGTTGGGGGTGAGCAGGCTGTGGGGGGCATTTGGGGGCAAGCAGGCTGGTGGCGGGAGGCAGTTGGGGGTGAGCAGGCCGGCAGGCAGGGTGGTTAGGGGCAATCAGGAAGGCATGCAAGTGAGCAGCTAGAGCCAGCTGTCCCGGATTGCGAGAGGGATGACCAACTGCCGGTTTAGGCCTGATCTCTGTAAACCAGCAGTAGGACATCCTTCGAGGGGTCCCAGATTGGAGAGGGTGCAGGCCGGGCTGAGGAACACCTGCTGCCCCATGCACGAATTTCATGCACTAGGCCACTAGTTTGTTAATAAGACTTATATTGTAGGCAGTGAAGATGGAAGAACAGAGAAATGTAAGATTGTATAGAAATAGGGATTTGGAGTCAGATTCCCTGGGTTCCTATTCCAGCTACACCATATTCAGAGCATCTCTTAATCTAAGCTTCAGTTTTCTCATCCTTAGTTTTAAGGATAAATGAAGTACATAAAAAGTTCCTGGTATTGATAAAATACTCAATAAAAGTTAGTGGTAATTAACAGTATTAGTATACTAGAGGCCCAATGCATGAAATTCGTGCAAGAGTAGGCCTTCCTTACCCCAGCTGCCAGCACCAGCTTCCCTCCGGCACCTGGGACCCAGGCTTCCCTCTGGCCACCAGCAGGCACTCAGGACCTCAGCTTCCCTCGCAGCCTCGGCTTCGTCGGAAGAATGTCTGGTCTAATTAGCATATTATGTTTTTATTATTATAGATGGAGTTAACATTTTTTTTTCCAAATAATTTCTGTATACTTTTTATCCTCCTTACAACTTTATTCTTGCGATTTTCACAAAAAAAATAAACACATCTTTTGATGGTAAACTTTGACTTGCAGTTTTTAATACCAAATTCTATTTGCAGGTCACTATGCATGTCCTTCGTGGTTTTGAATCATCTAGGAAGTGAATTGATTTAGAAGGGGCCTAGTGCTTCAGGTGATTTGTGCGGAAACAGTGGGTGAATATTTGGTGTTCAACCTTAAAGCTTCTATCTTCTGTTAATCCTAGGTCTTCCTCCCGGACAGCCCTCACTATCTTTCTGATGGCTGGTTCTAAATGAAGTATTGCCATAAATTACATGACTAACCCGGACTCATCAGTCCTCTGTGGAGGGGCAAGTCACTGGATGGTAAAAAGTGATAATAGTCCTTGCTGGTGTCACCCAAATCACTTCTCCATCTTCAATAAGTGTTGGTCTAGCACATTTACACATTACCCCGGGACACCTCTACGTTACTTTAGCCTTAGGGTGCAGAGCAGACATATTAACAAGAATGCCTTTTACACTCAGATGTCTCCTTTCAACCATGACATTAATGGCCGATTACAGATGGGAGTCAAGTTTGCAGGAAGCAGAACGTTCACGCATAAGGAGGGCCAGAAGTTCAATGCGTTTTCCAGGAGAGAGTTCCTTTTAAAGATCAAACTCCGCTCAGATTTGTCGGCATTGGAGCACTTGAAGGGATCTGAGGGTCTTCTAGCTATAATTGCCTCCTTTTACAGATGAACATCAGACTCTGAGAGGTTAATTAATTGCCCAAGGTCATGTATAGCAGAGCTTCTCAAACTTTAATGAGAATAAGAATCACCGGAGGGCATCTTGTTACAATGCAGAGTCTGACTCAGCAGGTGCAAGGTGGGACGTAAGATTCTGCATTGCTATAAGCTTTGGGGGGGATAGGCTGCTGCAGGTCTATAGACCACTCTGTGAGGGCAAGGATGTTCCAAGAGGGGAATACAAGTCAGGATATTTTAATACTTAATTTATTGTTTTATTTTTACCACCAGGATTATCCTTTGTTGCTGAAAACCACAGAGGCTTAGAGTGATGATGGTCATTCATCACTTGGGAGGAGTGGTTTACTTTTTAATTAACTGGAGTCTGAATTTGCAAAATATTCAAGAAAATTGTCAACAAATAGACTGACTAGTCAATTTGAATGTCATCAAAGTGCCCAAGTATTGTGTGGTGGATGCTGCGATGTGTCACACAGAAGAACTACTTTTAGGAAGAAGAATGAAATCCTACAATTACAAAAGTGTTGACAACAAACATCCCTCTGCTTCTAATCCCCTATAGTAATACCTTCAGCTCAAGCAAGTCCTATTGCCTAAAGTCATGCCTCTTTCTCAAAAAGGTTCTTCATTCAATGATTGATCCATGGGCACACCCTATTTTTTTCTGGTCCCCAAAGATATCATTGGAATAAATTTCTATTATGAGTTGAATATATCTTCTCCAAATTCATGTGTTAAAGTCCTCACCTCTAGTATCCTGGAGGTAACTGTACTTGGAAATAGTTCTTCTAATGAAGTAATTAAGGTAAAATGAGGTCGTCAGGCTGTATCCTACTCCAGTGTGACTTGTGTCCTTACAGAAAGAGGAGATTAAGACACAGATACACACAGAGGGAAGATACAAGGAGATAGCTCTCTGCAAGCCAAGTAGAGAGAGGCCTCAGAAGAAATAACTCTGTCAATCTTGATCTCAGACATCTAGCCTCCAGGACTGGGAGAAAACACATTTCTGTTGTTTCAGCCACAATGCCTGTGGTGCTTTGTTAAGGCAGCCTGAGTGAACTAACACAATGTTATTGGTAGTTGTCATGACTTCCGCATTGATCCCTGGCCTCTGGGATAACAGTTTTTGTAATGGGGCATGCCAAGTGGGAGTCTCTGGCACTACCTGTTCCCTAGTGGAAGCAGTGCATACACACCAATCTGCATGCTGGGGAAGTATCAGAAAGTAGCATCACTGCTAAATACTTAAAAGAAAGGACAGAGGTTCCCACTCTTTTACAATTCAATTGCCCAAAATGGTTCCTGAAAACCCAGAAAGATTCTGGAGGGTGACAGTAGACACTCATCAAATAGTAACCCCATTCCAGCTGTTGGGGTAGATGCAGGATTTTTATTACAGCAGGTTGGTATGTCTTCTGGTATGTGGAATGTAGCCATCAACTTGGCAAATCCATCCTTATTTTTATCAGAAAGAGATGGATTCCACTGGACTGGACAACAGTATATATTTGCTGTCCTGCCCCAGGGCTCAGCAAACTCTCCCGTCCTCTGTTCTAATATGTGGTAGTATGAAGATCCAGGACCAGCTGGCATTGTGCAGAACATCGCCCTGGTCCACAGTGTTGATGATGTTGTCCTAATTAGATTGAATGAGCAAGATGTGGCTAGTACATTGGCAACCTTGGTAAGATACATGTGCTTCAGTGGGCAGGAGACAGAATCCTCAATGATCCAAGCCAGCCACTCCTCCGATATTCCTCTTCAGTCAAAGCACCAGGAAAGAAAGTTGTAACAATGCATTTAAGTCCAGAGGTCTTGGCCCCACAGACATTCTCCCATCATAGAAGGAGAAAATGGCCTTATTTTATTTTAGTGTCTGTCTTCCCAGGATCCTTAAATCATAGGAGAACCTGACCAACCATGACTAGGTTGGACACGTGCATTTTCTAACCTGTCACGAGGACAAATGTTTATTTTTGAGGATAAAATGAATTAATACAGGTGAGACACTTAGTAGCATGTGTTATGTAATAAATTCAACAAATATTAGCAGGCCCATTTGATGTTAGCTTTTATTGCTCTACAAATCCTTACCGAGTGTCCACTGCATCCCAAGCTCAGTTAAAGAAAGCCATTTTTTTTTTCATACCAGAGCTAACAAACACCCAAACTGAATTGAAATAGCACTATTTTGAAGATAAAATGAGTCATATAGATTAAATCTTTAGAACAACTGTTTTCTTTTTGGTCCAGGTGATTTTGCACATATTAGTTCATTTATCAGTAATATCCTTAACTACCTGGCAAGGTAAGTCATCCTTTTCCTTTCTTGGTGCACATGATAAGATTCTGAGGGTAAGTGACCTTCTCAAGGTCACAGGGCTTGTAAGTCATGGAGCATAATTTGGACTTGCGTTCCCTGACTTCAGAAAGCATGCTTTGTCTATTGTCCTGGGTTACCTCCTTGAGATACAGAAGTGAGTTCTGGGGGCAGGTGATGAATCTGACTCAAATTATTATCAATGCTTAACCTGAGTTGAAATCTTCAGCCTCATTTAAGGGATAATAATAATTTATTGTCTTCATACATGAATGAGTGTGCGTCTTAGGAAGAAACTACTGCTCAAAGTGACATTGAAAGACTTGTTGAGGTTAAAAGAAATGTCTGAGGACTGGACGTTAGCAGGAAATAAGGCTCAAAGGATGTGGCTAAACCCCTGTGTGACAGGAGGGGACAGTCATAGCAACCGGCCAGAGGACTTGGGGCTGAGAAGTCCCCTGTGGTTGGTGGTCAGAAAGTATTCAAGAAAAGAGGCGTCTGATATTTCCAACCCTCATGAAAGGTTTTTCTGGGGAAGCAGCCGTCTAATCAAATCTAACTGATGAGTAAGAAATAAATGGGAAAGGAGAGTGGAGGATGAGCTTTCCAGGCAGAGGAATAAGCCTGTGCTGAGTTCAGTAGGGGAGGGAGTGTGGAGGGCACACAGGACGCATGAAAGCTGATGGGCACCATGACGGCCAGGTTCAAAGAGAGAGAGTTCAAGGGAAAGTATCAGGATAAAGACCAACCATGCATTTCTCACGGCCTGTAAGACCCTCTCCCTTCTTGTACCCATCTCATCTTCTAAGAGAAATGGGAAGCCACAAAGGATTCTAAGCAGAAGAGGACATCTCCAGGAATCAAGGCCTCAAACCAAGAAAAGTCACTGCAGCTGTGGGGTTCCAGGTAGTATCTTGCAGGAGGGAGCAATTTGAGGTCCACAGAGCCCATTGAATCTCACCTATTTCCAGACAGTTCTTCATTAGTAACATCTTCATGAAGACAGTGACACCTCTGCACAGACATTTTGGATGCTTGAGAGTAAGACAATTTAACTTTCCTCAGTGTCTTTCACATTCCACAAACCACAAATGACCTTCAACTCGACATGCTTTGCAGGTTACTTAATATGTGAGAGGGGCTGCAAATTATGAATTATGTCTCTGTCATCTTGATTTTTGTGCAATTAAGGCTCTTCATTTCATTTCTTCTAAGTAGTGCCAACGGTAGGGGGTCTGGGGCAATAGACACATAGCCCTTAAGATTTGAATACAATTGCTATGTGAATTTGTCACTGAAGTTATTGTCCTGGTATTTGTTATTTCATAGCCCTGGTCATTCTAGCTTTCCAGATGATTCTAATAGTATTCTCAGAGTGAACACTGTATTTGAGCTAGATTTCTTTGTTCTCTAGTCCCCAAAATAAACCTTCTAATTCTTCATCTCTCTGCCTTTTCTCAGGGGCCCAGTGTCTGCTTCTCTCAGTGGAGCTTTCCTCGACTGAGCCAAGATGCATGCCATGTTTCCCTCTTAGCTCCTTTGACATTGCTGCGACAGTGATGTGTGTTGCAGGGACTTGAGCTTTGAAGTTCATGAGTCCAGGATGGCCATTTAATAGCTTGGGGGAAATAATCTAATTCCTCTGATATTCATTTTCTACACTTCACAAATGGACAAACAAAAGCAAAAACTAAGCTCTCTTTAAGAGGGAAAATGCACTTCAACAACCTGCCTATGGTTTGTTCTGCTTTCTTAGGAATTAGGAAAATATCTTTAGGGTTAGTTGGCTCAGTGGCAATATGCCTTAATAGACGGGTATGCACGATGAAGACCTCCTCTGCCCCAGGCAGAGTCGAGAGAAGAGAGCAAGGGCAAAAGAGGTGTATCCATCAAGGTTCTCCAGAGAAACGGAAATAATAGGACACACATACATGCACACATACACAAAATATAGCGTGTCCCAAACAATGTGTACACACACCCTAAATAATTATAAAGGCAGTATTTATTAAAATACATTTCATTTTCAAAATTGAGCTATCAGCTGTTAAAGTGTGTATACGTTTTTTTTTGGGACACCTGTATATATAAAGATATTTCTTTTACAGAATTGGTGAATGTGATTGTTGTGGTCAGCCAGTCTAAAATCTTTAGAGAGGCAGCCTGAAAATTTTAGCAAGAGTTGATGTCGCAGTCTTGATTCCAAAGGCAGACACAAGGCAAAATTCACTCCGCATTGGGGGATGCTAGTCTTTTCTCTTAATGTCTTCAACTGATTGGATGAGGCCCACCCACATTATGGAGAGCCATTTGCTTCACTCAACACTTACTAAATTAAATGTTAATCACATCTAAAAAGTGCCTTCATAGCGACATTTAGACTGATACCTGACCAAAGAATTAGACACTGTGGGCCAGACAAGTTGACATAAAATTAACCATGACCTCAAGAAGTGATTTGTTCTGCTAAGAACTTAGTAGGAAGTAGAGTCCCTGGGGGTAGCTTGAGAAGCTGGAAGTAGTAGTGGAAAGATGTGACAGTGATATTTGAGATGGTCTTGAGGTGTCCCTGTACAACTTGGTATAAAGTAATCAGGGATGAGAAGAAGCAAATAAGGTTTCCCAATATTATGCACGGTAAAGAGACTTTAAGAAAAGTATGTCAAAATATTCTTTTAGAAATCTCATTCTATAGTGTGTTTAATGAAATCCTACTTGTTAATCTTAACTCTTTAGTAAACCCTGGAAAGCATTTATTTTGTGGTCACTTTGGAGAAACAAAGGAGATGGACTGTCTTGATATTTGAGTTGTATGAGAATAAAAAAACTATGAGAGATGGGGCATGAGTGAGAGCCAGAATCCATCAGAGACAGGAAACTGGAGCAACAATGGAATCAGAAGTGATGTCCTCATGATCTCTGGTAGTGGATGCTGGCTTTTGTACTTTATGAAGAATGAAGTATAAGCCAATTTAAATTTTAAAAATCCAGGACAGGTGACCACAGAAGACAAGAACATCTAAAGTTACTCAGACAGGGTACATGTGGGTTACAGCATTTTGAAGAATTGCTGGATGGACACATTAGGCAGCATATCTCCAGACTTAGGACAATGCTGAGCGCATAGTAGGGAGCAGAGGTGCCAGAGCACCAGCTCACCTCTGCAGGTGCCTTTTCCAGCCCCTGTTTGTATAACACCTTTTAAAAACATGCATTCATTATTTTAAATTTGTTGTTATTGTTTAAAGAATTATAGATTTTTTCACATCTCATTGGCCAAAGCACGTCACAAGGCTGGTCCAGATTCACAGGGTGGCGGAACAGATTCTACATCTATGGTGAGGAACTTCTCAGTCATATTTGAAGGGTGTGGATTCTTGGAGGATAAAGAGTTATGACCACTGATGAAATGTCTACCTCGAGTAGGCAAAGTCAGTCTAATTTTTATGAGGAAGCTGAGGCTTACACAGCCACTCCCCTAAATGGTGGTAGAGTTGAGTTCCAAAGCCAGCTCTCTCTAAATCCACCTCACGTTTATTTTAGCATCATCCTCATTTTAAGGAACACTGATACTTGTTAGGTCAAGAATACAAGCTCTGCACTCCAAGCTGAAAATGGTGAGACAAATAAATCTTTCTCTGCAAGGAACCGGAGAGATGGTGAAGAAAACGAATCTCTTCAGTGAAACACTCTGGGTTTTGTAAATGGAGGTGAAGAGCAAGGGGTGAGGGACCCCAGTGGGAAGAGAGACTCTGGTGAGTACTGAATGGAAGGGAGTAGAAAGTTTTCTCCAATTGTTGATGTGGAGGATTTGCTAAATGAGAGGAGTTCACTGAGAAGAGTGGAAGCAAAATCTCAGCAGAGAAATCAGTACAAGTGGGTTTATAGAAGGGAGAAGTGGGATGAAGGGGCTTTCAGAAGTTAGATGAATACTCAGTATTCCTACAGCACTGGTACTCAAAATTTAGTGGCATCAGAATTACCTGGAACTCTTCATCAAAAGGCTTCTTCAGGGATTTACCTTTAGAGGCTCAGGGTCAGACTGTCTGGCCGAGAGTCCAGGATTCACCTTGTTACTCAGGAGTTCAGTGATTCTGACATAGATGTGCACAAAAACCCAAGCGAGAGAAACGCTCTGTCTGTGAGGTGAAAGCAGAAGGCTGAAGATGCGAGATAATGTGGGCAAGTCATTAGGGGTCAGATTAAGAAAGATCTAAAAAGGCCTTTCTAAGGAGCATTTCACGACCTTTCAACAGGTCCTGAAAGCGATGTTGAGGAGTTGGGAGTCCCTTCTGTATGCCGTGAGGACCTCTCATGCTGCTAAACCAGGAAACTGTCATCACCGTACTGAGAGATTGATGGCCTTTGCATTGTGTTCAGGTTAAAACGGGGAGAGGTTTGAGTAACAGGCATCATTTAGGAGGTGATCATAATAGATCAGAGGAGTCACAGAGATTCAAGTGACTCTGGCATATCAAATAATTCATGCTTGGTCGTAGTTGTAAGTTGAATGTACTTGGTAATTATGTGCCTAATTACTGTGAGGTGAAAGTAGCAGAGAGATCAATATAACACATATTTTACAATTAAACAGAGGTGATGTGTATGCATTTGGAGTGTGGAGAAAGACAGACTTTCCCAATACTGGCACTCATGAACTGGGTTGAACATACATTGGGTGGACCCTAATTTTTGGTAAGCTTCATGTGCGTGGTATGTATTCAGAAATAAATTCCCTACCTCAGTGGTCGGCAAACTGCGGCTCGTGAGCCACATGCGGCTCTTTGGCCCCTTGAGTGTGGCTCTTCCACAAAATACCACGACTGGGCAAATCTATTTTGAAGAAGTGGTGTTAGAAGAAGTTTAAGTTTAAAAAATTTGGCTCTTAAAAGAAATTTCAATCGTTGTACTGTTGATATTTGGCTCTGTTGATTAATGAGTTTGCCGATCACTGCCCTACCTGAATGTAACCTCCTTTCAATACAACCCTCATGGAGGGAACATAGCTCCTTTATGGAAGGATCGTTACACATATGCATCTCCTCCCAGGATTAATTAGGCGATCTCTCTGGGTCCATTCTATTAACCTATAATTAGAATGTAAAGATACTCATGCTTCGTGACACACATTTTAATTACATCTCACCATGTGCTGCTATTACACACACCCCTGGAAAACAAGGCAGGAACAAGGAAATTGGCTGTAGGGAAAAATGTAGCTTTGACTCCAGGCCTGGTTCCTAGGCATGGAGTCCCTGGCTCCCCAGATCCCTTTATCCAGAGCCTACTCTGGTTGACCTCTCTGTGAAAGACTGCAGAGGGAAGAGCAAGCTGTCTGGATAGTATACAAAACTAGAGGCCTGGTACACAAAATTCATGCACTGGGGGTGGGTGGGTGGGTTTCAGCCCGGCCTGTGACCTCTTGCAGCCCAGGAGCCGTTGGAGGATGTCTGACTGATGGCTTAGGCCTGCTCCCTGCAGTTGGACATCCCTAGCACTGCCATGGAGGTGGGAGAGGCTCCTGCCACCGCTGCTGCGCTCACCAGCCGTGAGCCTGGCTTCTGGCTGAGTGGTGTGCCCCCTGTGGGAGCACACTGACCACCAGGGGGCAGCTCCTGTGTTGAGTGCTGCCCCCTGGTGGTCAGTGCACATCATAGCGACCGGTTGTCCCACTGTTCTGTTGATTTGCATTTTAGCCTTTTATTATATAGGATAATTTGGCTCA
This sequence comes from Eptesicus fuscus, assembly GCF_027574615.1. Taxonomy (NCBI): domain Eukaryota; kingdom Metazoa; phylum Chordata; class Mammalia; order Chiroptera; family Vespertilionidae; genus Eptesicus; species Eptesicus fuscus. Next base: position 113,246,118 of record NC_072474.1, on the reverse strand, counting down.
GATCCACCAAAAAGACTTATTTGTTCCTCCCCTAAGATCTTCTTCATGCTCTCAGTGTATTTCTGGCCAGAACCAATGACTTAGGATGCCTTCACCAATAGTAATAAGAAAGAAGTTTGGGAATGGTAGGTCAGGAATTAGTTCCCCATTTAACAGATGAAACATTAGGACTTGGAAATAGGATTAAACTCTGACTCTTCTGGTTTCTAGTCCAATTTTCATTTTAGAATGCTCTTGTTCACCTAAAACAGGCAGGTGAATGTGAATCCTAGACCATGCTCTTTGAAGCTGCATAATGGGGTTTAGTGCCTTCCCAACCCTCCTCCATCTATGTATTTAAGAGGCATTTCTGAGCCACAATGCTAGATCTTTAAAGAGACCCCAGTTTCTGTTCTCACTGAGTTTACAATCTAAAATTAATTACACTTTTGATGTGTGCTATAATTACAAATGAATTATAACATGCTGTGAATATTCTCACCTGTCAAAATACAAATGTCTCAGTTGGACTTCTGTGTTTGCTCTCCCAAAATGGGTGATGGTGACATTCTTTATTGCGGAACGAGGGATTCAGAAAAAGGGTATGAGAAGAAGTTTAGAGGGGAAGAAGAGAACTGTAGTGAGTTTAATGGTGGCCTCCCAAAATATATGATCATGTACTAGTCCCAGAAATTGTGAATGGAAAAAGGGTCTTTGAACTTGTAATTAAGGATCTTGAGGTAAGATCATCCTGGATTATCCCACTGACCCCTAAATCCAATGACAAATCTTCTTATAAGAGACAGAAGAGGCCGAAACTGGTTTGTCTCAGTGGATAGAGCGTCAGCCTGTGGACTCAAGGGTCCCAGGTTCGATTCCGGTCAAAGGGCATGTACCTTGGTTGCGGGCACATCCCCAGTGGGGGGTGTGCAGGAGGCAGCTGATCGATGTTTCTCTCTCATCGATGTTTCTAACTCTCTATCCCTCTCTCTTCCTCTCTGTAAAAAATCAATAAAATATATTAAAAAAAAAAGAGAGACAGAAGAGGAGAGACCCACAGAGAAGAAGGGGGTGATCCTAGGAAGATAGAGGCAGAGATTAGAGTATGACAACCATACTCCAATGAACAGCCAGAGCCACCAGAAGCTAGAAGCAAGAGGTGATTCTTCCCTAGAGCCTTTAGAAGGGTTGAGGTCCTTTAATACCTTGATTTTGAACTTCTAGCTCCCAAATCTGTGAGCTAGAAGTTTGTGTTGTAAACCTCCCAGTTTGTGGTCTTTTGTTATGGTTGACCGAGGAAACAAATGCAAGAGTCAAGAGACAGCAGGCAGGGCAGGCACTAGGGTGAGGCTGACAGGCGGGTAGGACCAATGTTTAGGGAGCCATACACTCTCAGGGTCATACAAGCACAAGGTCAGCCATTGTAGAAACCCAAGATTGAGCCCCAGGCACCTAGCCTGACTCAATGCATGAATGGGCCTACACATAGTAGGTGGTCAGCATATGTCCACAAAAAGATTTTATTTTTTTGTCATTGACTCCCTTCAATGCCCTTGTCTCCTACCTGATTATTGGAGAGGGAGGAAAACCAGCAGTCATCAAGTGATCATCTTTTAACATGCCACGCCTCACCTCAAGTCTTCAAATAGCTTCCAGGCTAGGAGACATAATTGTTATTCCATAGGTGGAAAATTGAGACTCAGTGTGAACTGGTGACTTTTCCATGTGTTTGAGCTATGGCTAAAACCCAGATGTCTGTGACTGCAGCCCAGACACACCACAGGAATTAGTGTGTTAGTCAGTCTTGACTCACCCATAAGCCTTGTATTCCTGCTTTGTTCAGATCACTGCTAATGTGCTCTTCACTCTCTGAATCTGAAGTAAGATATTCTACCTTCAGTGGCTCTTGGTCTAGTAAAGGGAGGATAGCTAGATTAAATCATCTATATATATGTATATATATGTATACACACACACACACACACACACACACACACACACATACATATATATATGTGTATAAATATATATACACACACTAATTAACCAGGACACCGTAACGGGTCAACCGCACGGAGGCCCTGATCAGCAGTGGCCACAGCTGCTTCAAGGGCCAGAGAGGGAGCATGGCCAGACCGGCAATGGCCATGGCTGCTGCGGGGCCTGGGGAGCGAGGCAGGGCTGGACCAGTGACTCGAGGGTGGGTGGCGCTGTGTGATTTCGAATCGTACCCTGGGCTCCTAGTTGAATATAAATAAAGGAAGAATAAGATAAATTTTAAACAGAAGAATGAGCAATAGTGAGGGAATGCCAAGGCCCTGGGACCCTGCATATTGGTGAACATAAACATACACAAACACAATCCAAGTCCAAATTCTCATTTCTCCATGAATCCATTTTGTTATAGGTGGGGGGAGCTCCTCATCCCTACCAGTTGCTAGTGGGAGTGGGCTTCTTGCCAAAGGAATTTTATGGGACTTGCATAGGAGGATGGAATATTGTAGATAGCTTTATTTCTGTGGAATCAAACCCCTGACTTTCCAAGGTCCCATTTTCCTTTGTCCTGCCAAGGAAGAAGTCCCATTTTGCTTTCCGCAGGGCTGAGATCAAAGTTTCAGGCCCATGTTAGGGCATAGTCCAATCCAGCGTAAAGCTAGCTTAGTTTGTGTCCTGCTGCAGGCCATCAGCCTATTGTGTGTGAGGTCTGGTCTGCATGGCCATGGGAAAACAGGCAGGAACAAAGTCAAAGGGACCAAAGAGCCAAGAGAGAGAGGTTTGTTTGTTTGGGGGGCATTATGTAGTCCCAAATTTTTGAGAGACTTGCATTGGCTCCACCCCCTCCTAGCTAATGATCTCTGTTCCCACGTTTGACTGACAGGCATCGTCTCCATGTCACCCTGACTTCCCTGTCTTCTCCCCTGTGTAGGACCCCGTCCCCTAGTGATTTGCAGGCCATGGCCAGTGGTTCCCTGGGGAGTGCAAAGTTGCAGCTTCCTGGTGAAGCTGCCCGAATGACATGCCTATAATGTCTGGCCTTCCCTTCGCTCCTTTTCTATGATTAATAACTAGCTAGTTACAAGGGTATCAATGTGATCTGAAGCTACTTCTACATCAGTTGGACCAAGAAGCCGCTTGTAGGCTCTTTTTCTGTCGAGTTTCTGTGTTTAAAATATCTCCAGAGCAAGCTAGAAAAAAACTTTCCATTTTGCCAATGTTTGCTTTTCAGTGTTTTGAATGAATCTTCTCAGCAAACTGCTAAGCTAATTGAAGCACCACCATTTCAGCTGAAAAAACACTGCTTTGCTTGTGTACTCAGCCACACCAGTGAGGGGCCAGAGCTGGGGAAATTATTGTTTTCCATCTAAATGCCAGGTGCAGGACAGAGAAGGCTTTTTTGTTTTGTTTTGAATTGTTCTATTATGAGGAGGGTTGGGGCTGACATTTCAATGTCATATACCGTAGATATTATTATTTTTTTTTTGGTTTAGAAATGCAAAGAAAAAGTAATTCACTGAGGTCAGGTGACTTGTCCAAGATATTAGAGACATGCAGAGAGGGTCCCCAGCCAGGTTGTCCCATCCCAGTGCTGCCTGCCACATTGGCGGAGACCATAGGTTAACCTTTGAAACGCTAAGAGAGCCCTAGCCTGTTTGGCTCAGTGGATAGAGCGTCAGCCTGCAGACCAAAGGGTCCCGGGTTTGATTCTGGTCAAGGGCACGTTCCTAGGTTGCAGGTTCCTCCCTGGCCCAGGCTCTGGTCAGGGTTGGTGCAGGAGGCAACCAATCGATGTGTTTCTCTCACATTGATGTTTCTCTCTGTTTTTCCCTCTCTCTTCAACTCTCCCTAAAAATCTATGGAAAAATATCTCTGGGTGAGGATTCACAACAACACTAGGAGAATTGAATGTCCTCCCTGATACCTGTGATTTAATTCAATTAGAAGGCTGGGATTTAAACTCAGATCTGTGACTCCATGCCCTTGTTTATTTATGTCTTTGGTTCCAAACATGCCATTCAGCTCTCATGAATGTGAGGCATTTAAAATGTACGCTGAAAGTGCTCTGAAAACATTTTCAATAGGAACATCAAAAGTTTTCATGAGCTAAATTTATTTCAGCCAAGTATTACCTACCCTTAAAAATGCAACATATTTTCTTGATCAGTTTATAAAACTGGTTATTTAATCATAACACCAGGTACTATATGTGTGATGTTGTTCTGGAAGTGAGCTGAGAATAGCCACTTCTTCTCTCCAAGGTCAAAACATAACTTAGGGGCATGGCGGGGGGGGGAGGGGTGCCCACTGATGTTACAACATAATGGGGAATAAGATGAGGTGTGAGTCACTTCTGACGTAAGATCAGCAAGGAGACACTTGGCAAAGTTTTTAAAAATCTCTTATAAAGGGAGAAATGGGATGCTGAACTGGAAGTCACTTAAAAAATACTTGATAATTTAAAATTGTGTTCAGCTCCAGGCTTAACTTTTTAATAGTTGAAACTTACCTAGGTTTGGGCAAAGATCACTTGATATATTGAGGTGAAGTAAACTTTTCTGTAAACCGCTATGTTTCAGAGACTCTACCTAACCTATCTTCAGTAATGACCCCCTGATTCTGGGGGAGGGCTATGCTAAGTCCATTTCACACAGGAGAATGCGGAGGCAGCCATGGGGGTAAGGCTTCCACTCAGAGTCTCAAAGTCAGTAAGTGGCAAAGACTGGATTGAATCAAGGGCTTTTTTTGTGTGGGTCTCTCCAAAGCTGAGAGATTTCTGGTTTTTGTTTTACAAGCTATAAGCATGGGGATGTTTAATTTCTTGTACACTCATAGCCTATTCTAGGACAAGGGCTGCCCCCGTGACGGGCTGGGGGTCCTTTGCGCTGGGCCATCCCTCTCCAGGCTTTGTCTTCCGTTTTCCAGAACTGACATCCTGTCTGTGCTGCTTTCCCATTCCCTTCTAGGGCTGGGGGTCTGTGAAATCCTGATCCCCTTTATTCTTTCCCTGTCTCTTATTTTCACACTTGGCATCTCTGCGGGTCCCAGTGGGGTGGGCGGGTGAGGTCCCCCGGGGAGGGCACGTGCAGATGCGCATGCACAGCGATTGTTTTGGATAATCGCTGTTATTACTCAGAGCACTTGGGGGCCACCTCCCACTGACAGCTTTGTTCTCAAGCTGTCGTCTTTTGTTTGTGCGACTGTTTAGAGCCCCTGAGAAGTACTGTATACCTGTCCTGTGTCAAAGGCGCCTGGTGGCTGGAAAAAGAACTGACTAGACCAGGGCCCTGCCTGGAAGGGGACTGGGTGACTGTGCCCGCCAGGTGACCCCAGGAAGGAGTTGCTTATACTAGTGTATGGAAGGAGGAGGGGGGCAACTGCATTCCAAGCAGCCTTGTTTAGAGATACCTGGCAAGTGGGTATCAGCATCCTTTGATAGATGGTGGTTTCTCTGTTAGGAAAGAGGAGTGTAATGTGGACTGTGCCCCTCCTGCACTCGGGGCATGTCACCCTGTCCCCTGGGTGTCCGTCGTGGTCCTCTGACCTGGGAGGACCAGAGAGGACCTGCATGAAGCCTCCCCCACGGCTTCTGCAAATCCCAGGATGGGCTGTGGTTCAAGGTCACCTCAGGCTCCAAAGACTGCATCTCCTGGACAACCTGTGCTCCTCACTTTTGTTGATTTCAAGTGTGAAACTCAACTCTTCCTTACCTTCCACAAAAATCACTGCAGCAACACTGACAACAAGCTATTCATGAGCTTAACTGGAGGGAGGGCATGTTGATGCCTTGGTGATACCCCTTTGAGGCCCTGGGCCTTGCTGTGCTTTATGAACACCCATGATGGCGCTGTCTAGTTGCATTGATTTCAAGGTCATGGGGGTGGGGCTGAGATAGTGACCATGAGCTATGGGCTGATGGGAATTGTCTGAGGCCCCCTGTAACAGGAGCCGTGTCAGGAGAGGTGAGTCCCCGCTCACCCACAATCAGAGAATCCAGGGTTCTGGTGGTGGGTGTGATCGGGTGTGGGGAGATAGATATTATGAATACAGACATAAACTAGATATCAACCCAGAATGGAACCTAATGGGAAGATTTCTATGTTGGAGCTACAAGCATTTAAAACTGCAAACTCATTTCAGGTTTGGCAACATCCTATTGAAGCCCACTCCCCCAGGTAAGTGCAGATGTTGGCTGGACTCCACACACCTTGTGCAAATGTGCTCCTTCCATGTTTCTCTTGCAGCTGAATAAAGTGGAGGAGGGGGGAGGGCAGCTGACTGTGGCTGGACCAGGACTCAGACACCATGAGAATAATGCGTATTTTCCGACCTGTCTTGTTGGGCATCAGCTGGGCATCGGTCTAGGCCCTACCAAACGATGCATGAGAGAGACTGAGCCTGGGCCCACCACCTACTTGCCTCTGACTTTGAGTAAGTTACTTAGACTTTTTTTTTTTAATTATAGGAAGTTGCAAAATGCTGGACACTTAGTAAGGGCTCAGGGAATTCTAGTCTAGTGTCTTATTTAGTCTGTGACTCCTATGATCAGCCCCAAGGTTGGAGGGGAGAGGATGGGGGGTTGCCCCAGCCCAGGAGAGCCTCTTTAGGCAGAGGGGGTGTTCAATCAAAGGCCCGTCAGATGGCTAACTGCAGGTGGGGAGAGGGATTGCCTGGCTCCTGGTGGCCCTGGGGGAGGGGAGGAAGAGGAGCAGCCTGGAAAGCAGAGGGCAGTGGAAAGGAGATGAAAACTGAAGCATCTGCTGGGAACTTTCCCAACCCAGTGTGGGGACAGAGAGAGAGGGCAAGGGAGGAGCAAAGGGGAAGCAGAGGGGAGGGAGGCGGGAAGAGGGCTCTGAGTCTGAGGATAACAAGGGGGGCAGTGCTCAGTTGAGAAAGACAGCCCTGCACCCATTGCCTCAGTCACTTGGAGCCAGGCTTCCGAGCCCACAACTGGACCCTCTGCACTTTTTCTGAACCTCATCCAGAGCCATCTGGCCATTGGAAAAGGGAAGGAGACAGCCCAAGTTTGCATTCTTCAAACATAAGCCGGGGATTCCTGATAGGGCTGTGTTGGTCCATTCCCGAGCTCTGAGAGAACCTCTTATCTGGGCCAGGATGGGGAGGACCTTGGATTCTCCCCACCAGCTAAGAGCCAGGGCTGGGGCCAGCTCTCTGACCCCCACCTAGGGTCTTCTATTGTCCATGGGCCCCGGCCTCAAACACGGTGCTTTTCACATTGTAGGAACTGACACATCTTTGTGTGATAAAAGGACCTGGACATTTCCATCTTGTGAATTTGGACTCAGAATGCTACAATAATAACTGTTATTTTTTGGATGTATGAAGGCCCACCTTTCAGGGACTATACAGTCATGATTTTATTTCATTTACCCTCACAATAAACACTGTGAGGTTAACTAGGAAATAGGGCTTGAACTCTATAGTGGGTAGACTTGTGTACTTTGAAGTGGATGTGACCTTAATTGAAAAGAATGGGGTATTTTCAGAAGTAATCACATTACAATGAGATTGTACTGGAGTAGGGTGGGCCATACATAGTCAGAAGATGGAAACTTGGACACAGACAGAGACACACGAGGAGAACACCATAAACAGAGACAAAGATTGGAGTGAGGGGTCCACAAGCCAAGGATTGCCTGCAAGCCCCAGGGGCAAGGGGAGAAGGAAACGATGTTGCTAACACCATGACTTCCCACTGCTGACCTCCAGAGATCTGAGAGAATAAACTTCTGCTGCTTCAAACCACGCAGTTTGTGGGACTTTGTTACCTTGATCCCAGGAAACTAATACAAGCTCAGAGGGGTTAAGCAATTTGCTTGTGAAGCAAGGTCACAGTGAAGTCAGGGTTCTGGCCAGGATTTGGTAAGTGACGAAATCCAATCTCAGTCTGTAACATGAGTCTGACTTCTCTTCATGGGCCCAGGTCACTGTCCAGCAATGCACCCTCTGTGGTTGAGCTGTCAGAACTGGGCACCCAGGTTGCTGCCCCACATCCTTTAAAAAAACCCTTTTCTCTGTGTCAGAGTCCAGAGTCCTCTCCATGGCTTGCCACCAAGACCCCCAATTAAGGGGCCGACAACATGTTAAATATTGTTCCAATGCATTAAGGGGGGCAATATATCTTCCCAGGAAGTTTGTGGTAGAGGCTTCTTGTCACCATGGTAGAAACAAGGACACCAAAACTGAACAGTACAGCATCACACAGCCAGGCCACGCCAGAATACATGTTGCAAGCCCGCTGGGCTCTCAGTCTGCGTCTTTCAAACACGCTACCCTGGTCACCTGTCTCGTGTCTTAATTCCGGGTTGGTTCTGAGTGCAGAACAGAAAGACTGGGAAGGAAAATGGATATGGACCTGACTCAGGAGGTGTGAGAAACCCGGACTTGACTGAGACAGTGTGAGCTTCCACGTGTAGGGTCCAGATGGGCTCCAGGTGCGAAGAAAATCCTCCCACCTCCCTTCCCCAGCTTTCTTCACGTGCAAGGTGGTCTAAGTTAACACCTGAATGTCAAACTTATTCTCATTCATTTTATTTTTATAACATTTTTCTCCAGCCTATGTAAAATTTCTCTTTAAATGTTATCATCTGTGTAGCTCGGGTGCGTTCCCACTCATTATTTAACCTTGGCTAATTTTTTGAATACTCCTCTCCAACGCTCACTGTGCACATTCTGCAATAACACCGCATTTAAAGTAAAATAATCAAGATTTCTTGTGATATGACGTCTCTTCCCATTTGTTCCACGTCGCCTCATTATTTTACTCCTTTTCTTTTTCTTTAAATAGGTGGGAGCAGAGGATTTAAATTGTGCGTCAGAAATGAAGAAAAGCTTAACTTCAGGCCGGGAACAGTGCACCATAATCTTGGGAACAATGGAAAATATCTCGGAACTATGATTAAGAAGGAGAAAAAAATACCAGTTAGTTAGAAATCCCAGGTTTTTTTAAAAAAATTTCATTCCTTTTTAACCTTGAGAAAGTCAAGTTCTCTGAAAGTTTCTTTATTTCTTTTCACACAGGTGACTTCTCTAATCTACCAAAGGAGGACAGTAATATACAATTTCATAGTTATTATGAGGATTGAAATGTGCCGAGACCACTGTTTGGGACAGTGGGCTTTAGCCCATATAGATTTAGCGTCAAACCTCTATTCATCCACCAAAGGATCAATAGGGAGATTATGACAGAGCAGAGGGCATCCAGGTTAAGGTGGTCAGTATCTTCAGCCAGGCAAGGGGACAGAAACCAGGACAGAAATGCCAATGGGTGATGTAGAGAGTCCCAGGCCAGTGGGAACAGGGACCAGGAGAGGGCAAGGCAAAGCCAGGGTCAGACCTAGATTCGGGCCTCTCTGTACCTACCCATCCTCAGTAATGAAATGTCCCACTGCCTAGGCCAAGGACATATTCTACACTTTTGGTTAAGCCATCCATTCACCCTATCAACGTTTAGCTCTTTTTACCTGCCAGCTGCTGTGCTACGTACTGAGGATACGATGCTGTGCACACTGACTCAGTTCCTGTCTTCTCGGAGTTTATAATCTACGGGCATCTCAAGAATTGTTACTATAATAGTCACATAAGTCACACACACACACACACACACACACACACACACACACACCCCTACACACACACACACACACAGACACCCTTATACACATACACACACACACAGACACCCCTACACACACACACACACACACACACACACACACACACACACACACACACACAGACACGCGCACTGCAGGGGCCTTTGCTCCACCATCTCTAGCACTTGCTGGTGCTTTATGGGCAATGCACCCATAGTCCTCTGGGGAAGGTGTCCCCATCCACAGGTAGCAGGTGGGGGCATGGACATTTGGGGAGGGTGAATTATGATAAGTGCCACGAAGGAAAAAATACCTGTGGCAATAATAACTTGTAAATGAGGGTCTGACCTGGTCTCCCTGGAGGGAGTGGTGTTTGATCTGAGAGGGGCTGGGCTCTAACTGGGAGAAGGGAGATGTGAGGACCATCTCTGACAGTGGGCCCTCACGTGGGAAGGGCCTGACCCTGGCTTATCAATTCCTCAATTGCACCATGTTCCCTCTGTGACTGTAGGACTTCATCTGGCAGCAGAGGGGTAGGAAACCAGGTGGGGCAGGTGGGCAGGTGGGCAGGGGGGCAGTGTCCGACCGAACACACTGTGAGAAGCTTTTTGTCTTCTTCATTAGAGCGTGGAGAAGCCTGGGAAGGGTTTGATAGAAGGTGAATTGATCATCTGTTCACATTTTGAAACTGTTACCCAGATCACAGAGACTGGTTGCGGGAGAGAAGTTGCGGGGACACCAGTGGGTGAGCCATGGTGTGGCACTGCCATTGTGTCCAGTCACACCACTTGTCAGTGACATCCTGGGACTGGAACACAAGGCTGACAAAAGGAATCAGGCCCTCACAACAGGCAATGCTATAGGTGGGATGGCGGCAGAGGAGAGGAGAATGACTATTTAAACGCAACCATGTTACATGCTTTACGCGCTGTGTTAGTTTTGAGGGTTGCCAAATCAAAGTTCCACCAACTGGGGGGCTTTCAGAAACAGACATTTATTCCCTCTCAGTTCTGGAGGCTTAAGTCTGAGATCGGTGTGGGTGTCTGCAGGCCTGCGGTCCCTCTGAAGGCTCTGGGGGAATTGACTGCCCACCTTTTTCTTAGCTCTAGAGCTGCCAGCCGTTCTTGGTGTAGACACCTCAGCCTCTGCCCCTGTCTTCAGGCCTTCTCCCCATGTGTCTCTGAGTCTTCATATGCCCATCTTCTTAAAAGGACACCCGTCACACTGGATTTGGCTGCATCCCAAGGACCTCATCCTAATTACACCTGCAATAACCCTACATCCACAGAAGGTCACATTCCCAGGTGCCAGGGGTTAGGACTTCAACACATCTTTTGGGGGACACAAGTCAAACTATAGCATGGGCATTATTAGTCTCAGGTCCCATGACAACGTCCACATGACAGCCACCTTCTCTGCAGGGGCCTTTGCTCCACCATCTCAAGCACCTGCTGCCACACACGAGTGCCATCCCTGTGCTCAGATTGTCGTGCCTTATGGGCAATGCACCCACAGTGCTCTGGGGAAGGTGTCCCGATCCGCAGGTAGCAGGTGGAGGCGTGGACATTTGGGGAGGGTGAATAGGTGTTCTGCTCTGCACAGCTCAGAAGTCATGGATTGGCATTTGTACTTATACTTTGTTCCATGGTGTTTTCCTCCAGAGCCCTGGCTATTTCCGTTTTGTCTCCTGCATCCTGTGGGCACCTCCTGCAAAGAGGGATCTCGGGCAACCAGTGCAGCGTCCAGAGGGGTGGGGCGATCTTCAGGGAACAGGCACTGGTCTGGGATTTCTCCTCTGACTTTCTAACCAGCATCGCTTGTAATTAGCATTTGAATATTACTTGTCTCTGCCACCTTCTAATTGTTAAAAATTATACAATCAAAATCTCCATTAAAATAAGTATGCCTCATTATTGGTGTAATTAGGTTTAGATGACAGAGTTTTAGGAAAATGGAGTTAACTCTTTTGCTCTCCTTTCTCTGTTCCTTCCTTCCCTTCTCTCTCATTCCCTCTTTCTTTTTATCTGCCGTATATCTCCTAGTTTAGCCTTCCCGATAATTCTCTCTCCCTGTCCCAGTTAGATCTGCTGTTTCTGACACTTCACTGGCATATGAGGGTGGATGAGGGGGAAAACGGTACAGTTTCAGGTAGATGGTGAATTGTAGTTCTCCCTTAACTGTTAAATGCTCTTTGACACAGCGAATGTCTCCAATACTGATTCTGCCCTCGTTGGGTGTTTTGGGTGTTCTTTAGAGTAGAATCCTGGGATTCCTACTCGGCAGTGTTTATGAGAAGGGCAATGCTTGTTATGAGAAGGGCAATGCTTGATCCTACGAATGGCTTTTGACTCCCCCTGAATTCCTACGTCTGCTGGGATTCCTGCTGGTGTCTGCTTTCCTGCAGGCAGACTTCTTGGGGAGGGTCCTTTGAGACAACCTGAGTCCAGCTGCCCCCACTTCCCTAGACACAGAGGAAGCAATCCTGATGCCTGGCTGGAGAAGTGCTATTCCCTCTGCAGCTCTGGACTCCTGGGGTTCTCAGTCCCACTCAGACCCTCCCCTACTTCCCAACACTATTTTTAGCACCTGTAGTAGGTTGATCAGTGTCCCTCTAAAATTCATGTCTACACAGAACCTCAGAATGGGATCTTATTTAGCAATAAGGTCTTTGCAAATATAATTACATGAAGATGAGCCCATGTTAGATTATATGAAGATGGTGGACATGCTGAGACACAGAGAAGAACGCCGTGTGGAGCTGGAGGCAGAGAGGGAGCGGTGCAAGCCATCATCCAGGGGTCACCTGGGATGGTCCGGAGCCAACAGAAGCTGGAAGAGGCGAGGAAGGGTCATCCCGAGAGTCTCTGGAGAGGCCTGAGCCCTGCTGATAACTCGATGTGCACGTCTGGCCTTCAGAACCATCAGAGAGAAAGTTTCTGTGTTGCTAAGCCACCCAGTGCCCAGTGTGTGGTCATCTGTTACAGCAGCCACAGGAAGCTAATACACCGCCATCTGTTATCTCCCGTCCATTTCCATTTTCCCCTCCGACTAGAGCACGCAGCCTTCAGTTGGCAGGAGGCTGACTCTTACTCCGCTCTTCAGCACAGTGCCCTGACGTGGAGGCATTTATTTTTATTTTGTATTTGCTGCAATAATAATAATAAAAAAATTGATGTATCGTTGGTCATTAGCTTTAATTTGAAATCACTTTGAAAAAATGGGAAATTTATAAGGAACCCAGAAGAAGTGTGAATGGAAGAAATGAATAATTATGTGCTATTTACCTCCTACTATTGTTCCATCCTCATGATAGAGCCTCTCTTCCATTAACTTCAAATTCTCACTCAATTATGCGGGTCAATTCATATTCTTTAGAAACAGTCTGCATCTTTAGTCAGCCCATTTAGGCTTCATCTGAAGGAATAAACTGGATGGGAAAAACAAGGTGAAATCAAAACAAATTTAAAACTGCAAGTAAACAGGGAATTATTAAAAATAACTTGGATAATGGATTTAGGAGAGTGCAATTTTTAAAAGTTACTTGAAGAGTGATAATTGTTCAATTATCAGACACACAAAAAGGAAGATGATGTGGATCTTCAACAACAAACTTGTTATGCAGTAATTTTCTGTGTATTTGTAGGAGGAGGGCCCTGTGACTAAGATGCTTATGTTATTGCATTTTTACTTTGACCATTTATTTAAAAATACTTCCCTGTTATTTAGGTGAAAGAAGTTTTTGAGATGAAATAGCACACAATAGAAAGGGAATTGTTCTTATCATAGAAAATGTATTCATTTAAAATGAGGGAATGGACATAACATTATCCAAACAACTGAAATGGGAGACATTTTTTAAAATTAATCTATTTATTTGGCCCAGTGTGTACAGTGTGGGTATTACACACATGATCACAGATAGAAACAATTAAAGTGGCGGGAAATGTACCTGACTTGCACTGGACTGTAACATCCCAAGTTAAATGTCTGGAGTGGAACATGCGGATGGCACATGTCACTTCTGACTTATCACGCAGTCCACGGTGAGGGCTCAGATGAACGAGCACTGACTGCCTTTGTAAAATGGGAAAGTAATATATGGACAGCGTCTCCTTGTTCCTTTCCTAATGAATCATTCCCAGGTGGCGAGTTACACCCAGAGATGGGTTTTCAAGTTGTGTTGATCTCTTCCCTCTTCCTTCCTGCTGATCCATGTTGCTCCGAAGCTGCTCTTTGCAATGAACGCAATCCGCAATCCTGCGAACGAAGACACAGGCAGTGGTGGGTGTGGACCATGGGCTGTGCGCTGGGAAAGAGGCTTCTCCGTTGTCACTTTCTGCGGAGCGAGCTGGAGAGATTCATAGTCTTATTATTTTCTGTTAGCTGGAATGGCTCCTGTGGCTGGCTTTCTAGATTTGAGGGCTCCTGCCTTTGTAAGTGGACACTTTCTGCCAATAAAATGTTGCCAGCCAGTGGCAGTCAGGAAATAAGAGTTCTGGTCCAGTCTCTTCCCTTATTTTTGGGGGTGACCTTGGGCCAGATGTTCTATCCTTAGAGGTGACAACGATTCTCTCTTGAACAAACACTAGCCGGGCCCCTCTCATGACTCTTCTTTTTTTAAAAAAAATATATTTTTATTGATTTCAAAGAGGAAGGGAGAGGGAGAGAGAGACACAAACATCAATGATGAGAGAGAATCATTGATCAGTTGCCTCCTGCACACCCACCACTGGGGATCGAATCCAAAACCCAGGCATGTGCCCTGACCAGGAATTGAACCGTGACCTCCTGGTTCATAGGTCAACTCTCAACCACTGAGCCATGCCGACAGGGCTCTCATCCCTTTTCTTGACCCGGCAGCAGCCCTGCTCTGTAAGACTGAACAAACTCTAACATAGCTTCTAACAGCTCCAGGCCTCACCCCTGGAATGGCCAAGGCCCCACTGGAAGTGTCCCCCTGAGAAAAGTCAGGGCTGTCAGAAGATTTGCCTGTGTCCCCAGCACCAGAGGACAGGGTCCTGTCTCCTGGCCTCTGTGGGAGGGTAGGAGCAAACCCAGATGAACTTCACATGAACCAACTCCCCTTCCTGCTCTTTTGTAATTTTCCGCTTCTCTGACTCTCCCCGGCCTCCCCATGCCCTCAATCTCCTGTTAAGTCCCAGTCACCTCTGTATACAGCCAAGCTGAGCACGGACCACGCTGGACTCCTTTCCCTATGACAATAGCGTACTGCTGATTGAAATCGGTTCTTGCCACTCTAACCAGTGTCCAGCTTTTTCGATCTCTGAGGGGCCAGACACTTCTTACAATGGGAGAGGTGAATTATAACCAAAGTCCCCATGGGCGCGGGTATATTCAGATTCAATATATTAACGTACAGGTTTTCTGAGGACAATCCAGGTCAGCTCTGAGTGGGCTTTGGCACCTAACACCTGTTCCCCAGAGTTTCCCCTGCTCCCTTAGCAAAGAAAGTTTGCCCAAGTGAGTAAAACCCTTTGCCACCACTTCACTGGATGACACCCTTGCATGGCTACACTTTCTCTAAGGACTTAGGGAGCAGGAAACAGACCAGTTGGGAGGGGTCAGAGAGAACATTGCACCCCAGTTTTATTGATGACCACATTGGAAGTCCAGTTATGTGGCAGGGTCCCCCCACAGTCCTCATAGGAAAGACCAGCCTACATGGGGATCCTCTCTCATTAGGGTGGGTTTCCTCACATCACATGGGCCTGAAACATTTCGGAAAAACCAGTGGGGAGCTCTGGACCCCATACTGTCCATCAGCCTTTATCCCCCACCTCACTCAGGCTCCTGAATCCAGCTGTTTCTGCAGGGAGGCATGCCCTGAGGCCCACAGCTGGAGACTGCTGAGCACACTCCTACAGGTGGGCAGCAAACTCTTTCTGGCTGGGGGTGTGAGTGTCACACCGTCACGTGCACCAAAACAAAACCTATGGCAAAAACCATTCTTGATGGTGGGATGTTTAAAAGCATCCCTTCTGAGATGAGGAGAAAGAAATATAAGGATCTTCCTCCTAGCCTGTCTGTTTTGCATCATATGAAAGCTTCCTGCTAGTGGAGTATAGTGAGAAGAAAAGAAAGAAAGAAAAAAAAAAGGGTTGTAATAGGAGAAACAAGACTGTCATCATCTACATATGACTTATCTGTATAGACAATACTGTGGCAAGTAGTATGTTCTAGTACAGCCTGACAATGTCATCCCGTAGGCTAGTGCTTAGAGTGAGACTGACAGTCCTCTCAGGGAGAGGTGGCATGTGTGGCCCTGTCCTTGGATCTAGGAGGGATTTGTGACCAGCAGAAGCGATGCTATGGCTCCCTCAGGACACAATTTCTGGCATACAGCCACCATGCTGGGAGGAAGCCCAGGACACGTGGGTGTCCAGCTGACAGCCTCGGCTATAGTCGCAGCTAAAAGCATCAATTTCTGGAAAATGAGGAAGGCCTTAGATGACTCCAGCCCCCAGCTGTCCAGCTGAGATGTCACAGAGCAGAGACACCGATACTCACTGCGCCCGATCTGAATTCCTGACCCACGGAAAATATGGGCAATAATAAGTGATCATGATTGCTTTAAGCCACTCAATTTTGGGATAATTTATTGCACTCCACAGAATACTATAAGTATTAAAAGTATAGATACAATATTAGAATTAATAAGAATTTAGCATGGCTGCTGGGTACAAAATCATTATACAGATCAATGATATTCCTACGTACTAATGACAAACACAAGTCAAATTTAAAAGTTTACAATAGCGTAAAATATAATTACCTAAGAATAAATACAGCAAAAGTCATCTAAGTCCTTTTAAGACCCAACCCCAAATCTCTATTCCAATAAACCAAAGAAGAACTAAAACATGCTGATCTATATTAGGTCCATGGATTCAGAGCCCATATTGTGTAGTTACCAATTCCCTCACAATTGATTTACTGTGCACACCAATCACAGCAAACAACACAATGACTGTGCAATGAGATGGGCTGGTTCTAAAAGCTCTGTGGGCATTGTAAAGCCTCAGATTAGGCGTGGCCCTGAGGGAGAAGAAGCGGAGGGCTTTCTCTACCGGTTTATAAAGCTAAAGCGCTGGGTCCGTGGTGCAAGGACTCAAAGATGAGCAAGTGGGACACAATAGAAAGCTTAAATGCCAAACCCACGTAGATACAGAAGCTTTCAGAGGGACAGAGAGGCGGTGTGGACACTGGTGAGCTGCCGAAGTCTTCACGCGCCATCTGGGAACACTTGTGACCACATGGAACCAAAATGGAAACTAAATCTTCCTACACAGAAACCAGTTTCAGCTGGATCATGACCTATGTGTCAAAGGTAAAAAATAAAAGGTTTTACAAACCAGAGAAAAACATTTTCTTAAAGTTGATGTAGGAAAGATTCCCCCCAACCGCTGCCCTTCAAATTAGTCTAAAAGAACCCCGGGCCCCAAATAAGATTGGTCAGTGTGACCACATTACATTTAAGAATTTCTGTTCCTCAAAAGGATCCTTCCAGGTTACCGATGAAATGATATGAGCCTTTGAGTTGCTTCAAAGTCATCGTGTGTGGCAAGAGGAGGGGGCAACAGAGTGACTTAGTGTGGCCATGAGTAATGATTGTTGTAGCTGCGCAATGTTCATAGAAGTAAAAACTGGAAACAGCCCGGCCGGCATGGCTCAGTGGTTGAGCATCGACCTATGAACCAGGAGGTCCGAGTTAGATTCCCAGTCAGGGCATAGGCCCGGGTTTTGGGCTTGATCCCCAGTAGGGGGAGGGCAGGAGGCAGCTGCTCAATGATTATCTCTCAGCATTGATGTTTCTCTCTCCCTCTCCCTTCCTCTCTGAAATCAATAAAAATGTATTATTATTATTTTTTTAATGAGTGCTTTTTTGCAGCCAGACTTTGTCCCCAGGAGCCAGGGCTTGGCTCCCAGCTGTGAGACGTTGGGTAAGTGACTTGCTCTCAATGCCTGGATTTCTTCATCTAGAAAAGTGGTTCTCACCGCATCGGAGCGTGGTGAGGAGTAAGGAGCTCCTCTGTGGGCAGGAGAGCAGTGCCCAGCCCAGAGCAAGCACCTGAGAAATGCTGGCGATTCTTCTTCGAAGTTTAGATTTCCACGTGGTGTGGACCCCGATCCCCAGGTTTCACCGGAATGCCTTTCATTTCCTCCTGACTGTTCAAGGCTTCTTATGTCCCATGCTCCCTTGGAGCTTGTTGTTTCTGAAACCCCTGCGGCTGGGCTGAGTCTGAGCCTCTCAGGTGGCCGATTGCTGTTCTCTCCGCAGCAGGCGCTCCTGGTCCTGATGGGGAGTGTGTGGCCAGGACTCTTCCACCTTCCTCCCCAGGCTGAGATGGGCTTCTCGGGAAAGGTCTTGCTTAGACCTACATTTCTCTCCGCCGGGACTCACATGCCCTCAGCAGACTCCTAAATAGAAACTATGGATGTTTCTGATGCAAGTGCTCCCAGGGGCCCCTAGAACTCCAATACCTCTGCCCCATGTCCCTCCAGAAATGACCTTTTCCTGGCTCCTAGATATGTCAGGCCGAAAATAGCATTTGTATCTGCTCAGGTCCCCTTCCCGTGCTGCCATCCCTCAGGAGGACTCAGTTGGACTCCCTAACCTTTCCTTAAACTGCGTTAGTAGGTGGGTTCCTTCCCGGCCCTGCTGTTGGATCTGCGTGCATTTTCTCCTTTGCCTTTCCTCCTGCTTTCTGGCCCAGATATTCATTTCATTAATATCCCCCCCCCCCACGCCCAACCTCTTCTGAGGATCCCATTATAAAGGGTATGGAATCATTGCGTCCTGGGCCTGCAAAACCCAGACCTCCAGAGTTGGATCATCTAATACAGAAAGCAGTCAACCTTGAGGCCAGTATCGCACCCACCTGATCTATTACTTTCCTGACTGGTTCCCCTTTAAGGTATCTCAGGTCTACTGTGCCTACCAGTACACTCCAAATCCCATAAATCCCTAAGTCCCTCAGGCACCAATAACTCCTCGCCCATTTCAATCACTGGGTCCTTGAAATATACTCAGTGATTCCTTATCAAACTAAAAGTTTACCCTGACTTACTGTTCAGCATGAGATGCTGCGAGGGTATGCAATGCAGGCCCCTTCCTTCCCACAAACATCAACCCCCAGGGTTTTTAGTTAAATTGCTTGGAAAAAATCGCCTCCCTTTTAGGTAAACACAGCAAGTGTTCCTGGGGTTGATTGCAATGTGATCTTTTGTATTAAAACATCAGTATAGCAATTCAAATAATTGTTTGGTTAGTTGCCAGCCACTCCATGTAATAGAACATCTATTTAACATGTACAAAAGTGGACTTTATATAAGAACTAAATATTTCTAGTACGTTCAAATCACTTGTTATAAATGATGGGGGCCATTTTAGTGCACTTTTATCCACTTAACACTGAACTCTCAGATTAAAATATTCAGGAGGGCAGCAAAACTATATCTTGACATTCTTTTTGTTTTTCAGGGAAAAATGCATTTATAAGAAAACAGAGAGATATGAACATGAACATTGATGCTGATGAATTTCACGGCGAGTTACCACAATCAGATTTGTTCTTTGAAGCAGTCTTGAAACCCAGTGAAGAGAAAATATGTTGCAAAATCTTTACATTCTTTCTATTTTTAAGTAAGGATGTTTATTATGGAAAAAAAGAAATAATCTAGTTAAAGATTAAAAGATAACAAAATCATTTAAAGAACACATGACACTTCAAAAATGCTTATGATTAAGATTTCAAAGTCACATCAGTGCAACGATCGGGCAAGCCGTAAGCTTTCTCAGTTGTTAACTATATTTCCTATCCTGTCTTATTCCTGCCAACAGAATGCAACAGAAAGTAACCTGTTCAGGATCAAGTACCAAGCCAAATTTATCTTTATATTTCCAAAAAACCCTATACTGACAACTCTCAAATACTCATCACTTTTTTGAAATTAAATTTATTGGGGTAACATTAGTTCATAAGACCATATAGGTTTCAAGTGTACATTTCTATGATACAACATCCAAATATTGCACTGTGTGCCCACAACCCAAAGTCAAACCATCATCTGACCTCCGCCACCTCCTATTCCCTCTGGTTATTATTACACTGTTGTCTGAGTCCATGAGTTTCAGTTTTATATTCCACATATGAGTGAAATCATATGGTTCTTAACTTTTTCTGACTGACTTATTTCACTTAGCATAATATTCTCAAGGTCCATCCATGTTGTCACAAATGGCAGTATTGTGTCTTTTTTTATGGCTGAGTAGTAGTCCATTGTTTATATGGACCACATCTTTATCCAATCCTCTTTAGTTGTCTTTATATCTTGGCCACTGTGAATGATGCTGCGATGAACAGACTGGCTCATCTGGAGGGTCTGGGGAAATACCTGCTTCCAGGTTCATATTTTTGGTTGCTGTTGGCAGAATTCAGGTCCTTGTGACTTTAGGACTGAGGTTTCCCATTGTCTTACAGGCTGCCCACCAGGGGGCAGCCTCAGCTCTTCCCATGGGGTCCCCTCCATCTTCAAGGCAGCAGCAGCATCCTTGTGATGATTAAAATCTCTGACTTCTTTGTCTCTAGTTTATTATATATTTTAAAATTTGTTTAAAAATTACACAAATAATATAAGGACATGTTATTATGAAACATTAAGTAGAGATTAAGCTAAAGACTTCCTTGACATCCTTCTTCCATTATTCTTCCAAGAACAAACCGTTAAAATTACAGGCTTATAGACTACATGTATACATAACTTATTAACATCTTTGCATTATTAATATTATTATATGTAAAAGGCAAGTCACACAGGTAGTCTTGGAAAGGTTTCCATGTCGTTTTGTATATATCTACTTTGCTCTTTTGAACTTTTGCATTGTTTTTCATTGTATGGATATGATGTTACTTCTTTTATTAATTGATTTGAGAGAGAGAGAGAGAGAGAGAGAGAGAGAGAGAGAGAGAGAGAGAGAGAGAAACAATGATGAGATGTTTGGGTACTTTCTGCATGACCCCTACTGGGGATTGAGTCTGCAATCCAGGCATGTGTCCTGGCTGGGAATCAAACTGGCTACCTTTTGGTGCATTGGACGATGCTCAATCAACTGAGCCACACCAGCCAGAGCTACGCTTACTTTTAATTATATCCTCAATGGTGATCATTTCCACTGTTCCTATTGCCTGCTAGTACAAAATAATGAAGACACAGACATTTTTATACAAATCTCTATGGGTATATTCATGAACAAATATGTCAGAGCCTAGAATTTAGATTGGTGGGTATGCTGCTTCTTATTTTGATTAATCGACCCAATTGCCCTTCATAAGACCATCTCTATTCCCATAAACAGTTTTTTAAAAAAAATATATATTTTATTGACTTCAGAGAAGAAGGGAGAGGGAGAGAGAGAGATAGAAACATCCAAGATGAGAGAAAATCATTAATCGGCTGCCTCCTGCATGTCCCCCACTGGGGATTGAGCCTGCAACCCGGGCATGTGTCCTTGATCAGAATGGAACCCGGGACCCTTCAGTCCATAGGCCGATGCTCTGTCCACTGAGCCAAACCAGCCAGGTCCCATAAACAGTTTTGTGGCAGGTTTGTGGAAGCCCAACAGAAAGCTCTCTTCTTCCCTATTGGATTCTGGACTGAATGAATATTGAGAAAAAAGCTGTGTGAGGTAGAAATCAAAGGTGGCCACCACCATCTTCATCCCTATCTGTACTCACATGCAACTCTTCATGTCCAAGGTAGAGCCCAATCCTTCCCTTGAATCTGGGTTGAGACTACTAAGTAGCCTTGAGCAAAAGAATATAATAGAAGTGACGTTTGGGAACTTGAAATCTAGGCTATAAAAAGCCTTGCTTCTTTTATTGTTCTCATGGAATCCTTTCCCCTGGTGAGCAGCCACTGGGACAGAGCTGAAATGCTTGGAAAACCCTATTCTGTGGGCTGAAAAATTATATACCTTCATTACATATATTATTATATGTTATATCTTATAATGATACATATAGAATTTATGTAATATATATCTTTATGATATGATCATTATTTATTTAGATTATTGCTAGTATTTATATATGTTTATTTTTATTTGCATGTTATTGAAGAATTGAATATATATTTTTGTGTTAAATCCTCACATTTTCCTTTTGTATGAACTAATCTATTATATAAGTCCTTTACCCACTTTTCCTTAGGGTTATTTGAATATTTTTAAAATTCTTCATCTAGTCTGTAAACTAATGTGTTGTCTATTTACGCAACTTGAAAACATTTTTCTTAAATGATCAGCACTTCCATGTATGGATTTTGCATTTTGTGTTTTAATGAGGAAGGCTTTTTGTATTCAAGATTATAAAGGTTTTATTTTTGTTACATTTTCATATTACATTTATGCTTAGATTTTACTTCATCTGTGATTAATTTTTTATGATATGGTAGGAACAATTTTATTACTGTGATTTCCTAAATATTTATCTAATTTTCACAAAACCATTTATTGGCTCTTCTATAATATTCCCATGAACTTGAACACACACACTTCATTATGTGACAAACTGGACTTCTGTTGGAGAAGGCCATGGAGCAGGCATGACTGGCAGTTGGCCCATGAGCTGGACCTGGATGTAAGGCTCCTCACCGCCACACACCCCTACCGTGCTCTCTGGACTGTACATTCTGCCCACAATTCCCAAAGTGGGAACTGTTTTCAAGGACGCAGGCTTGAGGGAGCAACATGTTGTTGTTGAGATGATCTGGACTGAAGAAGTGATGGCACCCAGTTAAGACCGCTATATGAAATGTAA